>NW_022900941.1:15389168-15469776 GCF_012274545.1 Fukomys damarensis | reverse complement strand
ATATATATACTGAATGTGCCACGGCAGACTTAAAACCTATTCTTTAAAAAAATCTTTTCTGGCAGGAGAGAAACCATTGAAGTCTCCCAGAAACAGGTCATTCGGAAATACCTAAGGGTAGATCTTTTATGGGAGTGCTTAAATATCTGATATCTTCTGTGGAAGGAAATAAAATGAAATTGCTTTGAGTACTACCTTGAAGAAATAAACCAGTCTTTCGTTATGGCTGAAACATCAGGAGGAAAATGGTACCAGTTCCTTCTAAGCTCATGGCAATGTTAGTGTGTCATATTTTAAAGGAACCTGATTTATAGTGATGAGTTATTAAGGAGAAATTGAAAGTTTCCCAACCCAGGGGTTTTTACATGCAAAATTTAAGGAGCCCATTACAGTCCATTAGTTTAAAAGGTAAACTTATTAAGTCCTTCATGATAAAATAGCTATTTCTCATTTTATAGTAAAATTTAAAAGGCATGGATGGCCTTTTAAGACTTGGTATAGTACAATTCCTGGCTCCCCTTGAAGCCAGTGGAAGCCAGTGTTTAATGTGATGATTTAAGGATGATTTAAATTGGACCTTCTGCAGAGGGAGAGGAGAAGCCCCAGGGAAACTAAATTTGTGCACTGGTATAAGTGGGATTTAAAGTTAAGTGACATACATGTTAAAAGAAATGAGAGTCACAGGCCAGAGTTTCTCTTGGCTTTGATAAGGAGCCAACAGCTGAGCGGTTTGCCCCATGTCTGCAGGTAGACAGTAGTATTCCTTCAGGCTGTGTGCTCTGCTCTGAAGCCAAGGATGTCCAAGAATGTGTTTTCATATTCTGCCCTGGATTTACCTTGTGTATGTTTATTCTTTATGTTGGTCTGTAGCTAAAAAGTAAATCATGGAGTTATGAACTGCAGAACAAAAAAGATGTTTCTACTAAAACATTATCAAGCTTTTATAACAAATGAGCAAACTAATCCAATAGATAAAAGGATTAGCCAAAATTTATCCCTTCTGGCGGCTAAGAGGCACTAAGACCTGACTCTGAACTATGGTTTCAATTCCCTTTTTCTGTGGAACAAGTCACACAGCATAAGTTATAATGAGCAGCAAAGTATATGGATCTTCCAAAGGAGTCATCAAAGGGCATTGAAGTTAAAAGGACATTTTCTGCAATCTTAAGGAAGCACCAAAGACCACTGTGAGTCCTTTCTGTGCCAAACTAGGAGCAGTTTACTAGTCTCACAAAGGCTATGACAGTGGGAGGATAGATTTTTTAAAATATATTCCTGAATAAGTCACTGCACCTCTTCACAGACTTTTCATTTGTAAACCAAGAATGATGAGAGTCTCTCTCCCAAGATTATTGTGAGGATTGACTAAAGCTCATAGAGAGCCTAGGAAAGTGCTTACAGACACATGTGGAAATCATTTTACACACAGTCTGTTTCACGAGTGCCAAATTTGCTCTGTTTCGACAGTTCTGTGGAACTCGCATTGGGGAACCCAGACCTACTGTTTTCTGGCGTAAAACACTGGGCCCTTACATGAAAGGAAACCCTGACATGTATGATACCACAGTTAAGCCTTCATTTTAGATTTGTAAAATAGAAAAAGCTCTGAAATTTCCCTTAGATAAAGTATGATGGATGGAGCTATAGGGTTATAGTTAAAGACATTGCTATTCCATGAGAATATGTATAAGAGTGGGCCAAATAAAAACACGACTATTTCGGGAATTGTAAATAACCTGAAAAAAAGAATTCAGCTGTAATTCCCCAAATTTCTTTTCCTATCTTATTTATATTTTATACTTCATTCATTTTTTCTAAAAGTTTTATCATAAAAGACTATGCAATGAGTTATATTAACATAAAATTATTACTGTTGTGAAGCGTGTAGGAAGGGTTAGTTTTAATTTTAAAAAACGACATTGCTATGCATTTTTCTCTGCATGAGAATTAGGCTTTTAAATTTTTATTAAAAAGTTTCTTTTCGCAAATATCTTTCAGCCTCCCGGATTCTGAGGGACATAATGGACAGCCAGTATTCACAAGGATGTGTGATTTTGAAAGGAATTTGGCTTACTGCTGTTATTCAGTGCTGCATTTTTATGTGTAGGAAATGATGTAGGCCAAGAAAAAGGCAATTAAGGCTCTTATGCTTATTTTTCAAGGTGTATTAAACTAGTGTGAGTTTTAACTATATGTTTACTTTAAGAATCTTAAAAAGACCCCTTGGGAAATATTACCAGCTGAGCCCATTGTGCTAAATGAAGAGCCAGATTCATTTTCATAAATAAATCTGAATTCCATTATTTTTCAAATTTACTTGTAGATTGAAGATGAGAATATGTATGCTAATAGAGGAGAGAAAGAATGGAAAATTGTGGTGAGACTTTACTTTACGCAGTCAATACCAGCCCTGTTCTTTGTGGGTATATCCAAACATAGATATATTAAAAATTGAAGGCTTGTTTATTCAAACATTCATTCAACAAATGCTTCTTTTATAAGGGACTATCTCAGGCATTTTGGTGAGAAGTAAAGCCTCCGACCCAGTGAAAAACCTCTGTAAACTTATACCATTAGCCCAGAATACTATTCACATCTATAGAAGGGAAAAAAATGTTTTATAGGTAACTGTGAAAAATTCAAGTGGCAGTTTACATTTATTAAGTGTTAACTGCATAGAAGACATGCACTAAATACTTTTTACCTCTCATTCACTCTTCCTAAACCCATATCAGTATTTGGGACTGGTGTTTCCTCTTGCCATGAGAGGACATAGACACAGAAGAGTTATGCATCTTACCTTACGTCGCTTGCACTGCTAGTAATATAGTGGCCTGGGCTCCATCTAATCTAGAATCTTCTCACTTAGCCGCTGTGTTGCCTAAGATAGTTAAATCTATATTTATACTATTAAGTTTATTAAAGCATCTTTATTTTTGCCAGCTAGGCTTATCTGATTCTTCTGTCACACTTCTGTGTGACCTGACTGTTAGGGTAGATGCCTGAGACATAATGGTTGAGCAAGAAGGAGAGCTCTTCGTTATAGATTCAGCTCCCAGCATCAGGGTGTAGTCTAGAGGCAAGTCTTAAGCATAGGAAACAAACCACAGTCACTTATGGAAGGGCAGTGTATTAAAATATTAGGTTATCGAAGGACTGAGCATTTTCTAATGTTCCCTGGGAAAGTGAACCAGGAACCTGTGAAGTAGCTCTCACAAATCGGTTCCATACAGTTATAGAGCACATAGAAGAGGAATGAGCCATGACATTCAAGCCAGCGTGTGCAAGTGGAGATAATTAATCTCATCTGATTTGAAAGGGACCATCAATAGAAGTACTGACGGGGGATTTTAGCTGTCAGGCACATACTGAAAGTTCCAGGCTGCTGAAAGCGGAATTTTTGCCTTGTCCTTGGAAGTGTTTTGCCTTCTGTAAAAGCAAAGAGAGTAGAAAGGGAGTCAGCTATGACTCTGAATTCTCAGCCCTGGAAAGAAGGTGATGTGTGGTTTAAAAGTGAAAGAAAACTTAGAAGCAAGTCAGAACCAAAGGAGCACTGCAGATAAGAGCAGTCATTAGGTATGTAAACCTGCTTATCCTTTAAGAAAGGAGCTAGCAAGATATTCTTGGAAACAGCAAGTCCTCGACAGAGTCTATGAAGGAGAACCTAGTCCTCAAATGATTGAAAGTGCTAAAAGTGAAATCTGTCTATATATTCTGAGAAACTGTGATTGCATGTCTGATTGAAAGCTCTGTAATTGGTTCTTTAAGTGAACCTAGTGTCTTACTCTCTGGTTAGTCAGCTTTCTGTCATTATCACAAAGTACTTCAGAGAATTAATTTACAAAGAGAAAAGGTTTATTTTGGTTCATGATTTTAGTGACTCCAGGCTAGGGTCAGACAGACTCATTGCTCTTAGGCCTCTAGCTGGGGTGATGGGTAAAAATGGTGGGGACTCACTGTGGAAAAAATTGCTCACCTTACGACCAGGAGGCAAAATTGAGAGAGGAAAAGGCAGGTTCACACAGTCCCCTAGGGGTCCACATCCTCAGTGACCTAAGGACCTCCCAACTGGTCCTACCTCTAAAGATCCACAGTACCTCCCAGTGGCACCACCTTGGAAAGCAAGCTTTAACATTGCACCCCTGTGGGATGTTCTTCATCCAAACTATAAGACTCTCCTATTGGATGCTTGAGTGAACTGGGATTATGTGCCAGGTCTTGCAATAGTACGTTCTTTCTTCCAGACAATGGTCTGCAGGCCTTCCTGTTTCTGTCGCTACTACATATTTGTCTCTAGCCAGCATTCAGACTTGGACTGTAGGATTTAAGAGCGAGGCCTTGCTGACTAGATTCTATAAAATGTGATTGAAAATTATGGTGAATGTTTAAAAATTTTAAAACTTACTGCAATAAAAGGCATGTTGCTACAATAATGGGATAAATGTGTTCAAAGCAAAGTGGGTATTTTCATTAGGATTAATGGCAATTAATGTATTTGACTGTAATAAATTTTTATTTAAATGTTTACTGTATCTTTTGATCATGCTGCATTGATCAAACATTTACAGCAATTTCTGTCAAAATCCTTATAGTGTATCTTCATCTCCCTTATTTGCTGGATCTAGTATCATGTGACTTCTCACTTTTCCCCAAGTCAAAATGACAATTAAAAGTAAACATTTTGAATTGATTCAAAACATCAAGGCAGCTGCGACAGCACAACTGAAGACACTAAGAGGACTTTCAGAACTGCTTCAGAATGTGGCAGGAATGGTGAAATAAGTGTTCAAAATAAAGGGGAGAATTTTGAGAGGGATTGATAGCTATGTGTCTTACTTAAAATTTAATCATTTACCTTATTTTGAATGTCATACCCCATATATGTACTCCTTCCTAACGTGGCTAACCAGTTACCTTCAAGGGAATTGTTTGAAAATATCTGCAACAGCCCCAGCTTCCTGACTTATCTGAGCAGACACTATGGTCATTCCTCTGACTACCAGTGAGATCTTAGTGAATAATTCACAGTAGATTCTAGGGCTGGAATGGGGATAGAGGAGGTGCAGCAGATGTGTACCGTAAGATTTAGGGACTAATAATTTTCTTTGGTGCAGCAGAAGTAGTTCTCCATTATCTCTTTCAGGTAAGAACGGGGTGTCTCTGTACTCACTGAGTCATCTTAACAGGGAAAAGCACAGTATGTCTATGTAAGTAGGAAGTGCTGAGAAGACAGTGCAAGTATTTGCACATATGTGTGCAGGTGCAGGCACTCCAAGAAAGCCTTTTGAAAATAAGGCAAAGATAAGGTCACAATGAGATCTTTAATAAAATACCACATAGGAAGTTCACCAACAAAATCTGTTTTTTAAGGGACATAGAATTTTATCAGAAGAAACGACTCTTAACTAATGTAAGAGAAGCATGAATTTAAAAGAATAGCATCACAAAATATGTAAGTCAATAAGGAACCAAAATTTACCAGAAAGCCTGTGACACGAACTTACTTCACATGTGTGTGTATGTGAATGTGTGTGCATGTGTGTGTTGCTGAGGACTGAATTCAGGCCCTTTGCACGAAGCTATATCCTCCTTTTATTTTTATTTATATTTAAGTCACCAAATTGTCCAGACTGGGCTTGAACTTGCCCTCTTCCTGCCCCAGGGTGCTAAGATTACAGGTATGTGCTACCGTGCCCAACTAACCAAACATACACTTAAAATTAATTGTGATGTAGCATGGTGATTTATATATGCCTGCTTGTATCATAAACATCTGAGTGTGAATGCTGATTCCCCATCTAACTACCTGTGTTTCAAGCAGTTTCCTTATACCCCTATCAGCTTTTTTGCCCATAAAATGTGGAAGATTATAGTCTTTCCACCACAGGGTTATCATGAGTAGCAACTGAGATGCTCTGTTTAACAAGTCCTAACATATGAAGTAACCACTTTTTAAAAAGCTTGCTGCTGCTATTATGTGCCTAAGAAGAAAAATTGCATATGATTTTCAACCACGTGGAGATTTCTGTAGCATGATGGAAATGGTGGCGGCAGCAGGAACAGGAGATGGCAGTTTCATCTCCTCCCGTTCATTGTCTGTGGTCCCTGTAATGTGGCTGCTCACATTGCAGAAGAAGGTGTAGTTATTCTGAGGGGCGAATCAATGCCCCCAAGCTGGGGAGGAGACAGCATGCAAGCAGTGAGTTACTTCTGATAAGTGGTCATCCCCTATTCTGGTAAAATTACATTCTCAGGACTGGATATTACTTGAGAACCATTGTCATAATCTCCGAGGAAATGGAATATAAGAGAATAACTAAAAGACTGGAGATGGAAAATATAGTCCTCATTTTTATAAAGAAAAAAAAAATGCTAAAAATCAAGTACAGGCAACTTGAGATGGCTACCTGAGAAATTTGATGAAGGAATAAATAGCAAAGAAAGACGTGATAATTAACATATAACATGGGCTCTCAGAAAAATAGGCCTATTTGGTCAATAGATAAGGAAGAAAACTATTAGTCTTGAAATTGCCTTAACTCGGTCACATCAGAATTTGCATAAAATATCTGGATTACTCCAGTATAACACTGAAGAGAGGATAAAGAGGAAAGTTGGTCCATCTCTGAGACAGTAGAAATTGTTCACACCATTGTGTCACAGATATATCAAAACACAAGACTCATTAATTTAGAACTTTCCGGAACTTTAGCACATGGCTCCATCTTGAAGATAAGGTCCATTAAGGTAAGAAGTCAAGCTTTTAGTGTATGGATAATTCAAACTAGGAAGGGAGAATAACTGGGACTTTGTCAAAGTCAGAATTATAAATATTCTATCTTCTCTTAATATCCTGGAACAGTGATTTAATTTACTAGGAATAAATACCAGTTCCAACATTTTGGGATTAAGCATTAATTTATTACATTGGGGGATAAAATAAAAGCTTGGGAGAGTTTTGAAAAATAAGCTCCATAGGAGTCAAGAGTGTGCTAAGAGCTAGGACAGTCCAAGGATAATCCTGAAAAGGATAATGTCCTTTCCAAAGAACCTGATTAACTCTGCCATACTCCACTCCACTCAGACACATACTCAGTGGTTCTGTTGTGGATGCTCCTCTTTCGGGGGAGACATTGACAAACCAGAGAACTATTTTTTTTTTTAAAAAAAAAAAGCATAGCAACAAAGATGGAGAGTAATCTAAAATCCATTTTATAGGAAAGGAGGGAGAAAACTCAGGCCACAGGATGTAATTTGGAGAAAGAAAACTCAGAAGGTATAACTTAGATCTGCAAATATTTATAGAAATTTCTCAGGGAATCACATATAGATATAATTAGTATAGCTTTTAAAGACAAAAAGGAGTTAGTGGTTAAAGGCTGTAGGCATGAAAATCTAATTCAAAGAAAGAATAGATGACTTAGAGGTATCCACAAATAGGATGACCTGGTTACTGGTGCTAACGTGCTTTTATAAGAGCACTGATAAATTAAATCTCTGTTAGGTATGAAGATTTATAGAGATGAATACATTAAATGAAATGTTTATCCAGATGCTTCTGAAGTGGGCTTTGAAGTGGTAATAGCTTTGCTTGTAAGACAGGCATGCGGCCTCTTAAGTGTATATGCAATTGATGGCTTCAGCCATGTGTCACAGGAAATACCTTTTCCCTTCTCTAAGAAGAGAATGGGAATCAGAACCTATAAGAGCTAAACTGAGCATCTTAAGATGGGAGTTTGTGTAACTCTGGGCTAAAATGGAGAGACCTCTAAATTCTTGCTAAGTGGCCCTGGAGGCTTTATTTCCCCAGCCATCTTAATCTCATAAAAGTCTATATCAGAATCAGGTATCTACTGAAGACATTTTGCTTTCTAAATAATCAGGTTAGGCAAGGGAGAAAGGGGTGAAAGGAGGGCAGGGGTAAGGGGAAAAAATGAAAACCAAGACCTGTCATGTAAAGGTACAAGATCCCAATGATGAATGTGACTGTACTGTATACCTAAAATGTACCAATAAACTCAATGAGAAATAAATAAATAATCAGGTTAAATTTCAAATGTTTGTGTTCAACCTCATCAAAGTTTGGTAATTGTTTAGAGTTGAGGATGGACAAAACAGTTTTTCAGTTTCTAAGTATTTCTGTGTTTCTGTGTATTCTAAATATTTTGTCCCTAACCGTAAGTAAAATGTAATGTCAATATCTATGCCCTTGTTAATAGAGCTGATCTAGATTAAGCACATCGTATGTGCTAAGCAATCTACTGAGTTACTGAAAAAGACTTAGTCCTTCTGAAAACCTTAGGGAGTAGGTAACATCACTCCATTTCCACCGATAAACTGTGAGTTGCAGAATTTAAAAGCTTGATCAGGTTGCTAGTAAGTGGCAGTTGAAATTGGGTGAAATTACTTCAGACCTCCAGACTGAACCACGGTGCTCTTAAGAAGTACTTTTTTAGACAAAGTAAGTGTAACCTTGTGGTTGAGGGAAATAAGTGTTTCCAAAGTAAGAGAGATCTGGGCCCCAATCCTAGCTCTTCATTTACTGACTCTGACGATAGGTAAATTAATGAGCCTCACTGACATCATTTCCCTCCTCTGTGAAGTGCAACCCAGTTCATAATAGTCCTGACACACAGTATGAGGTTTAAGTGAGATAATGCATGCAAATTGCTTAGTATTTCTGGCACATCTTATATTCTCAACAAGCTTAGCTCTTGGTGTTATTGACAGCATGTTACGTGCCATGTGGTTCACTTACCTAGGACTGTAGAAAGCTTGGATGTTGCAGTTCTAAACTAGTTAATGCTGCTTATCAAAATTCGAGACATCCTGCTAGGAGAGAGACTAAGTTCCCTACGTTTCTGCTCTTGCATGTTTAATATACACTTTGGGAATTCAGCAACAATGATTTTGATTTTGGTACACAGCCACAATTCTAGTATGTAGTATGAATTGAGTAAATATTCTTAAAAACACATCATTCATGTAGAAACCTGTCAAGAAAGAAAAATTTTTTGTACCCTGAATGACTTATCTAATACTCAATTTTGAACATTCAGTGAAAGGCCACTGATTAACCACCTCCCAAACTGAAGACGTGCACTGTCACCATTTTCCATGCTTTCCCTCTTCATCCATCATCAGATCCATGTTCCTCTGCTTCTCCTTCAACCTCAGCTGTAATAAAGAGCTTTACCCTGGGGGCCAGTGGTTCTGCCTCCTGCCTTGAAAGCATGAGGACCTGAGTTAGATCCCTGGTACCCGCCCATAAAAGGAACTTTATCATGCTTTTGATTCCATAGATAGCTTTCAAAACACACCATTTTCAAGCCACACCATTCTCCCTTCCCTTTCCAGCCCACATCAGGGTATGTTGAAAAGAAACTCCAGTTGCTCTCTCTTTTGTCTTAGGTGAGCAGCTCAAACCATTCAAACTATTTCAGATAGGCAGAAACATTTCCCTTGAGCTCCACAGAGGGCCTCCTTGTGTGACTGTTATGGCTTATACCTAGATGTTTGCCTAAAGCCTCATGACTTCATAGGTAGGGTTGTTCAGAGGTGGCTGGACCTAGGTGGGTTAAATGTATGTGAATATGAATGAAAGGTTTAAGGACTCAATTTACCCACTGATTGGTTTATCAAAGTTCTGGGCATGGATAATAGGTGTGGGTGGCACCACTCAAAAGGGTTGTAATCTGGATGAGATAAAAGGGAAAGGGAGGTTTGCTGCTACGGCTTTGCTTCTTGCTGCTTGCTGCCTAATGCCTACCATGCTACAGACTGTCTCTTCTGTGATGCCCCTCTGCCATGTTGCCCTGCATTGGAGCCAACTGACTGGACTGAAAGCTCTATAAACTGTGAACCGAAGTAAACCTTTCCTCCTTTAACTGTGGGTATCGGGTGTTTTACCCCAGAAATAAAAAAGTAACTAAGACAGTGAGCAACAAGCTTTTCATACCTTCTTCATGCACATGTGGTATTATAAGTCTCAGGATCCAAATAAAATTTTCCAGAGAACTGCAAGGTTCACATTGCTTCTGCATGGTGGTGATGACAGCCCCCAACCCTTCCTTTTTCACAGTATTATCCCTTAACTGGAAAAGAGCCTTCTGCTTCTAAAGTTTTGTTGGCCTTTTCATTTACAGTTAATTTGTCTTTCAACTAATTAAATTGTAATTCAGTCCTTCTAGTCTTATGGTATATGGGCAAATTCTTGTAAAATTAAAATTATTAAATAGTTGTCTTTCTTTACTAACTATTCCAGAAATGAGAAAAGGATTGCATGATACTCTAATCTGGCAAAGAAATCAAAAATTCTACCCTGGAGAAATGATAGCTCAAAAATCTTTCAATCAATTCCCAATCAATTCCTGATTCATGCTCATGGAGAATCAGAAGTAAACATATAATGCCCTAGTAGAATGCAGAATATCTCAATCTGATAATCAGTATCACTCTCTGTAGAAAAACATACTGGTGAATCAGTTGTGGTCAGAAACACTGGCACCAGAAATCAGCCTAGTTAGTTTTAATATTGTTTTGGGAGTTCTGCCACCTTCCTTCCTAATAAAACCATGATTATTGGAAAGGAGAAAGAAACTTTTTGCTGCTCATATTATTTATACTACAAACCTACAAAAATCAATTGGAAGAAAATATTAAAATTAATAAAAGAACAGTGAAGCACTCAGGTATGAGTATACAAAAATCAGTCGTTTCCTGTAAATTGCAATTAATGTTTTGAAAATAATTGAGGAAAATTTAGTGTGTAATTATAATGAAGATCATAAGATATTATTTGAAAAAAGCACAAAACCCAATTAAAAGAAAACTATAAACTTATTGAGAGAAATAAAACACTTTAAAAAGAGACATACCATGATCCTAGATGGGATCAAATATTGCAAATATTGCAAAGCTGCTACTTTTTCCCCAAAGTAATTGAAAAGTTAAATTAATTTTTATGAGGCAAAAACCAATTGGTTAGGGCAGGGCTATGGGAAGGATTTTAAATTGTTTCATGGATCATGCAAAGAAAACAAACATGCCAAAAATTGTTTGAAAAAAAGAAGAGGCTTCACCAATACTTGTTTGCTTTTTCTATGTTAACATGGAGTGAACGCAGTCATTAAATGAGTGCAGTTATAGTTCTAGATAAAGTAAATCAACAAAACAAAGATAAATCCTACCATCGTTAAGGCTATAGTATGTATAAATGAGATATGGCACACTAACAAGAAGCACGGTTGCTGTTGAAAATGTTCTGAGGTTAAAAAAAAAATCATATCAGTATTTGGAATGAAAATAAGATGGTGTGTTTATCTGACAGTTTAACATAACATAAATCCCATGTGGTTTAAAGAGGTAAATGCACAAAAAAAGACAACTGAAACGTCATTAAACTTGAAGAAAACAAATGTGGTTATTGCTCTCTGGTGGGAAGAGGATTTTCTGATTATAAAATCAATGAAGGAAATCAGAAAGGACAAGGAAGATTGATTTGACTTTATAAATATTTAATATAATCATTATAGGAAGAAAAACATCACCAACAATATTAGACGAAAACAGAAAATATATCAGAACTGAAACAATTTCTGCTTCCCTTAATATATGAATATTTTTAATTGAGTTTATTGGTACATTTTAGGGATACAGTACAGTTACATTCATCGTTAGGATCTTGTACCTCTACATGACAGCTCTTGGTTCTCATTTTTCCCCCGTCCCTGCCCTCCCTTCATCCCCTTCTTCCCTCCCCATTTACAAACACTTTATATCCATTTTTTCATTTTCTCATATATTTTTTCTTTTCCCTTATTACCTTTCCCCTAATCTTCCCACTTTCCCTATACCTTTAGCCCCTTTCTTCCCATTTCACAATGTCAGTTATCTCATTAGGGTCTTATGTACTATTACATTTTATTCACACCAGAGAAACTATTCAGTATTTACACATGTGTGACTTATTTATTTCACTTAGGAGTATATCTTCAATATGTATCCATTTTCCTATGAATGAATCTATTTTCTCATTCTTTATGGCTGAGTAATTAATATTCCATTTTATAGAAAAACCACATCTTCTTTATCCAGTTTCCAACTGATGGGCAAATGGGCTGTTTCCAAGTTTTAGCTATTACAAACTGTGCCGCTATAAACATGGGTGCGCATACATCACTGGAATATGATTCTTTTAGTTCTTTTGGAAAGATACCCAGCAGAGGGATGGCTGGGTCAAATGGAACCTCTAGTCCCAGCTCTTTGAGGTGTCTCCATATTGATTTCCATAGTGGTTGCACCAGTCTGCACTCCCACCAACAGTGGAGAAGGGTTCCTTTCTCCCCACAACCCCGCCAACATTTGTTATTGTGAGATTTCTTGATAGCAAATTTTTACCAGCTGCTCCTCAGACAAAGGACTATTATCTAGAATATATAAAGAGCTCAAAACAATCAGCCCCACCAATATAAAGACCCAATTTAAAAATGGGCATCTGAAATGAACAGACACTTCTCAGACAAAGAAATAAAAGCAGCAAGTAAATATATGAAAAAATGTTCCACATCACTGGTCATTCGAGAGATGCAGATGAAAACAACACTGAGATTCCACCTCACCCACAAAGAATGGCTGCTATCAAGAAATATATGAATATTTGATACAAATTCATAGCAGAAATTTTGTGACAGGAAACTGGGCAAAGGATATAAAGAGATAATTTACTAAATAGGAGAGTATCATTAACTAGTGAACACGGGAGAAACCAGTCTCACATATGATCAAAGAAAATGTGAAATTAAAAGAGGATATATTGTATACAAAACTGACAAAATGTTTAGATGGTAGTAATTAGTGCTAGAGAGATGTGGTGACATTCACACACACTCCAAGGGAAGTGAAAAATGATGTAGCCTTTCCAAAATGTAAACTGGTAACACATATCCGGAGTCTCTGGAGAAAGTTCTAGGGTTTCAGCTAAAAGAACTAAGTCCAATTACAAGGCTCTAACCTCAAAAATACTCCATTCTTTAAATTGAAAGTTAGGTTTAAACACAGTCTTTGTAGTATTATTTTTAATAGCAAAAGTGAGAAATGGGTAAATAATATTACCATAGCCCAATAATATAATCTTGTTACCAAGTAATTTTTAATGATATAAGGAAATATCTACTCTGTGGTAAGTGGTAAAAATGAATCATCAAATAGATGAACTACAAAGAACAATTTTATTTTTTTCCCCTTGAAGATGACATTATGTTAATGATGGTGGTTATCTATAAATTGTATAATTTTGAACAGTTTCAGCTTTCTTCATACTTTTTTGTATTTTTAAAGTTCACTCCAATAAACTCTTACTAAGTTTAAATCATAAAAAATAAAAATTTCATCTTTTCTGAGTAGCCTTCTTTATCTAATTTTTTTATTATTAGAATGCTACAAAGGCTGAAATTGTTTACTTGTATGAATGTAGATGCTGCATACTTATCTTTTGCTGCTCGGTATGAGATTAAAATGATAGATGTCTAACTGTGTTTACCTCAGAAGATAGTGGGAGGATGAATTGAGATAAAGATGAAAATGTGATTTGAAAGGAAAACATGTTATATAAACATGACAAGTGAGCTATATCGACGTATATTTCTCAAGTTAACACATTTAATAATTTTAATGACTCTCAAACATGGGCCTGTGCTTCAGATTAAATGATAAAGACTATAAAGAACTACTTAACAGAATTTTAAAATATACTCGGCTTCTAAAGGAGAACTACCCGGTAGAACGTTCGACCGTGTTGAAGTGCTCTGTGCTGTTCCGTATGACAGCCAAGCATGACTGTTGAGTATGTGCAGTGTGACTGCGCTGCGGAAATGAAGGTTTAGATTTAATCAACCTCTGAATGGCCGCATATGGCCAGTGGCTACAGCTCTACAATATAATCTTGCCTTAAAATAGCCATTGTCTCTGCCCCGCGTACATCCTCTCATTTGAACCTCACCATAATCTATGGCCTTGATGTTCTTTTTACCCCCACTTTACAGATTAGGAAATGGAGTGATACACAGGGCATTTGACTTACCCAGAAAGAGTGCTGACAAGTTGTGGAAATGAAATTCCTACCTCCATAGGTAGATGCTGCAGCAGCCTCTCATGTGCACCCCTCCACGGCCTGCCTTTCACAGCCCTGGGCAGAGACCGGGCAGTCATGTGACAGACCATGTCGGAAGCTAGGGAATTGTAGTGACAAGCAGGGTAAAAGCTATACATCTTCCCTCCTCTGTGAACCCCTTTGCATATAACATAATTCTTGTCACGTGACAAATCCCCCACCAGGGCCCGTCAACCAGGAGAGCAACTTCTAAATTAAATATCGGCAAGGAACCTCAAGACCACACCTTCATTAAGTTTCAAGGTGGCTCTTTCACCCTGAGGATTCTCTTACAGCCAAGAACCCAGTCTGAACACAAGTGAGAAGGCAAATTTGCTGAGAAGATTTGAAATTCTTGGGCAGCTTTTAATGTTCAGAGCAGTATGTGACAAATGAGTGTCTGTGTAAATCAATAAACCTTTCTGTGAAGGTTTTCTGTAATGGTTTTCTGTGAATAGCAAGGCAACACAATGGAAACCAGTACTCTTGTTTCCTGTCAGTGTTTTAAAAGTTCACTGACATAACTCTGTTCCCCTTGACCTTTATCCGTGATATCTACCAGAGATTTGCATTGCTTTGCTGAGTTCTAACTGGACATCTTACCTATCAACCCTCTGTCCTTTCTTTCCATGTCTCATAAATGCCTCCTTTTCCACCTCTGCTTCTCAGATTGCCCATTGTATAGCTATATTGTGATTTCTCTTTGAATAATTGACTTTCTCAGATTTAGGAATACTTCAGTCCAGTGCACACAAATACACATTAAATATAGATGTCTTTTTAACTGTGCAGTTTTATTATTATTGTGATTCCCAATAATTGATTTATGTGAATGTTCATAAATGGAGAAACCAATATGCACAGAAATTTGGGAATCCTCAAATGCTTTAAACTAAGAGCCCTAAAGTTAATAGAAAATGAGAGCCTTTGGTTTTCAGAAGCAAAATGCATGCCAACAGAAGTTTGTCTAAGTTCTATCTGTGCTTCCAAACATTTGAAGATGATGTGATATTATTGTAGCTAAAAATCTGGTAGTTGCGTTTTCACATTGCACCTAGCCCTGTCCAAGCTCCTGATGTATATTTACATGCAGGTAGTGCACACAATAGCTCTACCATTTGATTTTTAAGAAAAATTTTATATAGTCCTGTCTTGTGTTATCCCCCAAAGCTGTATTCTTTTAAATATAGGACAGCTTTTTAAAAAAAAAATATATGAAGAGGCTGAATTTTTTAAGTAGGGGATTTAAAATATTTTTCCACAGTGAATATACATATTCTACTGACACAAACCTATTTCTTATAACATGTTGTTTGTTTACTTAGTGCCTTCCCACCCAGAGGTGAAACACTGAGGCAGAATTGCATTGTGGGCATTATTTTGCTAATTAGCATCCAAATGTGGGACTCTGCAAATGGAGTTCAACCTTAATGTGAACAGTGTTTCCTCGGGTTAAAGAGACAGTTCAAGTCTGTGAGGTGTTAACTGCCATCACACTAGAGCAGTTGTCTGATTAATTATGATAGTGTGAACTTGGTCATGTTTTTGAGATGATGTTCCCTTTAGAGCAATTGACTAGATAATTGTGCTGCCATGAGCCCTAAGTGGAACTCAGTAGGTGTGAGACTCGAGCCTGGAGCTGTCTTAACCTGTCGCCACTTAGTGGATCAGAGCAAGTATGCTCTGGAAAGATTGTGTCTTGGAGTAATTGTGCAAAAATTCTGCTGCATTGTATGATAAAATTAAGATCCACTTAATAGTCTGTCAGAGTAAGTGACCCCAATGTTCGGTATAGTGAGTAGAATGGCAGAAAAACAAAGTAGAGTCCTAGTTTTCTTGTCTATATGGTAGAGATTGCATTTGATGATATTGAGATTTCTTGCAGTTATGTTATTTTAATAAAAACTGAAATACAGTTGCTAGGTAGTTATTATTTTCTCATGGCTGCTGTTTTCTTTATCTACAAAATTATGTGATTAGATGTGATTTTTCTGATCACTTCTAACTCTAAAAATTTAGAAAAATTATTCTTGAAATTGAAAGCACCATGTAGCCATCTGATGCCATTGATGTATATGTGTGTACATGAAGATGTGCCTGTTTACATAGATTTTGTATCTATGTGTAGCTATATGTAGGTTTTGTATCTACATGCATCCCTTCCATGTTAGTGATGTCTAGAGAATGCTTGGTCTCAAAACTAGATGAGCTTTGTGCTGCTGGTATATAGAGGGTAGAGACCAGGGATGCTGGTAAATATTCCACACTGCTCAGATCAGCCTCCCAAAATAATGATCTGATCTAAATGTTAGTGGTGCAGAGATGCTGAGGTTGAAAAACCCTAAGTTGTGTGCATGTATAAGTCTGTTAAACACAGAGATACTCTCTCCCTCCCTACCTACCACCCCCTCTGTCTTTCTCCCTCTGTCTGTCTCTCTCTGTCTCATTATAAGGAAGAGTTCTTTGTATTTAATTTGTTCTAACCAGATCAACAAGACTTTGTTTTCCCAGCCATCTGTTAAGAGATGGAAAAAAGCTTTTCTGTTCACAGCCTGACATTTCATCCATGTTTGTCTTAATGAGACTTCATTCTGGGTTGGTTATGCTCCTATCCACTCAACAGATTGCATCAAAGTCTGCTTTAGAGAGACACAAAACCAGCTAAGCTCTGTGGGCTCTAGTGGAAGTTGGCTGACCCTCTCCTAGACTCAAAGAAGGGAACTACTGCGCACTGCATATGTTTACAATTTTGTAAAAGAGGTTGTTGTACTATGACTTAAGTTGAAGTGTGAGCCTCTTTGTCACTCTTGAAGAACCTGTGATTCCACGAGCATTTATCTGTACATAAAGATCTCTGATATAAATTGATACAAACCTTTTTGTATTTTATAACTGGAAAAGGTTTTTGGAGATAATGTGGTCTAGTAAGACTGTGGAAAAAAAAAAAAAAGCTAAGAGATGTTAAAATGTTAAATGGCTTCATCAATATCACACAGTAACTGCCACAGCCCAAAACCAGGTGTTCCTGACTCTTCTGTCTGCAACATCATGCGGCTAGAAAATGTTTTTTAAACCGCCAAACTACAACTAATACACCAAGTTTCTTGCTTTCTCACTATTCTTATATTTAAAATATCTCTGAGCTGTCATCAGAATGTAAAATACCTCCTTAATACCATTACTGGGTAAGTACAAGGTGTGGCCATAATTCAATAATATCTTGGTAGAATTTTGTATAATTCAAACAGAAAAGTCTTTTAATGGAATTGATAGCTTCCAGCTTCCCAACCTGTGGGTCTATTAGTGCACTTGAGACAAGCTGGAAGCTGAGGTATTTACTCTTCTTTGATCCAGCCAGCAGCAAGAGATTTCAAACCAGTTTCCCTTACTGTCATCAGCTCAGGATCCTAACTTCTTAAAATCATCTGCCAGCTCCCTCCTACTCACCTGTACAAGGTGACCTGGGAAATAGTAAACAGTCGGATGAGAGGATATATAAATGTCCTCTTCCCCTAGTTCCCTAGGTTTCGAAGAAAATTGTGTTCCTTGCCAGTTCTCTGGGCAAAAGTGGGAGGTTATCCCAGTACCCCCATTTAGCTCTTGGATTTGCAAACAGAGAAGGTTTCTAGCAGAGGATTCATTTCAATATAATTCCATGATAGCCAAGCAATTAAGAAGTTCACTGTAGTGGCTTAGAGTACTTCTAATTTCCATAGGTCTGTGTGGCCTGAAGAAAGTCATTGTACCTTCCTGAGTTTTAAAGTGCTCATCTGTAAAACAGGGATGATAACAGTTACATCCTTCATAGTTTATTTGAAGAATTATAGGACATAAAGTCTACTGATTGCTGAGCATAGAGCATAGCACATAGTAATCAGAGTACTCATCAACACCTATTAATTGTTGTCATCATTTTCCATAGCTCCCATGATCCTCTCCGTCACAGCCACAGCTGTGAATATCCAGCCCTGGCTTCTGTCTTAAACTAAACCTACATTCTGTCTCCTGGCCAGATGTCTTCCAGAGGTTATTCTCATGTTTTTTGTGCACAAAACTGAACTAATGTTTATTTCTTTAAGAAATGAAATATGAGGAGAGGCAGATATTATTTAGGGATCTTTTCTCCCAATGATGAAATTTCCAGCAATGCTGAAACTAATTGTACTCATACATGACATCTTTGCTGGGGAGACAGAAAGCTTCAGGGATCTGTACCCTCCTCTCTCAGGCTGCTATTGCTTCCTCAGATTGCAGGCTGGTGAAGGTAGGAACTGTTGGGTGGAGGGTAGCCTTCTAGTGATCCACACTGTCCCATGCTGTGCCTCCTGCCCAGGATTGTGTCCTAAGGGGCAAGGCCCAGTAGTTAAACAATGACTTCTCTGGAGCTTAATCCTATTTTTCTTGTGAATTCTTAACCAAAGAGACAGGATTCTTCCCTAAAGACAATGGGGAACAGTAGAGTGATTCATTGGATTTCCCAAACAAAAGTATTTCATGAAAACATGCAAACAGTGGAAAAACAGGATTGAGGCCACTGTGGCAGCCAGCTTAAAAACTAAAAGCCTATATTCACTGTGATTTTCTCTTTTCCATAGGAAAAGGAGGGAAATTACATAGCAAAGCAATTGGATTTTTTTCTGAAAACCTACTGTAGCATTTTATCTTACTTTGCTCCCTGTTTCTCTTAAAGACCATATCTATCACCCTCTGAGACTCAGAATGTAAACCTCTGTGTTGTCCTTGGTTCTTAGATCTCCTTTTCATCCAGGTCCTGGTTATGTACCTTATGTTTACTTTCAGGAGGAGGTTACCCCGGACAGGAACTCTGCAGTCAGGGTTTTGATTCTGCCTGCCAGATCTTCTCTTTCAGTTCTTTCTGCCTGTGAGACCTGAAAATACCGGTGGTCCCATCCCTTTGTCTCAGCATCTGGCTCCTTCCACCTCTGTTATTATCCCTAACTGGCCTTGCCTGCTGTATCCCCACAACCCCTGTTGCAGTGGTTTTGGGCTACCCAAGTGCACCAAGGCCCTTCCAGAACTGTTCCTGGCTCTGCCTAGTGCTCTAATATTTACTAGTGGTATGAGTGTGTGTATAACAAATATGTTTAGGGAAAAATGTATAAAATGTATGCTTTAAATTTAAAGTGTATACTCTAAATTTTAAAAATGATAAATCAAAAAACAGAGTAACTGCCACAAAGTCAGCAAATAAACATTGCCGGTAACCTAGAAATCCTCATAATCTCTTCTCTTATCCCAGCTTCCTTTCAACTCACTAGAGATCTTTTTTTGATTTCTGTAATAGTCACTTCCTTGCTTTATGAAAAAATATTAGTTTTTTTCCTATGTATGCATCCTTATACAATGTAATTTTTCTAGTTTTTGAATTTTGAATATGGAAAAATATTGATGGACTTTATATATACACACACACACACACACACACACACACACACGTTTATATAGGTATATGTGCACATTTTTAAATATATGCCTGCTTTCATTCAGTTTTAGTTGCAAGGTTCATCCCTGTTCTATACAAACTCTTCACTGTTTTCCATTTAACATTCATCATGTGGATATGCCACAGATTATCTATTGTACCATTATTCACCATTGGATTATGTCTCTGGGAAGTAGTGAGGACAAAGCAGCTAGAACAGTTCTGGCTTGTGCATCTACACGTGGCCCAGTTAATCTGCTTGGAAGTTGCATTGAGAATCAGAATCTATCAGCATCTTCTCCTTTGGTCAGCCCAAACCAAACAGTCATAAAATGGCCGAACTGTGTCCACTCTCACCTGAGGTTCCACACACTGATGGACACTTTACCATGAAAGAGTTCTTCCATTTACTTCAGCCTGCTGGGTGTATACTGGTATATTTGTGGTTTTAATTTCCATTTATTAGTTACTTCCTTTTTGAGGTAAAATGATTTCTAAAACAAAAATATCTGAGCTTTCTTTTGTTGTTGTTGCTGTTGTTTTCCTCTTGTTCCTGTGTAATACATTGGTTAAGGAGTCATGTTTCTGGAGGAATTCCCAGTTTTTACTTAAATTAAGCTGTTTCTTGGTAGACTGGAATGCACATTTTTGTGCCTTAGGTGTTTCTCAGTGTATTTTTGGCATTTAGTGCGCACAAAATATTTGTGTGCATGTTATCTTTACAATGATGTACAAGTAAATGAATCTTATACCAACAAAAAAAGAAGGAGTGGAGGAGGAAGGAAAAAAGAATTGAAATGTGTTATATACATATACCAGTTTCCCACAATGAGTGTAATTATTATATACTGCAAACATGTACTAATAAAAATTAAAAACAAAAATTACTGTATTAAGTTCTAATTAAAGAAGGTCTGTAAATGTCATGAAAACATTCCTGTAAAATGGAGAATTTTTGTTGATAAAAATCTTTCAGTTTCTTCATCTACAAAATGGATCTAACATTGCCCCCATATTATCTAGGGTCCCTCTATTAAGTGAGGCAATGAAATCAATATATTAATGTCATTTTCTGCAAATGAATCAACACATTTTGCGTAATTTTACTTCTAAAACACCTGGTGGCTAATAGCACAAATATTCTAGACACAACAATGAGATCAGATCCTTTCAAGTTTCTCATTTCTGTGAAATTTTTATGTGAGGTTTCTAAAACCACAAAATTCACACTGTCCCCTCTGACTTGAAAGCCTTACATTTGGTACCTCTGAAATCCCTGATGGTGAGAGAGCAAAATCTGTTACCATTTTGTTTTTGCAAAAGAAAAAAAAAATGCTACAGTACTTGAATTGTTGGCTTTTGTCATAATTAGAAATCACTCCTTATATCTTGAGCTTGAAGACATAGTGATTAAAGGAATAATTTGACAGTGCCATCCCATGCTTGGCATGATGAAATGTCTTCACTCATCTTTAAAAATGCACTGTCAGGCATACAGAGCTGCACTGCCTTGAGTCAGCACAAGTCTGACTGGAAAGCAGATGGGTGCAAGCACCACCAGTGGAAGGGAAGGGTAGTTGGTGTAGTTCGTCCTTCCACGTGCAGAAACAGAGCAAGTGATTTCATGGAAGAGGGAGGCTGTGTGTGTGTGTACTAACAGCTTTATGGGATGTTTCTCTTGAGCTTTTAAAAGCCAAATGGTATCAACGGATATAGCAGGAAGCTGTCAAAGATGTTAGGGAGAGGGCTGCACTGGGAATGGCCTGTTATTCACCACTGGGTCAGCTTGGATCCTGGATGAAATTCCAACGCTTCAATGTGCATTTCTACCATTTCAGAGCTATTCCCAAACTCTGCGGTAGACAGAAGCCCTGGTATGGTGAAGCCAGCTCATACAAGGTTTTGAGAACCTGCTGTTACCTTTTCAAGAATTTTTTCAGCTGGTTATTCAGTACAACAATGATTGTTCAGATATTACTGATGTTTATGTTATATTAAGTACAAGATAATATGTATTCAGGACTGTGCTTCGTCATTGTTCTAAGTTCTTTATCCTGTATGGGAAGAATACCATAAAGTATGATCGAAACATTTGGTGAATGTTTAAACTAAAGCGTGTGTTACAGTAAAAGACATGTTCCCCTTAATCGTCCTCAAAATACTACCCCCTGGCTAGAAAGCAAGGTTCCATGGTTCCAAGGTTCGTGGTTCCTGCCACTTCCTGAAATAGTCCAGAAAGTCCCCTTTCTGAGTGTCTTTAGTTGTGCTGTCATGGCTGCCTCGAGGTCCTGAGTCAATTTATTTATTTATTTATTTATTTTCCTCATTGAGTTGATTGGTGCATTTTAGGTACACAGTACAGTTATTCATCATTCGGATCTTGTACCTTTACATGACAGGTCTGGGTTCTCATTTCTTCCCCTTGTCCTTGTCCTCCCTTCACCCCTCCTCCCCTCCCCCTTTTGTCCTGAATCAATTTAAAATGTTTACCTTTCATGGTTATTTTGACTTTGAGGAGGAGCCAGAAGTCAAGCAGTGAATAAGGTGGTTGAGGACACGCTGCAGTGTTTTGCGAGCTTGCCTTTCCATTGGGTGACATTTGCCAGCAGCGTTTTCCATAGTTTTGATCACATCTTGGAAAGGCATAAAAAAAGGACTTCCAGAACTGCTTGAGAAAGTGGCAAGAAGGATGAGATAAGTATATCCAATGTGAAGGAGAACAGTTTGAAGTAAATTCATGGCCGTATGTCTTACTTAATGAACATTTTGAAATTTAAACATTCACCGTTTATTTTGATCGCACCTCACATTGTGACAAGTGTACTGCTGTGAATGTCTTCCCAACTGTGAATTGAGAGGCTTAAAATCAGTAATGGCAGGAGTATTGATACCATGGAAATTGGCAGAGATTAGAAAGTATGACTGTTCTGTCCGTCAGAGCTATTTGGTAAACGCCTGCCAGCATATCACTACACAGAAATTTGTCATCTTTCTAAAGTGCGGGTGTGAAACCAGGCTGCTGGGAGACTGGTGTGTGTGTGTGTGAGCTCTTCTCTTCATGTCCATGTGCCCAGTGACTGTCTCATGTCTGCCTCTAGCAAGGCTTTGTAATTTTCCACCCCAAGTCGGTCTGAAGGATTTCCTCAGATCGCTCAGCTATGTTGATAAGGGCATAGTATCAACAGTTGTGGTTATCTGCCAAGATGCCAGGCCTGTTGCCTTTGTAAGTGGCAAGGTCTTACAACGTAAGTTTTGGGTGTAACAAGAAACAGAAAATTGAAAGCAAAAAACACAAGTGATCGTGTCCTTAAACCAATTGATATTTCTTTTTATAAATCATAGTCATATTCTGTATCTTTTGGATGTAAGAATTGCACATGGAGAAATGAAGAATTCAAATAGACTGCACCCCTTGCATATTCCAGGCCCTGTGCAGGGTGAGGGAGCAGAGTGGTACCTACCATCAACGATCATGAAGGGAGAACACAGCCAATCCTGGAGTGCAGGCTGCTGGGTGCTGTGTGTAGGGTGCTGTGGGCACAAAGGACAGGCACCTGCTTAGAAACATCTACCCATCTCACAGGTGACTATCTCTTATGGTCACTTTGGGAAGAACTCTGAGTAGTTTATTATTCTTTTCAGCTCCTTAAAACATGGAAAAATTGAGCAAAGTGGTAAGATTTCAAGATGAAATAAGTGCTTTGTCTATCACAGACCATCCCTATAAGCTTGCAAAACTACACTTTCTAACACCTAGAAGGATGTAATTAAATACCCACTCCTTAACTTTTCCTTCACACAGGTAATACTCTTAATGCCTTTTCACTTTCTTAAATCTCAATGTGAATGAAGTTGTGAGCACCTTAGCTGACAGCGGGGTTTCCTATAGGAATCACTGTTAAATGGGCACCCGGCAGTGGGAGGAAGAAGGAGTGAGAGAAATGGAGAGGAAAGGAAAGGAAGATGCAGACAAAAGCAGCCAATGGCTGAAGCTCTTCTCTGCATCTCTGGGAAGCTGTTTTAAAGGACTCAGGGGCCACAGCATCACTTCTCTTGGCTGTGAGCCCCCTTGTGACAGAGACAGCTTCTAGCCAGGCTAATACCACCTCTCCCTGCCTAATCCTTGAGCTGCCCACATGTCGGGCAGTTGTTTTATGAAGGATGGAAAGAAACTTACCATTCACTGCATCTATTCACAGGAGGCCAGGCTTTGTGTTGGACATTGTTTACGTTCCCCGTTTCATTCCACCCAAAACAGTGACAGTTATTTATTATCACTTCCATTTCTCAAGGAGGAAACTGACTCAAAGAGTGAGTTTCTGAGGTAATGGCAGGCGAGAGGCACTGCCGAGATTTAAATACCTATTTGACTTTGCAGGCCAGGATTCCTTCTGTTATAAAAAAGTAAATAAATAAAAAGGAAATTTACAAAGCACACTGTTGCCACCCATCAGATTCTCATACTTTTCTCCTAGGAAGATAGATCCTTACTACCACACCCACCACCTACCAATACCGTAAAAGGATTTCTTTCTTATCCACCCCTGTAAGCAAGAAAATTAATGGAGCTTACTTTTTAGTTTATATTATGAAAGTTTTACTTTTTATTATTTTTAGATATAATGAAATATCAAATAATATTTTGCCAAATCACACACATCTATTTCACACATACACACACACACACACACACACACACACACACACACACTGTCTCAGGCCAGCTTTCCCCAATGAGAATTACTGATAAAGAGCAAGAGAAGCAGACTTCCTTCCCAAAATAACAGGGAGAAAATTACAAAATTATACAGTGACTTCTAGTTCCAGAACAGCAGCAGGAGATCCTGCATAGTTCAAAAGAAGAAATAGGGATTGACAGTGACTTTCATTCTGAAATTTACAAAGTTTTTCTTGGATGCTGGTTCTCAATATTAGTCCAGATTACCAACAAGAGCAGTAACAGCAGGATGACCTGAGAGCTTGCTAGAGATGTAAATCCTTGGGCCCTGCCTTAAGTATAGGAAAACCAACATATTTGGGAATGGTACCCAACAGCCTGTGATCTAACCAGCCTGCCAGGAGGCTCAGAGGTATACTCAGGTTTGCTTGATCCAAGCCTGATCCAAGAATTTAAATTCTAGAAGTTTATAGAGGGTGTATTATAAAATGCTTTCCAGTTAATTCTTCACAACTGGACCTATTAGACAGGTCCTGCCTAACAGGTTCTCAATTTGTGTATCCTGAACTCCTGGGAGACAGAGGCACCATTTACTTTGAATTTATGTCCCCATTGCCTTGTGCCAGTCCTCAAGTGGGCACCTTCCACATGTGCTGAGTTTGAGCACAAGATCATTGTGAGGGTGAGTATGCATGCATGGGCATGCACATCTATTCTTGTGATGGGTAGGCAGAGCTTTTCAGGAATTACTGAAGTTATCTAGCATGACAAGTTTTACCTCCAAGTTGCTCAGTAGCATTAACCATTGTCCAGGTGTGGAGACTGTAGCTCTGTAGTATAGTCAGTGGAAACACCCTTTAGCCAATTACCCACCACTTGTGACTGCCAGACATGATAAAATTAATGATCTATAAATTCTGTGTGAACTGATGATAGGGGCAAGGGAGTCAGAATTCTGGTCTAGTTCTTGTCCTTGTAATCCAGACTGATACTACTTTGACAGAATACTAATCTCCCCTGGGGTGGAGTGCTTGTTGGTACACTTCGCCTGTCCTATGGTATTTTATCCTCATAGTGTTCTTAGATATCTTTCAAAAGAGATTAGATCACAATGGCATTATGGACATTTAGGGGACCTTTCTATTTTGCTTAGAAGTCTGAATCTGAAGTTCCTTGGCCTAGACTGTAAAGTTGTCAGGATGGGGCTATCACCATTAAGTATACTGTCTATGGAAAATGTTGTAGGATTCTCATTTAGGTGGCAATCCTAGAGAAGTACATGGCCCCAGGCTTGGGACCGAGCATTGATTTTAGAGAAATACTGTTTCCTAATCTTTTCTGACTTGTTTGCCCTTACTGACGTGTTTCCAGCAAGGATGAAAGAAGCATCCTGAGGATGACCAGCTCTGGCAGCAGGGAAAGTCACATGACGTAACTTTTTTTTTGGGGGGTACTGGGGATCAAACTTGAGCCCTTGTGCTTGCTAGGCAAGAATGCAACCTTTTTAACTAGTGTGGATTAACCTTTTCTTTTCTTTCCTTTAGAGAATAGCCTCTTTTCCTACTTTCTTCATTATTTCACACTATTCTATCCCAGATCACCTTCTGCATTATTAAGCATTTGTTGTTGTTGTTGTTGTTGTTGTTCTTTTTACCATTGTTGAATTTATTTTCTGCAGTGGCTGTTGGCTGCTGTCTGACATTATTTACTTTCATAATAATTTGGTAGTATTTACACCTAGGATTCTAGCTTGGTTGGATTATTTACTTCTAATGGCTAAAACAAGTGAAATGCCATTTCGTTGGTATTTTCTTCAAAGCAATCATGTCATCCTTACCAATAAAGACTTTCATTGTTTTGAATCCCTGTTGAATAAGTTTAGTCACAGGTCACTTTTCCAAGGAGCATTGTTCCTACCTCATCCAAAGTCAGCATGTTTTGTTTGTTTGTCTGGGTGAGGATGCTCTGATCATATTGTCTTACAGTTTTCAATGAAAAAATCAATTTGTTTCCTCTACTAGACTGTATCCTTCTTTGTAGTAGTTCTCCCTATGTTTCATACAACTTGTAGCCATCCTATCATAGCTCCTGGTACACAGCAAGAGATCAATAAAATGGAAGGCATTCATAAAGAATTTATTTTGAAGCTCGTATCTGAAATATGATTATTCCAGCCATCTGCAACCAAATACAACAAAACTGAGAGGCCTCAACAACTATTTCATTTCTGCTCAATTTTGTGTGTTGATAATACAGGAAGGTCATGGCAGATAATTCATCTGCAGTCCATGTGATGTAAGCTGGGAATAGAGGATCTGTTTCCAAGATAGCTTCTTCACTCTTGAGTCTGTATCTTAGTTCTCTCTGGCCTATCTGTGTTCACATGACATCCATCCACATGACATTCTGTATAGTTTGGGCTCTACACCACTGTAAGACATTCAGAAATCTTACATGGCAGCACAGGTCTAGAAGTATTAGTACTTTTTAAGAGACCCCAACAGAAACTGTAACGCGCATGTTCTAACCTTAGAAGTCCCCCAAGTGACACTTCAGTTACATTAGGTTGTTCCACACTTTCAAAATGGGGCCATAGTTCATATGTCTCACTGCCCAGCAGCTCTGAACCAGTGGTGTGATACATACATGACTCTCTCATCAGGTGGTATGGACAGCCCTGTCGGTGGTATAAGCTTCCTAATGGGACACTCATGCATGTACCACCAGTGGTTCAAGCCAGCAGGAATGTGTTAAGCAAGTGAGTAAGGAAGCCCAGTTTCAAGGAGCTAAATTTAAAAGTATGTGTAACCTTCTTTGATCTACTACTATGACAAAATGAATGATAAATACAAAATACAGTTATAAATGGAGATAAAAAATGCAGTCTCCAAGAAACTGTTCAACATAGTGAAATATATGCTTTTAAAATTTTGCCCATTGTCAAAAGGTATCAGGTGTTGCATACCAATTTTTTGTTTGGAAATTATATAGATAGATATAAAACAAATGATGAATCAAGTATGGTCAAAAGTTAACCTTTGCAGAATCTGAGTACATGATATAAGGAAATGCTTGGCAATTTTTTCATGATGTGTTTGGATGTCTGAAGTTTTAGTAACATATATATGTGCCCCCGTTTAATTTCGTGGGTACACTCTGAGTAGGATTTAGAAAGGCCTATGGGAAAGTGAAGCACAGCCCAGCGAGAGCAGCAGAACTAAACCTACAGCCCACATGAGAAGGGGCCTTGGTGCAGAAAAAGCAGGTGGTTTGGCTGAGGAAACAGCACGTGCTGCGGAGCAGCAGAGACAAAAGTTCTGGTGGGTGAATCGGGAGAGGTTTTTTTTTTTTTGTCTGACTCGGGTCCTTGCACTTGTGAGGCAGGTGGCGTGGGGAAAATTTTTAGGGGTGGAAAGCCTATGGTGGAGCTGTTATTTTGTGCTGAGGGAGGGTTTTGCACAAAACTATCCTAGCTTCAGTCTGTGGAACAGGATATATTGTGCAAACTTATAGAATGAAAATATTTTAAGCATAGTATGCCTTGGAAGAATTAATGTACAATAGCAGTTTAGAAGCATCGGTCCATTCAGTCACTTTTAAGCCTTAACCAGCATGTTTATTCACATAGAAGCACCTCTAAGAAACATAGGTCCTTTTAGGCATATATTAATTCAGAACCCTTTCCCACAGCAAACCAAAATAATTTGGGGCTTATTCTGTGATGCTTTTTGATTTTATAAGTCTTATGAGGATTTTAGAGATGAAACCAGAAATATATTTAGATCACTATACTTTGGAGTCCTGGGGAAACCACACTGAGCAGGAAATTTTCCAAGTCAGGGAATAAGTCTTACAGAAGTTTTTGATTGTTGTGGGAGAGAAAGCTGAACACAAAGATTCACTTTTACATATACTTGAATGCTCTAATTATATCCTCTGGGTGTACAGATTTAATAAGACATTTATTTAAAATGGGAAAAGTCTTGGGTTGTAATTTCTATAATTCTCAGCAGTGAATGTGTGCATCTTCTCTTTTCTTCCCCTCTCCACCTTATCCTCCATCCCTTCTGTGCAAACATTCACCGTTTCTTTAAATCACATTTAATTAAGAGATTTTTCTGTTCTTTTTTCCCCTGTTGTCTCCTGTTGGAAACAGGTTAATCCTGAATCTCTAACAAATGCAAATGGATTAGAGGAAATCATGAGTTCAAGATTATTTTAACTTCACTGGCATAATTGTTAATATCTTCAAGTCCCCTGGGATGTGTTGGATTACATCAATTAAATTGGTCTCTGTAACTGAACACAGTAACCATAAATGTGCCTGTGGTGTGTTTAGCACCCGTTAGGTATTTAATTTGCTTGACTGTAATAGATTGTCAGAGCAGTAAACGTGAGGCTCGTAATGTAAATGTTGTAATGAGGGTAATTATCTGAATGGATCAATCGTCATGTTATTGCAAGGCAGTAGGGGTAGGCGTGAGATATAGACATCTCATATAAATTCTCATTTTCAGCTTTATTTCTGTGTACATTTTCTCAAGACTTTTAAAGTAAAAACAACATAATGCCAAGGGCATTGCCACTCTCTCAGTTATTTCTTTCCATTATCCTATGTGCGGTTATTCACTAACACCAGCAGATCCCACCACAGCCACATTTCTCCAAAGAAAGCAGTAATTGTAGACTTGCAAGTAAATATCCACATCCATGTACTAGACAGCATTCTGTAGGTGAGCTAATTGGTTCCCTTCATTTACTAACCAAAGAACTGTAAACTCATCAAGGTAAAATAGTTTGTTAAAGACTGCACACCCTAGCATTGCTCGGTGTTCTGCAACAGTGTGGATCTGGAACTCAGAACCTGCTCTCCCACCTAGGCTGGAGGGGCAGCTGATCAGTTACACCACCTTCAGGATGGAGGAAGTTCAGTGTGACAGGTCAAAAGCCATCCTTGAAGGAAGCAGCAACAAGTCGGTAAAAATTTTCAATCCAACATGGGTAGAAAATGAAGAAAACAGTGTAAAGATAAATGGTGCTTAAAAATCTAAACAGATGATCAACTTGATTGCAAAAGGATGGACTATGGCACGTGTCTGTCCTGATGAGTACTGAAGGAATGTGACTGGAGTCTTAGAAGGGTTGCTAAAGCAGAAGGCAGGTCCACAGGAGCAAGGTTGAAAAAAAAATTAAGAACAAGGCATTATGTTCCCGAGATTGACACTATGATTAGGTAGAGATAGTCTGATCCTTCATCCTGTTGACAGTTGCACCTTCACGTGGACTTTTTTCTAGCTATTTCCCTTAGTTTACTTCTACCATCCTGGTTCAGTCACTTCACTCAAGTTTTATTGTCAAGAAACAAACTGTCCTAAATCTGAAACTTTTCGTGTTTCTGCCAAAGAAAATAGGCACATCACCAAGAAACACAAATAAAACCACATATAACCCGTGCCTTGTCATTAAAAGCCTGAGAACCCTCAAATTGCAAATTACTGTAAGTAGAAAAATAAACATTAGATACCCACAGAACTAGCACTGTGAGCCTGCGTGCCCGGGAAGTGAAATTGGATGAGAGTAGGAGCAAAGCACAGGGAGCGGACCGCACCTGAGAGAATCCCATACCATAAGGTCAGCAGGAATCCAGAGCTGGGTGTAAGGCAGGGCTCCTGCAAGTGTGCAGACTCTGAGTGGTTGACTCAGAAAGTAACACACCTGAGGAGACAGAGATAAAGAGAAAAGAGAAGGCATCAACAGGAGATGTGGTTGTGAAGGGGAAAAAAATGAAGAGGGGACATTTCAAAATGCGATAAAAATAACAATGTACAAGACCAACCTTTCCCAATCATTGTTTATGAAAGAGACCAAAACAACAGTAGGACAAGGGTGGAATAATCCTATATGAATAAGAAAATGGATGCACATTGAGGCCGTACTCTTAAATGAAATAAATAAGACACATGTGTAAATACTGAATAGTTTCTCTGGTGTGAAAATCTAAAATAGTACTCAAGATCCTAATGGGATAATTAGCAATGTGAACTAGGAAGAAAAGGGCTAAAGGTGTAGGGAAAGTGGGAAGGGTAGGGGAAAGGGAATAAGGGAAAGGGGGAAAATGTGAGAAAATGTAAAAATGGAATTAAATTGTTGGTAGGGAAGGAGGGGAGGAGGGGATGAAGGGAGGGCAGGGACAAGGTGAAAAAATGAGAACCAAGACCTGTTGTGTAAAGGTACAAGATCCCAGGTATGAATGGAACTGTACTGTATCCTTAAAAAGTACCAGTAAACTCAAAGAGAAAAAAAATAATCCTATATGAACCAAATATTCTCTGATAAAGTAGAAAGAATGCAACTAAAACAGAAGAAAGAAAAGAGAAAAGGAAAAAGTTGATTATTGGATACCTAATTATGAGAGGGAGTCAGAGAACCTGATTTTATGAGTGCTACTAAATAACCTGCAAGTGGTAGATAGGAATAGGGTGGGAGAGCAAAGATACCTCATGTGACATGGACCTTGGTGGATAGGTTTGACTTTTGGAATCATGTTAATGTTTCTCATACTTAATAAGATGAAATCAAGAAGAGAGAAAATTAAATTTGAATACTATCAGACATAAATGAAGTAAACTAAATTCAAAGTGAATAGCATAACCACATGATAGACGGGGCGGAGAGCTCATCTAGTAACTTCTGAGCACAGAATTTTTATAACAAAACATCATCCTGAAAGAAAAGGAAATGCTGAACTCTTCCTCTTACTTTTTATTTGCTGTGTAACATCCTAGTATAACAATTTTGTACGCATTTGTGGGATTGAAGAAACCAGTAAATACAGTGATGTTGAGAGACCTGGTTCTGACTATATGAAAAGGAAGGTAGACAATGAAAACAGGAAGGGAGGGCAGAAAAAATAATTATGTACATTTTCATGGGTGTGCAGAAAGCAAAAAAAAAAACAAAAAAACAAAAAAAAACCAAATCCTTCCATTAAAAGGAAGTAGAAGAAGTGGCTTCTCAGGAGTAAATACACAAGGCAACACTCAGATTGTGGTTTCCAAATATCATTCGCTGAGCAAAGGAAGTGATATATCTTGGACAAATGGCCGATTTCAGGAATGCTGCAAAGAAAATGTGAGATGGGTCTGGAATATTTACTTCTGTCAAGAAAGAGTTTATAATATGATGACAGTGTGCCAAAATGAGACAGACACCAGCATAAAGTGGCTTGCCCATCCAAAGCCGGGACAATTTGAGCATCAAAATTAATATTAGAGGTAATGAGTTATGACCCTTTGAATAATGTAAGAATCTCTGTATACCTACTAATCCAACAGGAAATGAACTTCCTTATGCTAGAATACATTTGTAACTGTGCAGTGCTGACCCCTTATCCATGGTTTTGTTTTACACAGTTTTAATTATCCACAACAGACTGTGATATGAAAATATTAAATAGAAAGTTCCAGATATAAACAGTTGATAAATCGTACACCATGCTGAGTAACATGATGAAATCTTGTGCCATACTGTTTGGAGTGTGCATCATTTCTTAGTCCAGCATATCCATGCTGTATATGCTACCCGGTAGTCACTTAGTAGCTATCTCAGTTGACAAATCATTGTTGGACTCTCCCAGTGGTTTTGGTGATGTAGCCCTTATTTTACTTAATAGTAACCCAAGATAAAGGGTAATAATGCTAGCGATATTATTACACTATATTGTTATGATTTTTAAATTTTATTATTATCATTAATCTTTTAGTGTCCCTAATTCACAAATTCAATTTTATTATAGCTACAAATGCATAGGAAAATACACAGTATACAGTCTTCTGTGGCTTATTAGTAGGGACACCAACTCACAACTCTGCCGCTAAAGCATTTTTTTGTTGTGCAAACATAAAATACATATACAAACTGAGACAGTTACATTGTCACTAGGCAATATGATATAATGAGAATATCATTGTACAAGCAGTTTGTCATTGATCAAACATCATTATGTGGCATGTAACTATATGTAGCATTGAGTATTATTGTTTACACTGACTCAGTGAGGGGCTTGCAGTGTATAACCTATAGATTATAGGCAATGCTGTAGATAGAATGGAGTTACAGATCACCATTTGTAGCTGAATCACAGATTCAGGTAAAAATTACCAATAGTTGCTAAAACAATAGGGAAAATTTAATGAGCAATAGGAAATTTTCATGATCTCAAAATATCTCACCCGAAATTGCATCCTAATTGGAGAAGGAAAGATAGTAACTTTATCATGGAGAGGTTGGGCAGACTCCATTTTGAGCACATGATGAAAGTTCACATATCCAGCAACAGGGCTATGGCTATCATGTAACTCATATGATGAACCGTGACAGATCCAACATAAAGTATGTGCTGTTCATGTCAAATGTTCATGAGGAAGCTTCCGATGAACCCAGATTATAGGCCAGTCTACACAATAACTACCTTCTCCTGAGAAAAGGGAGGAGGAAAAGTTAGGAAGAAAACATAGGAATCATTTCGGTCTAAAAGATAGTGGAGGGAGGATAATTAGAATTCAATGCAGTGTGTGATTGTGGACAGGATTGTAGATTGGAAAAATCTACTATAAAAGACATTATTGGGACAAGGGATAAAACTGTAAGAAGGACATAGATCAGATTGTCATGCTGTCTTAACTCTGTGCCTCCTGAAATAGAAAACCACACTGTGGTTGCAGAAAATGTCTTTGCTGCTCAGAAATAATGAAAGTATTGAAATACTATTGAAATAGTGGAAGTAGTGAAAGGTACAAGGTGTGTTAATGTCTGCAACCCCCTTTCAAGGTGTAGAAAAAAATGAAAAGGTTAATGATATATCAGATGTACCAAAATGTTGATGATTAATGAATCCGAGGAAAAGTATGAGGGAGTTTCTATGCTATTCTTAAATTGTCTGTTAGCTTCAAATTGTTTCCAAATAAAATGTTTGTGTAAAGGGATGGAGAAAACCTACAGAGAAACAACGTTCTGTGAACCATCTAAAAACGTGCCATACTTTCTAGGCAGCCATTTAGAGTGCCACTTCCAGAGGTCAAGGAGGGCCTCAGGGAAGGGCCAAGCGGAGCCCAGTTTGCTGGGGGGATAGGGCGGGGTGAGCAATCATTCTCACAGCCCTGGGTAGGGCTGGCTCGCACCCTTCCGAGATGCAGACGGGGCCACGGTGGAACTGCTTCACCAGCTGCCGAGGGCACATCTCAGGCTGACATTTCATACCCCTTCTGAAATCTAATGCACTAATAGTGATTACTTTTTCCTTCCTTTCTATTATCCACGCTCTCCTAGGAACCATATTCAATATTCACATTCTCATAGACCTTTCACATAGAGGGATGTGAAAGCAGTGATTAATGGGGTGCTTAAGGATAGTTCAAGTCTTACCTTTCTCAATATTTTCTTACTTTTAAAAGCCATTGATTAACATCAAAATAACATGTTCGGTTTACGTTTGCAATCATGCTTTACTGACTTTACTTGGCGTATTTTTCTGTGGTCTCAACAAATACTGGGCTGTGAGAATGAGACAGGTCTTAATGAAGTGGACTAAGGCATTTTTTACCTTTATATTTTCATAGAATGAGATAAACATTGTAATCTTTCTTCAAAACACTCTTGCATCAAGCCATGATTTGATTTTCTACCTGTTCAGAATATCAAGTTTTACATTTCCTGAAACTGTAATGTATTTTTTTGAGAGAGTTGATAAGACCGAAGTCATCCCTGAGATGTTTATAATAGTACTTAGAACAGACTTGTCAAAGGCACTTCAAAAAGATTATTTTGGATCCCGAGGAGATATATTTAGTAACTGTATTGAGTAAGTTGTCACATAACACAACATTTCATTGATTTATTTGTCTTATTTTTGTATCTTACTGCAGGCAGAGAACTCAGCATTGGCTTTGGAAAATGAAAATCAAAGAGAACAGTATGAGAGATGTCTTGATGAGGTAAGGTGAATGGAAAGGCCTATAATAGGAAGCCAGACTAGTTAGGGTTCTTTTAATCAGATCTTATTATGTGAATATTACCAGCCTCCACAGAACATTAGCATTTTCTTCTTCAAGGGAAAGCTGTGATCCTGTGCACAGAGGAGGAAGATGAGAGTGCGTGTGTGTCTGTCTGTCTGTCTCTTTCTCTTTGTCTTACCCTCATCCCCCTCCCTCCCTCTAATCTTCCCTAATTCCTTATATAGGCATCTATAAATTTCCCTTTGGTTATTGCTTTATATTCCTCAGACATAACTGGAGTGTACATCATTGTGTGATCAATTTCTTCCATGCAGTGAGTGATCCTCGACTATGAGAATAGCTAATTTGGATTATGGTTCCTGGTAGCTGCAATTAGATACCCTTGCTAAAAAAGGAAATCTGTAATAGAGTGGGTGGGCACGATGATCACTGTTGGCAGCCAGAGAGGGCGAAAATCAGGAGATTGTGCATGAATTAAAAAGAAGTTAGGAAGAAAATTTGAGTGAAATGGAAGAAGGCATGAGTAAACTCAAATATTATTTGATGATAATGAAGCGATGAGAGCAAAGATGTTGGGAATTTGAGAGTTTCTAGGAGGTGAGGAAAAGATCGAGCTGCATGCAAAACCCTTGTTCCCTCTCTGCCATTCCTGTCACACTGTGACATCTACCCAGGATCATGCTCTGCCTTCCCTGCCAGGACTGGGCATTCACCTCCCTGAGTGGTGCTCCTCTGGGACTCAGCAGTGATCAGAGCCATTATTTAAACGGGATAACCTCTTTAGGCACCTGCTTCCTATGCTAAAACTGATACGTATTCTGGGAGATTCAGATTGAGATTTGTTACCCTGTGGCTGATAAAGATTTTTGAGAAAAACAAGAAAAAAAAACTGTTTAATCTTTTTCTGCTACTTTATCAGTATAGTTACCACCATAGCCTCGGTCTTTTCCTCCAAGTAACAATTAGAAAAACCTTTAGTAAAAAACTCCTCTTGATATTTCTGACCCTGTCTATCTCTCCCTTCTTCCATCTGCTGCCCCAGAAGTTGGAGGGTGGGCCCTTGAGAACATAGGCTCAAATCCAGCAATGACACCAGATCACTTCCATGTACCTCTGATCCCTTCAGGCTGAAGTTGTTTTGTCCTGTGACTACTGGTCATGCGCGGGCCTTTCCTCTGCCAGTAGTTCCTAAAATGTACTCTTAAGCCAGCTGTACTAGCTTCCTCCCTATGACCTTGTGAGGGATGCAGAGTCACCAACCCACTGCAGACCCCCAGAGTCCGAATTGGGGGTGGCCCCTCAATCTGTGTGTCGGCAAGCTCTGTACCTGATGTTGAAGCGCTCTGACTTGCAGTCTCATCCTCCCGACACAGACCACTTTGTATTCCTTTCCTACAAGTGGTTGGAAAACTTACTGAATGGTTTACGATTCACTATTTTAATTACTCAATATTTATTTTCCGGCCATATACATTGTCTACTTAGGAAAAATAGTGTTTGTGATCCTCTGTGGTTTAAAAAAGACCAGAAAAATAATTTGTACAGTGTCCAAAGTTAATAGAATCACATAAAGTTAGTTGACAAAAAAAGGGCATAAAGACTTGGGATCTAGAGAGGTCAACTCTGCAGCCCTCACCACTGCCTCCAGGCTCTTGGTCCAAAAAGTTTAGGGTAAAAAGCAGCAAGTAGATCCAAGGAGAAGAATGAATTGATTGATTGGTTGATTGACTGGCTGATTGATTGATTGATTGAGACAGAGTCTCACGATGTAGTTCGGGCTTTCCTTGAAGTCATTAGGTAGCCCAGGCTGGCCTGAAACTCCCAGAAATCCTCCTGCCTCACCCTCCCAAGTACTTGGAGGTATGTGCCACCATGCCCAGTGATTCAGGGTTATTTAAAGGAACAAAAAAATGGCCTTGGGTTACATGCATTGATCAGCAAAATTTCACTTTAATCTCCAGCATAGAAATTAACATTGAGACCTTGTCTGTATTCAGAAGTCACACTTACATGACTCCCACCACAGAAACTTATTTACCACAATTCTCTCACACTTATCTCCTCCCCACCTATCAAGAGGCTCACAGCATTTCCCTGTAGAATACAATGTTTTCTCTATGTTCACTGTGCCTGCGTTGTGTATGTTTTGTCAGAATATATCAGGCCAAATGTGTTTTCACCCACAGAATCATTTCATATACTTTTCACTGACAGTAGAATTCTTAGAGGGAGAGTCCCTCGGTTCATAATAATGAAAGGTAAAAGTTGCAAAAGCAATGCTAAACAAACCACCCCTGAGCAATACACGTGTTTTGCATTCATGAATCCTGCCCCTGATTACACATGCCAGTTGTTTTGTAACTAATTGCATGAGGTAGACAATCCGTTCCCATGCATTGTAAGAGAGCACTCTCCAAGGGGTAGCTCAGTGTAGTAATAATGCCAACTGGAAATTCTTTTCAGGGCTTTTTATACTAATTAGACAAACTAACAAGGTATGGCCTCGTGTAAGTTATTTCATTGCTAGTAGGCTTCATAAAACATACTCAGTGGATAGCATGTAAATTTAAAATGTTCCTCAGTTCTTTCTGTACTGATTATTATTTTCTGGAAAACGGAGAACATATGGAGGATTTGGGGAAAACACTTGGATGTCTGAAATTCCCTGTTTGTTTTCTACTAAAATAGTCTGTTTATTGAGCAGCAAGCAAACCCAAATGCATAGCTACACCCACACACAGTCTGGCTTGGTAAGTGTTCGCACGCACACGCACACAAGTATGCACACACAAGCACACGTAAACACACATAATTGTACTACACACACACACACACACACACACGTTTCCTCTTCACCTTCACTGCTCCTGTGCCTTCATTGTGTTGCCTTGCAGTACAATGACAAAACCATGGATGATTCTCATTTTATTTCCTTGAGAATTTGGAGGTTTTTGTGTTTGAATCCAGTTTTTCAGTCTTGCTGTTTGACAGGCATTTTACTGGCGAGCAGTGAATTACTGTTTATTCACAGTATCGCCTTGGCCACAATTCCTTTCAATCCAACTATTCCTATGTAGAGAGCTATCATGGCACATATAAAATAAGTAAATACCATCTCCTCAAGCCAGCACCTTGCATTTAGATGGATTCAGCAGCATGGCGTAAACCTTCCCTGGGTGTCAGCCTCTCACGGGTGCTGGGAGCTCACGGCTGCTCTCAGACTAGAAGTGAAAAGGAGGGGTGGTCACAGAAGATGGATGTGAGAAAAACTTGCCTAGGAGCTTTGAAAATGCTGCTCGTGGGGTCGTGCACCAGAGATTCTGATCTGATTCAACTCTGGGAGGGAATAAAACACTCCAGAGCATTATAATACTCACCCAAGGTTAAGAACCACACAGTGAGGCACTCCGAGTACTGTGCCTCAAGGAGCATTTTCATAAAGTGCTGCGCCCAGTCTCTCAGCGAGACCTTTACCCCAGACACAACGTGGTGATAAAGTACAAACAAGAACTTTATTTTGTCAGCCGGGACCTACCCTCCAGTGGAACTGGCCACTGAGTCAGGTCTCAAGCTGAAATTGAGTACAGTTTTTATAGGAAAAGAGGAAAAAAAAAATTCTTCTTTTTTTCCCCCTTTACCTCAGTGTAAGCTTTTTTATCTAAGCCTAAAACACATTTATAGAAGCAAGAAGGAATGCACAGTTAAGACATCTGGGACTTCTGGTACAATTAGTTGGAGGACTCTCCTGTTATCGTAACCAGAATAGCACGAAATGTTTTAGCTAAGGAGTGGGATTTCTCACAGGAAAATTCCTGAGTTCAGGTAGGGATGAGATAGTACATCTGGCAGGTGACCCTCATAAACCCTTTCTGCTATGTCAGTTTTATGGTAGCCATAAGCATAATTTGTGGTCTCTAAAGGGGCAGTAGGTGGGTTTTAAACGAAATGGAGTCTCCTATGTCAATTCAGGTTTCTCAAAAGCATGCAAAGGAGAGTGATAATGTGGACACAAGCTAAGATATAGCAATAGAAAAGGACAGACCCTTGTGGAAGTTTTTTGCAATTTTTACACCTTTTTTTTTTTTGGTACTGGGGATCAGAGTGCAAGGCAGGCTGCGGAACCACTAAGCTAAATCCCTGGCCCTGTAATTTTTGAGTTACTACAAAGCAACAATCAAAAATATAGACCTCATCCAGTGTTTACTAAAGTGTCTTTCCAGGACCCCGGTCCATCAGACAGATGTATAATAACTGAAAAAAAGTCCACATTCTGAACTTAGCTCTCGGGGATAACTTAGTACTCAGGGAGAAGAAATTGCAGTTTCCACAGGCATCATAGGTTGTAGAGCTTCTACACACAGTATTGGAGAAGCTGCCCTTACTTTCACATCATCACACTGGCCTGAGTCCTGTGAGTCAGCAAGGATGCTGTAGTCCGGTTCCTGCATGTTGGATTGCAGGAGCTGGGCAAATGAGACCAGTGACTGTAATTTAGAGATAGAAACAAAAAAGCACCAGAATTTCTTTAAGACCAAAGCTGAAGACAGAAGTAGGTTATTATGAACATTTCTTACCTGTCTCTCTGATCCATCTGCAATGTGCTTAGACTGGATTGTGGAATCATTACCTAGGACATTCTCAGGTATACCCCAGTTCTGGGTCCTATGTAATCTGTAAAATTAATACCTCTGCAGATATAGTTGGAAAAAGATCTCCTTATGGCTTTCACATGCTCCAAGTGCCCACATCATGAACAGATGATCTTCTTCTTGTCTCCCCTGAGTTCTGGGAGGTGGCAGCTACATTCTACTTGCCACTACTTTTCCATGATCCAGCATGATTCTCAGCCCACACTAGGTGTTTACTGCATATTTGTTAAATGAATTTAAGTGAATGAGTGGAGACTAGCCACAGGAAATTAATTTCCAAATTAGTTTTCCTGAAACCCCACATATGTATTTAGAATAATTTCTTCAGTTATCTCCTCAGAAATGAACAGTCATTTATTATGCCTAACCCCAAAGGTAATCCAAAGGCCAAATCAGCTGAAAAGAAGATTGTAGATATGACCGAGTAAAATTAGAATGTACGGGCTTTGGATTAGGAAGACTTGATTTTCATCATTGTCACAACCCTCCTCATCCTGTGGTATTTGGGGCATGTGTTTAGTTCTTTGGGTTTATTATTTATTTAATTTTATCTTACAGGATTTCTATGTATAAAATATGCGCACATAGTTATTCCTTTACCAATATATCCTTTTAGACCATTCTATTCTAACTGCCTACCTGGAAAGGCACTGGGTTCTCTGAGATCCAAACTCTCTGCTTCATGCTTAACCTTCATGGAGGGGCTACCAAGGCCTTGCCTTGGTGGTCTCTCTTCTTATATCTCTAATCTCATGCCTTTGTCACAACTTGAGAGACGGACAATTCCCCACGTGTATGCATTGCTCCTCCAGTCCCATGCATGTCGGAGCATAACACCAGTCTGTGAACCCAAGTCTGTCATGTGATTCTGACCCAGTATTCTTTCTCCTTTCCCCCAGCTGGCTCAGTACAGTAAACCAAGCCAGAAACATAACAAGTTCTTCGAACGCACATTTTAAAAGCCTTGTTTTTGGCCAATATGACCTCTGCTTTGCTTAATGAAATAGGATATCATGGTATGGAACAAAGCAGGCACAACGAAGAGAGCATGAGGCCTTTGGGGATCTTCACACCCACCAGTGACATCCTGAAGCTTCCTGCACTCCACTCCGCGCTCTACCAGAATGGCTCCTCTCTGAGTTCATTCAGCCTCAGGGACATTTTTATTTTTATTTTTATTTTTATTTTTTTTATTGAGTTTATTGGTACATTTAGGGATACAGTACAGTTACATTCATTGTTGGGATCATGTACCTTTACATGGCAAGTCTTGATTCTCATTTTTTTCCCCTTACCTCTGCCCTCCCTTCACCCCCTCCTCCATCTGATTCCCAAACCAGAGAAAGATACAACCAAAAAGGAGAACTACAGACCAATCTCCTTAATGAATATAGATGCAAAAATCCTTAATAAGATACTAGCAAACAGAATACAGAGGATTATTAAGAAGACATTTTTAAATCAAACAGTAGACCATTCAGCAGCCCCACCTTCTCCTCTGCCTCCACTCCCAGAAAATTGCCTTGGGAGACTGCAGCCTGGAAAGCCTGGGGAGGAAGAGCTAACTAAGTCTTATATGAGCAAGAGATCAAGCAGGTGTCAGAGGAGCTGGCTTATCTGACAGAATTCTTAGTAAGAAGGCAGCAAGCTATGGGTAGGGGTCCTCTTGGGCATCTTGTCTCACCTGCCACCCAGCTTCGCCTCCTAGGAGCAAAGTGGGGAGGTCTGCAGAGAACCGGGGAAAGTTGTAACAACAAGCCAGAGACTTAAGGGCTGTCATCGTTGATCTGTGTGTGTCTCAAGTCCCTCTGGCACAACCCAGCTGCTATTTTTCCTTTCTTTGACGAGAAAGCTGGCAGGGGACACTGAAAGTTATTTGTTCTCATTAGCTGGCCCTGCTGGTGAGCGGGTGTGTGACTATTTGCAATCCAAATGCTCAGGGCACGTTGCTGGAACATTATGGGGAGGGGCCCATTCCAGGTATTATCTTGTGAGCCTATTAGAGGTTGCAAGCACAAGCTTCAAACGACTGTTCTATTGGAGCATCTGGGAAGCTTGGCTGTTAAATGTAGTAACAAAACCTAGGACACTGTCTTTATAGACAATATGGAGCAAAGCATTTGTACAGTTTACTTGCTCTTCAACAAAGAATCTGTGAGTCCTTCTGGGCAAGATAACACCATGTCAGCAGGTAAAGAAATAATGTATTAGTGTATCTTTGTTCAATTTTCAGGTAGAGCAAACAATTGTCCAAAGTACATGCCCAAAGGAACTATGTCAAATATAGAGTCATAAGCCTATAGGGCAAGTGCTTGGATTGCAAAGATATAACACATTTCCTCCTGTGGGCTGTTGCAGTTAGGATATTACTCTGTGTCTCCTATTAAATCATGGCTAGAGCTATTTTATGTGACCACTGTTACACAGAATGACTTCAGTGAGCAACCAGTTTGGAGGAAGAAAAGAAAATATTGATATTAGGCAGTTTTATGAGAATATAAATCAAATCCAAAGTTTGAGATAAAAAGTAAATTATTTATGGTATGAATTAACTTTGGTGCATTTTTCCTGATTCAACCTGCATGGATACTTCAATTCTTCTGTTTTATTAGCCACCAATAAAACAGATGATGTATTGTTTGACTTTAAATTCTCTGGTACTAATGAATTGGATGAAATGTTTAAAAAGATTTGTGTGGGTTGAATCACTTTTCACTGTTGTGGTCAGTATAAAGAGTTAAAGGAAAGCTAAAGCACCATTTAATGAAAGTGCGGTTTATTCTTACATATGGCAGCTTCTGGGTATGCTTCTTGAAATTTAACTTCACGAAAAAAAAATATCTAAGAATGCTTTTTTCTCCAAAACTGTAGTTATTTTCAGTAAAAAGCCTTTCTTTTTTATTTAACATCAACAAAGTAAGTGTGGAAAGTTTCTGATGGGGAAAAATTTCCTCTTGAATAATAAATTAGGGGTAATCTAATTCTAGCCATTTACTGCTTATGGTGTGAATGCCTCTTAATCAAAAGTTGATGACAGCCTGTGTTTTAATTTTGTCTGAAAAATTTTGGTAGCCAACTGTTGTCAAGGATGTGCTGTTTTGTCAATATTGAGCCAAGAAACAATTAAGCTCATGAAAATATTCTTACTATAATCTGTTCCACTATACCAAACAGGGAAACTGTGGTTTTCAGCTCTTTTCACCTAACAGAAACAAGCACAAATAATTTCATACCACCAAAAATAAATTTGTCACAAAGAGAAAAAGATGTCTCACAAATTTGGAATGAGTATGAGACTCGCTATAGTGGTAACATGCATAACGTGTTGTGTTATCATTGTATAATTATAATTTCTAAACCACACCCAGTTATAGTACCAAATCCCAGTTGCTTTTCCTGCCAAATAGAAGTGTAGAAAATTTATACTGAATAAATTTTAAAGAGCAGAGAAGCACCTTATGTCAAGATATTTAAGTATTCTAACTCACTTTAATGTTATCATTTTCATAGTGTTTACAGTGAGGAGCATCATTTAATTAGTTTACCCTCCCCTTGGTTGATGTGAGCAGTAACCATGTAGGTACACAGCTTCAAGGTTATCATGAAGTTTGAGTTTCTCTCTCTATATATATCTATATCTGTATCTGTGTCATCTATTTATATATGTGGTTCACAAGTTTAATTCATCCCACAGTGCTAGAGAAGATGGCTGAATTTGTGTGTGTGCAGAAAAGATGGCCAAGGTCATGGTCCTCATCTGATGTGGAGTTCATAAATGGAAGGAAAGTTTTGCAAACTAAATTGTTTGAAAGCAAGCAAAGGGCTGGGGATTTAGCTCAGTGGTGCCACTGCCTGCCTCGCAAGCACAAAGTCCTGAATTCGATCCTTAGTACCAAAACAAAAAACAAAGACAAGCAAGTGTTTATGAACCAAAGTATTACTATATATAAAATTATATATGTAAATATATATATATAGAAATAATGAATGGTTATGTAGAGAGAATGCCAGGTCTTTGAACTATCACATTGATATTGGTAGCCTTTAATTTGAAGAGCATCATGTGCCCTCTCCTAAACTAGTCCCTGAAAAGCAATATACTGGCAAGATTAGTATAGATTAATCAAGTTTCACATTGTTGGGCTGAGGAAGAGCCCAGCTTTCCCTGCGTCCTAAATTGCCTAGTGCCTAAAGAAGATTAGAGTTCTGTTAATACATTAGAAAGAGTTACGTTTGGTTGTATATTGGAAGGAACTCTAAATAATAGACATGGAAGTTCAGAAAAAAACAATACAACCAATGATATCATCAAGGTCAGGCTTGTCCTATTCTTCTGCCCCAACATCTGCAGTATTTGACTTCCATTGTCAAAGCAGCTACTGAAGTTTCAGCCCTCACTTTCATGCCCCATATGAGAAAAGGAAGAAGGTGGCAGCCAAGCCTCCTTCTTTGTAGAGACATCTTCTAAGGCCAAGAAAATAGTCCAGTTGTATCTCATTAGCACTTTGTTACATGGGGACAAGTAGCTACATAGGAGACAGTGAAATATAGTTGGATGCAACCAGCAAAAAAATTGGGTTTGTTACTGAGGAAGAAGGGGAAAATCGATGTTGGAGTACACAGTTGCCAGCCACAAAAGGATGGCATAAGTGAAAACAGAAGAGAGAAGCAATGAAAACAGGAGACTATCTTCCTCTGTCTTGACCATTTAGCTTTATTGCAAGTAATTTTAAGCAGTGAAAGAGCTAGGAAAGAAATAGGAAGGAGAGGCAAAGGACATTGTAAATCAGCAAAATATAGAAGCTATGTACAGATAATTAGGAGTGTGTTTTGCGCTGTATCATATTGTAAATCAGCAAAATATAGAAGCTATGTACAGATAATTAGGAGTGTGTTTTGCGCTGTATCATTTTTTAGCCTTTTTGGGGTACTTTACATATGAAAGGATATTATTTTTCGAAATATGGAAATGTGAAAGTCAAGGTATGAATGATCTTTCCAGATGAACCATCTTAATTAGCAACAAGGACACCTTTGGAAATAGCAAAGTATTACCTACAAGGGTAGGCTTATTATGAAAAGAGTAAGATTTTCTTGAAGTAGAGGAAAGAGGAAAATGAGCTAATTAGCCACGGTAAGCTCTGTGAAACTTATTGGTAAATTAGAGTTTATGTGTATAAAGTCTTATTATTATAAATGGTAACTTTCTTTCCTTGTTTTTTAAAGGTAGCCAACCAAGTTGTTCAAGCTCTGCTCACTCAAAAGGTAGGTCACTTTTTACCTTTATTCTTTCCTAAGTACTTATGTGAATAGGCTACAATTCACATTGTCAAACTACAAAATTGTGATTGATAGATGCAATTCTTTTCTATTTATTCACTTAGGCTAAAACCACGTGTATTTTATGTGGCCTATGAAGTAGCAACAATAATATCCAATAGAATTGTAAAAATCAGACTGGAGAAAATATTTAAAAGTCTTTTAAAAATGAAAGCTGTCCATGTCCCCCAAATGAATAAGAGACCCATTATTTTCACTGAGTGAATACAAACTTTAAAATGGTGGTGGGTTCTTATGATTTCTATGAAATGAATGTCCTCTTGAGAACAGTTTTAAAAGGAGCCTAAAATTCAGCAAGAGGTCTTGTAGGTTAAAGAAGGGATTTCATTTCTCTGAGTCTTGATTTTTTTTTTCTATAAAGTAGAAATAACAAGTCCCCCACCCCAGATTGTTGTGGTTCTATGAGAGGAGGCACATAGAGCATTTCTATTAGGAGTCAGTTTGTGGTAAATATAAAATAAATGGTGGAGGCTGTGCATGAAATGTCTATACCTCCCTTTTTGCTATCTACTGTCCCTGCAGACAATGTAAGTCCACGTTTATTGGCCAGAGTGGGAAAACTCATGTCATTGTTTGACTATATTTGGCTGGTTTGATGAACTTATTAGATATGCCCTGTCTTTTGCAGTAATACCTCTCAGAAGCTGAACTCTAGGCCCCTCTGATTTTGTTTCTCCGAATTTCTCTTTCTGTGAAATGGAGCTTTCCTTACCAAAAAGAAAACTCAGATCACATAGCATGTTCATCTAACTAATGAGCAAATCTTGGCCATCCTGAAATTTTTTTTGAAAAGATTTTATCAGTGCTTGACTGCTTCTCATGGAAATACTTAAATATTATTTGAATACATGCTGTACAGATATTGTAGTAACATTTTTGCTAGACTTCTTTCCTGTTCTGTCAAAATGTCATGTCTCTTTCTACAAATAATTTTAACTGCTTCAGGTTTTATACTAACAATGCATAAATAAAGAGATTGAGGTACACTTATGTAGAGTTAGACTTACGGTTCCATTGTAACAGAGAGGCAAAAGAGTGATGGTTTAAATAATCTAAGATGTAATAGATGTTATAGTTTTCTCAGATATAAACTTACAGGTAGTCAGTACAAGGTGGATTTGGTAGCTATTAGTCCATAGGGTCTCTGGCTTCTCTAGGGCCTTCTAATAGTCCAAATGAGCTGCTCTTCCTCTAGTCATCAAACCCATATTCTAACAGTCAGAAGAAAACAAAACAAAACAACAGTAACAACAACAACCAAACAAAGGTAAAGAATACAAGGAAAATAAGAGCATAGTCTAGTTTTCTTTTAAGGAGGGCTCTTAGACCTTTTAATACGTCCTTACTGACATGGCCTCCAAGAGTGCTCAGTTGTACAGCCACTCCTGTGGAAGCTGATAAAGAAGTCTTTATGCTGAATATATGCCCATCTGAAAAGTATTTGTCATATTACTATAAAAGATGTGAAAATAAAATATTACAGGATAATTCACAAATTGTGCCATAATATATTTGAATACCCTTTCTCTTTCAAAGGCTTTAATTTTTCAATTATTTTCTTCCTGTTGGAAACTTTACTTATTGTAAAACTAAGGAAGAGAGCTGATAACAGCTGTATGTGCAACTAATGAAATAATTGTCGCGTCTGTGTCTTTAATTGTGCCTCAGGAAAAAGACAGAGAAATCGTCTGGTGCAATAAAAAGGAAAACAGGGCTCTTCAGGCCAGCCACAGAAAAGGCACCTTACTCCAAGTAATAGCTAGTACACAGGTACATCTACTTTGGTACACTAAGCAGTAAGAGAGAAAGACCTGCTGCTGTGAGACTGTACCTCAGGGATGCGAGAAGCTGGGGAGAGAGGCTGGTTGCTTTCAGAGATTCCAAAAGAACCATGTTCTGAGAAGCATGTGCCTCTTGGTGTTTTTAGGGATGTAAAATTGCTTCAAGAAGACAAAAACTTCTTTTCAATTAAGAGCACAATATAGAAAATAAAAGGTACCCAATTGCACATGAGAAAACTATTTCTAAAGAGGGATGCAGTTAGCATAGAGTAAAACCCAAAATTTTGAATGATTTATCCAAGTCATACATACACAAGACTTCATGAAGTGAAATTATAGCCAAACCCTTCAGTTTTCAAATGTATCATTTCTTCTGACACAAAGGCAATATTCCTTGCCTTCAGCTCTTCAGTGGGCAACCAAAAAAGCATTTATCTGGTATATTACCAAGTGGCCCAGACCAGTAAGTCAGAGTCTTCCAATAATGACTGAGGAAAAACAACTTTATCATTTCCTGTTGTGTTTGTGTGTGTGTATGTGTGTGTATACAATCCTGCTCAGGTAATGCAGTTTATCATCAAAACCTCTGTAATCAATTAAAAGATCTAACTCTACTCCTTTAAATCAGTAATGCTAAACTGACAATGTGAAATCCAGCTCACTTTCATTTAAATCTCCAAATCACAGGCTCATGTCTATAGATGCAAGTGAAGTCAATAATTCAGGCTAAAGTCCTGTTTTTGTGTGAAATACATTTTATTATCATTAAATCATAATAGATCTAAAAACGTCCCTTCCCTAGCATCTTCAGTGTTTTGGCCATAAACACCAAACTTGGAAGAAAAGCATTTTTCCTACAGTTAATTTTCCTCCAAATCAACGAACTCAGCCTTATCTGCATGTTAGTACAGTAACGAGACATTTATATAGCTTTTTGTTCTTCACCAAGATGGAACTGAGCTGACGTGGGAAAGAATCCGGCAGTACAATCATTCAGAGAAAACAAAACAGTTTTGTACCTTGACAGAATTCCATACTCCTCCGTATTTCCCTTGTAGGAGAGGCAGTTGGACCATCTGTGTCCACTGCTGTAGCCATGGTCTGTGTGGAGTCTGGTTCCTGAAAGAGCTCTGTTTACATCTGTTGGGCATTAATAAGCAGTCACACCCCACATTCAGTGCTTAAAATGCACCAAGTCATTCTATTCCTGTTTTAACCCTGTAAGGTAGGAATAAGAAGATTTTTTAAAAAAATTTTCCCATTTCTAGGAAGTGATGGAACCCATACACAGTGTTACCCCCCTTCACTATTTTTCCTTCACAGTACCATTCGGTGGCTCACAGGTTTTCCCTGCTGTAGGTCTAAGGAGCAGAGAGGGATTCAATGGAAACCAGCACAGAGATTGAAACCAAATGATTAGTTATGCTTGCAGGTAATAAAACAAAGAACAAAAGAGTCAGTGGACTTCTGCAAACTTTCAGAAACATTGCTGGCCCTCTCCAGCAAGAACATCCAGGCTCTGAAATGTTTGGAATAAAACTGTAACTGTGGAGTCAAAGTTTCTCAACACTGACCTTATTTGGGACTCTAGAATTTCACCATGGCCAGATAGGGACCTTTCAATATGTAATTCTGAAATTGTCAGCTAGCTTTGGTAAGGGTTCAATTTGCTAATTCTTAGAAACTGTTCCACCACCTCTCAGATTAAAAATAGTTGAACATCTAAAGACCTTTGGGATGAAGACTTGCAGTGTCCTGTCTGGCGTAGGACTCATTACTTCCTTAGCAGTGTCCTGATACAGTAATAAATGAGTGACTTTGAGGCCTTTGGTTAGAATAAGAAGTGACCAGCATTTCTCAGAAATGTTACTTTGTAAAGAAGTTTTAGTCTCCTTTGTAGATAGCAGTTTAAGCCCCTACTTGGAGATGTGACAAGAGGCTGGTGAATGTGGCAGCTGTTAGGTTTCGGGGAACTAACAAGATGATGCCTGACGTGCTACCTATGAAGCAGGTGAAATATTTGATGGCTTTAGAAACATAAAAAACAATTCTATGCCTTACCTCAGTTTACCAATGAGGAAATTGAGACCTATTTAGAAAAATTTACTTCTTCAAGGTTATGTGGGTAAGGTGGATCAGAATGCAGACCCTCTACCTATAGTCTGCAATATACCTACGATAGACACTGCCTCTGAATTAACTATGCTGTTATAATATTTTCAGATGATAAAGTCAGATTTAAATAGTTTTCAACAGGATTCCAGTAATAATGTTAACATATATCCTTTTTTGAAGCTATCAGCATTTTCTTAAGTTGATTTCAGCCCATACCTGGTAATGGTTTTGCTTTCTACAATCATGGAATAACTGTACTCCCACAGGAATTATATAGCAGTGTGTCCAGAATCCTCTTCAGCCCAGGAGCAGTTTACCTGGATTCCAATGTGTGGCTCCTCCAAGGAAATTAGGGTTTGAGATCATTAAGGCAGATAGTCACCCTATAGGCCAGTGTGTCACCTTGCTCAGTCTCGAAACCAACACCTAGGTTTTCGTCTCCAGTTCACAGTGACACATTCAGTGCAAGGATAATGGATCAGGCTGTTTTCCTAAACCCAAAGGCAGTTGTACTTTCTCAAATGCGGTCAAATCTTTAACATTATTTCCCCGTGGAAAAGTTAAACATGGTATCCCCCTTTTTATATCCAAAGGCACAACCTTGTATTTTCAGTTAGGGCCATCTCTCAAGGCCTGAGACATAGTTAGGGAGTCATCCAAAAAATGGTTCTGAGAGAGAACAGATGATCCAGCTTCTGCCTGGAGCCATGATCTCAGACTGTGGCATATAAATGAGAAATATATTTCATTTCTACAGCTTTACTGGGCAGGCTCTTCTAGGTCTTGGCCCTGTAACTGAGAGTCAGAAGGGTTGCTCTGGTATCCAGTCTGTGTGTTTCCTCTGTTCCTTTATGTTGGTGGGCTCCTGTTGTGAGCACAGGGAAGTGAAGACAGCCAGCCTCCACTTCTTTCCGGCTGTTCTAGTAGCAGTCTGAGTTGTTTTTCTCTCTGTGCACACTCCGGTTGTGTTCATATGTGGACACACGGGCACATATGGAATAGAAAATATCAGGCACAATGACCATGCGCTGCTTGAGTGAACACAGGACACTATCAGAAACAATACAAGCAATTCTTGTCTGACTACCAGTAATCAGACCAGCTGGCTGAGGCTAGATGAGCTGAGAGCTCCCAGAATTGCTATGTTGTGTTCCAACTCATGAGCTTTTACTATGCCGTAAGTAACAATGCTGATCATGGAGTTTCTTCTTTCTGTTTTCTTATTTTAACCCTTTGAAATTTCCTTTGATTTTGCTGCTGTTGTGAGTGCTATTACTTTCAGGTCCCCCTTTTCCTTACAAATCCACCCCTGTATGTTTTCATTTCTGTGTCTCTACCTGAAAATGAGAATGACTGTGTTTTCTCAACCAATAGATAGTATTAATATTTATCTACCCTACAGTCAAGTTTTATTAATTACTTAATTAGTAGTAGTGAAAACAATTAGTGTTTGGGAACACAGAGTGTTTTCACATGCTAAGAGCAAAAATTAGCATAAGTGAGAGGAAGGCAGAGATTGAATTCTAGAGAAAGCAAATTTAGGCTTTTAATTTGTGTAAGAAGTAGGCCCCAGGATGGCCTCTGCTAAATAAGTAAGTTCAGATGTACACTCCTGCTTCCACCTCTCTGGGTCTTATTCCCAGGAGCACCATCCCAAACATGCTGTTTCTTTGCTCTGCCCTACACTGCAGGCCACAAATCATTTGCAAACATCTTGCATGTGAGCATCTCCCATTTAACTAAAACAGGTGAGAAACATACAGACTATGCAGTTAGCCACACGGTGGCCTGTCTCTTTGCTTCCTCTCCATAGAAATAATACTGTAGTACAGGCTCACACATAACCTGGCAGCTAGACCTCCTTGGTTTCACAGGAGCTTGACACAAGGTTATGGCACAAACCCACTTACCTGTGGCACTACTATTTAGGTGCTGGGCATCAGAGCTCTTGCTGGTGCTATCCCTTATTTACAAGCCTTAACTGATGCGTACAGCTGCCCCATGTCAAAATACAGAGATCCATAAAATAAAAGTGTTGAGAAACTGGAACTTTGCATCGCACCAATCACTACAAAATACAATTTGTCTTCATCATCAGGTTGTTGGAATGTAAAGAATGTAAGAGCGGTATGCTTCTGTGGTTGTTTATATTGAAATCTTCTTGTGCCTCTCTGTGGAGGTATGTGGCATGTAGTAAAAAAGAAAAATCTAGGGGACAAATAATGAAATCTGTACCAAGGAGGGTAAGCTAAACATTGTAAAGGAGGCATTGAGTACTTAGTGAAGTTTGAGAAACGAGTAGACTTTGGGGGATACCAGGGAAGGTGGCAGAGTGGTAATAAAGTTTGGGTTGGACTTCAGTCATGTGACCAAACATGGTCTTTAAGAAGGCTGTGGGTAAGAAGGGAAGGTAATGGTGGAAAAGGCAAGAGGCCAGCAGAAATGCAGAGCTTTCAAGAACATCAAACCGAGCTTAGTTTTCTGTACTGTGCAAGCAGAATACATTCTTAGAACACTGGGAAATAGTGAATGACAAAATTTTGAAATGTAGAAAAGGGTCAGCTTCTGAAGAACTTTTAGTTGAGGCATATTCTACTGAATCAAAGAGGGTGAAGACATTTAAATACCACACATATCTTTATCACAGTTGAGGTAGAAAGGCAGTAACTTGAACTTGCAGGAAATCCTCCCGCTCATGTGTCAGCTCTGGAGAATAGTTTATCTTGTAGTGGAATTACTCAACACAGCAGCCCCAGGCCTCATGCATCAGCCTCAGTAAGGCAAGGCAAACAAAAACCCTGCTTTAAAATGTTGCTGAGGTGGGCTATCTATACTTCTTCCCTGGCACAAAAACCAAAACCCCCGTGAAGATACAGAAATCCACTGGCTCAGAGGATAGGTGAGTGACAAGTGGCCTCTTAAAAACCTTCACTTCGTTGACCCCTTTCTTACTAAATGCATCACTGACTCTAATAGCCAGAGTGCTGAGAATCTCAGCTCATTTCCGCAAATGAAATCCAAAGACCCCCATCAAAAGTTATTGTTTCTTTAGTTCATCAAATCTCTATTCACTGCAAAAATATTGTTGTTCTTGTGGTTTGTACTTTATGATTGCTGTTATGAAGACAGTGAAAAAGCAAAATGTATAGGTAGAAACTTAAATTGACTTTATATCGCTGAGATTTACCGTCTTCAAAAATAGCATGCTACATTAATGCATTTCTGAATTCAACGTGCTTTTTTTAAAATTGGTCTTCCCTGCACATAATAATTCTATCAGACAATGGTCTGTGGAAGAAAATGTTGTTTGTGATTTATTTCTGGGGGCTTTGAAAAATAAAAAATGCTATGTTTTACTAATGTATCTGAAATATATATATATAATGTGGTTATAATATGCAAAGATGTTTTTCAGTGGTAGAATTTTTTCCTTTCAATGTGTTTGTTGTAGGATCTAAGGGAGGAATGTGTAAAGTTGAAAACCAGAGTGTTTGATTTGGAACAGCAGAACCGAACACTAAGCATCCTATTCCAACAACGAGTCAGACCATCTTCTGATCTGCTCCTCCAGGTATGTGTTTATGGGGAAAACAATCTTTGCTGATAAAATGCTATTAACAGGAAGTAACTTAAGTTCAAAAATTGCCAACATCTCTAGGGACAAAGCATATGGTATAAAAAATCTGAATTCTTTTTTTGTCTCAGGAGATGTCATTAAAATTGAATGTTTCCTAAATTCTTCACTTTTTTTAAGTTGCATACAGATAAAGCGATGCTAACAAAGAATACACAGGTACAAAGGACAGGGTATTCTTCAGTAAAATAAGTGGAAGTGTGGAGTGGAGTTAGGAAGTAACTGATTGCTTTGGGGACCAGTATTAGTAACTATGCATTCCGTGGTGAAGAAGGAAGAGTTCTACGTAATGCCAAAGCATATTTTTTTACTCCAGATTCTCTATAATCCAAAATATACCTCTGATTTCTTTTTACGTCATATCTCTTCCTATGCACAGTTGCAGGATTTTATGTTAGTATTTTTGCACATCCTCTGTCTAGAATGCTCTTGCTCTACTCCTTCTTTTCACTTGACTCCATGACATGGAAAGCATGGTTTTGAAGCTATCCCTGACAAAGCACTGGGGTGGTGTCACAGCAGGGAGACCCATGAATTGGTAGAGGGAGATGCAGGGTTGACTTTTGATGTTCCTTGTCTTTTTGATCCCGTTAATGTGCATATTTGCTCAGACAAGTTCCTGAGAGTTTTGTTTAGAGCTTTGCAGAGCTAAGCTGTCAAAGGGTGCATTGAGATTTTAGGGGGCAGTATCAGTTTACAAAGGGTAACCTATACAGCTGCTTGCTCTAATTGGCTGAGGGGAAGGTCCTCCAACCTCTGATCTTCTAGACTACACTGTCCAGCACTAGAACCATGAGCTATATGGGGCGATTCGTTTTTACTTTAAAATTTTATATTAAGTTAAAACGAATCTCTTAAATCCAACTAGCAACACTGCAAGTATCCAGAAGCCTCATGTGGCCAGCAGCTACTATACTGGGCAGTACAAAAGTAGAACACTTGTATCATCATAGAAAGCTCTACTAGACAGTATTTTCCAAATGGCTGAAACTGTGTTGCTAATTTACCTTCTGAATTTTAGCATAAACATCTTAGGACTCCTCAGAGATATAATGGAAAATTGTAATTCGTTTCAGACAAAGAAAGATGTTTGGTAAAGCTGAGCATCGAGATGTAATTTGCCCCCCAAATTAAAATAAAACAGCTTTCTGAATTACAAAATAGATCTCATCTCTTAAATTAATTTCCTCTCTGATTTATCTGTTGGAGTATAATTCATAATTTATAACTCAAAACTTGTGGTAGGGGAAAGAGGGAAGTCATTTATCTCTATTTTGTTTCCTGGTCCAAAACACAATAAATGTTTGTCAGAGGGGAATCTGAGTTTATAAAAAGTCCTGTTTCTTGTGCAATCTCATAATCAAGATCCAATATTAAAATTACTTTTAACAGCTGTTACATGTTCATGAGTTTTTCTGTTTTTCCTCTTTTAACTTGAGGCTTCTCTAGAACAATGTTTGAGGAGCTGCATTCCCTGTTTATGCATCATGATAGTTTATTTGCATAGTAAACACATGTGCTGCAGATATTTAAGCCTTTTCACTGGCTGTCACACATGCCTTCAGTCCAGGTTAAAAAACTGGGGATATTCTAGCAGTGGGACTCAGTGTTTACTCATTGTGTGTTTTTAGTCAACAAACTTTGTACTCATCTCCAAATAATTTTTATAGAATTAGGAGCCATTCCTAATTTAAATAATATTTATCAAAGAGAGGCTATTAATAACTTTGTGAAAAAGAATGAATAGAGTGTGGTGCCTGCTCTCTCACATCTAAGAGCTCACCTCACAGACACAGGAACTTGCTGGGTTTTCACTTATTTGTTTTGTTTCATTGGTACTGGGGATCAAACTCAGGACCTTGCTCTTGTAAGACAGGCAGCAGTACAACTATGCTAAATCCCCAGTCCTTTACTTTGTTTGTTAATTATGCCACTCATAAAATCTGGTGGTTCTTTGGTTTTAATTGAGAAAGAAAGACATACCATTGACCTAAAGGAAAATGATTCTGAGCTTGCTTCACAGCTATGCATACTCTGTAGTTATTTATGAAATGAAATAAGGAGAAAAAGATTAATTTATTCTAGAAGTTGGAGCATTACTTTTGCTATTTTGTATAAACATAAGAGCTTTGTGCCCCTGCCTCTTTTGAAGTTTTCCTATTTCACATGGACTCCTGAGCACTAGGCAACTGTGAAGGCTCTTTCCACCCATGGCTGGAGGTGGGCTGTAATCAATTCACCATTCTTCCCTTGGCCCAAATATTATGGGCCCTATGGCTGCTGCCCCTATACTTCTTACTCAGCACTGCAGATTTCTAGGTGGTTTTCTTTACGTTTCAGAAAATTGGATTAGTTGTTGTCTTCTGAGTCCTATCCAATGATTCTTTACAATCTGAAGTAGCCACCTGAAGAGAAATGTAGAATGATTTTTTAATTTATTGTGATTTTGGTAGATAAATTGTAAATGGCATAGAAGAAAATAAATTATAAATTTCAGTTAACTTTTTATCCTAAAATAGGAAGGAAGAGATTAGATAGAAATCATTTAGCAAGCCCTTTGAATAGGAGAGATGAAAGGGGATGGCTCTAAGGACTAGCTGCTAAGAGCATAGTAATTTATAAAGAGAGCCAAGTGGCCTGGCACATTGGCGCACATCTGTAGTCTCTTGGGAGGCTAAGGCAAGGAAATCTCTGTGCCCAGAAGTTTGAGTCCAACCTAGGCTTGATAAAGAGATCACATGTCAAAAACAAAAACAAAAGTAGTGACAACAAAGAGAACCAGGTCCTTGATGAGGGAGGGGAAGGAGGCTTAACCTGAAAATTAGAATCTTGAGATTGGCAATAAACCTTTTGATAGATTCGAGTTTCCAAAATGTTATCTCTAAGAGAATGGGTGATAATAAATCAGATCAAAGACTTTTCTCTAAAACCGACAATTTGAGCTGAATTCCCAAGAATCTAGATGCCAGTATAGCAAATGAAATCCTAAAGTAGTATTCCTACAGGGACTGGATCTTTAATCGATCTTATCCAAACCTACTTAGCCAGAATAACCAATGTTTACCATTTCCTCTTGTAAATTGTACTATGCAACTTCAACTTCATAAATGTTGACAACCAGAAAAGACTTCTCTACTAAGTGTACTTATTTCTCTTACCAGTTGGGTTGAATGCTAAGCAAGAATGAATTATTTTTGTAACTCAGTCTGTTTATGTAAGGAATGCTTAAAATGGTAATTCTGTAATTATAAAAATTAATACTGCCATTTTATACATACTATATAAATCAATGAACTATGTTTCCAAAGCTTGTATAAATGAAAGTAGCTAAGAAACAATGTGATCAAATTGAATATAGGTGTCTAACAGTAAGAAGTGTGTAGTAGACTGGATTGTATTAAATGTAGAGGAATTCTGCATACAAACTGCTCCTTTAACAATTTCAATGCAGGACTATAGTAATAAGATCTCTAGGGAAGGAAGCAGCCTTGAACCTACTAGAAATATTACCGGACAAGCACATAGTGCTTCCCATGAAATGGATGCTACTCTACAACATTGACTGCATTCTCCAATTCAACCTGTTAAAATCCTACGAGATAGGATCATTTTAGTGAGAGGCTGAGTCATATAGCCAGTATTGGCACAGAGTAAGAATTAAATCTGAAGATCTAGTAGCAGTGCATCTGTTCCCACCCCACTCTCCCGCTACCATTCAGTACTCCTTATGCAAAGAACACGATTGGTGAGTTGACCATTGTTTGGCTCATGACTGGCATTTTGATGAACTGTGATCAACTCAGAGCCGAAGCTTCTGCAATGCAATTACAGTCAGCATTCCAAAAGGTCTGTGGTGTGTGACATCTAAGATTTTTACCCTCTCCTATGTTTTCTGCCTTTGTCTTGTTTTGGACACCTATGCTTTTATTCTTTTTGTTGTTGTTGTTGTTGCCAGGCATCAAACTTGGGCCCTTGCACTCGCAAGGTGGGCAGCAGAACCACTGAGCCAAATCCCCGGCCCCGCTGTTATTCTGATAGAATATTATTCTCATATATTCCATCTATAACAGTTTTGTTTTTTTCTGATGGGATATTTCAAAGGGTTCTACTGCCCATATCCATGGTCCAAGATGGAAAGAAAAGAATGTTATAGTTTAGATTATTCCCATAAACAGTAGGGTGTCTGACAGCTTAGAATCAAGATGCAAATATATGCTGTCACATTTCACAGTACCGGCTTGGTGTTTTATGTGAGTGATTTGTTTTATATTATTATATCAAATGAAAATGGGAGGCATAAGTGCCTGCAAATTTCTGAATTCTACGTGCTCCTCCATATTTTTCTCTTTCTCTTTCTAAATCTTTATTTTCAGAGTATAAATGTATCTGTAATTCTGATTTGGCAGGATACCTCAGCCTCACCTCGTGACAATTAACACATTCACTCTCTGAAATCCAGCCTAGTGCTGTCACTTCTTGGGGCCTTCCAAGGTCATGTAGGTCCTCACTAAGCTTCCCTCTTGCTGGTGTTCATGTCAGACGTGAATCAGTACCACACAAGTGTATAGTCCGTATTCCTGTGTGGGATTTGGGAATCCTGCCCTCTCATAGTGAAAGTCATCCAGTGCAACCCAAGTGACTTGTTAACTTTTCATTTCAACTCAGTAGTAACCTCTTTGAGGAGAAGACCTACGCGAAATGTTGCTTTCCCCCTTCTACAGATACTGTAACTTTTCATAATACATCTTCAGTGTACTTGTTGATGGCTTAAAACTTCATTATATGTTTTTTTCTGGAATTTAATTTTGTGCAAATAAATTTTAGCCTTTTTCTGATCGCGTAAGTGGACAGCTAAGCAAAGACACCTTTTCCAGGATGTTAGGTCATTCAGAAAAATTGAAAAACGTTAGCCATCTTACACACTTTTCAGTGTATATACATTGCTTTTTAAAGGGTATATATAATTACCCTTTGAGTGTTTTCCAATATACAGGTATGTGGTTGATGAAAGATATAAAGAAGCAGTTAAGAGAGCATTGTAGTAACCGTGAAACAGTAAGAAAAGGGTAGGGGAGTCAAGGGTATGCTAAGGTGGCTCAGTGGTTCTTGCGTTTATACAACGGAAACTTATTCTCATCCACCAGGGCCTCCCTTGAGCCACAAACTAGGAAGGAGTCAGAAAAAGAGGTGAGAAAATCCACACAAGTTTAGAGCATCTGACTGGCTTCCCATACTGCTGGGACATAAATCTGTTTTCTAAGTTCTGAAATTGATCAGCTCCGCCCTTGGTTATTCCTGTGCCAGCTATGGAGGTGCCAACAGCCCTGCCCTGCAAAGCTGATATCTAATTTAGAAAGACCCTCAGGGCATTGGGAGGAGCAGCATGGAGATGCTGCAGGGATGCCGAATAACACTAGGACCCAGATGGTAAAATATCTCCCAGCAGTGAATCTGCCATCCTGCATCATCTGAGCACATTGGTGGCTTCATTGTGGGAATCGGTCAGACCTGAAAACATATGGAGAAAGTTCAGTAGGGACTCTGTCACACCACTAAGCACTAGAAATTATATTAATTTGTCAGAGGTATAGAAAATGGCCCCTCTGAGAACTAAGCAGCATTTTGAAAGACCATGTGATTCCTGAAGGGCAAGGCTTTCCATGATGAGATGTCACATATATATTGGTTTGGGATAAAATAAGAACAGCATAGACGATGAAAAAGAATCTTCAGAGTTATGACAAGAAGTACATTTTTACTTTGCGCGCTATATCCAAGGCCCTCTGTAGACTTGGTTCCCTCTCTATAGCTTCACTTTTCTTTGTTTCCCAACACAAATGCTTTCCTATAGCAAAGCAGAAATACTTTTCATTCCAGAAAGTATGACGTAGATTTTCTATCAGCTGTCCATTTTGTGTGTTGTATCAGTCAGCTTCCCTATTGCTGGAACTTGATTCCCAACACCCACAATGTAAAGGAGGAGAAGCTAGATTTAGCTCCTGTTTTCAGGGGATTCAGTCCATGGTCCACAGGCTGCAAAGTAGGAACATCATGGTAGAAGGCCATGGCAGGGAAGAGCCAGAAAGCAGAACAGGGAAACAATGCCAAAAAGGAAGGGAGGAATAGGAACCATACCCTATTGACCTCTGAAGCTTCCCAATATATAACGTGAACAGAAGTGAGCCATAATAAACATTGGGTAAATTAATGATTAAGTGAATGTACTGGAAAAAAATTGTATCAGAGAAGAAAGGGGGAGAAGGCTTCACACATGAAGTGACGACAGAGAGAAGAAAGAAGACGAGGATGAGGCAGTGTCTCTAAGATAAAAGGGTAGACTTTCAAATATGGTGTTGACTGATGTTAAAATGTTTAAGAGAAATTATTTCTCCTGTTAAATGAGTTCTGGGGTTTTTGTTTAGTTTGCTGTTGTTGCTGCTATTTATTCTGGTTTTGTTTTAGTTTTTGCCTTTTTCTTAGCTATTCTTGTTGCCCGTGAGACCTTGGACATGGATTCTGTCTAGGAATTATTGGTTCTCAATAATAGCTTTAGGTAATGATTTTTCTTTGGCTGAGGGATGATGTTTCTATTACTGTTTCATGGGTATGAGATTTTTATCTTTCCCATCCCAACCACCTTCCTCCTAAGTTTTATGTTACTTCATGGAAGGCACCTGACTTTCTGTTCTCTGTATCCTCCTAAAATATATTGATCACTTTCAGGAGCACATAGCTGGCTCCAAATAAACAGTGGAAGCTGATACCCTCTAAGATGCAATGAATTCATTTAGGAGCTGAGGCAGGTGAAGTAGTACACAAAAAATGCCCTGTCCTTTGCTGCCAGCTCCAGCCCATTGTGACCACATAGGATTGCTGGTTAGGTACTTCTGTAGCTTTAGCAACTTACGAGGTTATAAATGGAGAGTTTTTCATGCACCTTCTCAAATTTAAAACTTTGGCTGACACCTGATTCAACTGTTTCATAACTTTAAGGAAAACCAATAAAACATCTGTGGGCCCAAATTGGCCTGAAGTCTGCTTGTCTTTCTCTGCTCCAGTGATAGTTTTTCATTTAAAGCTTGCTCAGAACATCTGGCACTAGGATTCGCAATCACATTCATAGTACAGCCAACATATATTACTTCGTTATCATAACAAAAATTCACGAGCATGTGCTATGTGCTTGGCAGTCGGAGAGCTCCCGAGGACACAGGTGATTAAGACACTGTCTCAGACCTGAAGAGGTCATTATTTAATAAGGAGACAAACAATATGAACATACAATTGTGTAGCAGAGTAGTAAGTGCAACGAAAACATTCATCATCAGAGGAAAGTGGGATGAACGCTGAAAAGACAAGCCTCTGTGGCGGTGGCAGCTAAACTGGACTTAGAAGGAAGAATAGGAATTTATCAGGATAACAAGTTTCTAAAGGGAGATTTGTGGACTAAATCCAGGACTAATCTTAATACTGGAGTGTATTCACATTAATTCCTGGTCTTGCCTATAAAGTGATTTTTATCCTGCTTCCTTATTGATTGGCCTTCCCAAACTCTTCCAGCAATATCCAGTTAGCTCACTGAGCTCTGTAGAAAAACAAAACCCCATGAGAAACATCATCCTTGTTGAAATCTCTTGTCGCTGTGACCTTCAAGGATAATTATTTCTTGCTCTTTATCTGAGGAAGTATTAAGGTGAAGTAAGAAGATGGCCAAAAATGGCAAGCTCTCTGTGTCTAAGGAATTTTTAAAGGATTTTGTTTGTTTGTTTGTTTGTTTTTGTTACCGGTGATCAAACTCGAGTCCTTGTGCTTGCGAGGCAAGTGGTGGAACCACTGGATTAAATCCCCGGCCCTAAAGGAATTTTTAACACTAGATGTTTCAAACCCAGAACATAAATCAACATTATATTGCAAGAGATTATCTGGTTCAAATGCAAGTTCAAGAAATACACCTTGTAGTGTGTACCACTCAGGCAGTATTTCTTTTCATATTTGAAACACATATGAAAACCTGATTATCCCAGAGTTAGTAAATTTCATGCAGTGAATGTTTATCATAGACTCTTTAAATTTCCCCTTGTAGATATTGGGTTTTTTTGGTACCGGGAATCAAACTCAGGACCTTGTGCTTGCGAGGCAGGAGGCAGAAACACTGAGCTAAATCCCAGGCTGAGAAATTGTTTTTAAGCATTATATTTTTATGAATTTTGGTTAAATGTGAGGATTTGAAAATGCAAGAGACAGAAAGTACTAAGAAAGGAACAGTGATGTTTACCTGGGGATTTGATTATGCAGATTGCAGCATTAATTTCTTGGCACTGGAAATTACAGGATGTCCATTGCTATCAGTAGATTTCACCTCATGGAAATCTTATTCCCGTCCTGAGAAGATTAAGTAACCCAAACTCTGACATGAAAGACTAGTGTTTCCAGGAGTGAAAAGCAATTCTGGATTTGGCCTGTCACCTCTTTTACCAAGGGGGTGCACTTGTCTCAGAGCTGCCCCTACACATTTAAGAGCCACTTTCTGGAACCAGGCAGTCATTTGCAATCGGCTGCAGATCTCCAAGAGACTCTGAAATGAGTCTTTAACTTGCCAGGCTAAAGGGAAGATGATTGTCTTCCAAGGCCCTTGGGTCACAGAGGGTAGATACCAAGGAGGCAAATGGAAGCATCTAAGATATTTTAGAAAAGCCCACCCAGAGAGTATAAGACTCCTTTGGAGAGAGAACTTCAGCACATTGCTGAAGCCCCACGCTGCTTGAAATGGTCAGACCTGATGCAGTGAAATGAGCCCTTGATTGTGTCAGCTGTACTCACATAGAGCTATGCGAAGACAGGTCCATGCAGCTCCCTTCGTGGTGAGAGAACAAGGATAAATATTTCCAGGGTAAAATGCTCTCATAGCCTGATGCCATTGGTTTGTAATTTGTGCCCAACTGTACCAGAACAGTTGAGACTGACTCCCGAGGCAAAGGCATTCCCCATTCCCACCTGCCACTACATTCATAAACACACAGAGGCCCAGGTCAAGTTTTCTAAAACCTTGATGGAAATCTTTGAACAAGTGAAGCGACCCCTTTTGTGAGGCTGGGAGGTGTAGAGAATGTATTCAACTCTTGCTCATAAGGTCCATCTTTAGTCAGCTGTGTTTGTGCTGCTCTTTTGCCTGAAAGCAGTTTGTATCTCTTATCTGGGTCATATTCTAACAAATATTGCTGGTCTTGTATCTCAAATCAACAGCGAAAATAATGACTATTTTTCTGCAAACATCTGAAAGGTCACTCACCTTTGTGAAGGCTCACTGGCGTGAAGCCATACGCTTTTCTGTATGTCACAGACCTTTGATGCACTGTTGACTCACTAGTGACCTGGAAAAGGGCACACAAATACATTATCACCATCTCCTGCCTCATGGTGTGGCTAATAAATGTCTACATTGTCCAACCTCACAAGGAGTACTATAGAAGGACCAGGAGAGTGCTTACTGTGATGTGACATGGAAGGGGCAAGTGAACTCATGCAGAGGATATCCTTGGAAAAGTAGTCCATGTGCTTGTCACCTTAGCATGTGCTGTATTGAGGCTGCAAGGTACTTTTTCTGAAACTGGATAAGGTAAGGGTCAGCTAGTGTTTTACAAATAGGTACTTAGCAGTTACATTAATAAAGCTTTGAGGTCACTCTATACCTTGTTAGCAAGCAGAAATTATCTTACTGAATCCTTAAAATAGGCCCAGGGTTTTGTTGCTTTTTTTACAGCTAGGAGGATAAAGCCCCTAGAGGCTACTGTTGCTGCCTCTTAGCCAGGTTCTTCTGGCTCAAAGCCTCCTGCCTGAAGTGCCCGCTGCCTTTCAATTATCACCTTCATCGCTTTTCCCAGCCTGCATAAGGAAAGGATATTGCAATAGCTTTCAGCAAATCAACCAATTAAAAGACATTTAAGGGTCTGTTTGGACTTGGCAATATGTTACATTTTGGCCAAATCAAGTTAAATACATTTGGTTGGTGTCCTAATAATGTGAGTTGTAGACACCACCACTATTGGGCATAATGGATGTTTCCCTGAGTAAGAATGTAAATCTAATAACCTAGTAATATGATCAACACACTTGCCCTTGAAATGTCTATTCCAAGGAATAATAGAATCATAGAATATTGTATCTCCAACTTTGAGATAATCATCCCCTCTTACCACTCACTATTGAATACTCTGATTGATTTGTTGCCTGGTGGTACAAGGCTGTGCAGTGTGTTCAGAATAGAGCGATGACTGGGATCCAAGGGTCCTGATGCCCAGAATTACATCCTTAGTATGCCATGGGATAATAAATTTCAAATTTACCTGCATTAAGAAAGAGGAAAACTCAGCAGGAAAAACGTGCTTTCTGCCTAATGAGTGACTTTGGGAAATATGCAGTCAGAGTGGCTGAACACAATGAACTCTGATAAGACACATTGGAGAAATCCAGAGAGGTAGGACTTGAAAAGAACTCACTGTGCGGGGTAGCAGGAAGATGACAAAGATCTGAGGAACGTTGGCTTCAAATATTTTCTCTGCTATGCTTTGGATGAATGATATTGGGCAGGTTCTTTAAATTCCTAGAACTTTAATTTCCCATCTGAAAAAATAAAGCAATGGAAAAGTTTATGAAGTGCATATAATGACTCTCACTGCAGCTGAAGCAAACAAATGCTGCAGTGCTATCCTTTCTCTTCCTGGGAGACCAGTGTCCTGTGTGGGATGGCAGGGGAACAGGTAGGCATGGCGAGAAACTGAGTTACTCAGCAGGGATATTTTTGAGAAACTGTAACCTGAGGGACGTAGGTAGCAGGCCCAAACTACACTGTGTTAAATCAATTCCTTTTCACTATTGACTTGTAGGACTGCCCTGGGAATTTGTATTTCTGGGGATTCTATTGGGATATTTATCCTTAAGCAGAACCTGGGGGCTTTAGTTCTGTGACTCAGAATGAATGTTTCAACAAGAATATGTGCACACTGGAAATACTGTGGGTCAAACTAGTGGTTAACTTTTATGATGGGCTATGGCTGGATCACAGAATCCTTTGAGCATCTGAGCAAGGCAGCTGGTATTCTTCGAATGCACAGGGAAAACCTTGCTTTTTCACTTCAAAATGTACAGGGAACTTGGGAATCAGCGTATTAACTTCCTTAATTAAAAAAAATGAATCCTAAATTAAGTTTTAACCCATGATAATGATCTGTGCCACAACTTTTTTTTTTTTGCTTTTTATCTGTTCAAATTAAGTTGAACATTTTCTATTTTATATTCTTTCTTTTGGGCCTGCTTTTATATGTTTACCAAATATGTTACATCCCTGAATGCTTTGTAAATTCAAAGAAAATACTGTTTTTAGTTTTTTCTTCTTATGGTTGCTTTGCTCTCACAAATAGATAAAATATTAAATGGGAGGGGATAAGTACCATGTCATAGGAATCACTGTACAAAATAGGTATATATTTGTATTATAAAAATAATTAGAATTTCAAAGTAAAACATATTATGTATTTTATATGAGAGACATACAGATCTTTTCCAATGAGTCTTGCTCATGTTTCACTGTTACACTGACATTGTTCAAGGTGGACATTGAGATCCTTGAATTAATGTAAAGATCTCATAATGATGAGTGCAAAAAGCCATTACCATTAATGTTGCAGCTGATTCTGCCATAAAAATGAGGAAAGCTGAAATGAAAAAGGGAATGTGCAAACTCTGATGTCTCAGATACAAAATTGTCTTCTCATTACAATCTTATGTCCACTGCTAGAAAGAAAAATATGACTCACTGTATTAATTCCATATTAGGACAGAATCTCTGAGATGTTCACATATGTATGTACTTTATGTATCTGGATAGATTATCATAATTGAATATACGCTGCTAGACTGTTTATTTTTTTGCTGTTCTTCTCTGACCAGACTACTGAAACATGAAATATCCATGTAACATTAATTCTTGACTTCTCAAAAGCAAGTCCCTAATTCTCTCCCTTGTTAAAAGGAATCACTGAACCCATTTTAGATATACTTATGACCTATTTCTGGAGAAAATTTGCATCATCCTTCGTCCATCCAAAAAGATTCTCTTTTTCCTCTGATTCCTGTCAGTACCCATCAGTCACCAGCCCCAAACAACCACTGTTCTCTTTTACTATGAATTAGTTTTTAAGAATTTCACGTAACTAGAATCATATTATATGCTTTTCTGTTTTTGGCTTACTGTGCTCAACATGTTTAATATTAAGTTATGTAGTTTCTGGCATCAAGAGTTCTTTCACAAGGATTTTTTTCTGTAGTTTTTATTTGTGATGATGTATACTATGAGTATACAGATGTATATAGATGTTCATAGAAAATGTTTAGGAAAATTACATGATTAAATGTAGTAAATTCATTTGTGTCTCAGTTAATACTTCGAAATGTCATACTAGACTGAGCGTCCTTATGAAATGTTGCCAATGGGAAGATATGTGTATATCTTCCTGGTTGAAATTTAAGGAAAATAGCACATATAAAAAAATATAGTTCATGAGGTTGGAGATAAAAAATACTCAATGTTCATTTAATAATTGTTGTGTATGAATATCATGACCTTGTGAAAGTAATTTATTCTGTATAGACATCAGTTATCTCCTCCTGGAAAGGGGAAAAGTAGTACTGTCTTCTTGGTTGAATGTGAATAAGTGAAGTTGCATATATATTTAGTACAATATATTAAGCTATCAATAGTAGCTGTTTAATTATTTTATTTTTCTGTCATCATTTTACCCCATATTTTGTTACCACTTCCACAATTTTTCAAAGCTGAATCACTTTGGAGGTTTAGTTTTCTTTTGTGTGTGTGGGTGGAGGGAGAACCAGGGATTAAACTCAGGACCTTGAGCATGTTAGGCAGGTGGTGGCACCACTGAGCTAAATCCCTGGCCCAAGGTTTAGTTTTCATTGTCTTTCATTCTCAATTTTCATAATTACCATTAGGTATTTTCTATATTCTTATGTAAAATTATAAATGTGATCATTTCCTACATCTTAAAAGTATGCAATTGAAAACAAAGGGTATTTGCATGGATTGACACATTTATAAAATACTACACAAATCATTCCATAGAATAATAAATTGATAAAGCAATGTGCAGTAGTTTATACAACATGTAAAAGAGATACAGTTAAGTCATTGTCTTAGGAATTGTAATGAGTATTCCAGAAGCTAATCCATTTCTACAACTTTCTGGGTGCCTACTTGGTGTGACCTTAAACAAGTCTCTTAAATCCTTTAGGTGTCAGTGGCTAAAATGATTGATTTCACAAGAAACCGGAGAATGTTTTTTTCTTTTATGGTTTGATTTGTGCTAAGGCAAAAAGATGAGGAATGCGAATTGGAGGATGAGCACTGAGTGTTAAGAGGTAACATGAAATGATATAAAAGGGAGCAGTGTTTAACATCTAGAGTTAAATTTCAACCCTGAAACTTTTATCTTTAAATCAATATATCAAAGTAAATGCTTATTACTAGAAAATAAGTTTCATCAGCAGGAAATAAATTGTGGAGAATTTCTAAAAATGTGAAAACTAATAAATTTGCTAAGGTGAGTTGCTATTATAAAAACATACAAATCCCAATAAATTTATTACGTGTCTCTAATAACCAATTGAGAAATGTAATTGAGAAAATGTTTCATTTGTAGTGTAAGTAAGAAATGTGAAAAATGTAGTAATAAAATCTAATGAGAAATGTATAAGATCTAAGTGAATGAAACAAAAAATATTTAATAAGAAAAAAAGAAATTAGTAAGTGGATGTATATCTCCATGAGATGAGAAAAATCAATGTTATAAAAATGTTAATTCCACATAGCCAATCTAAAATCAAATATATTTTAACAAAAATGCAACTGGGGTTTTATGGGACTAGTCAAGCTGATTAGAAAATATATCTGCAAGATTAAAAATATTCTTAAATAGCCAAGAAAGCTATCCAAATAAAGAACTTCACAGAGGATATGATGAAAAACTCACCCTGTGGTACTTCAAAATATATTATAAAGTTGTAACAGTTACAACAGTATGGGCTAAAACCTAGAAGAGACAGACTGATGGGAGGGAATTCCAAACTCCAGCCTATTTTTTGTATTGGAATTTATTTTATAATAAATGTGGCAGTGGTGAATTATTGACTATGAATAAATGGTTGGGGAACTTATGAAAATTCATTTTAAAATATCAATAAGTGGAGTCCTGCCTCACTATAAATAAGTTTAAATTATGTGTGGACTAATATTCTAAGAGTACAAAAACACTGTAAAAATAAAAACAAACAAACAAACAAACAAAAAACACAGGGCCGGGGATTTAGCTCAGCGGTTCGGTGGCCTGCCTCGCAAGCGCAAGGACCCAAATTTGATTCCTGGTACACAAAAAAAAAAAAAAAAAAAAAAAAAAAAAAAAAAAAGAAAAGAAACACAAAATACTGTTATTTTTCAATTTTAATATATTGGATACTTTTTTAAACAAAGCCTAAAACTGAAAAGTTATAAAGTATTAGGTAGGACATGGTGACACATGGCTATAATCCCAGCACTCTTAAGAAGCTGAGGCAGGAGGATCAAAATTTGCAAGTTTGAGCCTTGCCTAGGCAATTTAGTAATTAGGGGAGATCTTGTCAAAATAGAAAATAAAAATGAAAGACTTGAGGGTGTAGCTTGGTGTGAAGTCCCAGAGTTCAATCCTCAGTAAATACTGAGAATATTTAAATAAAAAAGGAAAAGTATTGATAAGTTTGCCTAGATATTTGATGATGTACAATAGGCAAAGACAAGCAACAGATCAGGGAAAAACATTTAAAAATACATATGGTAAAGAATATAATTAAGTAAAGTAATTCCTATGAATTAGAGGTATGAATTTGTTATGAGTTGAAAAAAAATGGAAAAGGGAGATTGGTAAATCTGTCACCTGACAGAAAAAGAAAATTATATTATTTAAAATTTACTCACGATAATACTAATAGTAGGGAAATATAGTAAATATTGAGAAAATATATAGATGTTGTATATGTACCCACACAAGACACATACACATTTATAATATGCTTTTGTGAATATGTAATGGATGGTGTTATCTTTTTTTCACAATTAAAGTGGCTATGTATATGATTAAGGGCCAAAGAACAGTAGAACTTTTAAATTAATGAGGGGAAAAACAGTAACTAAACTAGTAAAAATATTAAATTGGAAAAAGATGAGCCATCAATATTAAAAAAGTAAGAGGCAAAGAATGAAATCAGGAATATCAGCAGGATACTGACATTCATGATAAGAAAGGAAAATCAGATTAGAGAGTGGTCAGGAGCCAAACCAGAGATTCTTAGCTTAGATTAGAAAATTAAATCCAAAGGTAAACTGTCTGTTTTTTTAACAAACAAAAGATGATGAAAAAAACACCAACTGATATTGATAAAGGAGAAAATATAGATATGTTAAGATACTGACATACAAACAAAGCAAAGGGAATGCAAAGGAATTAGAACTTAAAATTAAAAGCTTAAAACAGATAAAGAGATCATTGGGTAATAAAAAATACAAAGCACCAATGAAAGTGTACATTAGCTATAGTAGTTAAATATACAAAGTAAAACCTTAAATGCAAGTAAAACAAACATTATTACAAAAAACCCTCAAAATAAAAGACAAATTTTTTCAAAATTGTGCAATTTTGATAGATGAATAATAGGGATGCAAATGAATAATACCATAAGTATGATATACAGTGAGTACAATTGTCTTTGTTACTTTTCTTGTTGCTGAGACAATACCCAATGCCCAAAGTTGAAGGAGGAAAGTAGGAAAGGTTTATTTCAGCTCACAGTTTGTAGAGGTTTCAGTCCATATTTGGATAACTCCACATCAGAGTGGCATGGCAGAGGGGCATCACAGAAGAGAAATATTTCATGATGGGCAGAAGGTAGCACAGAAGCAGCAGCAGCAGCCTGTCTCTTTTATCTTTTTTTATGTTTTCCAGGCTACCCACCCTTTGGGTGGTGCTGCTCATACTCAAGGTGAGCCTTCCCATTATCAACACTCAGAACTATGCCAAACTAATCATGGACTAATTTAATAAGCACACACCCTTAATCCCAGCATCATATAGCCCTAGATCGAGACACCTCTGAAAAACCCACCAATAACCATATGAGGCTTTGGAGAGACATCTAAATATAAGCTGTAGCAATAATGTAAATGAATAATGCAATTCTTAATCTTGGTTATATACAAATCCCTACATTGTTTCAAAAGCCATATCAATTATTTCCATATGTCTGTGAAATATTTAGAAAAATCAGTTATGTCTTAGCCATACAGAAAATCTTAACAGACTATACAATGTGTAACTTGCACAGGTTAGTTGTCTGATAATAATCTAATAAAATTCTGAACAAGTATCAGAGAGTCAAAAAGTCAGTGTTTATGAATTATACTCCCAATCATTCCTTATATCAAACAGAATAGTGAATATAACATTATAAACTATTAAGCTATTTTTAAAAATGCAGTTTATACCAAAGTTTATGATACATGACAAAAGTTTAAGCATTGTATGCAAGATAGAACAAATGGAAATTGAGCATTTTCAAACATCTTGAATCTTAGAAAAAAAATAATAAAACATATTAATACACATTTTAGAAAATTAGGATAAGCACAACAAAATAAATACAGGAAAACACAGGAGGAAATAACTAATAAAGCTAAAATCAATAAATCAGATTAAAATTAATAAGTCAAATACATTTATATGTGTGTTAGTAATGGTATTGCAGAAAGTCATTTTCAGATATGAATTAAATAGTTAAATATTACTTGACCAATAAAGAAAAGAGGACTAAACTATATAAGAAGAGGGGAAAAAAACAACATAGCTACAGATATAGATGAATAAAATTTTATAAAAAGTAATACATATTTCCCAATATATTTGAAATAAATTACTGTCTAGGAAAATATAGAAAATGTGTGCAACACAGAGATCAGAAAGAAAGATTAAAGATCTATTGAAAAAGATCCAAAAAGAAATGGACTTATAACTAAGCCATATCTACTCTTTAAAGATCATGTAATTCTAATATTCTTTGAATTATGTCACACTGCATAAGAATTGAATTGAAGCCAGCATACTTTAATTCTGATTCCAAGTAAACAATACAGTTAAAAAAAAGAAGAAGGAAAAGTGATCTGGTGTGGTATCACAGGCTTGTCATCCCAACACTCTGGGAGGCTGTAGTAGGATTGTTTATGTCTAACCTAGGCCATTCAGAAACTTTATAAAAGAAAGAAAGGTCTATATTGAGGCTCAGTATTAAAGCTCTCCATTCAATTCCCAGTACAACACACACACACACACACACACACACACTCACACAGACACACACACACACATGTGAAAATAAAAACCTGTAGGGAGATATCATTTATGTATTTATGTGCATTCTAAAGAAAGTTTTAGTAAGTAGTGTCAAGAAATGTCTTTACAAATACCATGCTATGAGATAATTTGAAAAATGCCAGGCTGTTCACTATCAGAAAATATATGAACATAACATAATAAACATAACTTTTACAAAGTAATGTTGAAAAACTATGTAGCCAAGATAAAAAATGCTAAATACATACTTGAAAAAGTCAACACACATTCCCAATTCAAAGGTAGATGGAAACGAATTATAGTAGAAAATACATAATAAACAAGAAAAGCCAACAGATATTATCCTGGAAAATAAAGAAGTCATTTTAATTTTGGAAATATGCAATGCTACCTCCAATTGCCATGACTGTCCTACATGGCATTTGAGGTTTATGTAAAATGCAGAAAAACATGAAACTAAAATGTCAGGTCTAAATTTTGGAATAGTAGAACTAAAACTATTTTATTTGTTTTATAACAGTAGTCCCAGAAATAATATCTAATAAAAATATATACTGGTATGACAATGGTAAATTAGTTAACCTGGAAATAAATATAATAAAAATTAATAGCTCTTATCTACTTTTTTCAATAGGAACCTAGAAACAGAAATAGGAAACTAATTTATTGTATATAAAAGACTACACCATAAAATAATTATCCATAAATTTTAAAAGAATTGTACTGAACCCCATGATACAATACACACACACACATACATACACAAATGGAATTGTATCAAATTATTTTAACATGTATTGGAAGGATAAATGCCTAAGAAGAAAGATCTAGGAAAAGTATGAAAAAAGAAAAGGTTAGGGAAACCTGATTTATCATATATCAGAACATAATGGAAAGCTATTGTATTTAAAACAAATATGGTATTGCCACAGTAATGCAGATATTAGAAAACAAATACAAGATTCAGAAGTAGGTTCTAGTAGATATAAAAATCTAGGAATGTGCCTTAGTGATAGTGTTTGCCTAGTTGGACAAAAGGCTCAGGTGCGCAAAGATGGGAAAGGTGTCATTTATACGATTAACTCACTATGTTGGGAAAAAGTCAAAAAGAAAATAGATATAATTGGTTACCTTGAACCATGTAGATATATAAAAGATCTAAATGTAAAGGACACAATAGATATTGCAGAATCATATGAGAAAGCATATGTGAAATTAAATAAAGAAAATCCAAAAGCTAAAATGGTAGGTGACATATTTAATTCCTTAAAATATTTTTGTATGGTTAAAAAATATAAGGCTGAGAAATTAAAAGTGTAAATAAGGTTCATATGGTATAATTGAGAGTGTGAAATAGGAAGAAAATGGCTAAAGGGGAAGTGGGCAGGGGCGAGGAAAGGAAATGAGGGAAAAGAAAAAATTTGAAAAAAAGGAAAAAATGGAAACAAAGTCTTTGTAAATAGAGAAGGGTGGGGGGATGAATGGAGGTCAGGAGTATTGGGAAAAAATAAGAACCAAGCTATATCATGTAAAGGTACAAAAATCCAATGATAAATGTAACTGCATTATTTGCTTTAAATGTACCAATAAATGTAATGGATGAAAATAATATAAGCAGAAGACAAAGGTAGAATTAAGAAAAATATTTGAAATTCGGTGAGTAAATAGCTATAATATACATTGATTTCTTACAAATTTGACAAGGGGACACAAGAAAATACAAAATTTACCAAATATATGGAAATGGAATTGATAGAAGTGTAAATCCAAATGAGCATTTCAAAGGATTTTCTATGTCACTGATATTCAGGAAAATGTTAGTTGTAAATTAAGTAAATATCTTTATGGGGGATATGGTACTCATGATCAAACCCAGAGAAACTCTACTACTGAGCAACATCTTTAGCCCTTTTTTTTTTCAGCTCTAATTGAGTTTATTGGTACATTTTAGGGATACAGTACAGTTACATTCATTGTTGGGATCTTGTACCTCTACATGACAAGTCTTGATTCTCATTTTTTTCCCCTTACCCCTGCCTTCCCTTCACCCCATCCTCCCCTCCCCATCTACAAACACTTTATTTTCATCTTTTCATTATCTCACATTTTTTTTCTTTTCTCTTATTACCCTTCCCCTACCCATCCCACCTTCCCTATGCCTTTAGCTCCTTTCTTTAGCCCTTTTTAAAAATTTTTATGTTGCAATGAGATCTCTATAAATCTCCAAGCTGGCCCCAGACAGCTCACCCAGGGCAGATCCAGGGGGCATTGAGGTGGAAGAAATAAAAAGCCACCTACTTTCTCAAATGGTAGCAGCTGAAGTAACAAAGCAGATAAATGAGGCTCTAGAAAAAAACTAAATCAGAAATAATCTCACAGATAATTAAAGAGGTAATAAAATAAGGAAGGACATACCTAGTGAATCTAGAGTAGATACAGATAAAAAGAAAAATAGAGGAGTTTAAGAAAATGAAGGAAACCATAAATGCCCAATATAGGAAAGAACTGGATTCCATGAAACAGATTTAAGTATGAGTACCATAACCACATAAGGATATTAGGGGGATTAAAATATCTATTCAAAGTGTATGCAGCAGAATCAACCAATGTGATGACATAATACAAGATCTAGAAGACAGGTTTGTGGTTAGTCACCATCAAATGAAAGAGTTCTTTAAAATATCAAGGGGCCACACACAAAAAAAATCAATCAAATGGCTGCTAAGTGATGCAAAGAAGAATAACATAAGGTTGATAGGAATCAACAAAAAATCAGAAGATAGCATAAAGGACATAAAAACCTGTTCACGGAAGTAATGGCAGAAAATTTCACAAGCGTGGAAAAAGACTTTGACATACAGATAAGTGAGAATTTATTACAGAACTCCCATTAGCCATATTCAGAAAAAAAAATACACCCAGGCATATAATAATCAAGATTCCAGAAATTCAACACAAGAGCAGGGTATTAAAAGCTGTTAGAGAAAAGAAACAACCCATAAAGGAAAGCCCATCAAAATCACAGCAGACTTCTCTGCCCAAACCCTTTAGGTCAAGGAGAGCTTAGAGTGAAGTATTTCAAGCCCTGAAAGAAAATGGCCTCCAACCCAGATTGATACAACTTTCAAAATTATCTCTCAAAAATCAATGCAGAAATTAGATATTTCCATGATAAAGAACACCTGAAGATATTCATGACTATGAAACTAGGACTCCAAAAAGTTCTGAAGGATATTTTAGAAGAATACAATGAAGACAATTCCATGAATTCCAATAGGGTGAATCCAGTAGGCCACACAAACAGTTAAACAAAAGGAAAGAAGGAAGCCAACAACAGGAAAATAATACGACAAGGATGTCGATACATGTCAGTTATAACTATCAGTGTAACTCAGTTCACCAATCAAAAGAAAACTGATTGCTAGAATGGGTCAAGAAACAAGATCCAACAATATACTGCATAAAGGAAGCACACTTAACTAAAAAATAAATCCGTAGACTGAAAATCAAAGGATGGCAATACTTCATGCAACAGGAACCTTGAAAAAGGCAGAGGTAGCTATTCTATTTGAAATTGTGATCTTGACTCTTCCTCTTGAGTAGCTGTTACTGTAGGTGTGTGCTAACACCTAAATATATTTCTAATCCAATTAATAGTAATTAAAGAGAAAGATGATATCTATTACAGTTGTTGATGCCATAGAGAGTACTCTCATGTATATGAAGCATTATACTCTTTGGAAAGCCACTCAGCAGTATCTTTTAAAATTAAAAGTATTCTCTTTTGTCATTAATTCTACTTTGAGGACTCTGTGCCATAGATAGGAACTAAATAAAGTAGAAGAATCTAAGTGTTGCCCCTGGGCAAATGGCAAAGAGAAGAAAATCTCTGCAGAATCTGGAGACTACACATGCCATAGACAGAAGGAAGGTTGAAAATCTGTGTGAAATGTGTAAACCTTCCAAATTCACCACCTATACACACACTGACACAACAGTACACATGGAAAAAGGGTCAGTCCTGTCAGTAAACTAAATAGGCAGAGCTCTATGCTCAGACATATGAGCAGAGCTGAGGCTGGTGTGACAGGGCTGCAGAGAGGGTGCAAAGTACACATCCATATGCTGCTCTGGAAGGGACCCCCTTCCTCATCTCTGCTTTTGTAGGGCTACTAGAGCACACAAGACAGATGTGTACCACATTGCCATTAGCTCAGGTACTTAGAACAGCTCTGGGTTGCTGGCATTTGAATCTCCCCAGTGAGAAACCCCCCAGAGACAGGCACTGCTCATGCTCAAAAGCTTCTAACCAGCTACTCAAAATTCACCCTCGTCTACAAATGGTTAGTAAATGATGCCTAGGAACTTGAGAATAAGTTCAAAAACAAAAAATGCCAAAGCAGACACATGGGAGAAGGGGGCATAGATAAAAGAAGTAACTCAGTGAGAAGAAGAAATATGAGACAACAATATTAAGTAAATATTTCCATGAAAAGAGATCAAAGAAAAATTAATAATTCTTGCAAAATAGAAAAGATAATCCAAATGAAGCACTCAGAAGAGTTGAAAGATAAAATATAGATCGTTTATTAGAAGAAAAAGTACAAAGATTAAATACCAAGAAAGAAACCACCAAAACATTTAAAGATAATTATGAAATAAGTAGAACAGTTCCCAAGCAAGAAAGGCTTTCTTGGAAGAGTTGTTATGAGTCCTTAGCCCAGTGATGGAGAAACTTTTATATCAGGTATATAGGGAAGCTTTAGAACATGGGGAAAAAAGAAACTTCCTATGGCTGGGGACAACTAAGGAACAAGGAATGACATTATAGGCCTAAAATAGGAGCTACAAGCTGAATGGCATCAGTAGCATCACTCTCAGTAGCATCACTGCTGGGGCAATAGCACAATGAAGTGTTCAACCTTTTACAGCAGCCATGTGTCAGCCAAGCATGAGGATGGACTTAAGAGATTATCCATCTTTCAGGGAGCCATACAAATAAAAGAATTGTCCTTTTTCCCTTTCAAAGAAATTTACCATCAGATTTGCTTTAGAAAACTAGTGGGAACATAAAGGATCCAGGTAAGAGAGAATTTGACACAAGAGAACAGCAAAAGAAAACTTGGAATTATGAAGAGGGGCAGTTTCCCAATCACACAAAATAACCTGCGGTGCACTTGGCATTAAGAGCAGCTAGCTAAGGTGACACTCCAGGAGGAGGGGCCTGGGAAAATAAAAATAGAATCTTAAAGAAGAGGAATTCACTTCCAAGACTCCAGGACATATTACTCATAGGCGTTTGGAGAGTGAAGGAAAAAATACAGGTTTTCAGGAAAAAGAAAAAAAAAAGATTAATAGAAACTACTACGAAAACAAGGAATTGCTCATAAAAGAGGTTATTGAGCCCACTCTTATGGACAGGATAGTCATACAACTACTGCTATTTTAAACAGTAATTATGATTACCTTGTTGGAAAGATAGCAACTGGAGACAGAGGGTGAAGGCATGTGGTAGGAGAGCTGTCTTTGTTTACCAGATGGAAGGCAATGGATGATGGCTAAAGTTGAGAAATCAAGAAATAATAGTATAACATGCTACTGAACACTTTCTAGAGGCAGTGTATTGTTATAGTTAATAGTACAGTTGCCTAGATTTGAATCCTGGTTCCGTAATTGTGACCTCAGGGAGGTTTCTTAAAGTCTGTGTGCCTCAGTAGTCCTAGTCCAAAAATAGGAAAATAAAAATTAAATGACTTAATAGATACAGATCCTTCTTGATGTGCAATAGGGTTGTATCCCCATTATACCCATTATAAATTGAAGTGCCAAAAGCGTATTTAATATATCCAACTTACCCAACAAGCTAGCTTAGCCTTGCCTGCCTTTAATGTGATCAGAACACTTACATTAGCCCACAGTTGGACAAAATCATCCAACACACAACTTGTTCTATAACAGGTTGAATGTCTATTTAATATCTCATGTAATTTATAGAAAAATAAAAATTCAAACTTTGCGATGCGGTTTCTACTGAATACATATGGCTTTTCTACCATTCCACAGTTGAAAATGCTTGAGTCAAAACATCAGTAGTCAGGAGCCATTAGTATTAGAAAAGGGTCTAATTGGAAGTTATCACAAGCCTTGGCTATGATCATTTTTCCTAATACTGAAGCCAAGTATAACAGGGAAAGTGAAGGTAGAATAAGGATCATGAAGGTGGAGAAAGATGGGGTGAAAGACTTCTATTTCTTGTTTCAATTAGAAGCCTTTTAATCATATTTAACTTTTAAACTGTTATGTATTTTACTTAGATAAATAAAATTAATTTATATAAAATCAGCTGGCAGTTAAAGATTAGAGGAAAGCTGGGAATACTGCTTTGATGAGTACAATATGTATGAAAATTGGAACAAAGAAAAGTTAACCCAATAAAGGCAGGAAAGATAAAAATATCAACGCAACAAAGATACTTGAACAATCCAGATCTGGGGAAAAAGAAAGCAAAAGCACAGATAAATGACACTGTGAATCAGAATATGGTGTGACTACAGACAAGGAAAGCTTTATATCAGTAAAATTGAATATCTAATGTTCTAAGGAAGATAAAAGACAGAAATCTCAGAGTAGTAAAGTAGTAAGCATCTGCCAGCCCTTGAGCAGGCAAAAAGCTAAAGAGGGCAAAGATCTGTCCCTACACAAAACAACTGACAATTTCAGAATATTGGAGAACTCTGCTTCTTGACACAGATACTTTTCATTGTTATTTAAATGATTTCAGACTGAAACTTGTTCCAAAAGGTGGGTCTAACCTTGATATTGAAATTGAAAATCAAGGGGCTTTGAAAATAGTGTAAATCTCTCACTTAGAAAAGACAGGGAAAAATTCTAAATACAGATATTTCTTGTTTAATGACTGAGTTCTGTTTCTGTAACTATATCATTAAATTTATTTCTTGCTAAATAAGGAATTCTATATAGTATGTACATTACAATATTCAGAACAAAGAAATGTTCAAAGGAAACTCTAACTTGATGACTTTGATTTTATTTGCATAATTCTTACATGTAGTACTATAATATATAACAAAACAAAACTACAGTACTGTACTTATGGTACAATCAGCAAAAATTACAATACTGTGTAAACAAGGTGTACTGTACAAAAAAAGACATTGAAGCTCTGTCAACAAGCTGTATAAAACTGTAAAAGAATAAATGAGATAGGTCATAAATTCTGACAGCACAGCTCAATCCTAAATCTGAACAGTCTTTAAACAGGTAGGTCAATAAACAAGGAATATCTGTAAAACTTTGACTTCCGTTCTCTGGAGCCTTGCCTTTGACCTCACATCTGCCCTTCCCTGTGAAACACTGCAAACAAGGAAATTGTCATCAAAACAGGATGAACCTGACTCTCTTGTGAGCCAGGGATGTTCTGTCAGGGGACCCCCAGGAATTCTCTGTTCCTTGGTCTCCCTACAAGTTCTTTCCACTGTCATTTGGTTCTTCTGCTGAGCAAACAGTTACATTCTTCAAAAAGCATATGTACCAATAAACTCAATGAAAGCTGAAAAAAAAAGCATATTTAGAGCCAAGTGAATTAAGAAAAAGTATGTGCATCTCTGTATCCCTTGGGGATGCTAGCCCCTCTTTAATGAGTAGGACCTAAAAGGTAAAATTAAAAAAATAGAGTGAAAGAACAGAGTGGCTTGGTGTCTTGATTTTTTCTTTGAACATGGCTGTTACTTAAACTTTTACGGTCTTTCATATTTTTTCCCCTAATTGTCCTTCTTTTCTAAATTCTGTAAGTCTCTTAGTTTTCAAATATACATTTGACCTTTTCCTATGTGTAAATATTTTTTTCTCTTTCGAACGGGAATACTAGTGAATAAAAGGCTGCCCTCTGCTGCAGATCAGAGAGAGCTGTAGGAACAGGTGGAGAGGTGCCTGGGGTAACCTCAGCATTGAAGAAAACCTGGCGGTTTTGTACATTAAGGATCTAAGACGAAGGCACCCAGCCCCAGGCTGCTAGGCACTGCCCTTCCCTCTTCTCACAGTACAGTTCTTACAAAGTTAGGTTACTGTATTTTTGTTAAAGTCCAATGATAGGTTAAGAGCTATAACCCATTATTATGAAAGTTTGTCTCAGTATTACACGGAAGTTCTAACTTTAATGATTTTTTTGTTTTGTTTTGTTTTGTTTTTGGCACTAGGGATTGAACTCAGGTCTTTGTGCTTGCGAGGCAGGAGGCAGAACCACTGAGCTAAATCCCCGGCCCTTTAATGATTTTATTAATGTAACTTTCTATTATAAAAATATAAAGGGACAAAATTCATACAGTCATCTCAGTAACCGTAGAAAGTTATACATCCTTACATAGTTAAAAAGAAAAGGAAACTTTAACAAGGTAGAAAACAGATGATAATAGTTGTCTAGTAGGATACGATAGCAAGTATCATTTTCAGTGTTGAACTGTAGAGGCGTTTATATTAAAATAATAATATACATATCTGTTGCTGTTATTTAATAATTACTGCTCAATGCAATGACAATAGTAAAAAAATAGGTGGCATATAGAAAAAGAATGACACATGGCTATCCTTATTTCTGAATGCTGTGATCAATGAAATCAAAGGATATTATCAGAAACACTTTACCAATAAGAAAGTGTCCTGCTATGTAATATAAAAATACACATCTACATACCATCAGTGATTAGAAAATTTAACAGCACAACATGCATTAATAGTAATAATAAATACTATCAAATACCTATAAATAAACCCATTTGAGAGCTTTATGAATTGTTAGGCAACTATAAAATTTTGCTGGCCAGCAAAAGATGGATACTAGGGAATGATAAACAGTTCCCTGTATGGGAAGACACAGCAATATAAAGAAATTGTAAATTCCTAGAATTGAAGGAAGTTAAATCACAACCCTATTAGGCTATGCTATGAATTCTGACAAGAACTAGAAGGAAATTTTTGAAAAAGAAAGGGTAAAGTGGAAATTGACTATGAAATGTCAAAGCAAATTATAAACTTACATCTGATTCAGTAGAGTACTGGCTTAATAAGTAGAAAAATAGATGAAAAACAAAATATTTCTTGAAACAGTGTTTAAATGATATATTGCTTTTTGATATAGGCATTATTTTTAAATTAAAAGGAAATAAAAGACATTAGCCTATGTATGTATTTCTAAGAAATATTTATAGTTCTAATGACATAATAAATTTTAAATGAGCTTATGTATTAAATATAAAAATGTTATAAATCATAAATTAAATATAAAAATATGTTCTTATAATCTTTTGATGAGTAAGATATTTTAAACAAGACACAATTTGGAAGTGATAAGCAACTGATATATTTAAATGCAAAACTAAATCACTCAACCAAATAAACAAGAGCTCTATCAAGAGGACATTCCAAGTAAAGTTGAAAGACAAATACTAGCAAGGAAAACATCTCAATATTAATATGCATACTATATGTAAAGCGTTCTTACAAATCAATAAGGACAAATAACCCCAATGAAAAGTGATACAAACTATGTATAAATAATTCACAAGGGAGAAAAAAAGCAGCAAATCTCCAGTGAATAACTAAGTATATTAGTAATAATCCCAGAAATTGAAGTAAAACAGTAATCAGATACTACTATTTGCAAACATGTAAAAATTAATATCCAGTATTTGATTTCGATCTCTAGTGCAGCTGTTTTGGAAGGCTGTTTGACTTTTTATAACAAAAGTAGACATGCATGTTATCAGCCCTGGAAATGCTAGTTCTTAGTATCTCCCGTGCAAAAAAGAAGTGTGTATATATATATATATATATACATATATATATATATATTGCAGAATTGTTCATAAACCAAAACTGCTCATATTGGCCAAAAGTTAAATAAAGAATTACCCGTCCTTGTGTTGGAATACATGTTGGGCATTGGGCATGGGGTGGTGGGGTGAGGAAGACTGACAAAGAATTCCATAGTATTGTGTTTAAAAAAAAAAAAAGCAAGCTGCAGAACAATTTGCGTAATTCTGAGCCAGACGTTAGGTTTATAAAAAAATGTGTGCTAATGTGTATATTAGTAACTTATAACATCAGAAGTGTTCTGGAAGGATCCACACCAAATAGAAACAGTGGCCACTTTTGGGAAGAACAGTGCACCCAATGGAGGTATTGGGGAGACAGAGTGAAATTTTCATTTCACTTTATATATACCTACATTATTTTATGTTTTATTAGGGTTGGAATGCTTTCATATACGGCTTGAATAATTTTTAAAAACCATTAAATGCCATTATCCTCTCCATATTCTCTTGAAAATTACTACATTTTGTTCTTCTAACACTTAACTTCGGGCAGTGATTGATGATGGACAGTAAATTTGGACCTGATTGTTATTCCCAATGAAGGAGAATTGCTTTGTACTGTTTTCGCTAATGCTAGAGACAATATTCAGGGCTTTCTAGTACTCATTAGATTGGAAAAATAGGCTCGTACCTATTATCTCTGCGGTGTGATGGGGGCAGGTGACTCAGCCTCCAAATACCACTTTTGCTGATGGCCACAGATCACTTTCCACCTCGCTCTCCTCTTTTTGCATGGAGAGACTGGTTCGTCTTATGAACTCCTGTGTGCAGTGAAAGGAGGGAAACCACAAGGAAGCGTCTGCCCTTAGCACCTTAGCACGATTGCTAGACGTACCAGTGAGCCCTTTGAGTGCTTCCAGCCTCCTTCCTTCACCCCTCCAAATCAAAGATGTTAAATTATTTGGAGTCTCAGCTATGAGAACATTTTGTACATGTCTTTACTTCTGTGAATCCTACTCATGAAAACTTTTAAAAATTGGGAATGCTTCCTGGGAGCGTAGCTCAGTGGTAGAAGCATTTGCCTAGCATGGGAGAAGCCCTGGATTCAAACCCCAACACTGCAAAATATTGTAAATGAGTGGGAAAAGGTAGTATGAGAATGGAGTTCTCATTAAGGTAAGGTAAAGCAACCTGAAGAGAAGTACAGTGAGCTGTACCCCTCCACTCTGTCCATAGGGGGTATATTCCAAGACACCAGTTGGATGCCTAAAATTATGAGTAGTACTGAACCCTAAGTATATCATGTTTTTTCCTGCACAATAAATATGTATGATAAACTTTAACATGTGAACCAGGCACAGTAAGAGATTAGTAAAAACTCAAAATAGAATGATCATAACAATATACAGTAATAATAGTTATAAAAATGTGAACTCTACCTCTCCAAAATTATGTATTGTTAACCTTAGCACCCTTGGCCTCTTTTTTTTTTTTTTTTTTTTTTTTTTTTGTTTTTTTTTGGTACCAGGAAT
>NW_022900941.1:15341617-15388640 GCF_012274545.1 Fukomys damarensis | reverse complement strand
TTTTTTTTTTTTTTTTTTTTTTTTCGGAATTTCCACCTTTTTACTTAAATTCCTTTACTTCAGGGCATTTTTTTGGCATATCCAGATTGCTGATATTATTTCTCTTGTACTTTGTGGATATTGCTAAGTAAACTGTGGATCACTTGAAAACAAGTTAATAGTCTATCTGATAACTGAGACACTGAGTGACTAACAGGCAGGTAGCATACACAGCATAGATCCACTGGACGCAAAGATGATTTGTGTCCCTGGGAGGATGGGAAAATATGATGCAGATTTCTTCAAGCAACTCAGAATGCCCAGCAATTTAAAACTTGGTCATTGTTTGCTTTAAAAATTTTCCATTTAGTATTGTCAGACCAAGGTTGATCTTAGATAACTGAAACCACAGTTAATGGTTTTATTACTCTACAACCCATACATTAGAAATGAACTTCTGTTTCATTTAGGAGGAAAGAATCAGAGTGAGTTTGTGTAAAGGTAGTGGAAAGCTGAAATTTTATTGGTTGTGTTTTGGACTATGGTAGAAAGAGAGCAAAGTCAGCATTGCTAGTCTTGAAATCTGTAAGACTTTTAAAAATATATGGCCCTGTGTCAACAACCACAAAGCAAACCTAGTGAAACATATGATCTTGTGGGAATTGTACAAGAGAGATTTGAACAGTTTCTCAATGACAGTAGTTCTCTCAGTTGAGGTTCCTGTGCCTATTAGTATCAGCTGGGAATCTGTAAGAAATGTAGACACTCAGGCCCTGCCCATGCATCCATTTAGAGCTCTGTGCAGGACTCCCACAAGCAGGCTTGGTAAGCCCTCCAGGTAACACTGATACAAGCTATAGACAGGTTGGTTTGGAGTTGAAAAACTTTTTTAATAGAATGAGCAGGATAGTAAATATTTAATACTTATAGTCTGTGAGGTCTCTGTCTACTCTGTTGCTGTAGGTGAAGTCAGATGTAATTAATATGAAAATGAGTGACTATAGCTATACTCTGTTAAAATTGTATTTACAAAATCAAAGATTTCACCACTGGTTGACATTTGGGAAAACTGATTCTAGATAATAATACCAACAGCTACTACTTACTGAGAATCTCCTGTGGGAAAAGTATGATGCTTTTTATAAATTACTTCATTTATTTTCTCCAGCACTCCATAAGGGAGGTGTTGTTGCCCCCATCCTACTGATAATGAAATATGCTTCAAATTCTACCCCAGACATACAAGTCTGTAATTCAAACTGTATTTCACTGCAAAGGCCATGTTGTTTACTTTGATGCTTAAATAAATGGAAATTAATTGCATTGTACTTATTATTAATATTCAATAAATACAGCACATCTGATGTTTTCTACATTTGGTGAGCTGACATTGTTTCAGTTACTATAAGAGAGTATTACTGAACATCTTCCTCTAATTACTATTTACCTTCATCTCCCATCTCCATGTTTTGGTAAGATAGTTACATCTCCTACGCTGGAGTTGCAATGACATCACTGTAATGATGAAACCCAAAGCAAAGGATAGTTCTGTCATTGAGTAATGATAAGACCAAGCCAACACAGGCCTTAGAAGGCAATAAATGTATCAGGCATCTAAGGCAAGGCTCACTGGGAAGCTTGGATAGGAAAATGTCACTGGTAAACCCTGCTTCCAAGGGTTACCATATGCCAAGCTAACACTTACTTGTAGGCAGAAGGATATAGGAAGAAGAATCATCTGAGAGAGGGATGCGGAGGGGGAGAGAGAAAGAGAGACGCAGTGATTTTCTAGGACTGGACCAAATGTGTTCTGTGGGGTGAACCATAACAATATTAATGACTATTTATTATCCCTATGATGCCTTACCGGCGGTTTCTTCACTTATTAAAACATAGTATCTGTATCATAACACACAAGTATAAACAAGACCACACAGCTAGCCATGGCCTTGACCTTCAGACTGACTTCCAAACCATTATTTTACCCATTCTATCACAGTGCTTCTCCTGAAGACTTATAGTATGTATGGAGTCAACCTTGGGCCTTGTCAGAGTTTAGAAAACCCAAGTAGAAACTCCTTCAAATCCTAGCAACTCAGCTGAAATACCTTTCAACCTGTCTATCTGCAAGGCCTTTATTAAAACTAAGAATTAGTACAAAAGGATTCAAGGCCATGGAACGACACAGACCCAGATAAATCTGTGAACTTCTTAGGGTAATTTTAAGTACTACTAATAGAATTATTCCTCATAGTAGTGAGGTTAAGAGTGTACCTGAGAAAACTTAGACTGTCCAGGTTTTGAACTTGAGCAACACTGTTTTTACCTTTTTTGCCACCATTCTCACCTCTAAAATGAGGCTGATCATATTCACTTCATAGGGAAAGTGTGAGGCCTGAAATAACACAGACGTGTCACATAGTAAATGCTCATTTTAACTGTTGGAATTGTAATTAGCTATATGACTGTACCTTAACACTGTGTTTTCAACTCAATGACAGATACCTATGACAGACATTCTCTACCTTTGCATTGTGTTCTTTTGCTTATGCAATGCATGAAAAGCAGCTGTTTTCCCTCTTGTTTCATGTATCAGCACCTTTATGGAGACGCACAAGTTAAGACTGCCCTGAATAAGCCCTTTCTCTTGCCAGGCCTCCCCTCTTACCTTGTGCATTTGCACATTGCCCAGTACCCAGCTCAGGGTTTGTTGAACTAAGCTGAGCCACAGTCCACGCTGAGATGCCAGATAAACTCCATTTTCTGTTATTTTTATTCCTTGATGCTATTAATTCCCACAGTCTCCACTGTTCAGGTGTGGTATAATATCTACGCTGGAGTCTCGACAGTGTGTTGTCAAAGACCAGTGGTTCCTAAAGTAGCTGTGCTGTGTCCTAGAAGGGCATATTTGGGGCACGCTGTCGGGTCATATAGCTTGGAAAGCACTACTAACATTTAGTGGGCTGGAGACAAGAATGCCAGACCCAGTCTCTTACCAAACTCTCTTGTATCTCACTGCTTTAAAGGTCCTTCCAGACATTCATGTGTGCTGATGATTATCTTAGCAGAGACCCTAACACCATTTTTCATAGAAATTTAAAATTTTGTGACTCGTACTTAGTATAAGCTGAATCTTCTTGGGTTTTTTCAAAGGAAGAATGAACTGTGTTTTATATATAATTTTAGCAAGAATTGTTTGCTCTTTCTAGAAAGCATGTCATTGGTCCTAACAGTATTCATTATATGTAAGTTGCTATTAAGAGCAAAGCAGAAGAACTTGTATGTATGGTGTTGCATTTAGGGCAGCTTTGCCCTGAGAGCATCTGACCACATTATGTCTGTCAAGGGGAATAATGCCTGACCATTTTAATGTCGAAAAGCATATTGTTCTGTCATAAACAATGTATTCTTCTTTTATGTGAGTTCGTGGATTATAATTTTTAAAAATTAATATAAGGGTCCCCCAAGACTACTTACTCCCAGCATTGATGATTTGTGAAGAGGACTCAACATATAGTCATATAGTTTGTATCCACACTAAAATTTCTCACAGTGAAAGGATATAAAGCAACAGGAAACAGTGCTCAGGATAAAGTCTGGGGAAGCCCAGGCACATACGTCCAAGGGTCCTATTGTGTTAAAACTATGCAGGACATGCTTAATTCTCCCAGTGCAGAGCTGTGACAACACATATGAAACGCTATCTACCAGGGAATCTTATCAGAGACTCAGTGTCCGTGGTACATAGAAATTCTGGAACTTTAGAAGAGATCAATGTTCGTCATGCATCACATTATACACAAAAAGTGTATGTAGGCACTCTTGTCACTGTCAGTTAAGTGTCAGGTGCAGGCTCTCATCCAAATGCCAACAAGGGCAACCATAAGCTGGCCTTTCAAGACACAACAGGTAGTCCTGTTACATTAATTATTTCTGTATGGTAGATCGCAGCTATGCACATCACTGTTTACAGTAGTTGTAGGTCAGATAGATTGAAAACTCCTGTTGTAAACAATCTCCACCCCCAGGTATCTACTGATAGCATAGCAGAGGACTGGCTAAAGCTGAGCAATTACACATCCGCAAACATATATGTTCCATGTGCCCCAAAATAAAAATTTCAAGTGTAAGATTTCAAAAAAAATCATTTTCTTCTGCCAACTCTGTTGTTAGTGGAGACATAACAAAAAGAACATTTTCTCCCCTGTATTATGAACAACCCTGGGATGTCCTGTTTTCCCCCTTTTTAATCTATCTGTAAACTAATTTCTTTAGGCTTAGTAGATACTCAGTAAATGATAGTTGCTTCTTTTGCACTTAAATTCTTTGCTTCTTATTCCTTCTGTAGCAATTCCAGACTTTAATTTTTGTTTTAAACTTGAAAATCTCATAGCACACATTGTTGTTATGGGTTACAAACATGATTTTGACCTGAAAAGCAAGAATTACTCTAACATCAGGGCAAAGGACTAACCATGTAATACAAATAAAACTATAATTTGATGTCACCAGGTCACCTCTGATAGCCCCTTGGTCAACACCATGCTGTGGAATAAAATAACAGCTCCAGCAGGCTCTTCCTGAGTACAATGTGCATAAACAACAGGTGTACAGTTAATTGTTTTCTCATCATGGTGCATGTTTCACATCCCATAGCTCTCAATTGAAATATCAAAAGAATACATAAAATTAAGTGATTCAAAGATTTAAAGGATCCATGCTGCTTATGAGAGAGTGGGAATCCACTGAATTCAATAAAAGGAATGATAGCCATAACTGTTGCTATTAACGTCCCTAAATATATAAAGTTTACTTTTCACTTTAAAATTGATGCTCTAAACTAACATGCAAACAAAGATACGTATACACATTCCAGTAATGTAATACAGTCCATACTTGGATTTTACAAGAGAAAGTTTTCTAGTTTTTGAAGTGAGCAATTGAAAACAAATCCTTGTAAGTGTAGCATAAGGTGATAATGGTTTCATGTTTTTTTGCTGCTGCATCCACACTTAGACTTGACTCTTTGCAAGGGAGAATGAGACTGCGGTTTTGTAGAAAGGATTGTGTCCGTAATTACACTTGTAGCCATTTATTGTCCCCGGCCTTGGAGCATTTCCAGGCAGATGCACCTAACTAAAGATATGTTAAGTGATTTTTAGCACATAAGTATGTGTGTAAGACTCCTTGTTACCATCTGTTGTGGAACCAGCCATTTTGCTGGTATAAATCCATATGGCTTGCCTCTCCCATCCCATGATAAAACCAGAGATAGTAGTTAAAATGAAATGCAGCCAACAATGAAAAATGAAACAGCTAGTCAAGCAGTTGCCTCCTTTGTATTGAATTCTACTAATGTTCCCTTTCCTCTCCCATATGACTTGCTCTCTGTTACAATGCTGTGATGCTAGTAGCTTTGGGGTCCTTACGGAAAAGCCTGTCACTATTGAATTAATTCCTATTGACTTTGCTGAGGATGTGAAATGCTATATTTCGAGATAAAATCAGATATGTAATGTAACTGAAGAGGCCACTAATGCTTTAATTTAGTCACCTCCCCTTCCCCTACAGCTTTTTTGCCTTCCTCCTAAGGGCAAAAAAGAGATGTAAACTATATCATTAATTAGGCTTGTCATGAACTATGCCATCCCTCATTATCATGAATTAAATTATTGTAGATGGTCGTCCTGGAAGTTCATATTAAATTTGGTGGCTTACTTTGAACACACCATGTTTCATTAGCCACTCACCTATGTAGAGACACAGGAGAGAAGGATAATTTGTCTGTGTCCTGTGGGTAGTACAAGAACAGCCGTAACACTATGATTAAAATCCACTTACCTGTCTGTACTTGAGGTAGAAAAAGCTGGCTTCAGGGTATCACCCCGCTGAAATCACTATTGGCTCAGAGATCTCTATTGTAATACGCAGGCCTCTCTGACACTGCTTTTGTCTTTCTGACTGGCTCCTTATTTCACTGGACTCTTTGAGCTAGTCAGGATAGGGCAGGGGATGCCATGGTAACAACTACAGAATCTCCATGGCTTGAAACCAAACATTTATATCTTGCTCTAACTACATGTCTTCAGCAGGGGACCTGCACATGTCTCACACTCAGGAAATGTCTCTTAGGCCAGCCACCATCTGGACCATTGCCAGTCCCAAGCCAGAAAAAGGCAGGCTCTGTGGAGAATAGGAAAATATCACCTCAACACTGAAAATTCAGCAATCTGAAGCATTCTACTCAAAATTCATTGGCTCCACTGGCCACATGGCTGCAACCAATAGAGGGCATGTTGCCAGGTAGAAATGAACTCAACATATTTAACAAGTAGCATTCATGACTTATTCAGGTCCTTCTCCCTTCTTTTCTTTACTTCAAAGACCACAAAGCCAAAAACTATATTGTTTGTCAGCTCTCCTTTCACCTAGGAATATCCACATATTTGAGCTTAGTAGATTAAATTGAAATATGAAATGTACCATGGAAATTTATGGGAAAGTTTTTGCTCTCCCAACCAAGAACAGTTATACTTGTTTTTCTTTCATTCTTACCCCTTCTTTCAACCCGGAAGGTAGAAGCAATGTCATGATATGCAGTAACCGTCTTAGATGAGTGCCAAATAAAAGATGGCAGAGAAGAAAGACGGGAATGGTTTGGTAACTCCATGTCATTAATGAACACTATACCAGCCCTGGGGTTCTTGCCCTGGGCATTTTGCTGTGTGAAAAATATAAACCATTATAAACATAAGTCATTGTAAGTCATGCTTTCTTGTTCTTTTTGTTTATTTTGGGTTTTTTTTTTGCAGCTGAATAGAATCCTTAATCATTATTTATTCTCTTAAAGGAAAGTATCTCATCCAAAGGAGGTTTAGAGATTTCTAATTTCTGACCTTGCTTTGGACTGTGTTCGTCACTTGGATTCTCTGGCTGATGTTTTATGTCAACTCACTCTATCAGCCAGGATAGACTAGGATTGTTGTTCCCAAATTATCAGTGACCACTTATTTCTATATTGAGGCCACGTGAGGAAAATGGCACCTTGTATGTTTGAGTCACTGTGATCTCGAAAGGTGAGATCCTGACTAAAGTATTTCTCTTTGAATTTAAAAGGAAAACTTCCCATTTCAAAGGGCACATTACCCACGATCCATGAATGCTCTCAGATTTTCTTACAAAAAGCTATCTGAAGAAATGCTTCCATATAATAACCTCTTAAAGGTTCCCAGTGTGTTTCTAATGGTCACCTTCATCCATCTGGAAAAAAGATAGCAAAAAACTCTTTTATAGCTTTTTCTTTCTCTGTCCTCTTTCAAAATTGAAGAACCTTCTGAAAAAAAAAATCCTTTAATAAAACGTAGAGCTTCCATTCTCAGAATTAAAAAAAAAAGTCTTGTTTTCATGTCTTACCTAGTTTAGGAATAAAAACTGTTGGGAAGAGAAGAGATTGTAAAACTTTATAAAGGCTTGAAACTTCCTGTGAGATTCTCTCCCTATCCTGAGAATTTTGCAGAATGTAGCTTGTCTTACAGAATGCAAAACACTTTTGAACAGAGACTTTAATTTGCTCAATATTAACCTTGACAAATTAAGGTTCTGTCATAGAAGTGAGTGAGTGCCTCCTCTTCTGAGAATTTGAGACCTTGAACATCTAAACTGAAAGAGGGTGGCAGAAAATTATCTCTTTCTCTCTGCTGCCACATCTCATAGCATCCCTGTTCTGTCTTTAAATTTTTAACAAATTCTGTGAATGACTTTAGCAATGACAACAGCAACAAATCTAATGAGAAAATCTTTGGAAAAATACTGCTGGATTTCTACCTCATCAGCACCCATGGTCCTAGGAAGGACAGCTCTTTCCTTTTTGACCGTGTATTGATCTCTCATGTTTATCTTAACCTTTGTTTCTCCTTTGCCTCCTACAGGAAAAAGGTAGGAGTTAGATAATTATATTAATTTTCCAGACATCTCTACATGTTTTAATAGCCTTTTGAAGTTTGAATGTAGTTGCTCTGTGAGGGCTAAAATAGAATTAAAATATAGATTGCAACAACAATAACAGTCATAGATATAGTGCTCACTTTGGTAGTAAAAAAGCGAATTTATTTCTCCACTGAAGATTCAAATTAATGTAAGTTCCTTACCCAAACAGTGCTGGTTCCTCCAGGTTCTGCAGGTAAATGGTATGACTCTGATTGGCTGAAATCTCCCCATCCTTGTTCATCCACTTGGAAAATTGGTGTCACAATAGAAGTTTGCATATCACGTGTGACGTGAGGTGGGCGATGGGGAGCAGCTAGGCGATTTGGGATTTCAGATCAAAGAAGCCTGTATTCCTCCCAGACTGATCTTTTTAAATGCTTAAGATGAAAAGACATAGGATTATAAAGGAAACCAATTACATTTGTCCCTAGGTATCCACCAAAGATTGGTTCCAAGACTCTGCAGATACCAGAATCCACAGATACTCACATTCCTTAGTATTTTCATATACCCTACTTTCCTGTATATTTTCAAATCATCTGTAGCTTATTGGTAATGCCTAAAACAGTGTAAACACTATGTAAATAGTTGCTATAGTGCTTAGGGAATAATTGAAAGGGAAAAACATCTACACATGTCCAGTACAAATTGGATTTTTTCCCAAATATTTTAAAGCCGTGGTTGGTTGAGTATATGGATTCAGGACCCATCAGTACAGAGAACTGACTGTATATTGAAGTACTATTACCAAGACATTGAACACTGAAAAGACATATGATATAGTAATATAGGAACTTCATTTCATAAACTCAAAGAGGCAGGTCTAACACAATTCTTTAATACTAGTACATGTTTGCAGTATATAGTTTTAAAATAATTATGCATATACACAATATTTTGAGATATTTTCCATTGTAAGATGACAAGATGACTGTGGTTTCTGTTGGAAGCAGTGTCACAAGTTTATACCACTGTAGTTTGATGCAAACATGTCTCACTGAAGGGTATGGCTAATTTTAGTTCAAGTTTAGTAAAACAGTAATTGCATTTTTCCCTTTAAATTCACAAATGCCCTGAATTCTGTGTATGACCCATGGGGTCTTAAATACCCCATAGAATATATATTATCCATTTCCTAGAAATTGCATGTCTGCATAGACAGAAAGACAATATTTGTATTATTCCTACCATGCAGAATTTTATATTAACCTGTAGAAAATATTTGGAGCCTATGCTACATATTTGATGTCATTTGTGGTGACTGTGTCTCAATAGAGAATAGACCCTGGATTGTGTTCCCAGGAGCCTGTGGAGACACCACACTTGTTTTCTTGGCCCTCTTACCGCCAGCTGTGGGGCTGGAGACAGCCTAGAGAGTTTGTTGGTCCTTTTTATACAGAACCATCTGCTCAGGTGGGACCTACCAGAGATATTAACACTACCACCTGCCCTGTGCTACTGGCCATGGTCACGGTGTGGCTAGTGCCTGTTTTATAATCTGAAACCTGAAGCCTTCTGAAACAAAAGGGAAAATAAGTGAACATTTCTCTTGGGATTCAACATTGGTTCTACCGTGCAGCATTGTTTTAAAGGAAAATACATTCAAATTAACCTCTATATAAATGTAATTATCGGGGAATTTAAGCCTTGAGAAAAGTGAGATTTACAACCAGGAAAACTTTTTATTTCTTGTAATATACTAGAGAAACTGATTTCGCTTGTCCCATTACATAGTGATAAAGCAACATTTGATAGCAGCAGCAGCCTATGTGATAAAATGATTATGGCAGCAGTGAGAAAGAATCTAATAAGGGAATTGATCTGCAGATTCCAATTCTTTAAGAGCCAACATCGATCAACACAAATGTCAATAATGAGATTATATCTAGAACTACCTAATTCCTTCAGATGATTCTGGAGTCTAGCAGCAGATTCAAGCAGTAAATGTGAAAAGGAATGTAAATCTCTCACAATCACTCCATTGGCCAACAACATACAGGATATTTTGGTCCCTCATGACACAGTCTATCTGGGTCCTGGATAAAATGGATGTGAGAGAAATTGTTCAAAGATTTTCATAATGTAATATGTGTATTATCAGTATCACGTAGTGATAGTATATTAACAGTTGTTATTAGACTAAGTAATTGTGGTTAGACATTACTATTGAAGGACGGGGGGAGAAGAAAGGTCACGCTCCCGTTTGTAACCTTGGGAGGCCGCGTTTACACTGCAGTGGCAAAGGAAACTGTTAGTTCTCAAAGGTTGGTCAGTAAAGGTTATGTGGGTTTGAACTCTCAAGTCTTCAATTGCCATTTTATACACATTCATTGATTATCTGCCGAAAGTTTTTTACTAAGAGGTGGCCCTGACTCTGTGTCATGTTAGAGGCCAAGGATGGCAATGAGACAAATGACATTAAGTCAACTTTAAGATAAGGAAAATTGGGAAGTGTTATGGAAAGTGGAGCTGCTCAGGAGCAGAGCAGGAACGTCAGGCAGGAATAGAGGGAAGACTGAATACAGGAAATTGGCTTTGTTCATATCCACTGGGGCATGTTGGGAGGGGAGCCAGTGTTTGGCCTTAGTGGTGGAATCCTCGCATATTTCTTGTCTAGGCAAGATCATTGTGCACAGCATGAGCAGTTGTTCTCCTGTGGGGACTAGAAAGAATTGCTTTGAAGCAGGCAGAGCTTAGAGTAAGCTGATTCTTACATGCTGATTTGTAAAATAATTGTGACTCAGCATTGACAAAACTGACCTCCCCAGAAGTACTGTGTCCCTCTCCTTCCTTGTTCGTATTCTACCTCAGCTGGGCAACTTACTGTTGACTTTACATTTTCTGGAATTTGTCACCAAGAGAATAATTCTACAGCAGAGATGATCCTCATATTAAGAAGCTATTTAAGGTCTTATTGAGGGGGTTAAATTTATTTTATTTTACTTTATTTTTCCAGTACTAGGGATCGAACTCAGGACCTTGCACTTGCAAGGCAGGTGCAGTGCCAATGAGCTAAATCCCCGGCCCTTAAGATCTTATTTTTGATATGTGGTGGCAGGTACACATTTACCTCTGTCACTAATTGAGACTAAACCAATTTAAAAAATAATAAAACATTCTACTCTGGTCCTGGAAAATTATTTTAAAGTTCAAAAGTCTATGCTTAACCCAGTAAATTCACCACAGGGATGTAACTAGATCTTCCATTGATTATGGAATATTATTCAGAGCCTAATGATAACCACGTAAGGTAATGGCCAGCGCTGGATTCATAAGTATATGACTTATGCAATCCCACATGGAGATCAGGAAGACTCTATTCTTAATTGGATTTTCTGCTGCTACCACCTTGAATTATTAACATCTTCTTTGCAAACAGCTTCTTGAACTGAGCCCCTACAAATTATGTCCTTGATCCTGAAAATAGCTATCCTTTTCAAGAATCTAATATGGTCTAAGTACCTTAACCAATTCATCTCAACCATAGAAATTCAAGGTTTCCTTCTTGTCTTCATTAAGCCCTTGTGAGTTAATAACCCTACTATTATCCCTAGAAGAAACAAAAACTCAAAATGTAACATAACTTACCCTAATTACATAAAGTCAAGATTTAAACCCAAAATTATGACACTTTGCAAGGACAGGGGGGCGTACTCTCTTGCCTTCTGGTTATGGATATAACAAATAGCAAGGGTAGCTGTTATGTGGAGCTGAGCCAAGGATTTATCCTAAATGCTTAACAGCTAGTTTTGTAATTATTATTTTCTTTTTTTATTATTATTATTTTTTTGGTACCGGGAATCAAACGGTCCTTGTGCTTGCAAGGCAGGTGGTGTATACTTATTATTTTCTTTGATATTAAATGTGTCAACAGTGAAGCCTTAGGAACTCTTACATTGCACTTAATTGGGGTGCTTTGGTAGTGCAGTGAACATGACCATAATTTACAGACATGGACTTTGTAGAGTTTGGTGACACACTGGACTGGGTGACCTCTTTTGTGACTCAACCGATGGCTTTTTGAATAAGTTCACATTTTATACAGTGACTAAAATTTTATGCACTCAAGTTATAAGGCATCTTTTTTCATCAGTTTTTGATGAGTAGAATTGGACTTATGAGAAGAAATTTACCAATGCATATCAAATAGTTGAAAAAAGAGGGAGTTTAGCCTTATAGCCTCTAGAATTATTCACATACTGCATTTGAGGAGAAATATTTGCATAGCTTTCAACCCAAGGTCTGCAAAAAAAAGTATTGTCTTTATAACCAGCTGATTACTAACAAGTGTTCAAAGCAAATTTTGATTTACAATCATAATTACTTCTTGGGAATGTGAATTTCTTATAGCTGCTTAAATAAGTCTACGAGCAGTTTCTTTTCTCCATAGTATTCATTTCTTTGTAATAGTTATTTATAGATCCATAACCAGTTCCTTGGTTAAAAAGAATTCACTTTTGGTATTCTCTGAGATTGAAAATGATGCCCATGATAGAACATGAAAGGAAAGCTCAAGAAAGATTATTGTGCATCTTTGAGGAAAGTTTGCATCAAAGCAATTTATGAAAATTAATAGCTCTTTAGGGATTTGTGAAGACAGAATAATTTTAGGATTATGGTAACTGGCAACTGTCTCAGAAGAAAACAGAGATTATGTTATTTATATTTACACATCAAATATCTGCATAATACTTTACAATTTCCACCCTAGGAGATTAGGAATTTTACCTTCTTTCTTTGAGACTGGTTCACAGATTCAGTGTTTACAAACTCTAGACGTTCTTAATGAGAACAAAATATTGAATGCTTGCAGGTTTGAAGCGAGTACATTGCGAACATTCTTTTATGTCCTGTGGAGGATTTGTCTTTTTAGTGAATGTCTGCAACAGTGGTAGCTCCCTAATCTGGTGTGCCGATCTTTGTAAGGTCACGTCTGTGTGCTTCTGTCTCAGGTGTTATGGTGGAGCTTTACCTCAATGGAGGGCTTGCTGTGGAAACCAGAGTGGTATTAAGTTGAAGCCTGGCATCTTTTCTATCTCAGATGCACTTGAATCATTTTCCCTTTAGGCGCTTGGGGAAAAAATGCAAAATGAAATTTAAATTTAGAATATATTTAGCAAATAAGAGAAAAATAAAAATAAATCCACTTGACTTGACAAATCCTATGTTATAGTGGGAAACTGCTGCTTGCCAAAAAATGATTTAGCCTGGTGAAATGTATTTTGCAACTAATCCTTTAATGTCTATTTTACATATTACCCTTCCCACTGTTAACATTGAACAGCATTGTAGGCTAGTAATTGTATGCCCTATATTTCAAATTGCTATTAGGAAGCTACATAAATAACAATTTTCGGCTGCTTGTTTATAATACCATGAGGCATTTCTTACCACCACAGGGTAAAGTAACAGTGGATTTTAAAAACTTCACTGGGGATGATACTATAGGGAAGCTGGGATATGGATCTGTAGTAACAACGGTGTGAGGAAAACTGAAGTGATCAGCCTGAAACCTTGATAAATGCATAACTCAGTTGTAACCATCTGAAGAAGTGAACAGTGAGTTTCAGTGAACATTCAGCCGGATATCTTTACATCATATATCTGTGCAATGTTGTAAGGTGACTAGGTCCTCAGCAACTTGTCCTATTAAAAGCAGCACACGGGGCAGTAATGCGCACCTGAGTGCACATCACAAAAGCCGTCTTCATCAACCCTGTTCCTTGTTCCCCCCGAACCCTGCAGTGAAGGGCTATGAGAAGGAAACTTACAGCCTGTGAAGTTCCTAGTGGTTATGTAATCATCCAAGCTCTGAATTCCATCCATTTAGTCTTTTCTTTAATAATGTAAGAAATTGCCCATCTTATAAATAATTCTGTATGAATTTATTTTTTATTTTTTATTTTTTTTCGTTCTCCAAAACACTGACGAGGCATTTTTCCCTTTATTGGAGTTTATCTTCTCATGTTAACTGATAATCTTTGGATTTTAATGCCCCCTCTTTGTCGTCACAAGAATAGATAGAGCAGGGCCTGGGTATAGGTTTTTCCCTTCATCTTTTATCTTTTATGATAGACTACATTTTTATTGACACCTTAAAATTGTGCATATTTGTGGGGTGTTATGATGTTTTGAATCATTCATCAAAATTACATTGTATAATTTCAACTCAGGCTGAACATATCGGTCTCCTCAAATGCTTATCAGTGCTTTTTGGAGAAAACATTCAAAATTCATTATCTATAGTCACCCTATTGTGTGGTGGGACCCTAATCTCATGCTATTTAACTGAACTTAGCCAGCTGACCTGAGCCTCTTTCCATTGTCTTCGTGTGTTTGCCGGATAACATATGGAATCCTCTGGGATCACAGAAGGAATCGCAAAGTATCTTCAGCATTAGCTGTTACAGATCTGCAGAGCTGGCAGTTCTTTGCATGGTTCTAGCATGCAGCATAACTGGACAGGAACCCCTGTCACTCTTCTAGGAATAAGTACACCAAGAGGGCATGACGGCTGTGTGAGTGTCCACTACGGCCACTCCTTCTTGCAGGGTCCCTCTGTAGTCTCTTCTAAACCTTTTATTTCAGTAGATATAAGAGGATGATGGAGGCTGCTAGCCAGGTTCAGCATTGGGGGGAAATGTGGCATGGATAGAGGACTAACAGGGCAAGCATGTACTTTAGACAGTAGTGGATTCAAATCATAGCTGTGCCACTTGTCTTAGCCAACTTTGTGATTTCACTTCCTGTTCACTAAGATGTTTATCTCACCATTTGCCTCTTTAAATCCTCCTCTGTGCTCTAACTGAACTTTTTTTAGAAAAGACAGCACACTCTCTCATCTCTAGACCTTTGCATAGGCTCTGTCCAGCAGAACTTGTGTGTGTGTGTGTGTGTGTGTGTGTGTGTGTGTGTGTGTGGCAAAGGTCTGAATATTTGTGTCCTATAATTTATGTTGAAATGCTGCCCCCCCACGTTAGGATGACACTGGGAAAGTGATTAGATCATGAGGATGGAGTTCTTGTGAGTAGGATTAGTGCCCTTATAAAAGAAGCCCCAGGTAGCTAGCTGCCTTGCCCCTTTTTCCTTCGAGGTTACAAAGAGAAGGTGCCATCTGTGGACCAAACAGGAGGCCCCCACCAGACACTAAATTTATCAATGCCTTGATCTTGGACATCCTAGTTTCCATGACTAAATTTTCATAGTTTATAATCCTCTCCGTTCATGTATTTTGTTGTAGCAGCTGAACAGACTAAGATACAGATTCCATACCTGAGCAATCCTTTCTGGTTTTTAATGTCTCAAGTGTGCTGAGCCTTAGCTGTGGCTGCCCTAGGATTATGTCTGCTAGGGCCCTTGCTGAGGCCTTACATGGCATTTTACATTGAGGATGCCTGGTCAGTCTGTCAGAACCCTAAAGGTATAGGGACCATGTTTGTCCGTCTTTGTTCTCTGTTGTCCAAACCTGGCATAGTGGCAGAGAGTGAGTTGCCATAGGGACAGCTCTACAGTCCATGTCCAATTTCAAGTCCTTGACATGAACAGTTTTAATCTTTCACTTCATTTTTCTCACCTGCAAAATAGGGATAATGATATTTTCTACCTCATAAGATGAATATAAGGCTTACATAAAAAAATAATGTGATTAACCCAGTATCTGGCATATGATGGTGGTGAATGTTCTCTAAGGGTTCTATGTTGTTTGGCTGAATTTTATTTTACTATTAGGTCCAGATTTATAGACATAGTTATAGTGGACATGTAAGAAGGAAATACCTCCAACAATACCAGTCATTACAGCAACAAAAACAATAATGAAATATTAATGAGGGAAGTGTGTTTTAAATAAATTAGTGAATTATATTTGAATCTAGCAAGCAAAAATATCCTATTATATTTGGAGGTTTTTCTTTTAAATTCTAGGCCATTTTATTGATATTTTAATAAAGTATCTATTACAGGCCATCATTAGCCAGATTTAATGGAGTAAAATTAAAGAGTACAAATTCTCCATTCAGACTGCTTTGGGGTTCAGCTACTACTTACGTGATTTTAGGCAAGACTGTTTTAAGTTGCCTAGTGTTCATCGTCTTTAGCTGTAAGACAGTGAGGTTAATAACATTCAGTGTTGATCTCAATGAGGATTCAAAGGATAATATTCATAAACACCTACTTAGACTAAAAGGAGTTCAGTAAATGTTCACATCTGTTATTACTGAGGTGGTTATTATTATTATTATTATTATTATTATTGTGAATTTCTCAGTTATCTGCCCGTGAATAATCTCAGCCAAAAAAATCACCAACACTGTTGAATTTATCTGATAAGAAAACCCGTAAAGTATGGGCTTAGCACTTAGGGAGGAATAGTATCTTCCATAGGCGTTGCTTTGTAAAAGATCCCACTGAAGGTATCGGTTCCTTTCCCTTATGGGAAAAGCAAATAGGATGTAGTGTAATTTGGACTGGTAGGGAGGCAGAGCTGGGAGAAAATCCTGGCTTTTCCACTTCCTGAAATACACATCGCCTTGAGGCTGTGCATGTATACCTTTCGTAGCTTCTGTCATCTTGAGTTCTTACTCTCTAAAAACTAGGATAACAGCTTCTTTCACACAGTGATGTAAAGACTTATGAGGTAAGCTTAGGAAAGGGACTTTATGCAGTGTACCCTCCCCCACAGAGGAAGAAGTAATTCATTTCGTCCTAATAAATAATACATTGAACCCCAGTGAGCATTGGTATAGTTTTCAGTCAGGTCTAAGAAGTAAAGTTAATTTAGAATTTTTTGTTGTTGTTGTTTTTCCCTTCTAATAGCTTTAGTTCCGTAAAATCAGAAGGAAAATTTGTTCCCCGACATGTAAAAAAGCAAAAAACTTCAATAAGGCAGGGTTATTAAAAAAAAAAAAAAAAATAAAACTTGATTAAAGATGTAAAAAGCAGTGAAGATAATTTCACAAAACAGCAGGGGCAATTGGAAAGCACTTATTAAAGTACCTGTTAAAGTAATTAGTGATAAAAATGGAAATTTTCAGGCACTTCTGTACCTCTTAGATCCCAGAATAGGCTTGGGCTGTGCTGACTCACTTCCTCCCTTTGATCAAAGTCATAGAAAAAGACAAAAGGGAAACTTCAGAGACTCGAAGAACAGCAACCAAGCCTGAGTCAGTCGTGCAAGGTGGCTCTCCATCTGCCAACAGGTCTGACTGACCTGCTGTGGAAGCTCTACCCTTCCATCCTGTTTCTCACTGTTCTGCCACTTTTCTAGTATGCTGTATCTGAACTTTGGATGTTTCTCCCATTTTGTGTAATGACTTCAAACCAAGAGATTTGGGGTCTTTTAGGGAGGCCACCGTCCCTGTTGTATGCAGTTATTGTACAGAATCTTACACATATTCCACTGTACTATTAAGACACAAACTCCCATCCCTAACCCTACCCATCACCATTACCCTACCACGAAATCTTTTGCATGTTCTGCTTCAAGAATTCTTGTGTTTTACCCTCCTGTGTGGATTTGGGTTCACTACTGACCTCATAAACTCCACTAAGGAGCTTCCTTGCATCTCTCATATTTCATAGTCATAGTCAGGATTCTGTACACAGTAGATGCCTTATAAATGCTGCCTTTTGGACTAATTAGAGTGGAAGCTCCCAAGAGATAGTACGCAGTTTTTATCCACATCCGTTTTTCCACAGCTCCTCAGCCTGTGGCCCTCTAGGCACTCTTAATGGAATTGCAGTGGATAGGATAGATTTGAGATGTTCTACTCATCAGTCTACTTTGCAGAGACCTCAAAAAACTTCGTAGTCACTAAACCAACTGCTCCTCCCGGAGGCAGCCACTAGATAATCAGGTTGTCATGGTAGCAGGGACCCTTGAAGAAGGCTTCGAATACAGCTATGGAATAATTGTTTTCAAAAGCATTTTATAACCTTGGATCCTGGAGAAGCAGAAAGGAAGATATAGAACCATGTCATTTGCCAAGGCACCATCCAGAGTGAAACAGAACACTCTCAAGGCACCTAAAGATGTATGTGCATGTCAAGTTAAAAAGTTGTCAGGGAAAATAGTTTCAGGAAGTCCTATTGTAGGTGGCTTAAAAATTAGTTATAAAATTTTCAGAGTCTAAAGTGAGATCAAATGATGGATATATTCTTTAAAGGTCTTCTAGAGGAACATTTGAAACATACCCTTTACATCTAGTCAGCAGGATGGCTGGATGTAGATATTGTGTTTTATCTTTGTATCCCAAAATGGAAATAGTACCATGATTAATTAAATATCAGCTTTTATCCAAAAATATTTTGTTCCGGGCTCAAATTTTTGTGAATCTAAGAAATGACCATCTCATACTGAGTTATATAACAGGCAGTTATGTAATATTTAGTTTTATAATAAATTCTTAATGCATTAGAGTGAAACCCTATGAAATGTGAACCTGGGGAATCTGCCACAATCACTCTTGATGGATTTTTGAAGGGCTGACGAAAATCACTTTTCTGAGTGTGGCAAAATATTAGCCTAGTATGTGAGTAAGGCGAAACTTGTTTTTAACACAATTTGATGACGAAAACTTCCATACAGAGAAGTCATGTTTATCAGACTGAACTATTTTGAGAGATTTCCTTGAATTTACTTTTAGCAAGTCTTACACATGCAAATGAAAACTGCCTTATCATCCAACAGAAGGAACAAAGCTTACTCACTTAGCTGCATGTGATTCAAAGAAGTATTTAAGACACTTCTCTTACATATGCACTAAGCCTGCCACAGATATTTCCTTCCCCCATAACAGAGGATATTCAGAAAGAAAATCCCAGGAATGCGTAGAAAGTCAGTAATATCAAAAGATGCTCAGCGGGTGTCAGAAGAACTCTCCCAGGTTTGCTCCCTAACTATGGGATTAAAAGGAATGAAGCACTGGGCCCATGGCCAGTCTAGGAATTGAGTTGTGGAACAGAAATTGGGTCTTAGGAACCTTTCTGTAACCTGACAGACAGGATCAGCTCTCTGAAGTGAAGACATTAATTTACAGCTGAAAAAAATCAAAAAACAGTGAGCCGTTCGTCCAAAAAATCAGCCCGAAGTCCAGGTGAGTAGATGTAGGAAAAGATGATCCCTAAACAAGGCCGACTCCAAATGAAAAGCCTGCCAAGATGGTGGAAGGCAGCAGAGCTCAGAAAGACAGTGGGCAGGAGCAGATAGGATTGTTCACTGAGACAGGAGGGACTAGTAACAGCTGTTAGCATCTCTTCTCTTGGGTCAGGTGTTGAATGAAGATAATGGTGGCAAGAAGGCAGATTCCAAGAAATTCTTCTATGATTCCTACCTTGAAACTTCTGAGAATATAAAAAATATCTTCCAGTGAGTGGAGCATACTACGAATAGAACTCAGGGAACGGTGATAGGTAAAGAAGGTTTAGCAGCAATCATATGGCAATAAGAGACTTTTTCACCTTGTGAATATAGCAGCAATTCAACAATACGGGCCTTGAAACCATTCCTTTCAGCTGATTTTTTCCACAGAGGGGAAAAATGAAATGAATGTAAGAGTAGTGCAATAAAGTTTGGGATTGTTTCACTATGCAGCGAGGTTAAGTATATCAAGGAGATAGAAAGAGATCAGATTTAAAAAATTCATTCACTTCTACTCTCCTTTGCTGAACCTAAGATGCCATGCTGGTAAAGTCTATTAGTCAAATGTATGCCATGCTTAATCTTTTCTTTTTGTACAGATTCAGAGGTACCTCAGTTCATGAACTTAATTCTTTTCACAATTCTGGTGGCAAACTCAGTTGAGTGAATCAAATTTTCCCAAAGATCAGTATTGAACCTAATCATTGAATTTGATTTGGTTCTTGTCCAATTCAGTTTGCAACCAAAATCATGGAAATAACTAAATTCATACACCAAAGTATACTGTATTTGGCTTTTAATAATTGAGCAGAGAATAATTACATGAATGATTGTGGAACCATATTAACTTCAAGAATTCTGGATGAAGAGAAGGGAGCTGTGGTTAAATGATTCTTTTCTGTCCTTTTTCGTTTTTTCTTAAGGCTAACCTAAGAATATGTAAACACCTGATATGGAAAAATTCTCATATTCCTTTTCAGGCTTTAAAAGTATATCATCAAATACAAAAGTTGTTCAGTACTCTGTTTATTTTGTCTAGTATGATTTCCCATTCTACCCAGGCTTCGGGATGAAGATCTTTTTCGTCTTACATTGCACCCAAAATCAGGCCTCAGTGTCTTCCTGGCCTTCATAATCGCTGTCTTAACGTTAAGACATCACCAATTTCTGAGTCAAAATCAACAGGCAGAATTCTATTAAATATAACAAACCATCACTGAGCATCTGAGGAAGTGCACCTTGGTAAGGAAAGGAACAGAATGGAAAAGTCACATCCTCCAGCCAGTTCCAAAAGACTCAAGAGCACCTTGGTCTCCAGTCCCCACTGCCATCACTAACACTCGAGCTGCAGAATCAGTCACTGCCACTCTGAAGGGACCTCCACCTTTATCCCAGCAGATAAAGGACAGCTTGTCCTTGGCAGTCTTTGGAAGGGATCAAGTCTCTGCCTGATGTTACAGATACAGAGTTGTGCAGAGAATATAGCACTGTCTTATAAGGACAAGTTAACCCCCAGGTAGGACTGACCCAGGGCCCTGCTACCCTGACATTGTCAGATCTTCAAAGTTTTTTATACCAATCTAAAGTATGTATTGTACTAGAGATTAGTTCGTCAGCAACCCTCCCTACACTTGATCTCATGTGTAGTGACAAGTCAGCCTCATCCCATGAAACTGAGATCCTCAGTTCAAGAAGTCACATGGGTCTACCGACAGCCGTTAGATATGCATGTGTAAGTGTGTGCAGAGTGCTTCTCTCAGAAGAGAGCAATGTCAGCCAGGTCAATGATAGCTATGATAACAAACCCCAAATGAATCATGGCTGAAACTCCATGTAAATTGATTTCTCCCTCTTGTAAAATCCTGTTACTTCCCATCCCAGAGGGGCTGTCTTCCAGTAGGTGATACAGGAATTCAAATTCTCTTCATCTAGTTGGCTCCATCTCTGACATTTGGCTCCCAAAATTTGCTGTACTGAGTTGCCTGCATGGAGCCAGTGTGAGGAAACAAGCACAGACATGCATGTGGGATATTTCCCTGATCAGGTGAGAAAGGCAGGCATCACTTTCGCTCATGCTCTGTGGACTAGAGCCAGCCACATCAGCTGGCTACCCCTAACAGCAAAGAAGGCCAGGAAATGGAATGGCGTCCAGCTGCATGCACAAAAGGAAGAGGGTGAGGGTCCATGACATAAGGAAAAAACATAAGGACTGATCTGAGTTCTGTTGGAGCTGATGGTTCATAGGAGAATAGAACCGCAAGAGGAACAATTCAGTAATGGTGCATTTTAGATAAAGGACCAGTGCGGAGAGAACGTGACCAATTAGCACAGGAAATTCTCCCTAGATTAGAGAGGATGGGTGACTTTTTAGGTAGTATTTCATTGTCGTCCTCAATTATGGGCAAGTTTTGTTAGGGGAAGGGGCAAGGTGAGTGTGCCATGGAAGTATGGATGGATGTATCTACTCTGAGCAAATAAAAAGCGGTACATTCCTGAGTCAGACCAGTTGGACAGGCGGGATAGTGAGACTCTCACCTTGGAAGAAAGCATTTGAACAAAAGGACCTCTTGCTTCCGGTTTAGAGATACAAGAGGCTAAGAATGTTTCTGAAATCAAGTGGAAGCCCAGTAACTGAAATCATGCAACAGATGACACAAGGGCAACTTCAAACCCTTACTCAGTAGTATTGCTTTCTTTCCCAGCTTGAGCAAAATGTGTCTGTATTCAGGATTCTCCTGGATTTGCAGCTTAAAGAAAAAGTCTACAGTAGTTCAGGTGAAGTATTTTATCCAGATGGATTAAAACAGTGTAAATAAATGGTAGGTGTATGATGGAGAATCTGTGCTCTCAGCAGGTGGACATACCTGAAGAAATCATAAGAGATCTTATGGGATTGTTGTTTACTCTTTCTGATAGTGACTTTACTTGAATTTATGAAATACACCTACTTTTCACTGATACTACGCATAAGCACAGAAAACATTATAATACCAGTTTGAAAAAGTATACAAATATATACATGTTTGTATGTCTTTTTGTAAGAATGTATTACATTTTTATATGCATATGAGAAACTATAAGCCTTTTTTTAAGAAGTTCTTACAAGAGTATAGCATTTATGGGTCTGTTGCTATTTCAGAGAAGCTCTGTGAAGGTAGAATATTCACATACCATACGACTTCCCCCATCTTCTTAGAGACTTTTCCTGTTGTTTTGTTTTATTTTGTTTCCTCCGACCGACATTGGACTGAACCCAGTAGTGCTGAGCTATACTCAGCACTTTTTATTTTGAACCAGATTCTTGCTGTGTTGTTCACACTGCCTCAAACTTGAAATCCTCCCATCTCAGCCTACCGCATAGCTGGGACTACAGCCATGTGCCACCATGCCTGGTGTGCATGACCATTCTTTCAAGGGAGAGAACTGACCAGTTGGATAAAAAACAGTGAAGCATAACATCATTTAGGCGGTTAGGTTTTTACATACACTTATTCATGCAGCAAGTGAAAGGGTGACATCATATATCTGAAAAGAAGTGGTAAAGTACAATCAGGAACTGAATAAGGAGTCAGATATCTAATCTAAAGAAGACTCTTCCCCCAAATCACATGACATACCACTCAAAATCATCATTCTTTTGTTGAATGTCATTTCCCATAACTACTTCTACTATTTGCATATTGATAAATGTATTCTTAGGTCTTAAAACACCATAATTCCTCTGGCACTTTCTCAATCTTTAAAACCCATATTCTGATGAGAAAAAATCTGAAGATACCTTTTTCCTTATAGATTGCAAGGAGCATTAATTGGGTACTTATTAAATATAATATACTGTGACCATTCTTCTATTAAACAATGAAAGCCTGTCTTTGCCCTAGGAAACTCAGATTCTCAAAGGATCTTGAAATAAGTGTAATAAAAGTTGTCCAGAAAAATTAAACCTATTGAGTTCTCATCTCTAGTGGAGAGCTTTGCATTTTCAAAGCAATGTGCAGCCATGTTAGGATTTATTCCAATTTTGTGAAAGTCTCTCCAAAAGTACATGGCTTGAGAGAGGCAGTGGTATATAGATGTGAGGTGAAGCAAGCAAGGTTTTTGAAGCTCCACTGATAAGAAGTAGAACTAGTCCATCTGATATAGAAAAAGCATCTTTACCCCTGTGGAAGTATAGAGCACAGCCCTGCCACAGCACTTGTGATTCAGTAGGTGCTGAATAAAGGTTTGTGGAGTGACTAGCTAACCAAGTATGTAGGGCTGTCGCATTTCAGGAATATAGGAAGTGAAGCAGGAAACAAAAAGAGTGCAAGTCAAGTGACTTTAGTGTGGCTTCCCTGCTTCAGCATGATCTGCTGGGACTCAGTGAACTGTGAGCCAACCTGAGCTCTGCGATAATCGTAACGTTACGTAGTGGCAGAGAATCTGAAATGTTTCTTGGTTCAGCATCCCTGTGCAACGGAGCCTATCCAAGATGGAAGAGAAGTAGGAAAATTTTTTCAGAGGTGAGAGAGGCATGCTTAGCCCTATTATTTTCTTACTTGATTAGGTTTTTAGTGTCTGAAGTCACAAAAGTTGTAACCAAGATAAACCAGAGTAGAAGTGCCATTCTACAAATGTCAACCGCCTAGCAGAAACGTTACACACGAGTCACTAATTTTATTGTATTTGTAATTAAACAGATCAAATTTAATGTCCACAGAAACACCTTAGTAATTAGGATAAAGAATGATAGAGTGAAATGTCACTGGTTTAGCAGGACTCCCAAGAAAAGCTGAAATAAAGAATTCAGTGTATAGTTGAATAGCATGTAAATATTAAGGCACAAAATTCTTCATGTCCCCAGATCCCTGATGCAATTATTTTCTATTCATATTAATTGTCCCTAACAGATGACACTAATGACTTTGAGTTGAAATGTGTCCAAGGGAAGATTATACAAGATCAGTGCTATTTAGAAATAAGGTCACTTTTATAATTATTTGCTCAGTTTTTAACCACTATTTAACATCATTAGGTTAATTTGGTGATTTGGTTTTTTATGTGAATATCAAAAGTTAATTTTCACAGTAGTCAGTAAGTATATTGAGGTAGTCACATATTTCTTACTACTTAATCTTCCATCTACTAATTCTGTCTTTGTTACTTTAGTCTCTACAGAGACAAAATACCTGACATGCAAAGTTAGAGGAGAAAAGGCCTATTTAGCTCACACTTTGTAGAAGTTTCCCTGTCTAAATCTGCTGGCTCCAAGGCAGGGTGGCATCACAGAGGAGAAATAGTTCATGGTGGGCAGAAGGTAGCATAGCAACAAGGAACAATAACAGCTCTTTCAGGGCCAGGGATTTAGCTCAGTGGTGCTGCCACCTGTCTCACAAGTGCAAGGTCCTGAGTTTGATGCCCGGTACAAAAAAAGAGTGAAAAAAATCAGCTCTTTCTATCCTTTATATTTTATCCAGGCTACTCAGGGTGTGTAGCTCTCACACCCTTAAACCTAGTGTCCTTGATCCTAGCATTACACCATAAATGAAGTCCAGCATCATTCACTCTACATTCAGCCACCTCTGAAAAAGCCCACCTATGACTGCACGAGGATTTGGAGGGATATCTGAAAACAAGCCATAACAACTCATTTTTTCCTTCTGATTATTTTTAAGGCAGACAGACTATAAAAGTGCGATTACTGTTTATAAAATTTAATTTGCATATGTACATATATGTGTAAAGTAGAAACTTGTTTGAACTAGGACATATATTCTATAATCTGGAAATGTCAACTCTGGAGATTTAGCTGTTCCAAGCAGGATTTTTTTTTTTTGGTACTGGGAATCAAACTCAGTACCTTGCGCTTGCGAGGCAGGTACAGTGCCACTGAGCTAAATCCCAGGCCCCAAGAAGGATTTTGAAACAATTAAAATACTGTTCTTTCCCATTTCTGCTTGGTGTTACCTAGAAACTTCACTCACATACCTTAGACCTTTCTCCTGGGGACTTGCTCTCAGACGTGCAAAGAAGCCAGAATCCGGCACAGTCTCGAGCAGATACGGAGCTGAATGTGAGCTTCCTATTCGCCTTCGGAGCACTTGCTTAGGTTGTTATTGTTTTCCCATCAAATATGATGTCACAAATGAACCATAAAGTGCATCCTTGAAGCTTTGTCAGACAGATAAAAATACCTTCCTTTCTTGTGTTCTCTGAAATTCAATATCATGTCCCCCACTGATATAGTAAGCAGAAAGTGTCACTCTCGGCAAAAATGTCATAAATCTTGCCTTTGTCCCCAAGATACCTTTTTGGGTATTGATTATATCTCAGAGTCTCTGAGAGATTGTCAAGGATCTTTTTATTAAAGGCTGTGTCCCATATTATTCATCCTACTTTTATGATATATTATGTATGAACTTTTAAAAATTCATGGGCTCTGCTTTTTTTTTTCTTCAGCTGGGGTTAGCTTTGTGCTTATTTGGCAAAACTCTAACCAGCATGGCTCTTAAGTCTCACTGACTTAAAATGAGTAACTTGAAAAAAACACCAGTCATATAAACACTTAAGAAAATGACATGAACATTTGCAGATAACTGGGTTTCTATTTTACTGAGTAATTTTGTTAGTTTCAGATAGGTTATTCTATATCAAAGGTAAATATTCTTAAGTTAAATTGGAATTACATTTCAGAGGACTGCTGTCACTTAAAACATACATAGAGACCTAATGACATCTAATTTATAATACGGCCTTGAGGTCAGAAATCTTTTAAGTGTGCAATTATTATTCAAAACGCTCTTGGCTTCATTCTTTACCTTTCTAATTTTTTAAATTAAAATTGTAGGTTTTATTTTACATTTCTCTCAGTGTGAATGTTAAAGCATGTGAGTTATTTAGGGTAGCAATCTAAAATACACATAAAGAAAAAGATACTTTGGATAGGGCAAAGAGGATGGATTTTGCCAGTTAGACCAACATAATTAAGATAATGTTCCAATGGAAGCCAATATGCACTTTTTAACATAGGAGAATATTAATAGTAATCATTATCTATTACTACTGACAGCTGTATTCACTGGGACTTTAGTGTCCTATGTATTTCTGGCAGTTCTGCTGGCTGTAAGGGGTTTTACTTGGCATTAGAGTAAGATGGCTGGGTCTTTGGCCTGGCATTAACATGTTGTTTTGGCTGAGTGAGCCCAGGCAAGATAGCAAATTTTCAATGGCTCCAATTTCCCACATAGAAAATGAGGATAAGGGTGTTTCTTTTCTGCTCTAAAAAGTTGTGGTAAGGAGGACATGAGGTAGCAACTGAAATGTGTGTAGCACAGTTCCTACTAATAGGAGATCTCTGTTAGTTTAGGCCTTTTCTGCTCTCTTTTAATATGTGGCATCAACCACAGCCACAGCAAAACATGGCAAATTTGGAAATGATAACTGAAATAGTTGTCTACAAGTAAGTCTCTTTAGAACTTCCCATAAGTGATCCCAGAGAACAAAGTACACCGATTTCTTATGATTATCCAATACAGCCATTTGTCCACTTATGAGCAAGATACTAGATAATAAAGGGACATTAAGAATTGTAAGACAGGTCCTTTAGAGAGACTAGGAAATTATGGTTTAGCCAAGAAGCACACACACACACACACACACACGTGTGTGTGTGTGTGTGTGTGTGTGTTTGTTTAATGGTCACAATACTTAGGAGTGCCTAAGCACATGCCAAGTGTGACTGCATCCTCACAATTATCTTGTGTAGTAGGGGCTTCCTTTACCTTTATTTACAAAGAACTAAACTGAAACACAGCCATTAAGTAATTTTTGCTACTATCAAAGACTAACAAGTAGAAGAGGCAGGATTTTAACTTCATAAATGGCCTTGGACTTCACGCCCTCACCTGGGAGCAGTTCTTCACCAGAGTAGACAATCCTTCATGATCATGCTGCTGATGAACGAAACCTCTGGAAAAAAGAGCTCACACATGGCAGCAAGGATATGTCAGAGGTTCTCTTCTGGGCCCTTCATTAACTACATTCAGACCTCAATTGTCCAAGGGGAGAGAATTTTCCTTAGGAAGAGTAGCCCCTTTTCTTTGCAAGGAATTCTTTAGTAACTGTGCCACTCACATATACTCACCTTTCCCTCAGGCACTGGCCCATGCGTGGGCTCAGCTGTCCCCTCCTCTGCTCAGCACTGCTCAGGTCAGACTGTGAGAAGACGCAGTATACAGCCAAGGAACCCTCATGGGAGACTGACCTCTCTCCTAACTTGTCGTAGAAACTTGCTTTCAAAGGATGAGCCACAGACTAGCAACATCAAATAACCTAAGCATTTGTTAAAAATAGTACATGTATCTCAGGTCCTACTGCAGAATCACTGTGAAATACAGAATTAGAATTTTAACAAGATCTCTCGGTGCTCACGCATATGTGCATTAAAACGTGAAAAATATCTCTTAGAAGACATGACTCTGCTTAACTACTCCACGCCTGTCTCACGTGACATTGACAGGCTTGCCCGCCTCATGGAAGGCTCCCCATCACATCCGCCTCAAGTTCCAGGCTGAGTTTAGAGCCAGCAGTTCCTTCGTGCCCCAACCTGACTTCTTGGTTTCCTGTCGCTTTGATGTGTAGGGGTACACACATAGCTGATGGCTGGGCAATGCATTAACAGAGAGCTGGGGATTGAGTTTAGTGTTTAAAGTAAGTATAATTTGATAGATGCCCCGGGATGGGACAGGTGTGAAAGACGGAATCACATACAAACCTCAGTTCCATGGGAAAACGCAGAATGTAAACTGTTGCTGAAAGCAGAGCAAAGAATGAAAAACATCAGAGGTGTTTAACTCTGGGTCAGCTGGCAGGACAAAGACACAATATCTCGCTGGAGAGTGGACATGTCCAATAGAGCAGAAGCAACCCTAACCATGAACAACCATGAACCTGATTATTCAAACAAAATATGAAGAAATCGGATGGAGGCACTGGAAAGCACACAAATAAAAGTTAGGCTAAACTGATATTTCTTAACGTGTGTTCAGTGTGCATTCTAGATGTGTACAGTATAGCAAGGCTTAAAAACAGTCAGCTCCTGTAAGACACAGCTATCCGTTGTGGCCATCTGTTGAGATACAAATATGAACTCCCTTAACTAAGTTATATCTGGCAGTAAACAAGGAAGTAAATCAATACATACTGGTGAAAGCTGGATTTTTAAAACACATTTCTGTTTTCATTGATATTTAGAGCCAAATTTTAAGGAAGAAAATAGGGTAGTCAAAATTCTTGGCATTTTAGTAGATCACTTAAATTGTTCACAGCAAAAGTAAAGTATTGATAGTAAGGCAGATGAAATCTAGCATTATCAAGCATGGTTGTTGATCAGAGAGCAAATCAAACATGCCTTTTGTACTTATGTGGGGTTTAATGTTTCTCACAAGTACTCTCATATCCTCATTACCTTCCTCTCCAAGCCGCTGTTTAGTCGCCGTCAGTTGGAATTGCATTTGGAAAACAGTGATAAGTACTCGGGTACTAAAGGCACCCAGAAAGAGCCAATAAACTGCATAAGAAAAAGGCCTTGGTCTTCTGCAAGTGACATAAAGACAGATGGCTCCCCATCAAAGGGTTTCTGAGACAAAGCTCTATATAGATAGGAGGCTGGAATTAGACGGTAATAGAGAGATTCTATTCTCAGTGGTTGGGTTGTTAAATTAATTTAGCCTGCCCAGTTTGTGGAGCTTCATCTGTTACATGAGGGGCCTATGATGCAGCTGTCAAGATGTGCTTGGGTGTTTACATCTCATTTGTCACCCTCGCCTTATGCAGACCCACTAGCATTCTAACAGCCAGGACCCACTTCTGTTAGACGTTGGGTTTTTGCCATTTGGGCAGCCAACTAGATGGGAAAAGTCTGGCTATCTTTTACAGAAGAGGCTCGCGATGCCTAAGTTTGTTGTGTACGGTGCATGGATTCTCAGAAGGTGGCACAGATGTGCACGCACGTTCTATGGCTAACAGTGACATAATCCTCTTCTAAGGAAACTTTAGGGAAAATCCAGTAGAGCTGCCCCATTTTACAAATAAAAGCATTAAGGTGCATGGAAATTAATGTCTTCATCAAAAATACAAAAAAAAATAGGGGAGGCGGGGATTTAGAGGTTCCATGGCCTGCCTCGCAAGTGGGAGGACCTGAGTTCAATCCCTGGTACCAAAAAAAAAAAAAAAAGAAATGAATGTCTTCTTTACTCAGGATCACATATTTAGTGGCAGTGGGTAGCCTGATCTCAAGTGCTAGACCGGCAGTCTAGTGCTTATGCTCTTGAGCCTTATAAATAAGGATGCTGTTCTGGATTCCATTTATAGCATTCAAGTTATTTTATGGTGTTTTTGTTTTGTTTTGGCCTGCTGGGGATTGAACACAGGGCTTCACACCTCTTGGCAAAGTGGCCTACCATTGAGCTACACGCTCAGCCCTCTAGTCACATTTTGGTATTGATCTGAATACCAGGATCATTCAATAAAAATGAGAAACCACCAGGGTGGCACTTTTGCCTAATGGTGATGGCAGCTGACAATGATTCAGCACGTGCCATAGGCCGGACAAGGTGCTATGGGCTTCACATACAGAACTTCGTTTAATCCTTTTGATATCCCGAGTAAGATACACAGTTTTGTCATTATTCCCCTAAGTGAAAATGTGTTCGTAAGAGTTAAATAATTTCCCCGTGTTCACACAGCAAGAAGCAGATTCAGAATTTGAGCCTGTAGTCTGTCTGACTCCAATGTCTGTTCTTCTAACCACTCTCCTGTGTTCCCTCTAACTCACTGTGAGGCTTAGTTAGTATTCATTTTTCCCTGAGTCACACCCTTGCTTACGGCCATCCTGCTTTTTCAGAAACAACAACTGAATGCAAAATCAGGAACCCCTACCTTGAGATGCCCCGGCTTGGGGGTTGTTGTTCCCAGTCGTCTCTGTCCTCGAAACAGCTGCAGCAGCAGTGAACTGTCTCTTTCCAGCGCCTGCAGTGAGTACTCCAGCAGCTCCTCCTACACGTGGCGTGATGGGAAGAACCTCGGGAGAAGGGTATGTGCCCCCTTCCAGGTACATTCAGCATTACAGTGAATCAGCAAGGAATCCTCTTCTGATGGGATTTGGTCGTAGAAGTGGAGAGTGGGTGGGAAGGGTAAGGAGGAAGTAACCATTTGCTCAGTGTCTGCTCCAGGGTTATATTGACCTTCACTAATCAATACTACAGGCTCATAAATAAACTTTGACTATAAATTGGAGGGCAGCGTAGCAGAGAGTGAGAAAATTATACCAGGATGGACAATAGGGGCCATCAATTGAGTGAAAGTTGGTCTATTCCTAGTTACATTCTAGGAGTTCCTTTCCAGGCTTTTAGTTAATCAGCACCCCCAGAGTGACTCCTATGTACCCAGTGGGCTCACACAAGTGGAGATTCCTTCATGTTTTGAACTAACTTCTTTGTGCATTGGTACCAGCCAAGTGTTTTGAAATAGCCATTTTAGCAGTTCTCCAAAGTTGAAGAAAAGCAGAGTACATGAGAAAGAAAACCCTGAATCAGAACATTTGGAAATCATTTCTCTACCATTTGAATACATTACGTTTATGAATTTAGTTTATTTCGGCAGTATAGGAGGCAGGAAAATTCCATACATTAGTTCCCCAAAATATTGGTGAGGGAGTAGTTTTGCTATCCTCTGAACAAGAACTCTAAAAAAGGTTTCAAGCTTTCATGTTATACCCTTGGACTCAGATTTCTAATGCAAACTAGAGAGTCTGCTGCATTATCAAAATTGGTCCCTCTAAGGAGTTGTTCAGAGCTTCTGAATAGTGAGTGTCAGGAGCCTGGCTCCTGACGGAATGGGAAGATAGTCAGGAGGTACCCTTGCTTTGTCTGTGAGTGTCACTGGCTCGCACAGCCCTGTTCTCTTTTCATTTTCTTCTCAGACCTCTTCCTCTCTGCCTCCTTCAGTCTTTTTTAATTTCTTTCTTGTTTACGAGCAGTCTTTGATGGTCTTCCCTGAGAAAGGAGAAGGAAGACTTTTGAGGGAGCACCCACCTTCAGGAGGCCGTTCCAGCATGGTCACGGGTTCCGGCCAGTACATGGCAGAATCAGCCAGTTGACTCCAAAACCTTTACTTTACACTTCTGCTATGCTGCCCTTGTTGGATCAGCTGTTGTGCCAGTTGTTAGGATGGATTTGTTCCCATTAAGACCAACAATACCTGCAATCCCACCACTCTGAAAGGCTACATCAGGAGGATCACAAATTCAAGCCCAGCCTGGACATCTGAAAAACTTAGGAAGACCCTGTCTAAAAAATTTTTAAATGACAATAATAATAATAATAATAATAATAATAATAATAAATCCCTGGGTTCAATCCCATGTACTAGAAAAATTAAAAATAAAAAGACCCATACCTTTTATAAAATATACAAAATTTTAAAACTGTTGTGCAGTCAAGAAATGAAAAAGGACTGTGGATGTTAAACACCAGCCTGTCTCATCAGCCATCCACACTGCTTCCTAAAGCTACGCTTCCAAGTCTGCTCAGCAAAGAGCACAGCTGCCTGTGGGAAATGCCAGCTCCTCCCCACCTGCTCTCCCACAGGGCACTTATACCTTTATTTTACCACCAGGTTTCAAGAGTGGTCCAAACTTTTCTTGGGTTATTAAATACCATGACCTCCTGTAGAAAACTGATGGGGAACGCACCTGATCTCGGTGGGAGCTTTGTGCTGCTGACTCTGGGTTAAGTCAAAGCACAGCATGGGTGATCTCTGAAGAGGCAGAAAAGGGTGGGTGGGTAGGGACCGAGTATACCTTCAGTGGGTTGAGTAAACCTGCTGCTTTCAATCTCTTTCTGGGCCTTACCCTGCCTTCCCTGCTTTATTGTCAATGTGACCAAAAGATCACAGAAATTCTTAGAAACTTAAGCTGTGGCAGCCTGCTTTCTGGTAGGTCTATAATACTCAGACTCACTAATGGGATTTCTTCTGATTTCTAAAGAAGCTTTGATAATGCAAAAGAAGAGGAGGAAAAGGATGGTATCAACAAACAGTATCTGTTCCCAGTAACTTCTGACACTGGAGAGTTTTCTAAAGAAAATATATTATTTGACTTAAAACCAAATAAACGTGTGTGTGTATTGTGGATAGCAAGAGTAACTTTCATGAAAATGCCTTAAATAAAAGCAAATTTTCACAGCTTATAAAAAGCCCAGATTTCCATTTTTTTCATTTCTGTGTGTGAGCCTGTGCTTAGTATTCAGACCTATGTGCAGGGAGTGGCTGGTTTAGCCAGGATTGTGTGTAGTGCTCCTCGGAAATTACCACATTTGTCTCTTAAAGTTATTCATTATTAATTATTTAGCCTTTTCAAAAAAACAGTATAACAGGTCAGCCCTTACCTCCTGCCAAATTCCCTCAGTGCTAGTTTGTTACAGACTCTGCACGTTCCATTCAGGATAGGGTACAGGGATGACCGAGGAGCTCTACAACTAGACCACCTACGAATGCTGAAGCCTAGAGGCTATGCTCAGCTTTGGAGGAGAGTACCAAGATTAAGATTAAGAAGAGTGCAGGCTCCAGAGCCAGACTGCTCAAGCTCACATCTCCTCCCACCACTTTTTTTAAAAAATAACTTTATTGGTACATTTTAGGTATACATTATGATCAACTTCATCCCTGGGAATTTTGTACCAGTACACGATATAGCTTAGTTCTTGTTTTCTCCCCATTCCCCTTCCCTCCCTTCCATCCCTCCACCTCTCCCTTTTTACAAAAGCTTTGTTTCCATCTTTTCCTTATTTTTTTTCCTCGTTGAGTTTATTGGTGCATTTTAGGTACACAGTACAGTTACATTCATCATTGGGATCTTGTACCTTTACATGACAGGTCTTGGCTCTCATTTTTTCCCCTTGTCCCTGCCCTCCTTCCCCCCTCCTCCCTTTCCCATTTACAAACACTTTATTTCCATTTTTTTCATTTTCTCCTATTTTTTCTTTTCCCTTATTACCTTTCTCCTACCCTTCCCCCTTTTCTTTATGTTTTCATGTTTTTTCTTCCCCTTATTTTGCTTTTCCCTATCCCCTACTTCCCCTTCCCTTTGAACCTTTGATTCCTATTTCACATTATCTGTTATACATTGTGATCCTCATTTACATTTTCAGCTTCTCACACCAGAGAGACACTTCAGTATTTACACGTGTGTCCTATTTATTTCACTTAAGAGTATGACCTTGATATGTATCCATTTACATCTGCTTTGGGCTTTGTTATTTTTTGTTTTGTTTTGTTTTTTGGTACCAGGGATGGAACTTAGACCTCACACTTGCCAGGCAGTTAATGTGTGGCTGAGCGAAATCCTTGGATCATTATGCATCCATTTAGCTATAAATGTCTCTCATTCTTTATAGCTGACTAATACTCCATTTTATTTAAAAAAAAAACATACTTCTTTATCCAGTCACCAGTTGACAGGCATTTGGGTTGTTTCCAAGATTTAGCTATTAAAAAATGTGCTGCTATAAATATGGGTGCACATATGCTTTTAATTCTTTTGGGAAGATACCCAGCAGGGAAATAGTTGGGTCAAATGGGACCTTAAAAACGTAGTTTTTTTGAAAAATCCACCCTGATTTCCACAGTGGTTGCACACTATTCTACACTCCCACCAATAGTTCTTCCCACCACTTTTGTGACTACATTTTTTTTTTGGTACCAGGGATCAAACTCAGGTCCTTGCATTTGCAAAGCAGGTGGCAGAACCACTGAGCTAAGTCCCCAGCCTTCCTCCCACCACTTTTGAAATGAGGCAAAATTCCATGTAGTAGAAGTGCCACAGAAACCAAAGTTCAAATCTTTCCTCCAGCTCTTTTTGTCTCTGATTCACAAGAGAACCGTCTTCCTGAATCTCACTTTTCAGCTTAGTAAAATAGGAAGAATAATGTCTCCTTCAAGGTAATGTCCTAAAAATGCAGTTAAAGCACTGGGAAAGTGGTCGGCATACAACAAATACTTGGTGAATGTTATTTCTCTCCTTTTGCCTTTCCATTTTTTGCTGTCAATAATGTGAAAAATATGAGTGTATAGAATGCAGTCTTTTTCCTGTCTCATTTTCCATATACTTTTCCAAAGCTAAAGCTGGCATTTAGGAGGTACAAAGGGCAGGAATGTGACCTTTCTAAGTTTGTTGGAGAATAATTACCATAGGGTTCTAACTGCAAATGCCCAGCTGTTATACGTAAGTTTGTATGTATGTATATGCTTATGTATGCAGTAACTTCAGGAATTTTTTTCATAGATATTTGTAAACTCAAACAATGATCAAAAATTAGGTTGGTGTGCTGGGATTTAGCTCAGTGGTGCTGCTGCCTGCCTCACAAGCACAAGGTCCCGGGTTCGATCCCTGGTACAAAAAAAAAAAAAAAAAAAAAAAATTAGATTGGCAAGGACATAACAATATGGACCAACTTACTTTTCTGGCTTTACCTCCTCCACCTCTCCTTGATGCTTTATATCGACAGCTGTTGTCCCCTAATTGTACCTTGAACCTACCTCCCTGACTTAGATCTTTGCCCATTCCATCTCTTCAACCTAGAAATCATTTACCCCATTTTTACCCTGAGGGAAATTTAGCTGTCTTTCAAGAGCTAGGTAAGTTGCTTTTTTCTATGCCTTTCATGAGTTTTTCAAACAGATCCATAGGCTCCCCTCCTGTGAACCAGAGACACTCAACATACTGCACCTCCCCTTTCCACGATATACATGTCGCTGTGGGAAAATTCCTGTCCCCTACTGGGCTTTTTGCTCCTTGAAGACAGGGTCATCACCTTCTTTCTCTTTATTTTGCTGTACTGCTTAGCACAGGACCTGGCAGAATCAATACTTACTGCACATTAACTTTGCATAAGCTGCATTTTTATGTGAGTACCTATCAACCAGTAGCACAAATTAAGTCTAATGATGGGCTTTTCCTTTTATACATTTGACATCTGCCTGGCTCAATCATTTCTGATATCTGCTTTTCTTTCCCAGCAACCATCACAGAATTGGGATAAAAGGCGAAGTATTGATTCTTCGCTCCCAAGTGGCTTTGCTAGTCCTGCAGATGAGCTACCTCCAACTCGGATCAAGGAAAGCCACATTTTGGAAGGACTGAGAAAGCTCCAGAAGCGAAAAGTGTCACTTGAACCGTCATCAGTGATAACCAAATGGGGTTATAAAGATTGCATGAACTCGAATGAAGGAATATATTCTCCAGGAATTAAGAGTAGCAGCCTCAAGGAATATCCATCCTGCAAGCCACCAGGTGTGGGGAGCCTCTGCCAGGAGTCCCACCAGACATTTGCTTATGAAGCAGATTCCCATGAGGTTACCGATGATGACTCCTCTTCCCTAGCACTGCTGCAAGCAGTTCCGAACCCTGGCTGCAGGCTGCATGGCAGCAAATTAACCCACAGTGTTTCTGACAGTCTCTTTGGCTGGGAGCTGAATGGAAAACACTTTGCAGGAGGCACATCTTCAATTTACCCCAGGGAAAGGCCTGAAAAGCTGACTCGTGCTAACAAGGGTCCGTTGGATAGGAAGCTGTGCCCACGGGTACAGGTGCCTCTGTTACAGCGGGACAGGGATCTGCACAGCCAAGGCCGTGACGCTGCTCTCATTCCTCAGCTTTCAGACACAGATGACAATGAGACCCTCGACGAATTGCACATAGAGAGCAGTGACGAGAAGAGCCCTTCGGACTTGTCATTGACTGCTGACACTGACAAGTCCATGGAGAACCTGGACATCCATATAGGACTTGAGAAATCTGAACATGGGTCCCCTGATGAGGAAGAAAAACAAGTACCCACCCAATTAGAAGCTAGGCCAAAGACATTTAGTTTCATTAAGCAGCAAAGGGTTGTAAAAAGGACTTCTTCGGAAGAATGTATCACTGTAATATTTGATTCAGAAGATGGAGAACCTTTTGAATTCAGCTCACATCAGACTGGAGTTCTTACTGTTACCAGAAATAAGATTTCCATTAGCACAACCCCTGCTGGACCCACAGCAGAACACACTGAACTTTTACCTCAGGGAATTGCTCATTTATATCCAGGGGCCACTGCAAAAGACTGTGTTTTCCTAAAGAGATCTGAAGAAGAAACTGAGAAAAACATTCCAACAGGTGGTGTAGACAGTGTTTCCTCAGCTCCCACTGGCCCACTCAGCTCCAGAACAGTAACACAAAATGTCAAACAAAAGCTGGCTAAACCAACACACAGTATGTCATGTCACAGTACTTCGAGGTCTGTGGCACCTAGTAGTATCTATCAAAAGCAAAATCTGACAAAAATACCTGCCAGGGGCAAGTCTTCATCTCAGAAGTCAAAAATAACAGAGCCTGAAGGCTCCACACTAGTCCCCTCATCTGGCCCGGCGACTCTTGAAAAATCACCAGCCTTACTTCCAGGGAAACTTGCACAGCTCATGAAGACTGAGAATATAGGGTCCCTCTGTGAGGTACCACCAGATTCACACATTCCAAAGCTCCCCCGACACCTGTCTCATGGCCCCAAAATGGCCAGCAGAAGGGATTGGGCTCAGTGCTCCAAACATCAGGCTCCAGGGTCGAGATCAAGGCTGCTCATTGAGCCTGGTGACAGTGGAGAGCCCCCCACAAGGGATAAACTCTGTGCTTCTGGGCCAGAGGCAGGGATGGCATCTGCTTCCCCACCACCCCCTCCTCCAGGCAGGTTGGTCTCCCTTCTGGTCAGGCCCCGTCACGACTGTCCATCACCACCTTCCTCAGCCACACCGGAATGCAGGGCTCCCAGTGACGCAGCAAGAATGGTTTCCAAATCCTCCCTGCTGAAAGGAGCTTCTGCTCCAATCATTTCTTCTAATCAGGCTACAGCAGAAGTGCAGAAGAAGAAACCTTCCATGGCCTTCAAAAAGCCTGTTTTTCCTCATGTTCTGCCTTCCACAGAGACAGTGATTCACCCTGGATGCCCTGCTCATGCCTCCTCCAGCTCATTTCCCATGATCACACCAGGGCTCCCAAAGGTCTCTCCAAAGAAAGGTGTCCCCAAAACTTCTCCTCACCAAACACTTGGAACCACACACGTGGACACAGGGTTACGGGTGCCTAAGACTTGTCCTTCAACTCATGAGCCACTGGAGACACTGACCTCCAAGAGCATGTCTCCTGGAAGAAGACAATTGAATGACAGTATCCATGCATCCCCCAAGCCTTTCTTCTTAGGGGCAAATGAGTCACCATCATCTCAGGTTAGCAGTTCCATATCCTCCTCCTCTTCCTCTAAAGGCCATAGCACCCCACATGGTTGTCAAAATGCTCGTGAGAAAGGACTGAAAACTCGCCTCCCAGTGGGGCTCAAAGTTCTCATGAAGTCTCCCCAGTTGCTCAGGAAAAGTTCCACAGTGCCGGGGAAACATGAAAAAGATAGTTTAAATGAAGCTTCTAAAAGCTGTGTAGCTCCAAGCAGGCCTAAACTTGAGGACTCCAGGAATCCAGCAAACCTGGAGGCCACAGGGTGTGAAAGAAACTCCCTTACACCAGGTTTGCACACACCAGACAGGTTAGCTGAAGGACTTCCCCTGGAAACAGTGCTACCAGAGTCACTGGAAAATGGCATCCCTGAGGCTGATAGAAGAGATGGAATAGAAAACAGGTCCGTGAAAAGATCCCTTTCTTCTAGCAAGCCACATCTAAAGCCTGCCCTAGGCATGAATGGCGCCAAAGCCCGAAGCCAGAGCTTCAGTGCTCACTCAGGAGACAAAGCCTCACCACCGGCTGTGGAAGGGGCAGGCAAAATCCGAACTCAGATTATTACGAACACAGCAGAGAGAGGCAACTCTCTGACGCGGCACAACACCTCCACGGAGGGCTCCCCTAGCAACACTCATTCTGCTCCAGCACCTGAGAGTCTTCTCTGTGCTGGGCGCTCTTTCTCCAGGCAAGGGTCCTTGGGGAGCACTGGCAGCACCAGCAGCCAGCATGGGAGCCCAAACAAGCTGCCTTTGAGAATCCCCCCAAAGACTGAAGGACTCCAAACCCAGCCTGGAACAGAAGACCAGCAGATTTACATGGGGGAAGAATGTACCAGTGTGGCTCTACCTGAGGAACCAGGCAGTGACCCATACAGGGGCCCACTTACTCCAAAAGACTGCCCTCGAGTGCCTCAGGCCCCAGGAAGGACAGTGCGTCCAAGCATCTTAGAAACAAGCAGGACTTCCAAGCCAGAAATTTCTGGAAGACATCCAGATGTCTGTACAACCAGGACTGGTGCTGTAAGCCCAGAAGCCCCCCTCTCACCCACAATCGAAGAAAAGGTCATGTTGTGCATTCAGGAAAATGTGGAAAAGGGCCAAGTGCAAACAAAGTCCACCTCTGTGGAAGCAAAACCTAAGCCAGGGCCTTCTTTTGCCAGCTGGTTTGGTTTTCGAAAGAGTAGGCTTCCAGCCCTCAGTAGCAGGAAAATGGACTTCTCCAAAACCAAGGTGGAAAGGAAAGATGTGAAAGTCTTGGGGTTTGGAAACAAACAACTGAAATCAGAAAGAAAGAAAGAGAAAAAGAAGCCTGAGCCACAGTGTGAGATTGAAAATGAGCTTCACAGGGACCCCACGTTGGCAGATAGTCCTGACAGTGGATTGCAAAGCAAAACTAACATGAAGTTGTCACATGATATGTACAACCAAATGAACTTTGGAGCAGAAAACACACCCAGCCCCGTTACATGTTCAACAAAAGATACCTTTATGACAGAACTTTTGAACAGGTAGGTCACTGGCAAACAGGCTGACAGTGTAGAGGGGTGTGGGAGAGTCCCCCTTATCCCCTTAAAGAGAGAGGTTTGCTTCCTGCACATTAAATACCAGCCAAGCATGGTTTTCATACACATAGAAATGCAGAGTAGCAGTCTTTTGTACATTAGCCAGAATTTAAACAATGAAATAAAACTTAGCAATAAAATGATAATTTAGTCCATGTTACTTTGTTAACCAAACCAATGGTCTTTGAAATTAAAGAATGGTAAGTTTTATCAAGGTTGATAGAAATTCAACCTGCACTAGGAGCCATGAATGTACCCACATGGCATGAAATGGAAGAAAATTACACATACATCTTAAAGCATGCAATTTCATTGATTATACTGAGCAAATGTATACTTAGAAACTTTCCAGAAATAATAACTTTTCATGCCTATCTTAAGCCAGAAATGTATTTAGCAAGCACTCTTCAGTGGGTTTTATTTTGCCCCTGTCCATAATCAATCATAAAAATAAAAAATAAATTATGATAGCGTCAGATCTAAATTGACATACTGCTGGAATATTTGAAGATTCGATCAAGGCTAGTGAGTCACACTTACCACTCAAAGGTTTAAAGACAAAGAGCTATATGCAGGTTACTTTAAACATTAAAAGGTTGGAGAAAGGAGTGTGATTGAAGAAGGGCAATGTAACTTACCAGAGGAATCACTTTCTACCTGCAGAGTTGATAAGAAAGGAACTCAACAGACAGAAAATGGATCAAATAATGTTTCCTGCAGGAACGTGTTAAAGGGCAGCTCCCAGGGCTCCTGTCTCACTGGCAGCTCTATCAGCACTCAAGGAAGCCACAAGAAAAACATCAAAACCAAAGTGGATATGGAAATAGCCAGAGACTCCCTGGTAGGTGCTCACCATCCTGGTTATGAAGTGCTTCAATCTGAGATTTTCTGTCTGGGTTCTTTTTACCTTTTGCTAATAAGATATGGCTATGAGGTACAGGAAAAAAGCTAAAGAAAAAAAGATTTTTTTCAAAAGAGAAATCTTGATGACAACTGCAAGGGAGTTGGCCGCCTCGAGGCATGCTGCTCTTTTCAGTCTATTTTCAGAACAATGGTATAATCGCAGTGCATTGCAGTCAAATGATACTACCAGTGTCATCTTCAAATTATACCTTGTGGTGGAAATTTATTTTTGATTTCCAACATCAGCAGCAACAAAAAGGAGTGAATGTAATTTTTAAAATGAAAGTGCTAAACAAATTAAGAAAGTTCATTTTTTAAAATAAATTGTATTTTATCCCATTCCGCACCCCCTCAAGTCCCCTCCCCTCCCCTCCCTATGTACAGAAGCTTTGTATCAGCTCTTCCGGTGATTTAAGTGTCATTTATTTTTTATCAGAGTGATACGTAGTAGTTCATTTTACCCGGGCAGTGTTAAGTCCAAGAATGACTTCTGGAACTTAGTGTCAATTATGAAATCCAGAATTTGGGGAGTAGACTTTCTTTAAAAATACAGTCAGGTCCAGGACTTTAGCTCAGTGGAGGTGCACCTGCCTGCCTCACAAGTGCAAGGTCCTGAGTTTGATCCCAGGTACTCAAAAAAAAAAAAAGAATGAAAACATAAAAATAGTAGGTTAGGTTAGGGATGTAGCTCAGTGTTAGAGGATCACACTGTGGGTTCCATCCCCTGCATGGAAAAAAAAAGTGTAACAAAAAATAAATAAGCACTGTTATATTTTATATTTCCCTAGGACATGGTAGCTTTAAGTAATTATTTTTCAATTGCTCTTACATGCCTTAAAATTCATATATATGCTTGTATAATTGATTTCATGGTACTCATTGTTCCTTTAGTAAGTTTTAAACTACATAAATCAAAAACAGTTTTCTGTATGGAATTCACTGTGGCCATGTATTTTTACACACTATTAAAGAGCTTAAGAAACGTAGTAATTATATGACACCATCATCAGAGGGAAAACTTGAAATGTGAAGTAATTATGCAGTTTTTTCTGATAAGGTTCTAGGAGATTCTAAGTAATCGTGGTTGGAATCATTAGTTATTAAGTATTATAATTATTTATTGATACTTAGCATTCCTTGAATCAGAGTTTCACAGATACAATTTAATTTGAGAAAATTGCACATTAAAGTTGTTTCTACTCAAATAAGTCTTGACTCCAAACAGCTATCAGGCCTTTCCCTCAAACGCTGAAATCACAAGCAGACTGTGTTTATTGCCAAAATTTTCACTCTTTCATCTTTCTTTTTGCTCTTGGCTTCCACATTATCATTACTTCTTTGAAAACATAGATATCCCCTGCATTATAAAACCACAAGTTATAAGCATATCTACGGCTGCCCTTGTAGTGTCACTGAAAGGGAAGGGAGAAAAGGAATATGCGGAAATGCGCAATATGCCAGAAATTCAATCCAGCTGATAGAAAACTTTGATAGCCCGGTAGAGCCCTTATCAAAGGCACTCCATTTAACTACACCCCATTTAGTACAGTTCTGACAGCTTAAGGTGTATCTTCACTGTACAGAAACACCAAAAAACCAAAAGACCCTGTGTTGCCTTTTACAATTTCATTTTTACTTTCTTACTTTCTAATGCTAAAGCAATTTGCCATGTTTTACCTCTCATCTGCAGTCTTTCACTGAGTAATAATAGAGGTCCTTTGGTCTTTCCAGAATATCTGCAAGAAGCACTCTTATTATTTTCTGTGAAATACAGAGATTTCCTAACCACCCCCAAAATACATAATCAATAGGAATATGCTAATTTTCCTAGTTAGCTTCAAGAGGGAATTAGTCATGCTGAGAAGCTTTTCCATAAAGAGGAATATTAGCAACCTGGATAGATGACCAAACTAGTCATTTTTTGAAAAACATAAAATGCAGTGTTTTTTGTTTCAGGTCCATAATCATTACTGTGGATTGGGCTAAACTTACTAATTTCAGAAAGGACATTGCTGTAGTCTCCTTTGAGAGTAGCACAAGAATAGCAGTGAAAACCCATTTATTATGTGTTATCAGCCTGTATAGGAAGAAGATCAGATGCAAATAAGATGTATTCTGATACCATAATGTATTGATGTGAGTATCTGTGTGTGAGCCTGTTTAAATTCAGGGTTTGAGGGAATTTTCCCTAACTAGGGCTTAAGGTAAATTTGTTCTCTGCTTTCTTTTTTTTTTTGGAGGGTACTACGGATCGAACTCAGGACCTTGTACATATAAGGCAGGCGCGGGCACCACTGAGCCAAATACCCAGCCCTCTGCTTATTTTAAAGTGTGTTGGAAAGAAATTTTCTCTTACTGGTGTAGTTATTTTGGATAGAAGCAATAGCTGTCTATAATGTATTATATGTATCATATTTCTTTTCCTGAATAATACTACAATTCCAGGTGGTTTTGACATAGCATCCCAGAGTTCCTTGCCCTTTATAGACTAAGGTTATAATTAGTCATTCATGAGAGATCTACAACTTTTTAATTATTTTGATGTACGGCGATAATAGATTAGTTCTATATATAACAAATTCCTTTATGTAGCAAACCATTTTTACAGTAGTAACTGCATAGCCACTTTTAGTGTTGTTAAAATACATTCTAAAAGATATATAAAAGCCCCAGTGACATTTTACAGAATTAAATCTTTCTCTTTTTAGAACCTTAATTAAAGGCTTATGCGCCCATTTCTGCCATCATTTGTGAATCACTTAGCTCTAATTTTTGTGTAATTTAGACCAAGGACCATGTTACATTGTACTTACAATGATTTTACACAGTTTAATTAAAAGAGGGGAAAAGACATCCCCTAGAAAGATTGTGTCTGCCTTAAGTCAGGGAGTGGTTCACACTGCTTACTACACATTGTAAGTTCTTCTTTTCTGCAGATTGAGATAATTTTCTGAAATGGAAAGTGTCAAAGGAAGACAGCTCTAGGCTCCCATTTAATACCACTGGACAAAAATTTAAAAAGTCACAAAATTAAAGAGATCATATCCTTTCATCATGCGTGGGAAGAGAGATGGCCATTTTAATATGGGTATTTTAATTTAAATTATGGGTATTCTCTTCACCCAAGTGTCACATAGCCTGAAAAAAAATCATATCTGCAAGTAAAATCATTAAATGCTATCCCATTAAAATGGTATTCTGGTGAGAAAATAGCAGAAAATAGTACAATAATTACACAAATTGTTATCATCTTTTTAGGTTGTGGAGAGTGTTATAATTCCAAGATCCCTAACTGCACAAGTGTGTTCCAAATGCTATTCTGATGCTCACAAGAAGCATGCATATTTTGACATCCTTTTGTAAAGTTTTCTAAATGACTAACTTTTCCAGAGATTAGGCTTCTAGTTTTCCCTCACGGAATCATTACCTATCTCATGTAGATAGGTTGTGTTCTTTTCCTTCTAGGTGAAATTGAGCATGAAAAAATGTTATTTTCTTGGAAAGCCGTTACTCTTAGGGTGGTTCAGAAGAGAATATGTGCACAATTCAAATGAATGTTGTCCCTAAACATGGAGTTTAGTTATGAAATTGTATATATATCACAGGGGTGTATTATTTTCTCCCTTTTCCCTCATGTGTGTTTCGTAAGCTCATTTCTTCCCATCTTTCCTCATGGCAAGAGTTAACAGGATATGATGGATGTAGTGATATTTAATGGTTACTTGTTATAGACTGATACTTGCTGCAGTTCTCACCACAGCTGAAGAGACACAAAAGGCATTGCTAGAAAACAAAGTACTGACAACAGACTTAAACAAAAAAATAGCAAGTAGTTGTTGGCTATGAGTCACCTCCTACTTCATATCAAGTAGGACATTGCTGGCATTGATTTGAATCTGTTTCTGGGATAGCAATGGCTGAAAAGGTTCTAAATTTCTACCCCCACCCTCAGCCTTTTCTAAGCCAAACACTTGCCAGCTGTCTTGGTTTCATGGCCACTCTCTCAGCCTCTGTACCAGGAGGAGGTGTCCCATTTCTGCTTGTCTTTGGAAAACTCTTGACCTAGCAGCGTTTACCCCCCCAGGAAGATTTTCACATCCCAGCTGCTGCATGATCAGGAATGAAGATTAATTTAAATTTAATCCTATGAAAAATATAATTAGCAAGGGGGATCTGCTGCCAAAATAAATTATGCCTCTCATTTCCATAGGCAAATGAATTTTTAAAAAAGTATTCACCACTTAACTTTGAAATCTATTTGTGTGGATAATTAGAGCTTATGAGTATAGCATTCTAGGACAATCCCCCATTTTCCGTTTCCTTACAGATGTATCCTGGGCTTTCAAATTCAGTACTCCCCCCCTCCACATAGCACATCTGTCTGATGGCTCAGCCAGTCCAGGAGAGCTTGAACGAATCCCCAAAAGCCAAATTTACAGTTTGTGTGGATAATTAGAGCTTATGAGTATAGCATTCTAGGACAGTCCCCCATTTTCCGTTTCCTTACAGATGTATCCTGGGCTTTCAAATTCAGTACTCCCCCCCCTCCACAAAGGACATCTGTCTGATGGCTCAGCCAGTCCAGGAGAGCTTGAACGAATCCCCAAAAGCCAAATTTACCATTTATTCTTAAGCACATAAAGCCCTAGAAAGGTTCTGAAAGGAGCAGACAGTAACTACTGTAACTTATTAAAACTTCAAATATCGCCTCCATATCTGATTGTCAGACAGGTTTCCATGCCAGTGTTGCCACATATCGTATGTGTGCCCACTTTAAGGGAACATCTTGGACCTTGAAAGTCTGATCTGTAAAATGGCGTGACTTTAGGAGACTTTCTCTAGAGTTCCATTTACGGTTAAGTGATGCAGTCCCTGGGGAATTCCAGCTGAGATTTAAGTAGATTGTTTTTAGTGTAACAAGTCTACGAAAAATATTAGAGCTCTTAGGAGCATCTGGAAAGTGTAGCTGCAGCAATACGGGGTACTCATACGGAATACAGCAGTAATTAGGAGTCAAGAGTGTCCATTGTAAAACTAAAATTCTTTGTGACTTTGTACTGTTCTCTAATTCTCCTTCTGAGTCTCTTTGCCTTCAGGAGAACTGTTTCTTAATATTTTGATTCTTTACATTGAAATTTCACAGACTTACAGAGATGAAAATTAATCTAATTCCAATAGTTTACCAAAACACCCTTGCAAGTTTAAAAATGGTTAAATTAGCACCAGAAACAGGAAAGATGGTTTTATATCGACAGGTAGGGGGAAACGTGAATGGCTTGCCATAAGAGCTGAGAGGAACTAAAGATAAAGATTCCTTGATGTTTCTATAAATTAAGACAGAAGGCTCCTCCTAGAGGCTTCTTAATAGAAATTAAAGTGTTTGCAGGATTCCCCTTCCTCAGTAGGATTTGTGTAGCCTTGCTACAAGTAGATCTCTCAACTAAGTGAAGCTTAGAAGGCGAGTAAGCAGCCTTGCTTATGTTCATAGGGCTTTTCTTCTCCGCCGTCCATGACTGTACACTGACAGGATTCAATAGAATGGATGAAGGCTTTTTTTCTCCTTTTTTTCACTCTTTCTCTTCCCGTGGAGGTGCCTACCAAAGGGAAATGCCCACAGAGCAGACAGCTAATGGGAATGAAAGTGGTAAGGCATGACCGCCAGATCCTGAGCCCTTAACAGTCTTTCTTCGTAAGGGCCAAGGTAGCCGTCTACATCCCCTCCTGTGTCTGTCATCTTCTAGCTTCAGCACAGTGCAGATTAAGCACCAATTGCATTCTATTATTTGAACTACAGTCATAAAATGTAAATAATTGGTGTTATTCCATTAAGTGTGAAAAATAGGAGGAAAAAGTAGAAAGCTAAAGCTAGCTGAACGTCAGTATTCGACTGTCTGAACTTCTACATTGCAAGTCTAAAATAATGGTTTCTTCATATTCTACTCTAGCCTCTAAGCAAAGCCACTGACAGCCCCTGACAAATGTGCCTGAGCAGGACTCATTGCATTGCACAGTTCACAGCATTATTACTGGCTGCCCAGGTGACCAGCCAGAATGTATTTTAAAAGAGCTAGGTAGGGTCATTCCTCAAAGGACCTCACCTGTATTAATAGCGAGTCTGAGTCCATACAAGCAGGGTCACGTGGAAATGGGAAAACTCCCGAATTCCTTCCTGGTGAAATGGATCTGGATGCTTCTGTGTTTGAATCTTGGTTCCACCACTTGGACAGTTACTCATATCTTCTCTGCTGCTTCAGGTGTATCCCCTTGTGCAGACAATAACATCTACCCCATAGCATTGCTGGAAGGATTATGAGACCCTGCATTTAAAGAGTTTACACAAGCATATAGAAGTTTTGGTTCTGACTTCGATTGGTATTGCTTTTTGGTTGTTTTTTTTTTTAGGGGGGGGGTGCCAGGGTCAAATTCAGGATCTTGCACTTGCAAGGCAGGCAGCAGAACCATTGAGCTAAATCCCCAGCCCAGTTGGTATTGTTGATATTGACATTATCCCTGATCCTTAATTGTAAAGTAGGGGGCAGGTTTTCATGTCAGAGTTGCTACTTTCTACATGTGTGCTCATGGTAAGGGAACTTTCTGGACCTCAGAATTCTGACCTGTGAAAAACTGTGACTTTATGAAACTTTCTGTAGAGCTCCAGTTGAGGCTAAGTGGTCCATTGCCTGGGGATTTTGGCTGAGACCTTAGGAGAATGTTTCTAACATAACATATCTAGAAAAAAAGTCTCCCTCCTCTAGTTCCCTGAGTGGACATCATGATTACCTTGTTTCATGGTGGAAAGAATAAAAAAATCATTTTCTTATACTCTAGGAAAGGGTTAGGAGATCTTTATCCTTATTAAAATAACTTATGGTGAAAGTTTCAGAGTCCTGAAGAATTATACCTTCTCAGACATTAATTTTTCTAAGAATCCTATGTTACCAATTCCATGGAGTTTTTAAAATCAGAGCAGTTATCTCTAAAATCTCGTGTAGAATCATATACCTTATAAATCTCTTTTTTCAAATCTGGGATAATTTTTCTGAAAATATAGTCTTGTAATTAAAATGCAATAAATCCAAATGGTAAAGCGAGGAAAAGCAGAATGATATGCACACATAAATACATTCCTGCACCCATACATGTGTGTGCATATATATAT
>NW_022900941.1:15321051-15341589 GCF_012274545.1 Fukomys damarensis | reverse complement strand
ATAGATGGGCACATTTACACCCTACACATTTGTTATAGAATGTGCCATTGTTCTGAGGATTGCAAAAGATCTTTTTAATAAAATGAATAAGAACTTCCAGTATTTTCTTGTTGGTACAGGTAAAAGAGTCAAATGAAAACATACAAGAGGATGAAGAAGGTACAATCGCAGACTCTGCATTTCTGAACCATGCCATAGGTAAAAATTCAAGTCTCGAGATATCTTTAATTGTGAGATGTTTTCTGTGAGGAACTTTCTTTCACACATGGTACATTCCTAGAGACCATGTCTTATGCCTCCATCAATCAGGACTGAGCTTGTTTTGCTTTATCCCTTAGACATTGGCCAATACCATTTAAAAAGTGGGTCAAAGTGATACTTACAAAGAAAATATAGGTATTTGCCAAGGAATGCAGTGAGAACTGATGAGAAATTAGTACTTTTCAGCCTAAAGGGAAAATGACACTGACTATTAATAATTTGTTTCTGGGGAGAAAATCAACCCTGAATGGATCTAATCTCTATAGTTGTTTTAAGAAGCAGCAAATACCTATTGGTTAGAAATGTGGGATGGTGCTTTCTTAAATTGAACATTTTCAAAATTGTATGTGTTTTACAGGTATAACCAAACAGAATAAGCAAATATGCCTTGCCAAAATCTTAAGCTTATTTTCTTCATCATTCCTATTTAGAGTCATAAGAATAGTTATACCTGTCTCTGAATTAAATTCCATTTGTCAAGTACAGCACCAGACAGAAAGGAACTTGAGTGCAAGAGGAATGGCTGACCTTCTGCAGCCAAAAGGTAACTACAATGGATGAGTTATGAGGGACCATGATCCTTGTCTCAGGAGATTGAAGAGGTGATGATTTTAATACCTTCAGGCTATCTTGGATGCTTGCAGAATTAGTCTTCTTCAGATTATAAAACTACCTGGGAATATGAGCATGCTGATTGTTTGCTTTTATGTGAGACACCAAGGGATAATGGAATTGCTGCTCTAAATCGTATCTAGATTTAGCAGATAGTGTTGGACGCCATTTTCCAGGACGTGACAGCCTTGCTGGTTTCTGGTGCAGTCAGTGTCCATTGCTCTCTTGCCTTTCACCGGAGTATTTTGCTGCCAACCTTTGGCATCCCATGGCTCTTCATGCCGTAATACACTTTTGGCTCAATTCCTAGCATTCCTCTACAGTCTTCTGCAGCCTATGATTTAGTTTATCTCAATGAGTCGTTGTTACTCCAGAGCTTACTGAGAGTAGCAAAGCATTATTACTCTTTTCATTTGTAATTAGGAATACAAAAATCTTAACAAACTGATGAATGAGCATAGTCTGAATGAGATTATTATTCCAAGAAGACATCTTTTATTATAGTTGACAATGTGAAATGCTGAAATTGGTATCGGTTCTGTGTACTTAGCTACTAGGCAAGTTAAATATTGTTTAACAGCCTTCAGACATGATATTAGGTGAAGCCACACTGAGTCATCATTTTTCCATAATGAGGTGTTCTTCGGCCTGTAAAATAACATTAAGGCAGAAATTCTGTTCAAGAGAACTACAGTAATCTAAATATTTTAATAGCCTAGCACTTCTTCAGATCTGTGCTGTTTGATATGATAGCCATTAGCCCCGCATGGCTATTTCAACTTAAATTAATTAAAGTGACATAACATTAAAGTTTTAGTTCCTAAGTTGTAGTAGGATCATTGTTCATTGGCCACATATTCTATGTCCTCTTCATAAACCTTTCCTTTGTTATCCTTCTGTTGAACGGTGCTTCTTTACATTACTCTACTAAAAGTAAATTTAGGTCATGTTTGTGGCAGTGAATTGGCTTGACTTTCACATCATTGAGACTTACCTCCTTAAAGTCATAGAAACTACAAAAATAAGATGCACTGGGTCTGGTGTGGTGGTACACACCTGTAAGCCTAGCACTTGGGAGGTTAAAACAGGAAGATTGTCATGAGTTCAAGGCCAGCCTGAGCTACACAGTGAGTTCAAGGCCATCCTGAACTAATAGTGAGAACTTGTCTCAAGAAAACATTCACTGGACACAAGTAAACAAACAAAACCCTGACAAACCATTACTTAACTAATAAGATCATTTAATATCCTATATTATTAAGTCTCAAAAAAAGAGGTGTTCATTAGCTCAGTAATGTCAAAAGCATTGGTTCATTTTATCTGTCTACTTAGCCATCATTGCCATGTTGTTTTTTGTCCTATGCTTGTTGCCACTAGCTGTGAATTGATTCATGCATCTCATTCCCGTGTGAAACAAAATGTATAAGGAAAAGAGTAAAATGCTCCCCAGAATTCACCATAGACTCCACCTAACATGTACTTGGTGATAAATGGATCACACAGTTGTCTGCCTGAAAAGGATGCTGGAGAAATATATTGTTGTCCAATCCCTATTGCATGAAGTAGCAGAAAGAAGAGAGTTGAGAATGTCTCCTGGCCTAGCCGGTGATTATGATTGCTTTTTAAAGTTCCTCCATTTAAGGCTGTATGCAACTAATCAAAGTCAGATGGTTATTTATCTTTATTTCACAAGAATGGCTGAGAATATGCATTTTGTACCCTAGTAATCCCATGTTCTTCAGTTTATCCAAGCAAAATATTAATCATATATGCTCACAATACTTTATAACCATAATATAATATTTTTAGTACCTGCGCCTGAGAAAACTGGGATATGTTCTTCCAGCCAAATACCAACTGATGGGCCAGGGATGTAGCTCAGTGGCACAGCACCTGCCTGGCAAGGATGAGGTGCTGAGTTCTATTCCCAGTACCAAAAAAAGAAAAAAAGTAGGTCTGGGGATTTAGCTCAGTGGTTCCACCACCTGCCTCTCAAGTGCAAGGACCTGGTCCAAAAAGAAAAAGAAAAAAGAAAAAAAGTATATCAACTGATGTCTTTGACAGAGAAGATCAAAACTATTATGAATCTAAATGTTTACATTTCTATGGGTAATCGTGCTCATTTAATCAAAATGTTATGTTAATTGTAATATATTGTTAACTATACTTATTGTTCTATATTGAAACTCAAGACTTATGAATTAAGTAAAAATAATACCACTAGGTTTTTGTCTTTAAAATTTTCCTCATAAATGTCACACTTTTGTGTGTTAATAAGCTACCAGCGAATGAGTAAACTAACATAATAGAAGTATTAATACAAATGATCACAACTTCCATATTTCTAATTTTTATTTCTTGCTATTTAACCATAATGGATTCATTCTATATATTCTATTTTCTACTAGGGTTAAATGATTAGTAGGCATCAAATACCATTGTCTAATACTGGAAACATCAGCCAATGATTAGCATGACAAAATTTCCCTAATAGAGACAGAATTTTACTTCTAGTTAAGAAGAATCCTTGGGCTGTAAGTTTCAGGCACTCAGCTGTCAGTATGTACAAATTATGGGGTGAGAAAGAAGGGACAGGATCAAGCCTACCTCACATCATGAACAGCACAAGAAGCAGCACACGAGAGGAGCACTGACTTATGGATAAAACCAAGAGAAAACTCTGCTGAGTCAGATAGAGGTGATTTGGAGTACCACGGACAAAGTCTGTCCTCTCCAAGCATATGGAACTTTCCAAGGTTTGATTTTCTACCCTCAGCTGATTTGTACTAAAGGACCACAAACATATTTTCTATATCGTTTAAGAAAGTCAAGGAAAATAAATGTGGAGAGTTGTTGGGAAATATGTAATTAATTCCAAAGACATGCTTAGTTTCTATTTTGCATAATCTGAACTTTCATAACTCTGTGTAGACAATTAACCTTGAATAACTTTTTGAGAAAGTGTATTTAACTTTGATTAATTTGCCACTGCTACATTTATAAATAAATATTTAGTTACCAACAAAGTATGTATAAGTTCAAGTAAATCTTTTATGAAATGCAACACATCTAGACTTTTCCTTCCTCTAAATTTAAACCAATAGGACAGCAGGGCATCTAGTACTGCAGCTGCCAGTCAATTAAAAGTCCTTGATAATTGTGTGTCTTATTTCAAGCATATTCCTAATTTTCCCCGCTGAGAAAATTTGAAGAAAGTTGAGAAATTTAATGTAGAGGCAGTGGCATTTCTATTTAAAATAGAATTAAATCATATCCCAGAAATTTGCCTAGACTATTCACAGCTTTTTGAGTAGAAAACTGTTTGAGTCAAATGTCACAGTTTGAATACTCCACTGACATACTCAGGCCTAATTGTGGGTCATGTGAGCTGTTGAAGATAAGCGTAAAATGTAGGTGGAAAATACCAATGTGCTCTGTACAATCTAAGTTTGTAAGGTTTGAAAGACTGGCAGCATCCTGAAAACTACTTAGACAATAGCGCTGGGGGTTAGGAATAGGATGGTGTGTTTTTTATGATTCAGATCCCAAATTAATATGTCCCAGGATAATTTCTCTTTTACATTTTTCTAAACATACAGAATGACACCTAAGAGGTACTGTAGTATGCTTTGGGCAAGGCCATTTCCACTGTGCACCGACTTGCCCATTTATAACCGACTACTCATGACAAACTCCAAAGGGACGGCTTTGCATCTTGTTTTCACTCTGAATTGTAAATTCCTGACATTAGCCCCGTGGAAATAGGACCATATGGTTCCCCTTTACCAACGCCTGGAAATAATAATATTACTCTCCATTCACTAAGTATCCCCATGTACTTTCCTCCTCCTTTCTCGTTCTTTTGGTGCCAATTCTTTTGGTTAATCATCTGTCCACTTGCTACTGTGTTTTCTTCTTCCTGTCAGAGGTACTCACTATGTAAGGCTTTGATGGATATGACTGTATGTCTGTGACTCCTTCCTCTGTTTTTTCACTAGGTAGAGAATTATAGACTTAATGGTGTTAAAGGCATGGCTTTGTTCCTCCTATAAAATATTGACCTCTATAGATTGCACCAGAATTTAAATTCAATTTTGTTCAGTAGACTTCTACAAACCATAGCCTGTGTCAAATACTGAGGATACTAAAGTAAATAAGACATACATAGTATCTGCCCTCTAGACATCAACCTATTAGGAAGATAGAGAAGCAAACAGATAATTTGATACAGTGTAACCACTGGTAAGATAGAGATATTTTATATGCATACATATAAAAGACCAAGGTGCAGAGCCCAGCTTTGGTACAGCCAGAAGCATTGATGATTATCTATAAGGAAAAAAGAGTGAAGCATACAAGCGTTTATTATTTTATCATTTAGGTCAGTAATTCCCAAAGTTCCCTACCCATCAGAATCACTAAGGATGGCTGTAAAGATGCTTATACCCAAGTCGCACCCTGTGATAGTTAAATCAGAATATATCAATTTGGGAGCCAGGCCTTAGTAGTTCTTAAGGATTCCAAGGTGATTCTAATGTGCAAAGTTTGGGAAACACTATCCTAGGAAGCAGAATGTCACCAGCAGGAGAGAGGTTTCTTCAAATCAAGAGTAGCAATGTGAGCAAAGATCTAGAGAGAGGAATGAACGTGACACACTGTGAGGGAAAGGAATTAGCAAAAGACCAGCTTGGCTAGAGCACAGGGTATATTTTGAGAATGAGGTACTCTTCAAATCAAGAGTAGCAATGTGAGCAAAGATCTAGAGAGAGGGAAAGGAATTAGCAAAAGACCAGCTTGGCTAGAGCACAGGGTATATTTTGAGAATGAGGTACAAAGAGAGTTGGGTTTCACATAAGACCAGATAGGGGAGACCTTGAAAACCAAACGTAAATATTTGTATTTTATAGACACATACAAACTAAGGAGTTTTAAAAGAAGATCAGTATGATAAGAAGTGGATATCCAATTGCTATGATTTTTACATTTAGATTTTTTTTTAAAGAAAAAACTTCAATTTTCTTTTATTTCGCCTCAGACCAACCAAATGTTTTAGGCATCAACCTCATGAAATACGATGTTTCCTCAGCAGAGTGGTGCTCTGCTGAATAGTCATTAATTCATGTAAAAAGATGGGCAACTTGGAGTGCTTAAAGGCTGTTAAAGGACTCCTTGCCCAGAAAGAACTCACCTTCCAGTCTTTTGGGACCTTTCTGAATGTCACACCCTTCGGTGACTCGCTTGATTGAGGCCCTTCCAGTTACTTGTCAGGATACAGATGTTCTCTGGAAGAACCATGCAGGCATCATTGGCTAATAACAGCAATGCGTTTCTCAGTGAACACACACAAGACCCTAAAAGAATAAGCTCTGGAGTGGGAATTTTTTCCTACCAGGGAACTGAGAAGTGTAAGAAGGAAGTGTTGCCAGGAAAAGGGTGGCAGGCTACACATCAGTAAGCTGCCAGGGGCAGAGGCAGAAGTGCTGTCCAAGGGGATATTATGAAAGAGAAGGAACCACCAAAAACATAATGAGTGGGGTGCTTTAAATAAGTTTCACCTTTGTTCCACATTTTACCAGGGCTTATTTCTCTAAAGTATGGAGCTAGAGAAACTGAAATAGCTCATTTAGAGGCTTGTTTTTGCACAGACCTCTCAATTTTTCAAAAGGCAACTAATTCACTTCAAGTTAAAGACTGTGTCTACACTGTATGACATCGTAAGGAAGAGGAGAGAGAAGGTGAACAGCAGCAGGGTGCCTCAAGCAAAATCCTGAAAGCTGCCTAGGTGACAGAAAGTTCTGGAAGAAGTAAAACAGTGATATGCATAACACTACCAGGTACTGTGTGTTAAGAGCTTTCTATGCACTGGGCACTGGCTAGCCTAGATGTTTTATGCACATTGCCTTGTTTTATCCTCACCCCAGCTTGTGAGTTGGGTTTTATGTCCACCATTTGCAGCTGTGGAATTGGAAGTTCTGAAAAGCTGCGTACTTTGCTCAGCCGTGTGGCTGATGTACAGTAGAGCCTTTATCCAAATCCAGCTTCATGAGTAGATTATTGAAATAAAGCTAAATAAGTATTCCAAATGATGGCTGTGTTTTGATCACCTTTCAGGTCCCAGAGACCAGAACCCTTGGCCTTGGGCCAGTGAGTCACAGAGCATGAAGTACATTTATGTACATCATCAGTGACGGGGCTTAGAGGGACGGAAAGAACATGCTATGTGAGCCTAGAATGCTGCTCCTGTGTAGCCAAATCTTTTTTATTTTCATGAGAATAAAAAAATCTACATTTTTATTTGACGTGGTATATTTTTAAATGTGGGCTCAGTTCTTAAAAAAAAATTAAGAGACATTGTTTTATCTGGCAGTATGTCAAATTAGAATTTCAAAATCTTTTTACAGAATGCCACACCTTAAAGTATAGAATAGAATATAAAACTCTGCACAGCTCCTTAAAAATGTGGCTGAGCTGCAGGCAAGGAATTCATGAAAGGCTAAGAAAAGCGAGAAAGCTTCAGTTCAGTTCATAGGGACAAGAGAATGTTATCACTAGCATTTGCATAAGGCCTCTGACCTGTCCCTGGTGACCTGGAGCTTGGATAGCTGTCCCAGTTTGCTTGTTTTCTTGATTTTATTGGACATACAGGGGCAGCTGATTACTCCACCGGAAGCCTCGTGTTAGGGAGCTAAACTGCTTGTATACCAAAATCCACAGGCCTGACTAAGGTGCAATATTAGATCAAAAACACCACCCTACAGCGAGTGTAAAGCTAGATTCCAAAAGGCATTAGTTACAAAGTTGCACTGTAAGAGGAAAACTTTAAAGATCAAAACTTGATTTCAACCTTAACTCAGTCTTAACTCTAGCTAGGGAAAAAAAGGAAAAAGGAAAGAAAAAATGTCTCCATTGAAGACCGAATCATTTTAACTCACATATCTCAGGGATCTAACTGGCTTTCTTTGTGTTTCTTAAATCTCCCAGTTTGAAATTTTAAAATGATCCAAGTTTTACTTTTCATAACTTCAGAGAATAACAGGATATAGAGAAAACAAGAATAGCACTGTTGATATTTTTAAGTTAAGCAGTGGGTAAATGAGGTTATATCACACTGAGCATATTTTCAATTTCTCATAATGAAAATTTTAAATACACACTCAGGTCGTAATGCTCCCTAAAGTCTGGTAGAACCCACATCACATGCTGTCTTGAGGCGCCCACTCTAACCTTAATGTACAAATAAAGTTCCAAGGATAATTAACTCTCAATAGAAAATCGCTGAAATCATTAGGGGAAAATGACTTCTTAATGAGAGCCAGAAAAAAATAACATTCAGTAGAATGAGTCCAGAAAAGACAGCACAATTAGGAATTATGCAATAGAAAATATAAAAGTAGTATATCTAAATAAATAAAAGTGGAAATCAAAGTTAACAAAGGAACAAATGAGCAATCAAATTTGAGAAAGGGAAAAATAGGACTTTAAGGAGTAGATAGTATTTATTTATTGGTTCGATAATATTTATGACAACTGAAGAGATAATTACTAATAGAGTTGAAAAATTACACAGAATGTATCACAATGAGATAATATGAAAAAGAATTTGAGACACCTTGAGGAAAAGATAATTAAATCAACATATATTTGACTGCAGTTCCAGATGGAGAGAATAGAAATTCAAATTAGTCCTAAGCAAGATAAATAAAAAATAAATCTGTGTTTAGGCACCTCTCAGCAAAAATGTAGAACACCACAAGTAAAAGAAAAATATTAACATGAAGTGAAAGTAAATATTACCTAGTAGATAATGACAGTTATAGAGTGACAGTGAACTTCTCTATGGAAACAATGAAAGCCAGAAGACAATGGAATTAAATCTTCAGTGTGCTAGACAAATTAATAGTCTAGAAAGGAATATTCAGGGAAATTGTGCTTCAACAAAGGAGAAAAGGTAGTAAAGACATCTTCTAAAGAGAAACCCAAAACAAAAAACTGAGGATTTTTTTTTCAGTAGATCTTCACTAAAGTCACTTCAAAAAAGAGAATACCACTCATAAAAAAAAAAAAAAAAAAAGACAAGCTGGAAATTTAGCTCAGTGGTGCCACTACCTGCCTTGCAAGCCCAAGGTTCTGAGTTCGATCTCCGCACCGTACAAAAAAAGACCAAGACGATCTGAAATGCAAGGGGAATTGATGAGCACAGAAATGTAAATACTCTAAATATAACAATAAAAATTATATATATATTACTTTATATAACATATATATAACATTATATATAACTTTAGAACTTTATATTATATTTATACTTATATATTATATATAACTATATATTACTTTATATTTATAACTTTATATAACATAACTACATACATAAAACTTTATATTATTTATATGTAATTGTATATATTATATAATTAAAATTATATATATAACTTTATATTATATTTTATAACTATATGAGTTATACACTTATATAACTACATACTATATATAGCTACTTCGGTAACATGTATAGTTATATAGTCTTATAGTTTTTGTTTTATACATGTTTATAAAGTACTTACTACTAAAACATGTCAAAATCCACCAGGATTCCCAGTGATATATCCACTAAGTCTGACATGTTTGAAAGGAATAAGGTGCTAGAAGGACAGATCAGATGAGAGCTGTGGCAAATGGTAGAGATGAAAATTGAGTTGTTTAATAACACATGTGACTCAGAAAATAAATAGGAAAGCAATCTCAGGAGTGGGGATACTCTTGGTTTGAGCAAATCCTTAAACAAGATGTGTCAAGTAAAAGAGAATGAGGTAAAGAGAAAGGAAAACTATCAGTTTTTAGTAAGTCTATTACAACATAGAGTTGATTTGGGTACTTTTAAAAATGAGTCAGACATACAACCAGGGCTTAATGCTTCTGAACAGAAATCCGCATTTTTTTGAAATTGGTAGTGCCTGAGAAAATAACTTATCAGTGTCAGTCTTAATTTCTTTCATCAGTCCATTGATAGAATGTGAGAAGAGTCATTTTGCCATCATCTTATCGCTGGTACAGTGTCTGCTCCACTCATTTTGCACAGAATCAGATAAGAGAATGTTTGCTTTATCTTTGCTTTGCCTCGCTGGTACAGCTAAAAGCTTTTCAGGAAGGAGGGAGAACAGGCTGATGGGTTACCAGGTTATAAAACACTGTCTCAGCCAAGCCAGGAACACTGAATCAATTTCCAATATGTTTCTTACTTAGCTAAAACCTATACTCTGGAGATGTCATTGTTTGATTATAAAAGCAGGAGGAATTTGAAGAGAGACTCTCATGCCACCGTGATAAACACTTTCTGCCTGTAACTCAATTGTGTCAACTCCCAAGGTGAGGGGAAATATACTTTAAGATGACGTCGTGCCTATTTGATACTTGGTCTTGTGTTGCACCATGAAAGCCCATTTGGAAGGAATTCAATGTGTACAAGAAAATATTTGGAGTAGGCATCAGCTACCCTGTTTCCAATAAATGTACTGTATTTCCAGCGATGCCATTTTCCCACACTGTTACTTAGTCATCAAATGTTTCCCTGAGGTCAAAGTATCTCTATATAATTCTACTATAAAGCAAGTGTTTAAATAAGTCAATTCTTTTCCTATGAAATGTATTTTGTAAATAGTTCTCTTATTCTGGGTTACCATTAGCCAGATTTTTAAAAATAGAAGGCAATGTACTGTGGTAATGAAAAGTTGGGGTGGGAGAGGAGTCTGTATTTTGGGATTTATGATTTGGTGCAAAACATTTCATCTTTTAGTGCCTGCAGCTCCTCAGCCACAAGAGAGATGACTTGTTTTAGATACGCTGTACTGTTTTGTTTTGCTTTGCTTTGCTTTGCTTTGTCTTGTTTTTCCTGCATGAACCTTCTGAGATTCTTTTAGGTAGTGAGGGTCCTACCTGGACTTCAAATTACCATGTGGAGTTCTCACTTCCTTTGGTTTTATGGGAAGACAACATTTCAGTTAAAAGATCTGAGTATAACAGAAAACTCACTAAATTTATCCAGCTCTTTCTGAGTGAAAGATGGACCTTGTCCATGACAGTCATGTTCCCACCATGTATTTTCTAGGAGTTTGCCACTTTGGTTAGCAGTTCCATTGACTCCTTGGGCAGTGTTGTGGGCCAACACTCCAGTTCCCCCTTTGCCACCTACAGGATACTGTCATTTCTGACATCTTTGAACCTCAATCTACTCATCTGCCAAATGGGAAAAACAGAAACAGTTGAAGTTTTTGTTGAGAGCATTCATTGTGTTTATGCACATGAGTTTGTGGTATAACTCCACGTGCAGACAGTAACTTAAGTGTTAGTCTATTTTTGTTTTTGGTACTGGAGATCGAATTCAGGTCCTTGTGCTTGCAAGGCAGGTGGTATAAAAACTGAGCTAAATCCCATGCCAAATGTTAGTCGTTATTGTAGTGGCGGTTACTGTTATTAAGAGGGATTGTCTAGAGTCTTGGTAGCCATGGCCGCCATCCCTCTGACTGGCAAAGAGGGTAAAGCATGTTGAAGTTTCACATTTGCCCCATAATTCACTGCAGGATCCATTTGGAAGAGTAGAGCGTCTTTAGAATAGAAGGATTTGGTCATGAAAGTTCCTGGCTGTAAGCCTCAGACAGGGGGAGAAAGTCCTAAGTTAGCCCTGTGTTCCTGAAACTGGTCTTCAAGAATCACGTGCCCCATACTAACATATGGTTAGCTACTAACATATGTGAGCCATGACTACACTCACATGTAGCATCTCACCCAAACCTCCTGCTCATCCACTGCCTTCATCCTCTTCCTTCTGAACTGTTTCCTTCCCTGCTATTCTGCCCATTTGATAAGTTTCAAGCTCTAAGAAGGAACTAATGGAAAAGATGTTATCTGCTCCACAGGTAAGAGTGAGTCACTTTCATTCTCTGGTGCTCAAACCTCAAAGCCCAGCCGTAAACTAAGTTCAGTTCAGCTACTAAATATTTATTAGGCATTGACTTCATTCCAGGCATTGTGCTGAACCCTGGGGATATGAAAATGGAGAGTACAGAGACTGTGGATTCTATGGGCTCATCTGACCTGATTTTAAGCCAAAACCTTTATTTACATCTTTTTCTCAAATTTAGTTGAAGATTGAATCTCTCTATCTCTTGCCTTGATATTAGACTCTACAAAAAGACCAGTTTCCTTGGCAGGTCCTTAAAAATAATACTTGGATATTACCAAAAGATCTGATGATTGCAGAGAGTCCTATCATTGTTAATGATCAAGAGCTATTTTCCTTCACAGTTCCTAAATTATATGAACTTTTTCTTCTTGAGATGCCAGCAAAGACAAATAATGTCTTTAAAACAGATGGCATGCAGAGCTGTTGTTTAAATGTCAGCTCTGCTGCTGTTTGTTGCCCTGCTTACTCAGGGAGTTATTTGCATGTTAGATGCACCTGAGCACTTGGTCTGTGATGTAAAGGAGTCAGAAAGCTTATTTGAGTATTGCTTCCTATCAAAACTCCTTGGATAGTTCAATTAGGTATGGTAATGACAGATGATATAATCATGACCTTGTTTTTGGTGACTATTAAAGCCATAAGCTTTATTGTGTTCCTTTAGTAAAAATAGTAAGATGGCTTTGTTTTAATCCTTTGCTTTTAAGATTATAATATTTGCCATGATCTAATTTTTAGTTTCCCAGTAGACCCCGTGGACAAATACTTAATAGCCACTAAATTATCAGGAGGAACCAGGGAGAATGATAGGGGACATGAGTCGGAGATAGGAAACCAGCCAATAAAAGGCACTTGTCACTGGCTGTCAAGGGCCATCTATATGATTTGCATAGCACAGTGTAAAACAAGGTGCAGAAATTTGTTCAAAAGTTTTTAAGAATTTCGAGACCGGGACAGTAGCACACCAGGTTTTATGTGCCTGAGTGGATCACATATACATGACATGTCATCAGCCCTCACCATTACCACAGGTGATTACAGAATCTTAGCCTTTGAGAAAGTGAGCTGTAGAACCCAAGTCTCAGAATTTTCCCACCTGGGCATGACACACCTGGGTATTCAGCAATTCCTCCCATCACAGGTTAAACTGATGTCAAACTTGCCACAGAAGACACACAGAATCCTCTCTGTGATGGCATCATGAGTTGTATGAGATGTTTTTTCTAAAGTAAAATTTCAGTATTCAGGTTTAATTACAGTTGTTGATAAATAAGTGTGTTTGGGTTTGCAGTTTGGGTATTCGGTCTCTAAAAGGTTTACCATCACTGGTTTAGAGCTCGGCTGTTTCTTTCGGGTGTTGTCACCTTTAGGCAAAGAGATGTGGTTATTGGCAACTGGGTGTGCACAATAGTAAAGCTAGGAATGTGGGCAGGCCACTAGAAGTGCCCAGCATGCTACCCAACTACCAAGGAACCCACTGTAACCGAGCCTCTGTAAAAGTTAGCTGCCTCTTAATGGGAACACCTGCTGAACTTCCCCCTTTATGAATATGTCTCCTGAAGTTCTTTGTCATCTGCCTGCTTTGCAGCCAGCTCTTCCATCAGCCATGACAGCCATCGTTTCTTTGTGAGGAAGTTCCAGTGTGCGCTAAGAACAAAGAAGGGAGAACCATGCACTTGAGTTCTGAAAATGTTTTCCAAGCATTCTAACCCTAGATGAGTTATGTCTTCCCCTAAAGCCTCATTTGCCTCCTTGGAGCAACAGATTTAGGATTACTTTCAGTCTGTTTCTACAAGATTTGGGGCATCTGCATTAGAAACATGTGGAAAGCAATTTTAAAATAATAATTTCATCACTAAGTAATATAGTCTCTTAAGTCTAGAGGCAGGGTTGGAGGGGGAGGAGTAGCGTTGCCAGGGTAGCCATCATTGCGTTCATCTCTCATCCTGTGTTTATTTAAAGGACGTCTGAAAATTACATTAAATGAATTAGAAAATTATTTCATCTTATTTTGGCTCTTTAATCATTTCTGTGTGCCATAAACATTAGCTCTCTAATTCTTGTAATTCTTAATTTTGTGTCAACTGGAATAGTTTGTGGGGCACACAGATATTTGTTAAAATATTGCTCTGTTTCCAGTGGGAGTGTTTCGGGATGAGATTAACTTTTAAATTGGTAGAGCAAGTAAAGCAGTTTGCTCTCCTTACTGTTGTAGGCCTTATCCAATCTGTTGTAGGCCAGAATAGAATAAAAACGCTGACACCTCTGCTTCACCCTTTAGTAAGAGAGAATTCCCTGCATGCCTTCCATGGAGCACGGGGTATTTTTTGCAGTCTTTGAACTCACACTGAAACATTAATTTTTCCTGGGTCTTGAGCCTGCTGGCCTTTGGTCTGGAGCTATACATCACCTCCTGGTCTTTAGCTTGCCAACTCAACCTGCATTTCTTAATTTCCATAGTCGATTCCTTATGATACACACAGACTCCCACAAAGAGTTAGAGAGGAAGAGGAGGGAGACGTTTTGGGTTCTCTTTCTCTAGTGAATCCTGATTAACATAATGACATGTAAATAGCTTTTACCAGGATGATGAGAATGTCAGACAAAGGAAGCTGAACTGTTGTCAGCAGCCCAAGTTTGCGTCATCCAGACCACGGAAAACTGAGCCAGTAAGGTGGGAATGGGCGACACTGCAAATGCCAGGGTTCAGCCTACATTGTCACCTTGCTTGTAAAACAGTGGTTCAGGCATCACGATTGAAACCTGCTTATTGGAAAGCCTTTCATTTTAGTGCTTGGGTTCATGTGAGCAACGTAGATTTTTTTTTTTTTCCTTAAACTGAATCTGACTTCAAAACCCATCTAAATGGCAGTAAGATGTGAAGAGCCTCATACAGGGGCTGGTCATCAGCCGATCCTCTCAGCTCTTCCCATCCAAAAGTGCCAGAGGTGTGCGTAGAAGGGTGTCAGGCCCCTACAGATCCCCACAGCTGCACACAGCCTATTTATTCATTACACGGTAATGTGTCCCCTGTTAGAGAGAATTTGTGTTTTAGAGCAAAACTCCTTGAAGGGCAAAAATGATGACTAGGGACATGCATGAGATGTTCCTGATGAAATCAGTGGTCGTTGTGTTCCAGGTAGATAATTCCACTGCCCGGCAAGAGTTGAGGATAGTGATTAGTACACTATGCAGTTCACACACTCCCCTGCTCTCAAAGAGGCCTGGGCTGCAAGGAAACCCAGAGTAAATGACTTTCTTCCTCAGTGAGTGGGTGAGGTGCTGTGCTGAGCCGGTACCAGACCTTCCTTTGTAGAGAGAGGTTGTATAGGATGCTGTAATGAAACTGCCAGAAAGGACAGCCCAGTATACAGGGAGTGAGAAATCCCCACTGTTCACCAGCCCCTATGTGAGTATTCGGCCCCTTCGAGGCACCTGCACGTACTCTGCTTTTGCTTAGGGATCCTTGAATGCATCGAGCATTTGGACTCTGCCAAGTTCAATGCACCTGGGTGATGGGGCCCTTGGAGTAGGGGCTGGGGGACACATGCTTCATTGTAACTGTCAATCAGTTTGCATATGCAAGGGTGGTGTACTGCAGACATTTGGAAGAGAAGCTGAGCTCTTCAGAGACCGGTAGGCTGAGTTGTGGTCCGTAGAAAAGTTTCTCCTGCCCCTATGGGTTTAAGCAGATTTAGCTGTCACAAACCTTTAATGATGTGGCATGTTCCATTCCTCTACAACCCTTAGGACCTCTAAGAGGGAGCGACTTAGCCTCTGCCTCCTATTCCTCATTCTTCTCCCTTGATTCTTTCCAAGTCTGTGTGGAGTGAGAGGATCGGGCTTCTCCTCAGTGTACTGTGACTTGCTTGAGCTTGACAAAGACGTTTTCAGCACACTTGCCTTGGAGCTCTCTTGGCTGCCCTTGGCTTCTTCCTTAATCCTACGTTCACTAATGCAGTGTCATGCATTCGTGTTCCTTCCTCCTTCCCCAGGAACTCTGTGATTGATGATGTCCAGGCCTCAGTCCTGGCATCTGTAGTGTGTCCTCCAGACCCCAGGGCTCACTCGGCTTCCTCAGATGCGGCTCCTCTTCCCTTTCTGCCTTTCCTTCTGCCTCCTTGTCCTCTCGGGGCTGCTGTGTCGCTGTTGTCTCTTTCCCATGCGCTAATCTTCCTTATTTCTGGGTCCCCCCACATTGTGCTATTAAGCAAGAATCATCTTTGATGCCTCTTCCATCTCATCTTGGAAAAATGCGTGCTTTCCAAAGCATCAGTGGCATTGCTCCCTGTGACTCAACACGCAGTGATATCGCTGCCCCTTGGGAGGGCCACAGTATAACGTCTGCCCCAAGTGGTATCAACATATATACTCGATAGCATCTTTTGAACTTTTGTAGAATGGCTTTGAATCGAAATGATACAGCTTCGCCCCACATTTTCTGTCATCTTGTGTACCAAAAAAAAGTCCAAAAATATGTAAAACACAGACAAGAAAGAGCATGTGCAGGATGGTAAGGCTGTAGATAAAAATATGTAAAATTCAGACTTCAAATACAGGATCAGAGAAGCTAAACTAATTCCTGAGCCTTCATATCCTTTACATACCTTTATTTAGTCTTTCAGGAATCAAAATCATGAATAGTAAGCAGAACCGAACCTGAAAGCAGGATATCCATATTTCACTTATTATTTCCTCTGATTCATTAAGCAAAACTGGCCTATTTCTGCAAATGTAAGCTAGATGTACTGATTTCTGCCTTCCTCCCTCAGTTCAGGGCCTGATTGTTGGGAGAACCAAAGAAGGTGACGTTCATGGCAGCATGTTTTAAATGTAAAGTAAGTCAGTGTCCAAGGGATCCCTTTACCCCAGCTTCTGGTCCTGGGCTACCTATTAAAGTCACAGTCATCTGCCAACCAGTTCAATATTTCCATTTTTATTGGATCTCTACTTGAAAAAGTGCCCTGTGTAGCTAAGCAGATATTTGAGGGTTTTATTCTACATCATTTCTCTCATATGTCTTTTAAGGGGGGGAAATGCTACCTCTATGACACTCTTGCATAGCAGCCCAAAGGCCAGAACCTCTTCTCATTAGGTCTGTTACGGTGAATGATTCAGGTGGTGAAAGCCAAGGGACCTGAGGCTATGACTTCGATGGGGTAGACACAGAAAAAGAATTTGAAAAGGGCAATTTTAGAAAAAAGAGGAATCAAGATATATCATATATAGGTACCAATTCCCTATGATGAATATAATCATTATGTATATCTAAATTGTATCAATAAAATAATTTTAAAAGGACAATTTTCTGAGCATGAGATTATTTTAGGAAATGGAAATAAAAAGGAAGAAAAAAGTCTGTATTATACTAAATAAGTGTTAAGGTATATCAGACTCTTTATTTTAAATGACAGCCTTAAAATCTCATTAGGAAGGAAGTGCTCGAAAAAAAAATAAAAGCCTCTTGACTGGGTTATAAATGGTTCACTAGCATCCATAATGGAGTGATAATTGAATTAGGAAAAAATTATGATAAATACCAAAGGCAGGAATCCAGAAGATGAATATATTACCAGCAGCATCCTAGAGTTTGCTCTTAAGAGCAGAAAAGGGTATAGGCATAGTTGCAAAACAGGGGGAAGAGCTCTGGGCTTGGTGCTAAGACCTGGCTTTGAATCTTGACTTCTGTCTACGTGTTTGTGTCCCTGAGAGATAGATGCTCTCTGTACCTTTGTTTTCTTATCTGTAAAATGGGGATGACCACTTAGACATAGCGTTGCTGTGAACTCAGTTGAGATAATAATAAAGAAGATTGCAGCAAGCATTTTAGTTGGCTTCCTGCTATTCGTTTCCATTCCAGGGGTGAAACTTGATTAAGACCACTACAGTAACCTTTCATATGCCAGTAATTGGTTCAGAAATGGGGCCCTGGGCCAGTCTGAATGACATTCTCCAGGTGGCATGTGTTGGTCTAGGAATGATTTTATAACCTCATTTGACTAATTGTCGGGGCCCAGGTTTATTAGAGCTCTAGCGATAATCACATAAAGGCCTCTCTACATCTGGGAGTCCGCAGCTGACTGTTAGGCACCTGCTACAGCCACCTCCTACAAACCTAAAGATAAACTTCGACAGAGTAAAGACCACTATAAGGCAGTGCATGCAGGGGCCCCAAATGAAAGCAGCCCTGAATTTCGCTCTAATTCTGCATAGTTTTGTACTATTCAACCCATTACTTTCCAGAAAGAACATCTTACTGATCCCAAATGCTTGGTAAAATAATACAAAAGACAGTATTGTAACCATGTCACTATCGCGCTTTGAGATTTATACAGTCCTCAGTCTAAACCGAGGATTTTCCTATGGTCAAATCATGAATCATTTCAAACTCAGTTTACTGAGATGTGAAATATGTGTATTACATATGCACAATTACACAGTGCAAGTGAAACACTTGCTTAATAAACAGTCAGCAAATGTTGTGATGCTACAGAAAATCTGCTTGTAGGGTCATGTGTTAGCGGCTCTGCTCCCTTAGGGACCTATCTGCAGAGGAGGGTCTATAGCACCTAGCCAGGAAATCAGGAGCTGTGCCTTCCCCTTACAATATAGAGAAGTACCAGGCTATAAAGTTCCTGGAACACCTACTGATAGTGAGGATCCCCAGCTATCTTACTCTACCTTCTATTGCTGTAACAACAAAAGAGCTGGGGTTGTTAATGTATTAAAAAAAAAAGAGAGAGAGAGATTTTACTCTGAGTTTTGGAGGCTGAAAGTCTTAGAGCATGCAGTTCCATTGGTTCAACCTGTAGTGTGGGGCTTCTGGATACATCACAGTGGTGAGTTGGCATCGTGGTGGGACCACGTCCAAAAGAAAGACAGAAGTCACATGGAAAACAGAAAATGAGGGATTTAGGGACCAGGTTTGCCCTTTTTATAGCATCTCACACTTGAGGGAGTTAATAAGCACCCATGAGAACTGTATTAATCCTTTCTGAATGTGGGATCCCCTCTGACCTAATCACTTTATTTTGGGCCTCACTTTGTAAAGAATTCACCAACTCATCACTGTGATAAGGTCTGGGGGCGTATTTATTGTACATAAAATCGGGGGAGATACTTGCAGACCACAGCACCAGTCCTGCTGGGAGCAATTTGATATATCCAGAGAACCCAAGCTCTAGAGTCATGTTGGTATCCTGGCAAGTATCAGAGCTTTGCTTTTCCCTGTGTAAAATGAGGATTATAATAGCTACTATCCACGAGTATTGGCAGGATGAAATACACAAAACCCTTTGTAGGATACTTGGTTCTAGGGTAAAAGAAGAACCTTAGTCTTGGTCCTTGTTGAGTCCTGAAGGCCCTTCCTTGCCAGCATCACTTTTATATGTTTCTAATGATTGTTCAAGGACTAACCGGGGAAAAGCCCAATTCCTCTGCTTTCGCTTTTTCAACCAAGGATTCACATTTGGTGTTCTGTAAATCTTTATTAGCAGACTGAGTATATATTTTTCCCATTAAGTTTATTGGTACAATTTAGGTATACAATACAGTTGCATTCATCATTTGGATCGTGTACCTTTACATGACAGATCTTGCTTCTTATTTTTTCGTCCTTCCCCTGCCCTCCCTTCATCCCCTCCACTCTTCCCTATTTACAAAGACGTTGTTTCCCTTTTTTTTCCTTTTCTCATATTTTTTTCTTTGTGCTTCTTACCTTTCCCTACCCCTCCCGCTTCCCCTACTCCTTTAAGACTTTTTCTTCCGGTTATACAATATCAATTATACATTTTGATCCGTATTTAATATTTGAAAGTGTGTATGTTGAGGTGTAATTTACCTACATCAGTATTCACCCTTTTGAAGTGTACAGTTAACTGTGTTTTGATTAATTTATACAGTGTGTAACCAGTAGTGCAGTCAAAATATTGGACATGCTCCTCACTCACAAACAGATTTTTGTGGTCCCAGGGGGCCATTGCTGTGCCTTCTATCACTATGTTTTCCTTTGCTAGAATTTTATGTGAATAGAATCAGTCATACATTATATAATATTTTCAATGTGGACTCTTTATAAGCAGGGTGTTTTTTAAAACCATCATCATTGGGGTTTTTGCTTGTTTTATTTTTTCTTGCTAGTCAGTACTTTACTGTGTTTATGTGTAACAGTTTGTTTTACCCACTTACTACCTGGTAGGCATTCAGTAGTACCTAGTTTAGGTTATTATGCATAAAGCTCCTTTCAGCGTTGTGGTAAGTTATCACGATAATCTCATCAACAGTATAAAAGTTCCACTTGCTTCACATCTTTGCCACCATTTGTGATTAGTTTTTAAAGTCTTGGCCACTTTATGGAAGCGTAGAAAATCTCAGTTTTCAACGGGCATTCCCCCACCACTAATGAGGTTGAGCATCTTTCCTGTTGACAAATGCCTTCAAAATTTTCGTCGGATTTTGTATTAATTGTCTGTCCTCTTATCACTGATTTGTAACCATCTTTTTATTCTGCATCAAAACACCCTATTATATATATGTGTGTGTGTGTGTATACCTATTATATATAAACATTATATATTATATATAATATATATTTTATATATAACCAACACCATGTGCTATGAATAATAGCATAAGGAAATCATTACTTAAGAAGCCAATGAATGAAACTAAATTAAAATTGAAACATTCTCTACCTACATATGTGAAAA
>NW_022900941.1:15263134-15320202 GCF_012274545.1 Fukomys damarensis | reverse complement strand
ATATAGTATATATAAATATTATAGATTAGATATTAGATATATAGGTATATGCATAAATATTATATATAAATACCATATATATACCAAATATATATATAAATACCATATATATATATATGGTATTGTAATTTTCTCTCAGCCTGTTGCTTTCTTAACAATGTGTTCGAAAGAAAGGTTTTTAATTCTGGTCAAGTCTAATTTATCATTTTTTCTTTATGTTTTTGTGCTCCACTGAAGAAATAATCACCTATCCCATGGTTACAGTGTTATTCTCTCATGCTTTCTTCTGGAAGTTTTCTAGCAAAAGGTCTTATATTTACATGTATACATTCATTTTATATACAGGAAAGGGGTAAGGATCATTTTCCTCTATATGAACATTTAGTGTATTCAGTGTCTTTTCTTGAAACACTTCCCCCCCATTAAATTGCCTTTTCTTCTTTGTCAATTAATTGACAATATGCATGAGTGTGCTTCTAGGATGACTGTTCTGTTCCATTAATCTATGTGTAAATCCTTACCTAATGCTATAATGACTTGATTAGTACAGTCTCATAGACTTCGAGTAGTATCAGTGGCCTTGACTTGTTTTACATTTTAAAAGCTTGCATTTTCAAATAATTTTAGAATCAACGTGTCACTGTCTGTAGAAAAGCCTGATAATGTTTTGATTAGAATTACATTGAACTTAGCCAATTTGGAGAGAATTGACATCTAAACAATATTAAGACTTCTGATCCGTGAATACAGTAACTTTTCACTTATGTCTCTGTTGACTTTCTCACTGCAGTGTTATACTTCTTAGTGTACATTATTTCCGTGTTTTATAGTTTATATTTTAATGCTATTAGAAATATTATTTTTATTTTACATGGTCACTTATTTCTCATATCTAGAAGTATATTTATCTTTTATGTATTAACCTTGTATCACATGATGCTGCTAAACTCATTTATTCTCATAATATTTTGGTATACTTCTTAGGATTTTCCATATATACAATCATGTTGTCTTCAGAGTTATACCTTTTCTTGCCTCTAAACCCACTGAACTTTTCCTTCTCTTTTTGCATGGGTGGGAACATCAGAGTGATGTTAAACAGAAGTGGTGAGGGCAGACATCCTTGACGAGTTCCCAGTATGGGGAGGAGGGAGTCTGATCCTATTAAGTCTGACGCTATCGGTAGCTTTATTGTAGTTGCCCTTATTGTAGGTGACTGCTGGGGGATTGAAAAGTTCCCTCCTATTCCAACTTTGTTGAGAGGTTTTTTTCTTCCATTTTTGCTTTCTGTCATTAGTGGATGTTGAGTTTTGTCCACTATTCTTTTTTTTTTAATTAATTTTGTTGGTATATTTAATATATACAATTTAATGACATTCAATGTTGGAAATCTGTACCTTCACATAATCAGTCTTGTTTTTTATTTTTTCTCTCTTCCCCTGCCCTCCCTTCAACCCCTCCCTCCCTCCCTATGCACTAAGATTTTGTTTCCATTTTCTCATATGAATTCCATTCCCTTCCCTTTCCCTACCCTTCCATTTCCCCTTCTTCTTTGTCCCTTTTCTTCCTCTTTCACGTTACTATAACTTTTAGTCCTTATTTGCACTTTCAGTTTCTCACACTAGATTAACTATTTGGTATTTACACGTGTGCCCTGTTTATGTCACTTAAGAATATTGCCTTCATGTGCATCCATTTAGCTATAAATGTCTCTCATTTCTCTTTTTATGGCTAAGTAGTATTCCATTTTCTTTATCCAGTACGTTGTCATCATGACTTTTCTTGTTTGGAACTGAAAAGAAATTTACATTTCCTAAATAAATAGAATTAATAAAGATTATTTTATCTTTTTACCCATTCTATAAGTCATATAATATTGTACAGAGCTTTTTACACCCTTTTTATGAAGAATATTAATCTATTTCCCAATAATGATGTCTTTGGACTTGATACCAAGGTAATGTGAGCTTCATAAAATGATATGGAAAGTGTTCATATGTTTTATGGGTTTTTTAAAAATTGATATTCTGTGATATTGAGCATTTTGCAGCCATTTTCATGAAGGATATTAATTTATTGTCTATTAATGATATCTTTTGGGTTGTTATCAAGGTAATATGAACTTTATGAAATGATGGAGAATGTGTTCTTCCCCCTTATTCATTCCTAGTGTTAGTAATGCACATTCTCTCAGTCTTTCCCTCTGTGCTCGCTCCTCTCTCCTTCTCCCCCACCCTCTGTTTTTCTGTCTCTCTTCTCTCTTCTTTCTCTGCATCTCTCACTGGTTAGAGGTTTGTCATTGTATTTTGATAATAGCAACCAGTTCCTTTTTTATATTGATTTTAAAATTGTTTTTCTTCTTTAGTTTTATCTATGTTATAATTTTATCTTCTTTAGCTTGTGTTTTGTGTGTTTTAAATTTTCCTACGTTCTTGAAATGGATACTATTGATTAAATGCATTGTGGAAAGTTCCTACATGTATACAATATAGCTTAATTCTTCTTTTTTTATCCCCTATCCCCCTTCCTTCCCTACTCCCTCTCACTTTGGTTTCCTTCCTATTTACAAAAACTATTTTCATCAGTTTTTCCCTGCAATTCTTTTTTTAATCATCCAGTTTCTCTGCCTTTCCTCTCCCTCTTTATCCCTTGATCACCTATCCATTTGAAAAGATATCCCTACTTTCTATTTATCTAATACATATTCCATTTCTCATATAAAAGAAACTATGTAATATTTAAGCTTGTGTGTCTGACTTATTTCACTTAACATTATGTTCTCTAATTGCATCCACTGGCCTATAAATGCCATAAGTTTATCTTTCTTTATGGCAGAGTAGTACTCCATTATGCATAAATATCACATTTTCTTTATCTCTTCATCAATTGATAGACGTACATGCCTTTCCCAAGATTGACATTCTATAAATTGTCCTTCTATAAACATGGATATGCTTGTATACCTGTGCTATGATGTCTTTAACTCTTTTTTGGAAGATATCTATAAGGGGAATAGCTTAATCAAATAAAATACCTATTTCAATTTTTTGAGGAATCACCCTGCTGATTTCCATAGTGATTGTAATAATTTACATTCCAACCAACAATGTAGGACTTTTTTCTTACATCCTTGCCAACGTTTGTTATTATTTGATTCCTTAATGATAACCATTCTTTATCTTAATATAGTTTTAATTTGTATTTTTCCAATGGTTGTCAATGTTGAACATTTTTCATATATTTATTGGCCATTTGTACTTCTTCTGAGAAGTGTCTGTTCATTTCAGATGCCCATTTCTCAACTGGATCTTTTATTTGGAGGTGTCTAATTTTTTGAATTCTTTGTATATTGTAGACCTTAGTTCTCTGCCTGAGAAATAGATGGCAAATATTTTTTTTCAATTCTGTAGGCCATCTCTTCACTCTTTTGGTTGTTTCTTCTGCTGTACGTAAGCTTTTTAACATGATATGATCCCATTTGTTAATTCACAGTATTATTTTTTATAGCATTGGGGTTCACCTCACTTTTGTTTCCTTCCTATTTACAAAAACTATTTTCATCAGTTTTTCCCTGCAATTCTTTTTTTAATCATCCAGTTTCTCTGCCTTTCCTCTCCCTCTTTATCCCTTGATCACCTATCCATTTGAAAAGATATCCCTACTTTCTATTTATCTAATACATATTCCATTTCTCATATAAAAGAAACTATGTAATATTTAAGCTTGTGTGTCTGACTTATTTCACTTAACATTATGTTCTCTAATTGCATCCACTGGCCTATAAATGCCATAAGTTTATCTTTCTTTATGGCAGAGTAGTACTCCATTATGCATAAATATCACATTTTCTTTATCTCTTCATCAATTGATAGACGTACATGCCTTTCCCAAGATTGACATTCTATAAATTGTCCTTCTATAAACATGGATATGCTTGTATACCTGTGCTATGATGTCTTTAACTCTTTTTTGGAAGATATCTATAAGGGGAATAGCTTAATCAAATAAAATACCTATTTCAATTTTTTGAGGAATCACCCTGCTGATTTCCATAGTGATTGTAATAATTTACATTCCAACCAACAATGTAGGACTTTTTTCTTACATCCTTGCCAACGTTTGTTATTATTTGATTCCTTAATGATAACCATTCTTTATCTTAATATAGTTTTAATTTGTATTTTTCCAATGGTTGTCAATGTTGAACATTTTTCATATATTTATTGGCCATTTGTACTTCTTCTGAGAAGTGTCTGTTCATTTCAGATGCCCATTTCTCAACTGGATCTTTTATTTGGAGGTGTCTAATTTTTTGAATTCTTTGTATATTGTAGACCTTAGTTCTCTGCCTGAGAAATAGATGGCAAATATTTTTTTTCAATTCTGTAGGCCATCTCTTCACTCTTTTGGTTGTTTCTTCTGCTGTACGTAAGCTTTTTAACATGATATGATCCCATTTGTTAATTCACAGTATTATTTTTTATAGCATTGGGGTTCTTTTCAGAAAGTCCTTCCTCTATGGCTGCAAGCATTTTACCTATTTTATCTCCCAGCAGATTGTTTCAGTTTTCACATTTAGATCTTTGATCCACTTTGATCCTTGTTTATTAGATGGTGAGATTTATGGGTCTAGACTCAGTATGCTACATGGGGATATCCAATTTTCATGGCACCATTTATTAAGGAGGCTATCTTTTCTGAAGTGTGTGCTTTTGGCCCATTGTCAAAGATTAAATAGTTCAAAGTGCCTGAGGTTTTTTCTGCTTCCTCTATTCTGTTCTATTGATCCCCTTGCCTGCTTTTGTACCAGTGTTATGCAAGTGTAATCATAGTAGCTTTTCAGTATATTTCAAATGTGGCATTCTGATACCTCCTGCTTTGCTTTTGTTAGTCAGGGTTACTTTTGCTATTGTGGGTCTCTTCTGGTTTCACATAAACTTTAGGATTGTTTTCTCCAGATCTTTGAGAAATTCTGTTAGTATTTTGATTGGAATAGTGTTAAATCTATATATTAGTTTTGGAAGCATGATCTTTTTATTATATTGGTTCTGCCTATATAGGAAGGGGGAATATCTTTTCATTTTCTGATGCTCTCCTCAATTTCCTTTTTTCAGAGTACTGTAGATTTTGTGGTAGAGGTATTTTATTCCTTGGTTAGGTTCATTCCTAAGTATTTAATTTTTCTTGATGCTATTGTGATTGGTGTTGTTCTCCTGATTTATTTCTCAGTGAGTTTAATTATTAGTGTATAGGAAAGCTATTGATATTGCTGATTATTTTTTATCCTGCTATGCCACTGAATTTGATTATTTATTCTAGGAGTCCTTTGGTGTAATTTGGGGGGTCTTGTAAGTAGACAGTCATGTCATCTGCATGTAATGATACTTTCACTTTGTCCTTTCCTCTATGCAGCCCTTTTGTATCTTTTTCTTGCCTGGTTGCTCTGGCTAATATTCCAGAAATGTGTTGAATAAGGATGGAGAGAGTGGATATCCTTGCCTTGTTCCTCATTTTGGAGGGAAAGCTTTCGATTTTTCCCTATTTAATATGATATAGGCAGTAAGTTGGTCATAAAGGGCTTTTATCAGATTGAGATCAGGTCCTTTTGTACCTGTTTTCTTCAGAGTTTTAAATTATGAATAATGGATGTTGAGTTTTGTCAAAGGCTTATACTGTGGCTGAGATGATCATTGAATTTTTGTCCATTTATGTGAGGCATTACATTTTTTGATTTGCTCATGTTGAACCATCCTTGCATCCATGGAATGAAACCTTACCAGTCGTGGTATACGATCTTTTTTAATGATTTGTTGCATTCTATTTGCCAGTATCTTGTTAAGAACTTTTGCATTTTTGTCATTAGAAAGATTGGCCTGCAGTTCTCTTTTTTGTTCTACCCTTGTATGGTTTGGAATCAGGGTAATGATAGCTTTCAAGAATGACATTGCAAGGGCCTGTATTTCACTCAGTGGTTCCACTGCCTGCTTCACAAGTGCAAGGTTCTGAGTTCAATCCCAAAGTACCCCCCCAAAAAAAAAATAATAATGATATTGGGAGTACTCCTTCACTTTCAATTTTCATTAAAAAGATTTAGAAATGTTGATGTTAGATCTTTGATGAAGTTCTTATAGAATTCAACAGTGACTCCTTTGGGTGACTCCTTTTTTTAGGTAGGAGGTGTATTTTTCATTACTGCTTCAATTTCATTGCCTATTTTTGGATTATTCAAGATTTTAAGTCTTCTTGGTTCAGTTTTGGTAATTTATGTATATCTAGAAATTGCTCCATTTCTTCTGAATGCCCCCAATGTTTTGGCCTACGGGTTTGTGAAGTAGTTGCTAATAATTTTCTGGAATTCAGCTGTGTCCATTGTGATTTCACCCTTTTTCATTTCTAATTGTACTGATTTGTGCCTTTCCTTTAATTGGTAAGGTTGGCTATTCTTTCAAAAAAAAAAAAGAAAAGCTCTTTGATGCATTGATTATATGTGGTATATTTTGATTTGGGTTTCTTTTCTTCTTATTTTTTTTTTCTGCTGTGAACTTTGTAGCTCTGGATTTAGATTATTCTTGCTTTTCTATTGTTGTGGCAGAGAGGAACAACTCAGCTTTGCAGCCAAGTGCTACAACTCTGTGACACAGTTGCAGCAATTTGAAGATTCAAGAATCAGAAAGTTACACAAGGAGATGGAGGAAAACTGTTTATTACCTGGCTCAGAGGAGTTTGTTTGCCCACTCCAAATTCTGAGTTTGGACTTGCAGTAAGGATCTGTGTATATATAGATGAGGAAAAGAAATTGAGGGGAACCTCTTAGGACAGAGACACAGCTAGAAATGGAAAATTAGGTAGAAACAACAGGTACTAACAGTTACATTGTTTGATACATTCAGTAGGTTGATGTGCAGCAGAGTCACAGAGCATTTTGATACATTGGGCAGGAACACCTTACAGGCCAAATGGTTACATTTCTGGCACAGAACACCTTATGGGGAAAAAAATAAATGGGGACAAGGCAAAGACCTGTCCTATTGTACATTACTGCTTCATTGCTATAATCTTGGAGTGCATCATTAGGTTATATATTTGGGCTTATTCTGTTTTTCTGATGTGGGCATTCATAGCTATAAACTTCTCTTGGAAGACTGCTAGTTAAGTATAGTGCATAATTTCATTCTAGAGATGTCCACTGGGTGTGGCTGACATGTGTCCCAGGCTCTAGCTACCTCCTTTGAGAGGAAGATTGCAACTTCTTTGGCCCAGTCCCCAGTTTTTTAGGAACAGGTCCCAGTATTGTTATGATTCACAGGAAGTCCAGATTTTGGCAAACAGAGAAAACCAATTGACAGTAACAACTGTATCACCTTGGCTATAGTAGTAAATTCATTGACAGCAATTCTGTCAAATATAGATGAGATACTGACAAACCCGAAGAACCGCTCATTAGTCACATTTAATTGAAAGAAAGAGATCTATAATTTTAGTATAGACACTGAGGCAACCCCAATAATGACCTAGAGTAAATCAGACCCCTGGTTTCTGATGGATGTATACAGCTGTGCGGGAGCTCAAGGAGTACAAGGAGCTACTTGTCATCTTCAGATTCACCCTCTGCAAAGTTTCACCCACGAAACTTTGCCTCCCACCACGGAGTAGAGGCCGCAAACTCTTCCTGGCCTAAGCTTGAGCTTCTCGGGGAATCTCGGTCTGGCTCTCATTCTCTCCAGCCCTTTCTCCTTCGATGTCTCTCACCCAGTCTCTGCAGTAGTGTTACACTTCAGTCCTCCAGGGAAACTCTCCTCCAAGGTACTGGTCTCATCCTCATGTCAGTCTTTTGGCTGCCACCTCTGCTGCCCTGTGCTCAGGAGAACCAAGGTCTGGTGCCAGCTAGGAGTTAGTAGTCGGGCTGCTTCCCTAATTCTTGTGAGGCAGCTCATGGCAGCAGGGCAGGCAGGTGGGGCTGCTATGTGCTATAAATTTTTAAAGTACTACTTTAGCTACATTCAATTTTATTTTCGCTTTCATTGACTACAAATTGTTCTATAATTTTTATTTTGTTGTGTGTATGCCTTTATCCATTTATTTGTACTAGGGATCAAACTCAGGACCTTGCATTTGCGAGGCAGGTGCTGGAACCACTTAGCTAAATCCCCTGCTCTAATTTTATTTTAATGTGCAAGATAGGTAGTAATGTACTTCATTTCCAAAATTGGGAAGCTTTTCCAGACATCTTTCTTCTATTTATTTCTGGTTTAATTCAGTGATGGTCACAGAACATATTTTGTATGCTTTTGATCACTCTAAATTGGGTAAGGCTTGTTTTGTGCTGAAAGATATTATCTATCTTGATAAATTTGTAATAAAAAGAATATATATTCTACCCTTACTGAGTAGAGTGTACTATAAAATTTAAATAGGTCAAAGTCATTTAATTGTTTAGATCTTCTTATGACTGTCTCTGTGTTCTACTACTGAGAGAATACTGTTATAACTTTAGTTACAGACTTCTCTTTCCCTCTTTTCATTTCTATCACTTTTTACTTCATAATTTTAGAGCCCTAATTTTATGGTATATAAATTTAGGATTGTCATATCTTCTTTATGTTCTCTTCATCCCTGATAATATTTGTTTCCATGTTTTCTGATATTAGCATATTACTTCTAGCTCACTTTTAGTTAGTATTTACATGAAATATTTTTCTATATCCATCTCCTTTTCATGTGTGTATGTGTATATATACTATATATACAGTACATACAATACGTAATTATAATTATACAAATATATAATTATATATTATACATCATATATCATAGTATATTATACAATATTTCATATATCATATGTAATACAACATACTGTATATATTATATATTGCATATGATTATTGTATATATTATATATTATATACATGCATATATAATATATATGTGTATACTATATATATGCACACACACAGAAACATATATATATGTATGTATATGTATTTATGGTGGGTGTTTGCAAACAACATAAAAATGGTCTTGCTTTTTGAAAATCCAGTATGATACTTTCACCCTACTAATTGGATTGTTGTAATAATTTGCATTTAAAATATAGTAGTACTCAGTTCACAGACAGAAGCATTTGGGAATGTTTTTTTCTTTTTCTTTTTTTCAAATGCTGCATCAGGGCACAAACTCGGCTATGACCATCATTCCTAAATGAACATATATGTAGTCATCATCTCCAGACTCCTGGAACAAGTTAAGTTTGTGAACTGAGGGGCCACTGTATTCATATAGGGGGTTACGTTTAAATCTGTTGCCTTATTATTCAGTTTTTGTCTGCTCCATCTCTTCTTTATATTTTTACTCTTTTTCTGCTCTATTTTTTTCTCTCACTGAGTGTATTGGTACATGTTAGGTATACAGTACAGTTACATTCATCATTGGGCTCTTGTACCTTTACATGACAGGTCTTGGTTCTCATTTTTACCCTTGCCCCTGCCCTCCCTTCACCCCCTCCTCTCCTCCTTATTTACAAATACTTTACTTCCATTTTTTCATTTTCTCATATTTTCCCTTATTACCTTTCCCCTACCCTACCCACTTCCTCTACACCTTTAGCCCTTTTCTTCCTATTTCACATGGTCAATTATATCATTAGGATCTTATTGTACCATTATAGTTTTTCATACTAGGGAAACTACTTGGTATTTATACATGTGTGACATTTATTTCACTTAGGATTATATCCTCAGTATGTATCCATTTTCCTATGAATGATTCTAATTTCTCATTCTTTATGGTTGAGTAGTATTCCATTTTATAGAAAAACCACATCTTCTTTATCCAATCTCCAACTGATGAGCAAATGGGCTGTTTCTGTTTTAGCTATTACAAACTGTGCAGCTATAAACACAGGTGCACATATATCACTGTGGTATGGTTCTTTTAATACTTTTGGGAAGATATCTAGCAGAGGGATGGCTGGATCAAATGGAAACTCTAACCCCAGCTCTTTGAGGTATCTGCTCTCTTTTAAATTTATTTTTTGTGGTTCTGTTTCATCCACACTTGTAACTTGTTGCCTGTATTCTTTGGTTTGATTTTCAAGGTGATCTAACATTTAAATATCACTTAGTTATATCTTTATTTTACCAAGACTATCTTATATAAAATATTAAAGATTACTCTCCTATAACCCCTTTCATGCTTTCTGTTGGTTTTCTATATTTTATTTCTATATATTTTTGAAACTTCACAATGTTTATTTTATGTTCTCCTCATAGTATCATTTCCATGTCTATTTCTTCATTTATATTCATCTAGATAACTGCTTGGTATCCATTTTTCATCTGCCTGTGAGACTTGCTCTAATATTTCTTATATTAAAAACTCTAGCAATAAGTTATCTCAAATTTTGTCTAGAAGTGATTTATTTTTGCCTTACTTTTTAAAACTTATTGAAATGTTGATTAATTAAATTGATTTTTAAAATACTGACAGGCTTTTGTTTTTCCTTTTATCACCCTAAAGATGTTACTTGACCTTTAATGGGTTTTATATTTTTAAAATAAATCTATCAGGTGATCTCTGTTCCCATGGAAAGTATTTTTTCCTGAGTTTCTTTTAAAGTTTTGTCACGGACATTCATCCATTTGATTATGGTGCAGCTTTCTTGATTTGGTTTTCTCCAAATGGGTTCTGGTTGGCATTCACTAGGTCTCTTAGATATCGGATTTACAGTTCTCATGAAATTTGGTAATGTTTTTTATTATAATTTTTACATAATATTTTTTTATTTGCTACTGAGGCTCTAATTGTGCATATTTAGATTCTTATTGATTCTCAGGTCTCTGATATTCAGGTATTTATGTCTTTTATTTTTTGTATGTTTTATTTTGAATAGTTTATATTGTTTTGTATTCAACTTCACTGATTACTATTCCTATATCTAATATCTCAGCTAATCTGCTACAATATGTTTTTTTTATTTAAGTGTAGCTTTTCCTATCTACAATTTCCATTTGTATATTTTAATTAATTTAATACCACCTAATTATGTTTGTTTTACTTTAAATCTGTACATTTTACAATATCTACGATAGCCATTTTAAAGACTTGTTTATTAGCTTAATTATCTTCCTCGTTTATTTTTCTATTCTTGTTGATTACTTTTTCTCTTGAATAATCCTAATTTTCTGCTTTTTTGCATATCTTATGATTTTAATTGGATGCCAGAAATTGTGGATTTTATACTGGTGGATATTGGATTTCATCATCTTCCTATGGAGACTTTTATCATGACTTTTTATCATGACTTTTTTCTGGGATGCATTTAATGCATTTACACATTTTTCAACTCCTGCTATTCAATTTTGTTAGGATGAGTCTAGGAATGCCATTTATTAATGGTATGATTTAGTTTCTCTGCTAAGGCTGGATACTTCATAAAATTCTACCCCGTGGTCTTTATGTTGGAAGGCCTGACATCTCAGGGTGGTGGGAACTTCTTTTATTTTCAGTCCTATTTGAGCTCCAGAAATTATTCAACCTACTACTTTATAGTTGTTCTTGTTATCTCATGAACTTTACCTCATGAATATGTAGGTCACTACTCTGCCAAACACTGGAGGGAAATCTCTGCTTTTAACTTTTCTCTCCAGTAAACTGACCTGCAAATTCTAACTACCTTAGTCCCTTTCCTACTGACATATGTATTATCTCTTTGATCCAGCAAGATCTCTAGGTTCTGTTGGTATTGCCTCTCCCTGTGATTCTGTCTGGAAACCTTCTTTGGGCAGTTATTTGAAGAAATTGTAGAGCTCACCTAATTTATTTTACTTGATTAAGAGATCACATTCCATGCTGCCTGTTGTCCAGTGTCTCGAAGACAGTGCAGTGTAGTGTGTGTGTGTGTGTGTGTGTGTGTGTGTGTGTGTGTGTGTCTGTGTCTGCAGCAGTTTACTCCTTCATGGACAGAAGCAAAAATTGCATAGTCATATCCCCTGGTCTGTTGGATTTTATTATTACTTTTGTTGTCTTCATGTAGAGACAATCAAAATGCATTGGTGAGAGGAGGGTGGCAGATGAAATAGAAAGATAGATTCATCTCAGCCCCAGCCTTCTTTTCACCTCAGTCCTACTACCATCACACAAAAGAAAACTAAATGATCTTGAATATTCACCTAAAGTGCATTATCTTCTAATAATTAAAACCCTTACCAAACAAGAAGTCATGTTAATATGAGTATTTTTTAAAGCCTAAAGGTATGAAGACAGGAGCTTTCTTCCTTGCTGCCTTAATTTAAAAAAATAATAATAATGCTGATTAAATTCAAAGAAATGGTTAAAACATTTTGAACTATAAATTTTTAATCTTCATGAAACATTTTATTAAATGTCTGTAATTACATTAATGTAAGCAAATGAAAATAATGTGTATATTCTTTTAATTTAAAAATGTTAGCATAGTAATACACTCTTTAACTCAAATGCTTCTGTAACTATCTTCAATAACATTTTCATCAGTTGCTAAATTAAAATCTCTGAATCTCCTTCACTCTCCTGTTTTTATATGCTTCTTAAGACTGTTTTAAATCTCTTTTTACAGCATCCTACCCCAAATTTATTTTCTTTCCTCCTTTCCCTTATGTGGCTTATCAAAGCAGATGTTATCAAGGCAAGTGAAATGGAGAGTAGAGGCAGCTGTCCATATAACTTAGCAAACCTGATATAGAGTAAAACAGATTTGGAGAGACAGAATTACCCATAATAGCCATCAGTGTTTATTAGTTTCACCAGATAATTGTTCAACTTTTTACTTCATTTTGTCAGGATATCAAGAGATGGAATGAGTCTTTGAGTGAAAGTAGATAATTGAACACAACCAAGGATAAACTTTTAAGATAGATATGCCATATCTTCTCCAAGGGGAAATCATGACTTACTAATTTGTGAATGTGAGCTGGGATAATAATGAGTCTGTGAGAAAAGCAGTATCAGTAAACATCATTTGTTTAGACCTTTAAAATGACTTGCATAAAGACCAGCCTAGAAGTGAAATAAAAGTATGTGTAAACAAATGGCTAAATTTTAATTAGACTAGGGAAAAAGGTTGAGGATAGAGTAATTTTGATGAGTAGTGAACAGGCAAAGTCAACAGGGGAAAAGGACAGAGATAAATTGGCATTTCTTCAATCAGAAAACTAATAATAATAAATCAGGGCTAGAACCATTGTGAGTCTACATTTATGGTGCTGTAGAAGGATTTGCTAACAAAGTTTGTGTAAACTTAATTTTATTAGAAAATTATCACTTTAAGGAGTACAGCATTTGGCTTAGAGCTAAGGAACTGTTTAAGAGGTAGTCATTGCTTTCTGGGAAGTTGGCAGAATCTTTACACACTCTAAAACAGGATTTTGGGCTGAAAATGATGATGCCCAAAACAGTACCTAGGAGTCTGGGAGCTACATCTGTTCCCAGATCTGCTGCCTAAGTCCTATAAAAGTGTAGTGATCACATTAGCCTATTCCTGTATATCACAGTAAATAGTTCTCATAGACCTGTCCATTGTTTTCTAACACAGGCATAGTAGCCTAACAAGATGTGAAACACTTACGTAAAGACCTCAGCATTTTTCAGTCTGGAGTGATGACAGTGTAAAGATAATTACTAAAATATATAAAGTCATGAAGTGTTTTGAAAGTTGCATAGCAGATCCCAGAATATTAGATCAAAATTCTTCCCCCAAATTAAAAGAGGTCATTTTGGTATCAGTAACCTGAAGGAGTACATAGTAAGGAATTTTTTTCCATGAGCGGTCGTACCACAGATATATGTAAATAAATCCAATAATTATTTCTATGACTTCTAGCCTACATGGGCATTTGGGGCACATTTCAAACCTTTTCCAGTTTATGCCCTGAAGTCCTAACTGACGTACCAATTTCTGTGATGCTACTCTCAGACCAAGACTATGTGTTTACCAGGTGGTGACCTAGTACTTTTTTTTTATGTTTTTCTTCATCTTTACAAAGAAATTTCATGGTCCACTTTTTTTCCTTTCTTCACTTTTTTAATACTATTAATGCCCTACGTTTTTCCTTGAAATCATTCCTTATACGATATATACCAAACTCCCAACATTCAGTCTTTTGCATGTGCATGTGTGTGCATGTATGTGCATGTGCATGCATACGTGTGCGTGTGTGTGTGTGTGTGTGTGTGTGTGTGCGCGCGTGCACCAAAAGAAGCACAGGGGACTGGAAAACAAATGTTCATTCTTCCATACAGTCATCCTTCCAGTGTCACAAAGCTTAAATCCAGTTTAAATTTAGAGACTGAGTATTATGCATTCCAAAGGCATCAAGTTGAATTTACCCTTCCAGAAGGTCTTCTTAATGCTACAGCCAAAATATATCCCATAGCTGTGAATAAATATAAGCATGGCCATTTTTGACTACTTTGACAAAACCATGGAGAAAACAGAATGAATAACCACCATTTACTGGATGTGGCTTTGGCAACATGCTTGCATTTTTTTTTTTTTTAGCTCGTTTCAACCATATCAATGAAAAGAAGGATATGCAAATCAAGAGACCCATTATTCCATCTGTGGTTGAAGTTTCTGTTGCCAGTACCACACATAACTTACACATGTTTAGGAATCTGGAGATAACTCCTGCAAAGACTTATTTACATGACCATTTGCATTATAAGAAAGTGTGCCAGTTTATAAGATGCTATGAGTATTAAATACCCACAAGTTACTCTTTCTGGCTGGTGAATTGTGTTGAGTCTTCATTGCTTGTCTGGCTGAAAATTTTATAGATCTGATAGAAGTTTTCAAAGTGGAAAAATGGTTTGAATATCAATATTTTCTGTTTTATTAGGACCTACTATGTGTGAAGGCTGAAGAGGGAAGAAAAGTAGTTATAAAGTAATTTGAATCTGTAAGTGGCTAGATTCTGGCATAGAAGCAAATACAAGTCAAGCATCTGTAATGTAAACATGCAAAGTCCATAGTACTCTGAAATCTCTGAACGCTGACTTGATGCTCAAAGAGGTTCAGGTTTTAGAGCATTTCAGATTTTTCATTTTTAGATTAGAAATAAACAACCTATATTCAAAAATCCAAAAAAGCTCTAAAATCTGAAACACTCCTGGCCCTGAGCATTTTAGAAAGGGATCACTCAACTTATGGAAGCATTTTGGACAGATGTACCAGTGTCCCTAACTGAAAATCATGGTGTACTAACTTGGGAATGTTCTCTGATAAAAGGTCTATAAAGAGTAGAGCATCGGTAGGTCTTGTTTCATTTAGTTTTATTTTTTAAAAAGGAAAACAGCCTGTCATAATACCAACTCCAAATGGATTTCTCAAGAAAATATACTCTTGTTTTCATGTATTTGCTGATTTTGTTTTCTTTTGATACTAGGGGTTGAACCCAGTGCCTTTACCCTAGGCTACACCCTCAGGCACGTTTTTTGTGAGAGGGAGTTGTTTTGGGGTTTTTTTAGACAAGAGTACCACTAAGGTAATCCGTTGCTAAGGCTATGTTCAAACTTGAAATCCTCCTGCCTCCACCTCTCAGAGCACTGGGATTACAGGCATGTGTCACCTTCCCAGCTTTCCCTGTTTTTATGTATTTGTCATTTGCAGCCAACTTCATATACATTGGTCCATATTCATTAGTTGGTTATTAACACTTCTGCTGAACCTACACCCAAGGAAATAAATGGTTAGCAGAAGGTAATTGCTTAAGAAATAATCAGAATAATTGTTTAGTAAAATGTGCGCAGTACTAAAGTGTAACACTAGCTACACAGATAACAGCTTTGCTTGCCTTGGATGCCATGGCAGTGAATGTATCACCCGCCTGTAGGGGCCCTTGCCTCTCCCTGATAACCACTTGTGGACATTTAATGATCATTTCAGACCTACCTAACAATAAACACTCTGCCTGGGTTATTTAAAAATGAGCTATGATTATACATGTGAAAAACTCCTTGTTATTACATAACCAGCAGGTAACCAAGCAGGTCTCCAAGCTCAGCCTTTACACTCTGAACCCTACGTTGGTCTCACTTCAGTCTTTTAAATACTCAGAGTCATTTAGACCTCAAGTCAGGTTTTCTCAACTCTATCAAGGACACAAATAATCAGACCAGGAGTTTAGGTTTACAAATTCAAATGATTAAATATTTGTTCAGTAGTGTCTGTGTGGGATCAAGATACTTGAATCGACAGAAGAGAAAGCTGAGGAATGAATGAGTGGTAGTTCCCAAGTGCCCCAAATCATCACTAATTCACATTCCACCCTCTCGGATATTTACATTAATGGAAACAGTGTCAGGAATCAGCTTTTCCCTTTGCAGCTTTTTATGCAGATAGTGTTGCTGTGTGCGGGAGTATAGAATGAAACAGGTTTGGAAGAAGCTTGGCCAACCAGTGTAAGAGAACAACTTGTTTTAAAAAGATGCAATCCAGTGTTCTGTGTAAATGTATAAAAGAAGTTACTGTTACTGTACTGGTACCCTTTGCTACAGATGCAATCCAGTGTTCTGTGTAAATGTATAAAAGAAGTTACTGTTACTGTACTGATACCCTTTGCTACAGATGGCTTCCAGGGAGTGAGCTTAGTTGTCCCAGTTTAGTTTTTGCACTGCTGAGTGTGCTGGAGATAAACAGGATACCAGCATTCAGCCTGGCAACTGCAATATCTGAGTATGAGGACCGCCATAAGAGTGACAGTGTTTTTCAGCAGGCCCGAGACCTTCTGGGCCATGAAACTATGAGCTAAGCACAGAGTGTAAGGAGGACTAAAGCAGCATTCTGCTGGCTGTCCTTTGTCATGGTCACCCATCTTCTTAAGGAGCCAAAAGTACAAAGAAACGGTCTTTACAGTATTCAGTATTTCTGTATGATACTTCTCCTCTGCCCACCTGAATTAATGGAGCCTTGTCTGTATGTGAAAAACAGCTAACAGAGAAGAGAGTCAGCTCTTTGCTTCAGTTGCTGGATTCAGAACAAAAAGAAATAGATTGAGATTTCTCAAGAAAAATATTTATATTCAAAGAATATAAGAAAAAATATTGTAAAGATAGTTTTTTCATCCATCGTTTCATTGGTTGCACACCAGTGAGGGCTAACTCTGTTAGGCACTGTGCTGAGTTCTGGTCCAGTTGAAGATGAATCAGACACTCTATCAGCCTAGTGCATATAATGCTCACATTTTAGATTAGGGCAAGGATGGTGTCAGAAACTGTTATACACGGGAGTATAGATGAAATGAGTAAAATCCACTTCTGCCTCCAGGACACTTATGGTCTAATAACAGTTACTTTGATAACTTTCATTTTCAAATGATTAACAGTGTTCTTGTTGCAAGCACTGTGCTGGGTAAATCACAGGATTCATTTCTAGCCCCCCAAACATTCCTGGGATGAAGATAGTGTGATCTGAGCTCGCTGGATACAGGGAGCAGCAGGCTAACTTAGCAAAATGAGTGGGGATTTTATATCACATGCCCTAAATTGACACTTTAAAAATCCCCAGTGGAAATATTTCTCCAAAGTTCCTTCTTTGGCCCTGGCCCACACAGAGCCTCCCTGGGCTGCTCATTGCCTCTTGGATATAGTCACTTTGCTCATGTATGGAGCCAGATGCCACAGAATATTCCTAACCTGAGCTAAATTAACATTCTTCCCAATAAAGGAAGGCTTTGCAGAAAGTCCTATATCTGCTACTGAGGCTGAAAAACATCCATCTCCTTGCATGCCATATATTTTCAAAGTCATGTATTCAGGGTATTGGTAAAAGAACCCCCCCGCCCAATTCCATTATGTAAAAGACTGCTTATCCTGCTGCAGATGTGCCCTTCCCGAGTCCTGGGTTTGCTGAGATATGAAGAGCCCTCAAATGGCTAGTGGACCCAGGGGATGCAGATTTTCTCAGTAATCCATGTATTTTCCATGTGTGCCATGACTTTAAAAGGATGGGAATGCAATGCCTCAAGTCATTTAATGAAATATCTGGAGGGCACTGTTGGTGATAAGCACAAGAAGCTACCTTTAGAGACTCTCAGAAGGCAAATGGAACAATGGGAGTAGATGGGAGGCCTGGCCAAGGTCAGAGATGTAATTGGTGACCTTGGAGGAACGAAGCCCGCTGCTACATCAAGTGACCCAACCCTCAGACTCATTAGCAAGAGGCCCCTTTGGCACTGCACTCACAGCCACAGAGTGAGCTCAACATTTGTCGAGCAAGACGAAGCCATCTCATTCAAGATTCAAGGCAGGCTGGCACTTTGAACTTTGTTCTTATTGTAGTCATGTAATTATTTTGTGAGTTCTTATAATTCTCTGAGAAGAAAAAACAAGTCTCAGAAGTACAGTATCCAACACTTTTTCGGGTTACAATGTTCTTATGAACTGCAAGAAACTAATAGTGCTTTAAAAACAAAACAAAAAAAACTACATAAAGGCCAGGTCAGCATTTCCAATATAAACTCTTGTTTCCCAAGGTGTATGCATTCTGAAGAAATTTGCTGGAGGGTAGAACTTGGCATATACCTGTGACCCTGAATGTCCACATCTCATTTCATAGGTACTTGTAAATGAGTCTTCATATTCTCTACATTTGGCATCTGGAATTTTTAGAAATAAGAAATGGTCTTAATAGTGGTTTCTGAGCTTAATGTCAGTGCACACAATTCTCAGACTATGAGAGAACTCAGATTCTGAAAGTCCTGTTGCATAGATTCTGTTATTGTAATGCTGTGTATTAATGGGAAAGGAAAGTAATATAAGGAAACAAGTGTCAGAAAATGTTGTTGTGCTGTGAAAGGCACAGGACTTAGGCTTTCTTTGCCACTTTTTCTACCCAAATCTCTCTTCTGCCATATTTCTTGTAGTTACCCCTGTTATGTCTGGTGGGTCTAGAGTCTAGGGGTCTCCAGATTCATGAGATTGTCTCTCTCTTTGACATAGAAAGAGGAAGAGGAGCCAGAGAAGACCAGTGCAAAGTGAAAGTACTATTTATTTACAAAAGGAAGCAATGAAAAGCACTGAACTAGTAGGAGCCAGAGCTGGGTGCCCACCTAATCTGAGCTGCAGCCCTCTTTCATGGGGTAGGGATCCCATCTCCACCACCCAGAGGGTCAATACTTGATTGATTGGACATTGGGCTTGTTGCTAGGGACAACATGCCAGGAATAAGCTATTTCAGTAGGCAGTCTGAGATACATTGGGTCCAATACATCTCACATCCTTTTAGACTTTAATTTCCACCCCAAAGCCTAGGTCAGTTTTCATAATGATCTATTTACTCCTATGCGTCTGAAATATTCACACTTTAGAATTGCCCCAGATACAGAACATGGATATGCTAAACCTGAAGAGTTGGGTAACTAGGCTAAAATTTAAAAAGTCAGAGAAGTCCAGTTGGCAGGGTTTCCCCCATCCCTTAGCTCTTCTGCCAGTGCCTTCCCATGTAAGCAGCAATCAGTTGTTGAAAAGGCCATTTTAGAACAGTCAAGTCCCTGTAATTGGAAAATAAATAGAGAAAATAATGAATAACCTCTAAGGCTGGTTGCAGTGGGCTAAACCTCAGGGCTTGTGATCTTGAGAGAGAAAAGCATCTTTTAGACCATGGATATACAAGTCAAGGACCCTAAAGTGCATGACAAAACCCTGAGATCCAATGGCATAGAAAAAGGTTTAGTAGCACCGTACATGCAGTGATATGATCTGCATCTTCCTATTAAGGGTCCCTGTGGAGATTGAAGCCTCTTCTTCAGTGGGGTCTTCATCTTCCTAATACTTCCAAAATCAAGAACAAAATGACAAGAAAATGACTAGAAAATCCTGCATGTTTTTATCCTGGTATTGGGAAATTCACAAAATTTTACCACTTGCTTATAGCAGAGTTTTTTTGTTTGTCTGTTTGTTTGTTTGTCTGTTTGGTTGTTTTTTGGAGCAGAGGAGGGGCTGGAGGAGATAAAATATTCAAATGTTTGCTGAGCATCAAATGAGACTATATGAAAGGCACTTAAGGTTAAACTATTTACCTATGAGATATCTACTAATGTGTTAAGCACTTTGTGTATGTTGTTGTTTGTTATTTCATTCCTGTGGCTGTCTCACAGTGTGCTAGGGGTCATTCTTAATTCTAGGGATTTGACGCCAAACATATACCCATAGCAATCCTACAAGGAACGAAAGATCCCAAGAGGTTAAGGCTCTTGTAAGAAGATTTGCACTATGATTCATTGACAGTGGCCATATCATAAGCCACTGTTCTTCTATAAAGCCCCAAAGAAATGGTAGCTGTTGAGCTTTCAGATAGAGCATGCACTATAATTATATTTCCCACCATACCTAAGAGTGCTCAGTTGTAACTCTTACCCAGTGCTAGACTTTTTTAAAATGCAACTAAGGAAAAAATTTTTTCTCACATTGTAGGTTGTCCCTTAGTTCTATTGACGGTTTCTTTTGCAGTGCAGAAGCTTTTTAGTAAGATGAGAACCCAGTTGTTGATTCTTTCTGCTAGTTCCCGTGCGAATGAGGATTTGTTCATAAAGTCTTTTCCTAAGCCAGCATCTTCAAGAGTTCTGCCTAACTTATCTTCCAGCAAGTTTAGTGTTTCTGTTTTAATATTTAGATCTTTAATGCACTTGGATTTTAATTTAGTGCATGATGAAAGATAAGGGTCTAGTTTTAATCTTTGGCAGTTGAGATCCAGTTTTTCCAACACCATGTATTAAAGAGGCTATCTTCCTTCCAGTGGGGATGGTCAGCTCTTTTGTCAAAGGAGACAAAGGACTATTATCTAGAATATATAAAGAACTCTCAAAACAATCAGTCCCCCCAAATACAAAGACCCTATTCAAAAATGGGCATCTGAAATGAACAGACAATTCTCAGACAAAGAAGTAAAAGCAGCAAGTAAATATATGAAAAAGTGTTCCACATCACTGGTCATTCCAGAGATGCAGATGAAAACAACACTGAGATTCCACCTCACCCAAGAAAGAATGGCTGCTATCAAGAAATCAACCAACAACAAATGTTGGCGGGGTTGTGGGGAGAAAGGAACCCTTCTCCATTGTTGGTAGGAGTGCAGACTGGTGCAACCACTGTTGAAATCAATATGGAGATACCTCAAAGAGCTGGGACTAGAGGTTCCATGTGACCCAGCCATCCCTCTGCTGGGTATATTTCCAAAAGAAATAAAAGAATCATACCACAGTGATATATGTGCACCTATGTTTATAGCGGCACAGTTTGTAATAGCTAAAACTTGGAAACAGCCCATTTGCCCATCAGTTGGAAACTGGATAAAGAAGATGTGGTATTTCTATAAAATGGAATACTACTCAGGCATAAAGAATGAGAAATTAGATTCATAGGAAAATGGGTACATATTGAGGATATACTCCTAAGTGAAATAAACATGTGTGAATACCGAATAGTTTCTCTGGTGTGAAAAACTCTAATAGTACATAAGATCCTAATGAGATAATTGACCATGTGAAATAGGAAGAAAAGGGCTAAAGCTGTAGGGAAAGTGGAAAAGGTAGAGGAAAGGTAATAAGGGAAAAGAAAAAAAATATGACAAAGTGGAAATAAAGTATTTGTAAATGGGGAGGGTAGGAGGGGGTGAAGGGAGGGCAGGGACAAGGGGAAAAAATGAGAACCAAGACCTGTCATGTAAAGGCACAAGATCCCAATAATGAATGTAACTGTACTGTATACCTAAAATGTACCAATAAACTCAATAAAAATAAATAAATAAATAAAAATAAATGCAACTAAGGAAGTTTCATTGCAAGATGTCATTGTAAGAATAGAGACTTTCTAGATGACAGTGAGATGTTGGAACCTGGTTCTTTGGCTTGGATAAGCCACATAGCCATTTCAGAAATTTAAAATATAGGAAACATAATTAACAGTATGTCACAGACATGGTAAAATCTGTACAATTCTAGAGAATAGTGGGATCTCTAGAAGTAATGAGAAGCCTAAAGAGTACAGATGAGTTTTGTCATTGCGTAAAGTGAGAAAGACGGAAAGTTGCTCCCTCATCTTTTCAGTGGTACTTCAAGTTGAATGAGGTCAAAGGAAGTTCACATGATAAGTGATGTTAGACCCTGTGCTGTGTGAATTATTTGTCCTCACAGTCAAATTGAGAGGCAAAAGATGAAGTTAACTGCTGAATGGGTGGCAGTTCATGCAGGAGATATACAATTACCTTTGCTAGGACATCAATTTGTTCTGTATGCACATTACTCATTCTAGTTCAGTTAATAAATTTCACCTAATTGAAGTCACATGATTCCCAGCTTGAAATGAGAATAATCAAAAATAATTGTTGGTCTCTAATGACCGTTCCTTGTCTATTATAACTCTGCTGAACCATCTAGGAAATATATGCATCTGACTACTGCTGCCTGTAACAGGCTGGCCTTCTTCATTTTGAAAAGGGCTAATTTCATATTCCATTCAAGGTCTGTTTCATACACCTCACAGGGAATTCACCATACTATTTCCAAATATTTATTATTTTTCTTTTTCTTATAAATGCTTCTTTCTAGGTATCACCTTCTCCCAGATCATACCCGAACATCAGTGATCTTTTCGACCTTTTCGGTGAGCCTTCTCTGATCCCTCTGTTTCTGTCTCAGAATCAAACTGCCAGATGAGAACACTGGACAGTGGCATCGGAACCTTCCCACTCCCAGACTCAGGAAATCGTGTGACAGGACGGTACATGTGCCAGCCAGACCCCTCCGAGGACACCAAGCCCCTCCTGTCTGTCCAACAAGCCCCTTCCGCAGCCTCCTCCATCAGAGCCCAAACCCTTGAAAGAGAAGTGCCTTCCTCCACAGATGGCCGGCTCGCTGCAGAGACAGCCATTGTTCATTCCACATCGGACCCCATCATGGTGGCCAGAGGGACGCAGCCTCCTCAGAGTCGCCTTCCCAAGCCAGCCTCCTCAGGTAGAATGCCAGTGACCTCTCAGAAGAGTATTTTTTCCCAACCCATAATGGCAAAAATAGAAAGTTTTCCCCAAGAGAAGTGTAACTCAGTGACCTACTCTGTCCTATGGAAATAAGGAATTTTGAACATCCCTAATGTCTTCCACCAAAAACTAAAACAGTATATATAAAGCATCATTGACTCATAGAGTTACCTTAAGAAGTGCACACATGTAAAAAGAAGCAAATGTGTAGGCACTGTTATATGGATATATAAACTGATTATGGAAGAATCATAAATATACATTCATGGGATTTCATCCTATGAAACATGGGATATAAACCAATCTATACCCAAGACATAATATAACTAAAATGTTGTTGGCCTCTCACCAGAAACCGTATGTCTTCCTGTTTGTGTATGTTTATATGTTGGACCAGAACAGGCTTAGTGTAGTAGATCAGCAGTAGATTGTGCAGTAGCTACAGTGGGAAGAAACAGCAAGCCTTTCCTTTGAGAAGCACTATCCTTCATCGCAGTCAGTTGAAACAAGTTTTTCATGATTAAAGACAGAGTCAAGCCAAGGGTCAAAGTTCTTTCATGGTTCCCTCAAGATTAAAAATATTTATTGCAGGCTGGGATGACACTAAATAATTTTTAACATGTGTGGCTTCTGTTGCTCTGAGGACATGCAGACATACATAAACTGCAACTCTGAATCAAATACTTTCATCTACAATTAGATAATTAGAAAGGAGTTGCAAGTGGAGATTATACTATCAAGTTCTGAGAAATTAAAAAAGACTTCTAAGTAAGTGTCTTTAAATGAATGTATTGGGCTACTCCCATAGCTGAGTTCTTCCTCCATACCATAATACCAGCTGCCACGGATGTTTGACTACTAACTCCTGCTCATTCCCAGCCCCAGGTCCATTTTTAAAGGCTGTGATGCACATTATTTTAGAAATAAGTGCATTGTTAATTAATGACACAGCCTCCAGAGTCTCAGGGGCAAAATCTTAGTTATAGATTATATGCTCTATGCCTGAATAGTCACATGTGTGACCTCAATTCAGCAGCGGGCTGCTGAGTAGACTCCATGATTAAACACTGTCATTATAACAAATTGAATAGAAACCACACACCTTGAATTGCTTCGAAAGAAGGGGATAGGACAAAGATTGTTCCGATCTTGCTGTAATATTCACTGCACTGGATCTCTAAGGTTTGTGTCTTAATTAAATTGTCACAAAGACTTGCTTTATAAAAAGTAGTATATGGTAGAGAGCCAGGTGAACACGGCAGGACGTTTTTGGGTCAGCCATCCTTAAACGTTCTATCCACCATATGATATCTGTGGTCTACAGGCAGCACAGTTTCTCCAAAGCTTCTTTTTCTTCAGTGACCATTTGTTATTCATTTGAAAAATTAGAGATTGGAAGAGTAGCTGGAACAAAAAGAAAATGAAATTAAGCTTGCTTCCAGCAGTCGCTTCCTGTTTTACATACACATCGGAATGGGATTTTCTCTTATCCCATTTAAAAATGGAAGTCATTGTATCGGTCTCTCAGCACTGATAAAAACACAGTCGGTTTGCTTCTCCTGAGGAGCAAAATGCTATGGAGAGGCTGTCGCTGCATGTCCTGTTGATAATTGTAGAGGCTGGAGAATAATAATAGCAAATCTGCTCTCTAGCAGGAAGAAGGACTACACTCTGCAGGCTATTCTCCTATTATGGGTAGTGGAGAAATGTTCTTTAATAATCCTCCACTAACTCCATCCTTACCATTCCAAGTGTGGTCCATGGGCCAGCATCATGAGCATCACCAAGGAGCCTGTCAGAAATGTTGATGCTCAGAGCCCTCCCACACCTTCCAAATCAGAACCCGCAACTTAGCAGAAGTGCCAGTGATGTGGATGCCTGTTGAACCCACTAAGCTTGAGAATGCTGCCCAGAAAGATCTTTTTTAAGAACCTCTGAGCAAAGCCTCCCATGTACATTATTGAAAGGGACCTTGATAGGTATTGTAAGAAAATAAGTGTTACCTGCTCTTAAGTTATAAAAGCCTGAAAAGTTGAATCCTTCCTTTGGAAACTATGACAACACCTATTCACACAGTGAAGGCTCTGAGATATTCTCTAAAATCTGTTGTCAGATAAATAACATTAGATCAGGGATAACCTGAGTATTTCACAAATACTCTGCCTTCTGAATCTTTTCTAAGCTGAAAAATCTCAACCTCTTTTGTAAAACACTGGGTTCCAGGACAGTTTGACTTACGCTTGCCAAAGTGGACTTCCTTTATAAATATGTGTGTGGACAATTATGCAGATATTTTAGGTAGCGCAGACCATGGGAGATAGAATTGCAGGAAACTCAACCTTGATTGTTTTCAAACCTTTTTATGATTTCTGAATATCTCCCACCCCCCCTAAAGTGGTAAAAGGTTGATAGTTGATTTGTAATTTAATATACATTTTCTGTTTTAGGAAAAATCAGTTTCCAAAATCAGAATGAAGCAGAGCCAAGGCCTCAGATTTGCTCATCACTTGAATATGCTGCAGGTACAGTGACAGGCAAACCACTTCCAGACTGGGGCAGTGATGGCACTGCTGCGGAGACACAGGTAAGGGCCAGTGGAAAGGGGGTAGACACTGTAAAAACGAACTTCTTAAACTCATTAGTGACAGACTTAATCGCAACTTCTAAATCAAACTTGTTCACTTGTTAAGTATGAAGATCTAAGGCTCAGCGTTTTCTCTGAACTGTTGTTAAGGAACACTATGGGTTCTCGGGATACCTTTATTCTGAGGAATTCAATATACAATATTCAATATACACTGACATTCTTAGGGCATGTATTCTCTCCTCTGATTCAACGCTGGGGACTAAATCACTTACCCAAGCTGAAGGGCAGCATTCAGAATATTTCTTGTTAGCTCAGCAGTTTCCTTCATCTTGCTCCCATGAGACAGGGGGAGCGAGTATAGTTCCATCCTTTCCAGAGCAAATAACTTTGGAACAGTCATGTGACTTACCAGCATCCAAGAGAGATGAATATCTTCAGTGCCCACTATTTTTCCCATGGATTCTTCCTCTCCTCTGAGGTGATACACATAAGCTTCCTGGCACGTGATTGGTTGTAAGGAGGAGCTCATGGCTCAGGGGATCTTTGTTCATCCTCTGGGTATTACATGGTATTTAGTCCTGTTTTCCTCTTCCAGCTTATTACTGTGACCATTTTTAGCCTGCTCCCTATTTCTCAGCTTCTCCTGGGGCTGACATCCTACAGGATTTCAAGGTCTTGGGTGGTGCCTCCTAGTGAAAAGGCTGGAGGAGGGTTACAGAGCTTAATCACCAGAGCTTCTCGGCCCTTCCTTTCCTCTTCTCACTTCTGCGGCTTTGGCTCTCCCAAAGGTCGCATCTGGAGCTCCCTCCAAATCTTTACTGGTTTCTGCCCTGCTGTGGTGAGGATGGCCAAGATTTTCCCACATCTATATTTTCTACACCTACTGTAACCAGGCTTCTCTCCGCCTTGAGTGTCATGCCTTGAGAGCACGTACAAGCGGGAAGAGATTTCTGGGTCCACAGCCTCAATGTGCTGCAGCGAATACCAACTCTGGCAGCATCCTTGACCAAGTTCAGGATCCTAGTGAAAGTGGGAGTGAAAAGAGGCTGAAATTGGGCCCTCTGAGTTCTCTGTCTAGTTCTTAGAAGGACTATCTCCCCAGGAAGCGGCTTTGTGAGGCAAAGGAACAAACTGCTGTATTCTTCCCTGCCTTAAATTAAATGCAGAACCATTAGGGCCCTCCCAAACCAGTTGTCTCCAAACCTGAGCTGATCTGAATCACCCGGAAGGCTACACATGTCTAACGTGGTATATGTGAAACCTAAAAATGTCATGCATTTCCAGGACACACTGACGCTGCTGGCTCACAGAACACAGTAGTAGCAGTGCTACCACTGTTTCATGAGACTCTATTCTTGCTTTAGTGACTAGAAAGTGAAGAATCTCTTAAGATAATCTGAGTTGGAAGGGAAGTGGAGGAAACCAGTTTGGAGCCAGCAGTTGATGACGGTGGCAAAGGCATTTGAGCAATACCACAAAAGTAAAAACAAAGTAACAGTGGTAGCCCAGAGGGGACTTGTGCTCTTCACATGTCCTGGCTGGGCAGTGCTCCCATGATATGCATAGCCATCAGTACACTCTCTGTCTGAAGTCCCCTTCGAAGCTGCTCATCTTGTGCTGGCTGTGCGCACTGACAATCCTGCCCTGACTTAAGAAAGCCACCACTGGGTCTTGGAACTTTGAACCCCGCTTCACTGACTGCCAGGTAGGGAAAGGTGAAGCAAGAATTAGCTTTACAGTCCAAGGACCCTCAGTGACTGGCTCAGCTAGTGTTTGCTGAATGGAAAGATGAAGGAATATGTTTCGTCACACCCAGAAAGTGTTCCAAGAATATGGTTTTAAGTACTCAGTTAACATTTCTTGAGTAAGTTGGTGAATGAGAAAGGAAATGAACAAATGAAAAAAATGAATAATTGCTTGAATTTATAACCCCAGCTGAGGGAGCTTCTAAGCTAAAATATATTATTCCAATTCCCAACCAACTGACACCTTTCTAAACAAGCTTTTCAAACCCATCACAAAACTCTTCAGAGGAGAATAACAGGCACCGAGAGGGTAATCTGCAAACATAAAAGTGGAGCCCAAATATCACCCTTTTCCCCTGGCACAACCATAGCAGCTGCAGTCCTGGATCCAGTATTGTACTTGTGCGCAGAGGGGAAAATGGTTCCTGTAATATCAACCAGCTCAGAAACTGCCTAACATAGCATTATTGCTGCTCAAGTAACATCCTGGGCGGTCAGGCTGTGTGTGCCTGTGAGCGAGAGGGGAAACTGAGTCCCCTGACCCATGAACTGTCTATCCATAGATTGGAGGGAGAGAGAGGGGGAGAAGGGGAGAAAGAGAGGCGGGTGGGAGAGAGGCAGCAGTTGCTTACTTTTCTCAAAGCTACCTTCATTTTGTGGGTAGAAATATAAAGTAGGCGAACAGTTCTTTTGTTCCCAAGGTTCTTGTCTATAATGCTCTCACATACTTGAACACCAACGAAGAGATCAGTTAACTAAATAAGCCTTTAGGCTTGAAACAGCAGCTCATGATAGACACTTCAGAAAAATGAGACCCACAAAGCAGTGTGCACAACGCAGAGTGGGTGACTTTGGGGGCCTGCCAGAGCCTGGGACAACAGCGGGGTGACTTCCTTGGCTTTATTATTACAGGCCCGTTTCTGCAGTCCTGGTAAATGAAAACACTGTGCCAGCCCCTCGGGAGGAGGCAGAGAAACCAGCCAACCAGAGTTCTTCTTGGGTAGAGGGGGCTGGGCAGTGGAGGTGGAACTGCACACACAAACATCGTGCATGCATGTGTAAACAGTCTCACGTCCTCTTCAGATACTCTGCCCCATTTATATTTGTGTGAATGGTTTTCACAGTCTCATATTACTGAGTTTAGGGCCAGATACTAAACATATATACATGGTCTGCCAGGGGTAGCAGTGACAGTGACAGTGATCTGGACTATGAAAATAAGATTTTGAAGCTGGAAGGGGGAAGTTAGTGAACACCATAAGGAGCCCCACTCCAGGCAACACCCAGGAGCAACCGGCACGTGCACGCTTCTGTCTCTGGCAAGCTGCTGAGTCTGCTTTTCACTGTGCCCAGCCCCCACCCACCTTGATTTTTCATCTCAGCTCCATGTCCCTCCTGAGATCTAATTTTGTGGTACGTACAGAAGATTGTCTTTGTGCATCAATTTGTTTCTGGGTATAATCTTCATGACATTGCAGTGCAGTCTGCACTTGATCTTAGCCAAAAGGCCGAGAAGCGATTGCAGTGCAGTCTGTAAGGATTTTATTTCCAGATCTAGCATCTCTAAAACAGCCTCCAATTGAGATATCTCAATAATGAAGGAATTACTATAAAGATAACTTTGCTCTTAATTACATACTTTGGCAAGTTAAATCATCCAGTGGGCCATGGATGGAGCTTTCAGGGCTCTTTGCTAACATCATGCTGCGTAGCTCAGCCCTATGAACATGTCTGTATGTGCTTTTGAGGCTCCCTCCCTGTCTTTTTCTTTTGATCAAAGCCAGCAGTAGAAAAATCATCATCATCCCTTGGTGCATATATTATATATTATATATATTTTATATATATATAATATAATTATAATAATTATATAATATGTGTGTGTGTATATTTTTTTTTCAGATAGCACTTCCTTAAAGATATGAGGGCACACAAACCCCTAACACAAATGAGATCTATAGTCTGCTTTTCTTCTAACCATTCTGGATTTTTTTAGAAATTTTTTAATGATGCAATGAAGGATTATGCTTCTCCTCTTAGTCAACTTGTTCACAAATACTAATTTAGAAATTATATGTTGGAACTATGGCTTTCTTCTTGAACATAAGACTGGTATGCTGCTTCAGGGAAAATGGAATCTAGTGATCCTTTCAATCTCAAATTCTCAGATGACCTGGGTGTTTGTAACACAGGGATAGAAGGGGTAAAACTGACATACCACAATAGCCAGTTAATCTAACCCGTCACTTTGTTCCTTGCTCCTTACATCAGGGAAGTAGGACCCATGGGTGAGTCACACAGAGGCCTGTGGTCATATTCTGCTTCTGTTCCTATAATAAAACACCTAAAACTAAGTGATTTAAAGGAGTGCATGTAGCTTATAGTTTTGAAGTCCAGGAGCACGGCACCAGCATCTGCTCAGCTTCTAGTGAAGGCCTCACGATGGAGGCTTAAGGGAAGGAAGCATGTGCAAAAGGAGAGGGAGAGAAGGAGCTGTCCTGCTGTAGGACAGTCTGCTCTCATGAGAACTAACCCCCCATGAGAAGGGTGTTAATCCATTCAGGTGTTGATCCCTCATGATCCCAGTCTCTCAACACCGTTACATTGGGACCACACTAAACATGGCTTTCGTTGGAGACAAACTATGTTCAATAAACTGTGTAGCACTTACCAAAAAGAAATAGCAAATAGCCCTGATGTTTTAGTTAGCAATCCCTAGTGGTTCTCTGCAGTTCATCAGTGTCCCTACCAGTTGGGACAGAAGGGAAAAGGAATTCACTGTGCTAGCCAAGTAAAGTCACCTAGGACCAGGCCAGCTCTAGTCCTAGTTCTTTCCTTGACCCCGCCCCCAGGGGTCCATAGTGAATTGCTTCACCAGCCCTTACCTGCCCACCCAAAAAAACAGTTTTCTGGGCCTCTTCCAGCTGGAAAGTTCTGCCTCTTCATTATGGAGCACCTGAGCAGTATTTGTTTAAGCCGTCTTGATAAGGCCAGTTTGCCAGAGATAAGTATATGGACAGAGATGTCTGTCAGGCAGTAGACAAGAGACACAATAAACTGTTGTGGTAAATGTGTGTCATTTGTTCAGAGAAGGTAAATGCTATGAAAAGACAGGTGAAGTAGAGTGAGGGAGAAAAGGACGAACTGGGTAAGAGAGGTGTTGTCGTTCAGATGGAGCAGTCAGAACGAGCCACGCTGAAAAGGCACCTTTGTGCAGAAGGAGAAGAGGGAGGAGCCAGGAGGACGGGGGACAGAGCATTTCACAGAGGGAGAAGCCAGTGCTCAGACCTGAGGCCAGAACAGGGGCACTTGTCTCAGTGGCAGAGAGTACAAATCAGACGGACAAGATGAGATCACATGAGTAAGGGGACCAGAATTTGTGGGTGCTTCTGCTCTACGAGATATAGACAGGAACTTTGGAGTCTTCGGTACAGAAGCGATGTGAGCAGAGACATTTTCAAAGGATCAAGACAGCAACATCAGCTGAAGAAGCAACGTCAGCTGAAGGGTGTTACAAGCAACCAGGCAGGAACATCCAGGGGTGTGGGCCAGGCTGCGGATGATGAATGGAAGTGAGAAGCCTGGGTGATAAGTTTCTTGCGGCAGTGGAAATGCTTCCTGTCTTCCTGGGTCTTACGCACTGGGTACATGACCATTGCAAGAAGGAAATGAGTTTTCAAATTTGTTTTGTTCTACTTTTCATAAGAATTCCTACTTGGACTATTTCTCTTTTATTAAAATTTTAATTAATTTTGATTTAAGTATGAATACTCACTTAGGGCTCATTGTACAGGTCAGGGAATAACAATGACCTGATTCCCAATTTAACTAAGAGCACAGTCCAGGTCACTGATGGACCTTTTGAGGGAGATGGCCGTGGGAGAACAAGTGGTCCAGAATGACTCCAAGGATGGGGTTCAGAAGGGCCAATATGATGGACTGAAGTAGAGACAGCTGATGGTGGGGCTTGGGAGGTGCATCCCGAGTCTCACGTGGACAAGTGAATTGGAGGTGTCGTGAAGCCTGCAGGTGGGGGTGACTCGTGGAAGTCGACTAAGTGAGTCTGGAGTGCATCAGACCAGGGCACGCTAGGCATGTAGACATCATTTCAAGGTATGAGAGGAAGTGAGATCAGGAGTGGAGAGAGAGAAAACCTTGTTCTTTCACCTCAGAGGTCAGGGAAGAAAGGACTGAGGAATGGAGACAGAGCGGGAGCATGCTGTGAGGGAGGAGGCTGGCTGGGGACAAACGCGAGACCTTCAAGGCCAAGTGAAGAACACAGGTGGCCCCATAAACACCAGTTCTGCGTCCACAGATTGAACCAACCGTAGATCAAAAATATTTGGCTTTTCTTCCTTTTCAGTCCCTAAACAACTATGTACATGGCATTTACATGATGTTAAGTATTATACATCATCTAGAAGTAATTTAAACAAACTGTGAGTGTGTGTGTGTGTGTGACATGTGAATACACCATTTTATATGAAGGACTTGAGCATTCACCGGAGATCTTAGAACCAATCCCACCAGATACCAAGGGATGACTTTATGTCGGGCGGAGGTCCATCATTCTATCTGTTGCTTATTTTGAAAGAAGGCACATAGTCTTTAAATGCAATCCTGACTGACACCCTGGCAGTCAGGTTCCAGGGGTGAGTGTGCAAAGTAAGTGAAGATGGAGGCAGTGAAGGTGGCCTAATGGCATTTTGAAAATGTCCTTTAAATTGACCCAGATTAAGACCAATTCTGTGACTCCAAGTGAGAGTGTGCATGGGCCTGAGAAAACTTCCTTAAGAGTTCACATTTTAGCATGGGCTTGTTTAAATGAGTTCTGCAGGGCCATAAAGAAGCAGCAGGTTATGGCTGTGGGTCCAGGTGAATGTAAAAACTGCTCCTTGAACTTTTTAAGAAGTTTAAAAATGAAAAAATGAAGTGAGCCACAGCCTGAATTTTCTCCTCTATATATTCACTTTTGCTATCCCATTTCCAAAATCCCACTTTCCAACGAGCTTTCTATGACTTCTACTTCTGGGCAAATGGTGCTTCTTGGGAGAAGTCACTGAGGTCCTTGCAGTGGCACAGCCAGCAAAACAGTTCTTCCCTCTCCCAGTGTGCACTGTGCTTTCACACTGGCCTTGTTGCAGAAGCACTGTCATGTGCACACCTCCACAGGCTGCCAGTGGTGCTCCCAGAAGGGCCAAGCTGTGAGCAGACAGCTGGCATGGATGAAGGTGTGCATTAGCCTCCAAGAAATCCTGGGAAGAAATGCTTAGGGTAGACAACACACCATTAACCTTGTCAACTTTAGCAAAAGTAGCATAAAACTGGGAAATAGAAACCACTGAGGACAACTGAATAGCGTGTATGCCTTGAGGAGCCAGTGGAGATTTTGTCCCCTTGAGTGACAGTTCTACTGCCCTGTCATCACATATACCTCTGACAGTCTGGCTTTCCCAGCCCTGCATTCCCTATGTAAATATCAAGGTTTTTATAACAGAGGTATCCAGCTATAGAATGGAGTTTGCCAGTAGATGCTGAAGCCTCATTGCATGCCTGCCAAGATGATTGCCCTCTTTGAACACACCCTTTCTCCCTGATTCCCTGAAACTTCCTTGGGGCAGGAGAGAACATTAGATGGTGGCAGTCTGTCCTCCAGAGCTGGATCTCTCACCTGTGCCCTCCCACCACCTGCCTGCTGCTCATCCCCTGCCAGTCACAGCAAGGCCGGGCCTCCCTTTCAAATACAGGCCTGTGGCCGCTTGTTGCCTGGTTTTCCTTGCACACTTGCTACTTTGCCTCACACCAAATAGGGTAAAAGAAACCTATTTTCTCGAACCCTGCCTACAGGCTCATAAAACACGAAAGTAAATACATGTCTTTTCTTTCAAGGTTGGTTTCTTTAGTTTGACTTTGAAAAATGTTTAAGGACTCCCAAGTTGTTAGCACAGAGTCAGCAGCGGGAGCAGGATTTAAGACTTGGGTAGGTGGCCCAGTGGGTGAAAGCACAGATGGAAGTAATTTTGTAGCTTTGTTTCCACAGAGCTGCCCCCTCTAATTTGCCAAGCTGGGCAAAACGAATATCCCTGCCCCTTTCCTGCAAGCAAGGCCTTGGAGGAGGCACATGAAGGGCACAGAGCAGGGAACAGAAGGGACAGAGCAAGTCGGGGCCAAATGGAGGCTGAGGAGAGGACTCGGGCGGGGGAATACAGCGGCAAACCTCAATTTCAGTATGAAGGAGTGAGGGAGGGAGGGAAGGAGAGGGGGGACTCTCACCCCTGGCTGAACCCCCTGGACCTGGCTAGTGAAAAGTGGAATAACAATCTCTAGCTAAGACACATCCCCCAAGCTTCTGATTCATCTACCTGGCTGCCTACCATCGTTACCATGTATGCTAGCTTTCCGTTATTATAACAAAATACTTTAGATAATCAACTTACAAAGAGAGGTTTCAGGGCACAATAAACTGTAACGCTGGGGCCTGTGGTGAGGATACACATCATGGTGGGAAGTATGTGCTGGAGTAAAACTGTTCACCTCATGACTGGATCTTAAGAGAGAGAAGAGGAAGGGGCTGGGATTCCACTATCCCCTTAAAGAGGGTTATGCTCCCAATAACCTAAACTCCCCACCTCTTATCCTTTCTGCCACCTCCCAATCACTCCAAACTGGAAGCCCAGGTTTACCGCGTGCGCTTATGGAGGACATTCCTGACCCAAACTGTCGCGCCAAGCCTACCAGTCTGGGCATATAGCCAAACTGAAACATTATTCTCTGGAAATCTGTCCTGCCTCCCAGGTACTCCATCTTAATGGAATGTCTTTCCATGCTTTTAGAAATGCCTCTGTGAAGTTCTCAACTACCCGAGGTTCTTCCTTGTCTCCATCTCTGCGTGCTGGCCATCGTGAAGGCCTACTGCCCTCACTCCCAGATACCCCTCAGATCCGTACCTCCTCCAGTTCCTCTATCTTTGGCTCAGTTCAGACCCTTGGCTGGTTTCCACACCTCCACTGCCTCACTCTGCCCCATGCCTGTCAGCCCACTGTTACTCTCAGTTTCCTCAACTGCATCAGCCACCCGTGTTGCCAAACTGGCTTTCCTCGTGTGCAATCCCCTCATGTTGTGCCTTTGCTGGACACCCTTCAGTGATTCTCCATCATCTACAAAATCTCGGGTCCAGGTATATCTGAGGTATGATTGAAATACATCGTGAATGTTTAAATTTTTTAAAATACTGCAGTAAGACACCTTGCCATCAATCACCTCAAAATACATACCCTCGTTTCAAACACACTGATCCCAATATTCTTGCCACTTTCTGAAGCAGCTCTAGAAGTCCTCTCTGTGAGTGTTTTTAGGAGGTGCGTTAAAAAATGCCGCGATTGCTGCTGCCGAGTGCCATTCAACAGAAAGGCAGAGTCGTGACAGCGTTAAGATGTGTACTCATCCCCTAGATCTGGCACCATTCAACTTCTGTCTGTTCCTCATGAGAGGTAAAAGCTCTGGATCTATGTAGGACCTCCAGGCAGCCTCAACAGTGCCAATAAAGATACAAAAAAGACTTCCAGAAGTGCTTCAGAAAGGGGCAAGAATGGTGAGGTGAGGGGTTTAAAGCAATGTTAGGGAATGTTAGGGGAGAGGGTTAATGACAATGTTTCTTTTACTGTAATAAGTTTTTTTTTAATGTAAACATTCATTGTAGTTTTCAATTGCACCACAGACTTACATCCAAACTCATCAATTTGCATGCATTAAATATGTACAGCTTTTTGTTTGTCAATCACACCTCAGAAAAGAAACTTTTATATTAAAAAAACAAAAAGGCAAAGTAAGGGCCCTAGAACCATCTGAGAATAGAACCCAGGTCCCTCAAATTTGTTTGCCCCTTAGCCTGAGCAGCAAGATACAGTAGAGCACCATCCCTGCGTTTGTATATCAATGGCTCCTCTCAGGACCCCCTCTTGGTTAAGATTTTCCTGGGCTGCATTTCTGTAGAATGTTCTGTTTATTCTTCACTGACCTGACTTATGTTCTTCCTCCTACCAAAAATGGGATCACTCAAACTCCAGTCTGTTGAGCCCAGTAAGCCTACTTCTGTGAACAAGTCCGTGATTAAGGGCCAGACATCTTTCCTGATACGACTTCCTCATGCATTCCTCATGAGAACTTTACAAAACAGACATTTTGTCTTGATTTTTACAGAGGAGGAGACCAAGTACCTCTCAAGTAACATTGACTCGATCTTAGTTCACAGAGTTAAACTTACATAATAGAAGGACTTTAAAAGGACTGAAGCTCCTGTGCCCTTTTCAGAAAAGGAAGATGTCATTAGCAGACCTAGTGCAAAAACCTGATACTCAATAAAAATGTGCTTAGTTGAATACATAAATGTCTGGATCACCATCAGAACTTGTTTCTTGTAAAATTGCCTGTCTTGAGCAAGTTACTATTTAAAATGTATCAGATTGAAGAAGAAAAAAAAGGAAAACTTCAGTCTCCTCCTCTTACAAAGCTCAGCCCACAAAGCTATCCTTGGGCCTTGACCTTGACCTTGGCCTTGACCATGACCCTGCCTCTCTAGGATCATTTGTTCATTCATGTGTAGACTTTTCGAGACAGCATCTTGTTACATAATTCAGGCTGCCCTTGGACTCATGAGAATCCTCCTGCCTCAGCCTTCCAAGTGCTGGGATTACAGGAGTGTGCCACTACAGCAGGCTCAACCTTGTTTTGTTTTGTTTAATTTTCTAACAAACTTTATGCATCATTAAAATACCTGCTGCATGCTCGATGCAAGATCCTGTGAGGCTCCAACCGCTCACCTAATTTCTCTTCGAGGTTCAATTCAGACTCACCTCCTTCAGGACGTCTTTCAGGATGCTCCTGTATCCACATTCCCATATCCCAATCATACCCTGCACTTTTTCTCTCACCTGTCACTTGGTGTACTTCTTTGTATGCTCAACTTCTGCAGTATAACCAGGATTGTTTCTTATTCATGATCTGAACTTAGCACAGGCCGTGGCACATGACATATGCTAAATAAAAATGCAACACACTGAATGGATCAAGGCCTTGGATAGCTCTATAGGTACGCAATTATTATCTTTGACTCTTGTCCAGAGAAAGAGTGACTTAGAGCAGCTATGTACCAAGGGAAAGCCAAGAAAAACATCTTTCTCTTTCTCTGAGGCCTGTGCTAGAAAAAATAAAAACCCATGTTTCTCAAGGGTGTAGAATCAAAGCTTACTCTTCATTGATGTGTCTTCGTGGAGGTTGTTAGAGGTCTATCAGAACATACTTGTGTTGCTTTGCCTAAATAAGCTCCTACCTATTGGCTTGACACTCAAATCCTCTGGCTCAGTTTGAAAAATATCCTAGAGAATCACTCAGTGTACATCCCATCCATGATCTGAAAGACAGCCAGACAGAAAAGAGAGAGAAAGAAAGAAGGAGAGAGAAAGTAAGAAAGGAAGAAGAATAAGAACATTTGCTCTTGCAGTATTTATTCTTTGAGAACCTCCAGTTAGAGTGACTAGCAGATTTTAAAAAATGGAAAAAAAGGGGGGATAAGGGTGAGACCTGACCTGTGCACTCATTTATTGGGCTTATTCAGCAACTACTATGTCCAGCCAGTGCAGACAGAACCTGGGTCACAGAGGCAGGTTAATGAGATGAGAAGAAGATCATAGGAGAGAGGAGATAATACAGAATCCAAAACCATTGCATTTCATCACATGTGCATACTGTTGGCTACTCCGAGTGGGGAGCTAAAGTTTATACTGCTTTTTGATTTTCATCAAACTACTTCTCCAAAGAAAATCCCATTCAGATCTACGGATCTCTGCAGGATGAGGCCTTCTTTTAGGAGCCCCCCCCCCGCCAAGCTCCGTACTCACACAATGCAACGTGTCCAGCCAGTGCAGACAGAACCTGAGTCACAGGGGCAGGTTAATGAGATGAGAAGAAGATCATAGGAGAGAGGAGATAATATGGAATCCAAAACCATTGCATTTCATCGCATGTGCATACTGTTGGCTACTCCGAGTGGGGAGCTAAAGTTTATACTGGTTTTTGATTTTCATCAAACTACTTCTCCAAAGAAAATCCCAGTCAGATCTACAGATCTCTGCAGGATGAGGCCTTCTTTTAGGAGCCCCCCACCCCGGCCAAGCTCCGTACTCACACAATGCAGTGGTCAGATGAAATATGCAAAGTCACAACTGCAATCACACAGCCACCTGATGATGCCCGTGTAATCAAGCCACAGTTTCCTGAACAAGAAGTACATTTTCTTCACTTGAAGGTAATTACACTCAACAAATTACAAAGAGCCAGGGCAGTTGAGTTAAAAACAATTGGTTTTGCAGTAATTAGGAAAACACAAGGAAATGATGACTGTGGAGCAATATTGAAAGGGACGCTGAGGGATGGCGGCTGCAGTTCCTGGTTAATTCCTCAGCTTGAATATGTAGAGATTCACAACTAATTATGCAGAGATGATGAATTGTAAAAATGCTGCCTTCTCAAGGCCAAAGACTCTGCCTATTAATAGAGCAATCAGATTTTGCTATATTATAGAGAATTCACCGAAACTTGCATCTATTTTAAAGCGTTCATCTGGCATATTACTTAAAGATGACAAATCTCTATATTGTGCAAAATCAGCATTGGGTTAAACTCAACCCAAACTCATTATAATTGCTCCAAGTTCCTCCCAGAGAAATCTGTTGTTTAAAATGGACAGTACAGGTGAGAGTTATCTTTAGTCCCTCCTGGAAGTTTTCTCTTATTAGTGCATTTTAAAGATTTGCTTTATTGTTGACAAGCCCATCCACGTCAAAGTGAAAAGACATATGCATTGGAACACAGGGGATTTGTCTCCTAGCATTAAATGTTTCTGGATGATAAATGTGAAGTACTGCCTATGACAAGCAGGCTGCTCTGAGACCCTTGGTAGAACCAGAGTCTCAGCTATCTCTCTGTCACCATTTATGCATCTTCAGAATATCCGCAGCCCTTTCAGCTATTCATAGCTTTTAGCTGTGCTGAGGGATGGGGTTTCTAGTGAGAAGTGTCATTCACAATAACAAAACAAACAACCAGCTTCTGAAAGTCACGTGGTGGAAAGCTAACCACCAGAAAGAGCCCACTGTGCCCTCAGACAGGCTGGAAAGGGGACGCTGCGATGTGACCTGCATTTAATTATTTCAGCTGCATATTGTGAGGCCCTTAAAAAAGCAAATGTCATGATGGACAGAATGAGTTTACCCTCCTGTCCAAAGAGCAGTGTGCTGTGGCGAGGACTTCACTCAATTAAATTGGACTGTGGGGTGCAGAGGAGATAGAGGCCAAGCCTGGGGACCTAATGAGACATCTTGGAGGGAAGAGCTGCTCCCCCCAGAGTTTGTCACTCTTTGATGGATGTCCCCCATCGTCATAGCACCCCCAATGTTCTACCCCTTGTGTTCGGATATGTTGCAGCTGAGGACATTCAAAGGGAGTTTGAAAAGTAGAATTTCAAAGAAAAAACGAATTCCTCATTTAACATGGGATAAGTGGAGGGAGTAACTGATACATAATGCTGTGAAGACTAGCCATCTTTGGTTGCCAGAGCAGAAAGGAGAGTAGAAAATGGATCTCAAAGGAAAGAAGCGACAAATAGAATGCCGATTTATTTGTGAAAATGTGTGTGCCCCCCTCAGCTTCACGTGGGTTAAGCACAATGAAACATAACTTGATAGGGGCTGGCAGAGAGTGGCTTCCAGGGACCCTGACATTTATATAACCCTGTGCACATGTTTGAGGTTGGCTTTTGTGTAGAGCTGTACCCCAATCTGAAAACAGTAAAACAGTGTTCAGACCAGATCACCTAGCCAGAATGACTGTTACCTACCCACCCACCTGAGGAGATGTTTGGCAGTGTCTAGAGACATTTTGGGTTATCACAACTAACAAGAGGCAGGGGCTCTCTGATGTTTAGAGCCCAGGGATGCTATTAAACATCCTACAATGCCTGGAACAGACCCCCGACAGCCAAAAGTCGTTAGGCATAAAATGTCAGTGGTGTCTACAAGTCCAAAGAATATTAACCTTTGAGTATCAGAAATGCTCATTGGGACAGAGAAGCTGTCAAAACTTTTGTGTCAAAATGTGACAGTAGTCATATACCACAGCATCCCTAGCAGTGCCCCAGCCCCCAACCCCAAGCCCAGCTATCTCATTGGGTGGTTAAGGTACAAGATGTGCTTCTTCCAAGGGGGCTTTGAAATAAAAGCTCCTCCTCCTACCTGCCTGTATACCCTTGACTGTCGATTGTGTTCCTGGTGCCTTTGTCAGAAGGTGTTAAGAAGACACCAGCTGTCTGATGTGGTAACGCAGAGTGCAGGTTATTTGAGGCTGCTACACGTTAAATCTCTTATTAGTATTTCAGCTCCATCTCTCTTAGAGATCATGTGCCCTGAGGAGGCAGAAATCCTTTACAAACTTGAAAGTTACCCGAGAACAGATAATCCTCACATTGCCCTGATAAGGCAGATAAATTGCAATTAGATGAAAAATGGAAAAACAAACAAACAAACAAACAAACGTAATCAACAGGTGTTTGGGTCTCCTTGTAGACCAAAGAATTTCATATTTGGCTGAAAAAGTACATAGTGACATTTGGAATGAGCCCCTTTGCCAGAACTGTTCCCACTGAATAGTTTAGACAAGGAAGATTAATGATAATCTGAAGAATAAAACCCCGGGGTAAGAAGGTGCTGTCTTGAAGCGAGAGAGGAGGGTAAAGAAAGGACTCAGGAAGAGTCTTTCTAGATGTGCTTAGTATAGTGTGCAAGAGGAGAAAGCAATGTATGAACCATTGAGTGGTGGGGAAAGGGAGTAGACACATTCTCATTGTCTAAGGTCCCTCATTTTCAGGATCAAGGAAGAGACTATTTCAGTCTCTTAAGCCAGCTTTCCCCTTTCGCCCTGAACCTGAAAACACACATTTAATATATAACAAAGCAGACTGGCTCAGGTAAAACCGTGGTTCCTCGCCAGCAACCAGAAGCTCTGTCAAGAAACATGTGTCAAGCATCATTCAGTGAATCACTCTGTTAGTTCCTCAATTACTTCTTGGAATCCACAGACCATTGAGCTTTGAGTGTTAGAAAGGCCCCTAAGTGGGAGTTAGGACATCTGCTTTCTGGCTGTGAATGTGCCATTAATTGACTTGTGATCCTGCAGGAATAACATTGGCCTGACTATCAGTTCCATCTGCCGCATGATGCCCACCTTGGGCCTTCTGATGGTATATTTCAGATGTGACAACAGATGTGACAGGGGTTCACCTTACAGAGTGTTGGTAAATATGAGCAGTATTATGTTCATCGGACATTATGTTCATTGGTTCAGTGGACCAAGAGAAGGAAAACTTTCTAGAATTTAAGGTTAAGGATATTGGAGTAAGGAAGGGAGAGCGCAGGGAATTTAAAATAATATATAAGCCAAAATAATATGAAGCGAAAGCCCCAGGAAGGTGAACTTCCCTCATAAATTAGCCAAGGCTATACAGTTTCATTAAAGGAAATATCTGCTGTTGAAATTTATTCTGGGAAAGGACTGATTTAAAGTTCCCCAAAACAAGCCTAGCAGCATTCTCCTGCCTCTTTATTTACTCTGGTAACAAATAGTAATACTCCAAACTATCACTCAGCATCTTTGTTTTCAAATACAATTATGTGGGAACCTGAGATATGGTGAGGCTATATGGGGGGGGGTCCATGTCTAATTAGACTAGGAAATTTATTATAAATTAGTAAATCAATTCACTCTTTGAGGAATTTGATTAGAGGAGATAATACCCTTCCCAGCCAAGATGGTTCTTGGCTTTATGCAGACAGAAGGTTGATGGTATCCTCCCAGCCTCCTCATCAGCTTGCTTATCTAAGGCACCCTCATGCAAAGCAGTATCCTACAGAGTGTGTTCTGTTTTTGTTTTGTTGAGACAAGGTCTCACTGTGCAGTTCAGGATGACCGTGGACTTACTATGTAGCTCAGGCTGGTCTTGAACTGCTGACAATCCTCCTGCCTCAGGCTCCCAAGTGCTAGGATGACCGGCGTGTACCAGCACACCCAGCTACAGAACATTTCTTCCACCCTGGACATGTATCTTCCTGCCTCTCTGTGGGCTGATATCAGGCTCTGCAGCCCCTGATATCAAGCCCCAGGCTTGAGGTTCTGTTGCTCTGGGGAAAATGTGGTGATAAGTAGGAAACCAGGCTCCAGGCTTCAGGATTCAGCAGCCTCTGGTGTTCAAGAGGGTCCCAGAATTCTCCCCAGGTATCATTTTCAAAATCTAATTTTACTGTTTGGAACACAAAGATCACTCCCTTATATACATGTCCATAGTCCTATACAGACAACTATTTTTTTTTATTTTTTTGTTTGTCTTTCCTATATTTCTCTGTACAAACCATACAAATGGACATAAATATTTCCCACCTAAAAAAAAAAACATACTGTGTACTCCGTCCTGCATCTTGTTTCATTTTGCTTTGCTGTCTTCCCCTTAATATATCCAAAGATCATTTCATATCAGTGTATAAAAGTCGTCCTTGTTCTTCTTTACAGCTACATCGTGTGGCTGTAGGGTAATTGATTTACCTCATCTTCTCTGGATGTGCATAACGTGGATTCCCAGCAGGTGCGCAGTTGAGACAAAGAATAAATACACCTTGGGAGGAGCAGTGCATTTTCACATTACCTGTTGCGACTGACCCACCTGCCTACTCCCCTCAGTCTCGCTAACAAATTTCACATCAAAATTGTCTTCTGCCCGTCTGACATAGGAGAAATGATTTTTCACTGTGGCTCATATTTAATTTTTCTTACTAAAAGTAAGGTTGAAAATCTGTGTTCAAATCCATTTAAAGATCACTCATCTTCATATCTCTGTGAACCATCTGTCCATGACCTTTGCTGAATTTTCTACCCAGTTGTGGGTCTTTGTCATCCCAATTTCTATGATCAGTTCAAAATTTAGATTGTCCTTTGTTTGTGGTATAAAATGTAAATGTTTTTCCATTTTTCTTTGGCTTATGGCATCACTCATCATATTCTTTGTTGTGCAGCTTTTTAGAGTAGTTAAATGTATCAAATTTTTTTCTGACAAGACCTTTCTTCAGAGTTTTTTTTTAAATCATGTTTTTTCTGGGATTTCATGTGGTTTGGATTTTTGTCCCTCACTTACAGATCCATCCCACCTTGTTCTGCTCTTTAAATTTGTCTCTCTGGGTGTCTTAAATTACTTTTATATTAAAGAGATAAAGTGGCAAAAGGTACAACAGTTTGCCTTAGGGCTGGCTGTGAAGGAGACAATTTGGTACTGAGTAAAATGAAAAGGCCCCAGGTTTTTCTTCACCACAGTGACTTAAAAGTATAGGCTGAGACTTTCACCCCCACGTTCTGGAGTTTTGTAATTAATACAAAAGTTGCTACCACAAAATATCTGACAGTTATGACTTAAAAGAAGATAGGTTTATTTGGGCTCATTGTTTCAGTCTTTGCGTGGTTGGCTGGCTCCAAAGAGAAAGCACAGAGGAAGGGCATGGAGAAGGAAAATTATTCAACCCATGGAAGCCAGGAAGGAGAGAAAGGGAGGGAGAAAGAGAAGGAGAGGGAGAGGGAAAAAGGAAAAGGAAAGATAAAGGGAGAAGAAGGTGTGCAGGGATGCACAGGGCAGAGGGGAGGGGAACAGGGACAAGAACACCACCCCCAGAGACCCACTTCTGAGCAGGCCCCACCTCCTGACAACAGGTTCAGCTATGAACCCTCCGCCATGAGTACAGGTCCCTCTAATAACCTTCCAAAAGCCCTGCCTCTGAACCCGTGAGACTTGGGAGACCAGGCTTCTAGGTCTATGTCCAGGTAGAGAAAGGCCCTTTCTTTGCCACTGCATACTAGGGCTTTCCATGGAGTGGGCTATCCCTGTATCCCTTTCAGTTACCTTTGGAGACCTCTCATTGCACACCTGAAGATGTACAGGGAGGGGACATGTGTGAGAGAAGAACCATAGCCTATTCAGGACAAACAAAACCTCTCCTTAGCCATGATTATGAGTACATTGCATGAGTACTTATTGGGGACTCACCAACAACCATTACAAATCTAAGTGCTGTTGGGAATAGTGAGGAGAAAGTATTAAACACAGTGCTGCCCACACAAGGCTTACCAGCTAGTCCCAGAGATAAGATGTAAGAAATTCTAAACAACCACCAACACTGTTAGCAGCTCTAAGTTCCCAAAAATATAGTACATTGACTCCTTGAACACCTGCCTTCTTGTCCTGTTAGGTGACTCCCTCTCTGTGACCTTACATCATACCATAGAATCCTATTTCCCATGTCAGATGAGGCCTTGGGATAGACCATTTCAAAGTCCGTGCCCTAGATCCATCTCCTCTGGATTCCATAGCACGTTGTCTTTACCCTGACCATCAAGTTGCTGTTCTCCCTGGCTCTTCTGATTGTTCTGGAGCATGTGGGAGTGTGACATTTGTTACTGAATCTCTAGCATCCGTGGAAGGTGCTTACCGACTGTCACAGAAAGACAAGATGAGTGAATGCTCTAAGAACACTGAGGTTGAGTGCCAACCTGATGCTGAGTGAAAGGAATGAAGTTATCAGAATGTCTTCCTGGAGGAGTCTTCTGAGGCAAGTCTTGAAGAATCAAGTTTGAATGGGAATAAAAGTGAGGAGTTTTCCTGGAGGTGAGTGAGTGGGTAGGAGAATGAAGAGAAGGTCGAAAGAGAGCACTGACATCCTGTGACTGCCAGGCTTCCTCCTCAGCTGATTAGCAGAACAGAAATCCATGTGGCTTTATCAGAGTAATTTGCTCCATAAAGGCGGTAACAGCATTGTAGTATGTATGTGCCAAGGAGTTCAGAGGGCTGGGAGACCATCACAGAGCACAGGTGATGAACTGGCCTGAATTGGCCATCCATGGTCACAGAATCTACTCGGAAACTTGTTTCTGTCCTGCAGCCATTGCTCAAAAACAACAAATTGCTTTCTTATCTCTACTTCTCTTCATTTTTAATAAACTAGAGTTTTTGTGTTGGCAGAAAATTTAGAAGTTAATCAGTGCACCCTTCCTCTCCCTGGAATGTAAGCTCCATGCAGTAGGGATGTTTGTGTTGCTGTGTCATGATCTCATAGTTACTGAGATTCAGTAGGTGCTTACTGGAGGGATGGAGGGATGGAGAGATGGGTGAGTAATCGGTTAATAGCTTTCATCCTATCCTTATCCATTCTTGGCTTAATCTCCCCACATTGTCAGATATTTGTGGGATTTGCCACTTTACATGGCATCTTGTTCTATTGGAGAGAAACATACTGTTAAAACTTTTTTTATCTTTTACCTGAGTTTTTCTGTATCATACCCTGTGGCAAGGGAAGAGGAAAGGAGGACATGTCTGACGTTTTGGTTACACAGAATTATATGCTGGAGGAAATAGGGTGCTATGGATAAAGACTCTACTCAGCCTAAACTCAGGAGAACAACATGAAATTCTTACCTCTCTTTGATCTATAAATCAGTATTTGCTGAGATAGTGAATGCATGATGTCATCTTTTTTGGTACTGGGTATCAAATTCAGGACCTACCACTTGTGAGACAGGTTCAGTACCATTGAGCGAAATCCCCGGCCCTAACAGGGAGTGAATGAGTGGATGAGACAACCAGATGTCCTGGAAATGCTCATGGATGCTTTGGAGTCACCAATGTGAATTAATGTCCACTCTACTGTATCACTGAGACTCTGTCTACCTCAGATTTGCATCCTTCAAATGATGATGATACCTGACTGTGGCATCTTTAATGTGACAGTGTCTACAACATCTCGCTTTGAAAGGTGTCCTTGCGGTGCTAGATATTGTTACTCTTATGAATGAACTTGCCAAGAAAGGCTTCACGAGGTATGGCTTTGATGGAATGCAGAGACCCAATCCTAGAAGGAAATCAACCCAGAAATTTTTCTTCTACCTAACAGATAGAAATGAAAGATTTACAAAGAGAAGGGGAATACACATGGTGTTGGTGAGGGAATTCTTATTCTTGATTCCCAAGACTCACCCTAGTGTTTACGGTTGAACAATACTACCATGTTTCTGGCCATTCAAGCACTTCAAGGACAAAGGCTTTGTTTTGTCCACTGCTATGTCACCCGCAGCACATGCCACACAGGATGCGCCTAGTAAATGTTGTCCAGTGGGTGAAAGATATTGACATCAAAATAAATAATTCACTTCATTCAAAACTCAGCTGGATTTTCAGAGCAAGGTACAAGTGAATGAGTTTTCTGGTGCCTTTCTCAAATTATAAATCTCTTTTTAAAATATTATCATTTCAGTGCCATAAAAATGTCTCTTTAGTTCTCCTTGGAGTGCAGAGTGCACACACATATTACATTCAAATTATGAATGTTATTTAGTATAATACCAGTTGAATCATAAGATGAAGAAAATTGTGGGCTAAAACAGATCTTTAAGTTGTGCATTTATTGAAGAAAAAAAGTAATGTGAGTTCAATTCTTTATTCCCAAAGCAAGATACTAGTTAGTCTGGACAATACTTCTGAATTTACAATGATGTCAAATTATATCCCTACCCCCAGTTCTGTAAATCAACTTCTAAAATGTTCCATGTTGCTGAGCATTATATTCTAAAAAGAAACTTGATAATAATTTTGGGCTTGTGTAGGAATGTTCTGCCTTTTCAGAACACTGTATCTTAGTTCTAAGAACACCTGTTACATTTAAGAGGAAGGTTAGTATGAGACTCTGTAAAGGGGCTATATGCTTCCAAAAGAAAGAATCTCCATCAGTGCTGAAGTGGTGATAATAGACTTTCTTGCATTTTTGCTGATTTTTACAGAGAATATTGCCAATGTTTCCATTCATTTGGGGTGATGATGTTTATTGTAACTTCTTTAGTTTTTTTTAAATTGTTTTGGTAAATTAACTTCATCATATTAGGGATATTGTCTTTTAATCTCCATTAGCTGAGAGTATTTCTAACATGTATTCATGTTGAATTTTATCAGAATACATATATCTGTTGGGATGATGTCTTAGTTACTTTTTTCTTGCTGAGACACAATACCCAACACTCACAAATTAAAGGAGGAAAGCTTTATTTCAGCTCCTGTTTATAGATTTCAGTCCATAATCGGCTGGATCCAAGGCAGGGTGGAATGGCACAGGAAAACAGTCCATGGCAGAGCAGACAGAAAGCAGCAAGCAGTGACACTGCCTTCTTTCTGTCTTTTTATGTTTTATCCAGTTTACAAGCCTGTTCATTGGTGCCACCTATACCCAGAACGGGGCTTCTGTTATCCACACCCAGAACTGTGCTAACATAATGTAGTTATCACACAGCCTTAATCTATAGTCACATATCTTAGATCCAACCACTTGTGAAAAGCCACACCTATGAACACATTAGGCTTTGGGGAGATATCTAAATACAAACCATAACAGATGATTATATGTTTTTTCCCCTTTAATATCTTAATGAAGTGAAAAATATTTGTATATTTTGAAATTTAAACTAGACTTTTGTCCTTGGAGTAAATCCAGTGTCACTATGAGGTATATTGACCCTATTATATCTACAGCTACATCCTTTTTAACTTTTTGTTGTTGTTGTTGTTGTTGTTGTTGTTGTTGTTTTTGGGGGGGTGTTTGGTGCTGGGAATTGAACTCGGAGACAGGCCACCCAACCGTTGAGCTAAATCCCCAGCCCCTTTAACTTTCTTTTTATTATTTTCTTATCCTTTCTTTAAATCGTTCTTTTTAGTAGTCTGCTAATTTTGTAAATCTTGTATGGGAACCACTTTTTACCTTTACTGAACCTATTGTGTTCTTCACCCTTATTTTATTGATGATTATTTTTATCATCCTCTTCTTTCAACTTTGGATTTGTTGTCTTATTATTCTTTAACCATTTCAGAAGGAAATCTTTGCTTATTTTTTTAATATGAACTTTTTTTTCAGCACTAGCAATTGAACCTAAGACCTCTGGACTAAGCTACAATAATTTTTTATTTATATATTTATTTATGTATTTATTTATTTTGAGACAAGGTCTCACTAAATCACTAAACTGCCCAATCTGTGCTTGAACTTGGCAGTCTTCCTGCCTCAGTCTCTCAGACTATTATGCTTATCTAATACATAAAAACATAAAAGCTATACATACTAATGAAGTATCATGTAACATTTTGATGCCTGCATACAGGTTTAACATATTTCCTCAAACATTTGTCATTTCTTTATGGTGAAAATTCATTTTTATATTTTATTAAAATATGTTTTGGATTTTTTATGGTTTTATTTCCTCTTTTATTCTAGTTGTTTCTCTTTTTCAGTTTAAATATTATGATGTGACCATAGAAAACAAACAAAAAATTATTCAAAATGTACTAAAAATAGTAATATGTTGTTTGATATAATACCATTATGTAAAAAGATAATGGAGTTTCAATACAAAAGCAAAAAGAAAGTAAAAATACAACTTCTTAGAAAAATATTTCTCAGCTGGGTGTGCTGCTTAGCATGCACAAGGCCTTGTATTGAATCCTAAATGCCAACAAAATAATCGTTCTGCTTCACTGAGAGAAGATAAAATTTTCTTACACCAAATTCAAAAAGTATTAAAATTACTTGAAAGTTACTTGAATTTGTTCACCAGGGGACAATCCAGAAAACATTACAATTGAAAATACAAACTGAAAAAGGAAATTGGCATTAGATATAGTCAACAGATTTAACTATATATAAAATATATCAGGATGATATTTATAAATTACATAAAATGTATATGTACATACAAATCATATATACTTATTATTTTATAATTCAGACATAAATCAAGTATGCATTTATAAATCTTGTGACATATATTATATAACTGTTTATTCTGTATTTTGAAATGTATAAATATGTATGATATATATTATATTTAAGTATAATATAAATTGTGAGCTTATAAATATCAAAGCTATAAATATATATGAATTAAAATTTAATATATGTATATACAAAATACATTTTAATATATAAATTAATGGATAATTTATTTATAATTTAAATTTATATATGTAAGTCAAAACCCTATAGATTCATAACAAGACAATTTAGTAGGGTAAACAGGGCCAAAGAGAAGGCATTTTAAAGCCTACAAAACAAATAAACATGCAAAGAAATGCTCAAATAGATTAGTAATCAAGAAAGATTTTATAAAGGTGGCATTGAGATACATACCATTTATGATTATTTGACAGAAATTTATTTTTTTCAATTAAGTTTATTGGTACATTTTAGGTATACAGTACAGTTACATTCATCATTGGGATCTTGTATCTTTACATGACAGGCCTTGGTTCTCATTTTTTCCCCATTCCCCTGCCCTCCCTTCACCCCCTCCTCCCTTCCCTATTTACAAAGACTTTGTTTCCAGTTTTTCCTTTTCTTATATTTTTCTCTCCCTTCTTTCCTTTCCCCTTCCCCTCCCACTTCCTCTACTCCTTTAGGCCTTTTCTTCTTATGTCATATTATCAATTATACATTTCAACCCTTATTTACACTTTTAGTTTTTCACACCAGAGAAACTATTTGGTTTTTATACATGTGTCCTATTTATTTCTCTCAAGAGTATGACTTCAGTGTGCATCCACTTAGCTATAAATAAATGTCTCTAGTTTATCATTCTTTGTGTATGAGTAGTATTCCATTTTATTAAACACACACACACATACACACACACACACACACACACACATACACACATCTTCTTTTCCCAGTCTGTAGTTAATGGGCAATTTGGCTGTTTCCAAAATGTAGCTATTATAAACTGTGCTGCTATAAGCATGGGTGCACATATATCACTGTAGTATGATTATTTTAAATATCCTGGGAAGATACCCAGCAGAAGAATAGGTTGGTCAGTGGAACCACTAATCCTAGTTTTTTGAGGTATACGCGTATAGATTTCCGCAGTGGTTGCCTCACTCTTCACTGCCATCAACAATGGAGAAGGGTTCCCTTCTCCCCACAACCCCACCAACATTTGTTATTGGTTTATTTCTTGATAGCAGCCATTCTTTGTGGGGTGAGGTGGAATCTCAGTGTTATTTTCATTTGCATCTCTGGAATGACCAGTGATGTTGAACATTTTTTCGTATATTTATTTGCTGCTTTTACTTCTTTGTCTGAGAAATGTCTGTGCATTTCAGATGCCAATTTTTGAATTGGGTCTTTATATTTCAGGGGTCTGTTTTTTTTAAGTTCTTTATATATGCTAGATAGTAGTCCTTTGTCTGAGGAATGGCTGATAAAAATCTTTTTTCAAATTGTAGGTTGTCTCTTAGCTCTGTTGGTGGTTTCTCTTGCGGTGCAGAAGCTTTTTAGTAAGATGAGATCCCAGTTGTTTATTCTTTGTGCTAGTTCCTGTGCTACTGAGGTTTTCTTCATATTGACAGAAATTTAAAGTTTGATAATATCTTATTTTGGAGAAAACATAAATGATAGCATCTATTTTGCCATTTCTTTGTATATTTTAAACTGTCAGAATCACCTTGGAAAATAATTTGGCCTTGTTCTATAAGGATGATCATTATCATGTTCCTTTATCTACTAACTCCATTCCTGGGAATACATTTTTGTATTACATGGCTTCCAGGAGGACTGAAATAAAGTATTTATATTAGACTGTTTGTAAGAACAAAATTTCTGGTAACCTACAGGATATTCATCATAACAGAAAAACAAATTGTGATACATTCACATTGTAAAATATTATGCAAGAGTGAAAAGGAAGAGCTACCATTGCATGAAATTTGTGGAATTATCATAATACCATACAAATGAATGAAGCAAGCTGGGTAATGCACTCAGCATTTATACCCTTTTTTAAAAATTTCATTAGCAAGCAAAATAAAGAGGATATCTTCTAGGTATACCTATATGTGGTTGTACTCATCAACTTTTCTATTGCTTGGACCTTATACCTCGCACCATACAGGAAGAGAGGTTTAACTTGGCTCACAGTTTCAGAGGTTTCAGTCCATAGTCGTTTGGCTTCAAGGCAGAAACATGGCAGACAGGTGACAGAGAAGGGCTGTGCAACTCAGGCATATGAAAAGCAGGGAGCAGTGAAAGATCCATAGAAGAAGAGGCCAAAGTCAGATATAGTCCCCAACATTATAGACCACGACCTACCTTCTCCAACTAAGCCCATCTATATGTCCCATTGAGCTGTGAAGTCATCAGTGGATTAACCTAAAGATGAAGTTGGTGCCTTTAAAATGTGGCCATATCTCCAGGAGTTACTTATTCCAGTCAGTTGGGCAATTTGCGCTAACCCGCAAACTGTGATGAAACTAAAAAAGAAGAAAGAGCAAAAAATTATAATACTTTGATTTATCATAGTGGTTACTTTTATAGGGATGGTAGTTAATGGCTACAAATTGAGCAGGTAGGTAGATATAACCAAGTAAAAAGTATTCTAGTTATTGGGTTGGATGATAATACCAATGTCCATTCATTGCATTCTATTAAATAAACAGTAGTGGGAAAGGATCATGCGTAGTCCAACAATGATAATATGTCATATATATTAGATTGTGACTAATTTGCTTCTAAGAATCTAAAAACCAGGTTTTCGAGATTTCTATATGAAAATGGCTATAAGGATATTTCACTAGCAAGGAACAGCATGATTTAAAAACTTCTTGATTTCCAGGAGTTTCCATGTATTGCATTTCTTATGCATTGGGCAAGAGTTTTATCTGCCTTCAATTTATGCCTTTTTCCTACCTTTGAGACTCAGAAGTGTGCTCTTCTTTTCTATTATGTACCCCACTTCTATTAGTTACAAGAGAAATTCCGAGAGACCTAATGAAATAAGATGGATGGATACATAGATAGATAGTGGACAGATAAAAGGGGAACTATCACAGGATTGGGCTCACGGGATTTTGGAGGCCAAGAAGTCCTAAAACAGGCCATTTTCAGGCTGAAGAAGCAGTGAAGCCACAAGAATAGCTTACTCTAAAGTCAAAAGGCTGGGAGCCTAGAAGCCCACTGGTGCAAATGGCAGATTCTAAGGAGGCCAGAGAACGTGGAGTTCAGAGAACCTGGGTTCCTGGGACAGGAGAATATGGCTGTCCTGGTTCCACCAAAAGTTTCCTTTGCCTTTTTGTTCTGTGTAAACTCCCAGCTGATTAGATGGTGCACACCCACGTGGGCGGCAGGTCTTCCTTATTCAGTTCACCAATTCAAACACCACTCCCTTCCTGATATTATCACAGATGTGTCTCATAGTTATTTAGCAAATGTCTGCATATCCTTTAATCTTTCAGGTTAACACCTAAAATTAACCATCAGGCCGGGGATTTAACTCAGGGGTTCTGCCAACTGCCTCACAAACACGAGGTCCTGTGTTCCATCCCCAGTACCAAAAAAAATAATAATGATGACAATAATAAAAGTAAATTAAATTAACCATCATGCAAGCCATATATTATAAGTTTTTTATATTATTTTTAAGCCAGAGTATTATTTTGAAATATCACACCATTCTTTTCATCTTTCGTCTTCTTGCCTTTTTTTCTTCTTTGGTATTTTTTTGTTTAGTACTATGTCCATCTTCTCATTTATAACATTTGCGTCCTCAGTTGCTTATTTATTCTTTTATGTCTTTTTTTTTCTCTCGTTGAGTTAATTGGTACATTTTAGGTATACAGTACAGTTACATTCATCATTGGGCTCTTGTACCTGACTGAGGAAGCAGCTGTGTTACTATAGCTGGAACCAAGAGTCTAATTGGATGTGGTGCAAACCACAGATCAGATAGCCCACCGTCCCATCTAGTAGGCCCGTGAAGAGGGACAAGAGAGACAGGAAGACAGTACACATCTAGGCAGTCAAGAAGCCTGGTAATGAGGGGCTAAGACATCATGGAGGAGAAACTAAGGCTAGACAGTGGCACTACAGAAAGCATAGGATCAGCTCAGGCACTGAAGCTTAGAAGGGAGGAATTAAGACTTTTCAAAATGTAGATTCATTGTTTAGACAAGAAAAGCACCCAGTATCACCCAATCAGTTAGCCAGAGTCAAACCTAAATCTCCAACTCCCCACATCTGTCCTTCTTTCATCAGCAGAAAAAAGAAAGTGGTCCAGAGAAGTAAGTCTTACATTCAGATAGTGTTCAGCTAGATCAAAGGATTCTTACAGTTCTTTTGTTTCAGCGTTGGCCCTGTCTTAGTGGAAGATAGGCTCCATCCCTAGTGAGGCATGTGGGACACCAGTCTATCAGAAGAAAGAGCAGACAGAGGGAAAACATGAACTCAACACTTCCATCATTTGGAGAGAAAATCGTTTTAAAAATGTGTTTGAGGCCAGGGTTTTAGTTCAGTGGTTCTAGCACCTGCCTCGCAAGGACCCGAGTTCAATCCCTGGTACCAAAAAAAAAAAAAAAAGTATGTGCATATGTATAAATATGCATTGTATTTATATGTTGTATATATACTCTTGTGTCTTCTCATAAATATGAATATAGTTATGAACTATTTATGAATACATCCATACATATACATGAGAAGAAAAGCAGTAGCAAGTAGATACTGGGATAAGTTCTTCCACACAGAAGACCCTGGATCCTAGACTCATTCCACTACTCAGTGACAAGAGAAGTCACTTCTGTTAGCCTTTATGTCCTTAGTTTCAAAATGGAAGTGTTGTACTTGAAGTCTAAAGTTCTCTTCAGAACCCCTATATGAGAACCTCTGCACTAAAATGTAGTTATCATCTGTTTTAAGAACAAACTCAGCTCATGGATCCTCTTTTTGCTTTTTTCATTATTTATTTTTTAACTTTCTTGCATGTAGAAGTGAACATTTCCAACTTCAGAATTTCATCACACTGAGGTTTTGCATAAAAACTTACATCCTAAACCTGACTAGACTTTTAAATGTGCATTATGATTATGAAAGAATTTTCAAAGTGAAGATAATGATTAAATAAGTCAAATGATACTGATAGGTCATGTCACTTAAGAACTGAGAATTAACCTTTGAAGTAATATAGAGGTCATTGGAGATCTTGGCAGGAGGCTTATCAGAAGAATGATAGGTTTGATGTCTAATTACAAAGGACTCCAGAGAGTAGGAAGAGAAGAGTTGGAGATAGTACCTACATATAAATCTGTCAAGAATTTTTTGCTATAAAAGCATGCGCATAAATGGAGTCAATGGAGAGGGTTTCTTTGTTGATAGAAGACATTGCCACACACTGCATATTGATAACAATAATCCTGTGAAAAAAGGGACTGTCCACAGATAATGTGTTAGATTTCTGTCACTGTGACAAAATACACCAGTAAAGAAACTTAAGGAAACAAAGTTTTATTTTGCCTCACAGTATCAGAGGTTTAAGTCCATGGTTCCCTGGCTCTAAAGCCAGAGACTTCATGGTGGAAAGGCGGGCAGAGATAAAATGCTTACCTCAGCGGCAGTCAGAACACAGACAGCATGTGCTGGTGGACTTCTTCCACTTTTGTTTCATGTTGACACCCAGCCTTTTGGATGGTGTCAACCACATTCAGGGTAGGTTCCCCTGGTGGGTTTGCTGTTCCTCATACCCGTTGTCAATGGAAACGCTGTCACAGATGCAAAAAACCTATGCTTTACTAATTTCCGAGGCATTTGTTCATCAGATCAACAATCGCTATCAGTCATCACAGATAGGACTATAATCCATAGTGACTAGAGGCTAGGCACATGGATGGACAGGTGCTGTTAGTACAGCTGCGACCTCATCACCATTCTCTTCTGAATTCTTCTGTTTTCTGAGGGAAATATAAAGCACAGCCATCAGCTGAAAGTTAATATGGATAAGGAGGTATTGCAGTTTTGAAGAGAGAGGAGAAAATATGGAATAGTCTAAGATAGAAAGAGAATGGATTGCAACACTTTATCAAGATCTTGAAGTCAGTAGTTATGAATTAAATGAGACTCATGAACATGGTTTATATGTGTCTACTTTTATGTTCAACAGCATGAATAAAAAGTGGTAGGGTGTTGGAGCTAGTGAGGTTAGGTTTTGGTTAGATGGTACAAAAAAGAAAGGGACAGTGGAATTGAGAGTGTTCAAAGGGAATGATTGCTGTAGTGAACCAGCGGGTCTAAACTGAATAAGAATGGCTTTGATAGGTATGAAGAACCATAAAATATTGGTAAAATCAAAGCATGAGAGAGTCTAATCAAAGGTTGCTATGTTGAAGTACTAGAGAAATCTCAAAGTGGGGGTGCTCATTAGAAACTTGGAAATTGAGGTTCTAGAGGAGTTGCTGTTGTTGCTGATGGGAGTGGGTGGAGGACAAAAATCTGCAGAAGAGGGTATGCAGCCTCCAAGTTCATCTACAGAGATAGTGAAGTCAGTAAGATCTGTGATAGAGTTCTACTGGAAAATGTGACGGTAAAGCACAAGCTAAAATCTTTAAGGAGTGACCAAGAGATCTGTAGGTGATTGTAACATGGAGGGGACACAGATTTCGGGCAGATGAAATGAAATTCCATCCTAGGGTAACAAGGAGGGAAAGTAGAATACCTACTCCAATCCAGGCTCAGTAATACAAAGGATGAATGATGAAAAAAATAGCCACCACTGAGGGGGCTTCAGGAATTTCATTTCCCCAGAGTCAGATTTGGGCCAGAACAGGACAGTTACATATCTTATGCACTCAGCCTCCCATCTCTGTCCTGGCATTAATGTTTGTATACATACCAGTGGAGGATGGTCTTGCTAGGAGCTAGCAGAGTTCCCAAAGAGCTATAGAGACCAAAGGACTAAGTCTAGTCTTAGCAGTTATGGGGGGAAAAAGTCCTTGAAAGATCATGCATGAACTATATCTTAGTAACCTAGTACAGACTAGAAGTGAATATAAATCTTATCTCCTTCTTTCTGAGTGTTCAAAATGTGAAAAAAACAGGTGAAATGAAATGAGTATAGACTAGCCTTAGATTAGACCTCAAAATACAATGCTCTATCAAGACAGGATCTCCAGGCCTCTCTGCCACAGGCCAGTGGTAGGAAGGTGATTACTGCCTGGTATTATTCCATAAGATCACCCAGATACTGTACTCGTGCTGCCGGGGTAGTATCCTCATTCACATACCTAAAGTTGATCACAACTCCTCCTCCATATTTCTGTTCCTAGGAAGGATGAAAGAGAAAGTAGCAACGTTCTTCATTCACTCCGGTCCTATTGGTCAGAATTTAGTCACATGCACATGTAAGTGCAAGAGCAGCGGGGATATGTGGTCTGTAACTGAGAAGCCAGTCTCCCAGTTAAACTTCAGGAAGTTCAGATATTAAAGAGAAAAATCAGGATGACTGCCACATATAGTAACTACAAATAATAATGACTAATCTTTTCATTAGCACATCCTAACTTAGACAGACATTACAAATAAGTGCCAGTGGTTATCCATTTTTGTCACTCACGATTTGCTCAAAAATCTATTAGGAATTCAAAGATAGTGAATTTTAAAGTGTATATATATGTGTGTGTGTGTGTGTGTGTGTGTGTGTGTGTGTGTGTGTGTGTGTGTGTGAATATATATATGAATGTAAATATGGGATCATAATTATGTGGCTTATTAACTTGTGCTTCATCATACCATCCCTAAAATATATATAAATATATATGTAAATATATATAATATACATGTGAATATATATATATATATGAATGTAAATATAGGATCATAATTAGGTAGCTTATTAACTTGTGTTTCATCTTACCATTCCTAAAATCTATCACAATGCTTACACAAAGTAAGTGCTCAATAAATAATTGTTGAACGACTGAGTGACTCGACTATTCAGTCAGTGCATCATGTCCAGCTACTTCCAGTGACTGAGGACAGTCCAACCTGTAGTCAGTGTGTTCGGGAGCAGTTCTTCACTAGAGTGAGTGTGGCATTCAGAACCCCCTAAGTGTCCTAGGGTAACAAACATGGCCCATCGCTACAATAATACAACTACTGGTCAAAACTGAAACTGAACGTGAGGTAATGACGCTGATAGATGGGTTCTGAAAGTAATATGTACCATTTGAACCTTGTTTACACTTTCAGTTTTTCACACCAGAGAAATGATTTGGTACTTACTCAAGTATGTCCTATTTATTTCACTTAACAGTGTAGCCTCAATGTGCATCCATTTAGCTATAAATGTCTCTACTTTATCATTCTTTATAGCTGAGTACTACTCCATTTTATTTTTTAAAAAATATCTTCTTTATCCAGTCTCCTGTTGTTGGGCAACTGGACTGTTTCCAAGTTTTAGCTATTACAAACTGTGCTGCTATAAACATGAGTGAGCATCTATCACTGCGGTATGATTCTTTTAATTATTTTGGAATGGAAATAAGGGAAAAGAAAAAAATGTGAAAAAAAGAAAAACTGGAAACAGAGTCTTTGTAAATAGGGAAGGGTGAAGCGGATGAACAGAGGGCAGGGGAATGGGGAAAAAACAAGAACCAAGACATATCACGTAAAGGTACAAGATCACGATACATGTAACTGTACTGTTTGCTTTAAATGTACCAATAAGCTTAATGGGGGGGAAGGGAACTTCCAAAATAGTTAAAATAACTTTAACTTTGTATATATATATATAT
>NW_022900941.1:15262272-15263075 GCF_012274545.1 Fukomys damarensis | reverse complement strand
ATATATATATTCACACATATTGAAGTAGACTTAATATATACATACTTTATATATGTGTGTGTATATACATACAGTCTGCTAAAAATGTATACACACTTCAGGAGAAGAAAAACGTATAAATATTTCAATACTAAATTTATTGAGACATCGTGAGGTTAATACAAGCTCCCCTTGGCCTCTAGAATTATGAAAGGTGCTCAAAGTGGTGACCATTAACTTCCAGATGTTTATTAATACAGCAAACAGCTGCATGTATAACCTTGGCCATTGAGATTACTACACATGCATTTTTCTGTTTCTTTCCTAAAGATCAGAAGTGTAGCAGGTTTTCTGTGATATATGACATCCTCTAAGGTCCCCCATAGGAGGATAACCCTATCTGTTGAAAAAATATCTTATGATTGTTCTTTTCCTGAAGTGTGTACACACTTTTTTGGTGGGATTTATATGTATATAGATGACTCTGATAATTGTTTTACAAGTTTTTCAGCATATTGTAGATAATATAATAAACACCTTTGCTTCTCAAATGTTAACATATTCACACTATAAAAATCACTGTGTAAACCAGAGCTTCCCATCCTGTGGTTCTAAGATACAGGAAGGAAAGAGGGAAGAAAGAGAGGGAGGAGGGGGGAGAGTGGAAAGCAGGCGGGGAGGGGCAACTTGGAAAATCACAGCCAAGGGCCGGGGATTTAGCTCAGTGGTTCCACCACCTGACTCATAAGCACAAGGACCTGAGTTCGATCCCCAGTACAGAGAAAGGAAGGAAGGAAGGAAGGAAGGAAGGAAGGAAGGAAGGA
>NW_022900941.1:15244803-15261441 GCF_012274545.1 Fukomys damarensis | reverse complement strand
CTGAACTATCACTTAAAAAAAACAGGAAAAGGCACAGTAGTATCTGGTGGAAAGAAAAGTGAAAGACCTGGTGTTGTTCAATCAATTAGTCGTGATACAGCAGCTAAGAGGCATCTTCCTTGGGTCTTACATTTTCTCATCTGGAAATCAAAGCGATTGGATTAGAATAGAGATTTGCAAACCATTTTTGGCCGTCTTTTAAAAAGTTTTTTCAAGCAAAATATCATGAAGAGACTGGAGCAGTGAGACAGACAAACTGAACATGTGGTAGACCCAGATGTTGCCTTGCTGTTCCCACCCCTAGTCACTCTGGCAACACCCAAAGTTTTTGAGTTTCTCAGCCCTGTCTAAATTTTAGAATCTCTCCACAGGATTATCAGATTTAGCAAATAAAACACAGAATGCCTAGTCAAATTAGAAATTCAAAATAGCAAGGAATCATTTTTCATGTCAGTATATCTCAATTATTTATATATTATTTATATATGTACTATATGCCATGTTGTGTTTAGTGTAAACAGATCAGTTATATTAGTAGCTTCCTACATAGAGGGTATTACCAACTAAGTCCCAGACCAAGCAAGTGAGATTTTTGGATTAGGTGTCCCTATTGGTATTTCATGAAAGTCCCCCAAGAGATTCCAGTGTATACCCAGGGAAAACCCCCGCCCCCTCATCTCTCCAAAAAGTCATTTGAAAAGTGAAATGGACTGTCTCAAAACCTACTGTGTATTTATCATGTATATAAAGTTTTGAAATACATACACATCGGGGGATGGTTATACCTAGTTAATTAATAAATGCATTGCCTCACATAATTGTCCTTTTTTATGAGAATACTTTATATCCAGTGTGCATTTTTCAAGAATGCATTATATCCCCACTAACTGTCGTCACCATACTTTATGACAACAGATGTCTTAAACTTATTCCTTCTGTCTAATTGTAATTTGCATCCTTTAGCCAACATCTCCCAAATCCATTCTCCCCTCTACTCACCCCAGCCCCTGGTAGCCGCCATCCTACTCTACTTCTGTTAGATCGACTTTGTTCCATATAGGAGTAAGATCATGCAGTATGTTACTTATTCGTTGCCTGTCCAGGCATGTAGCCTTGAGCAAAGTTTGAGATCAATAAATGTCTGTTGACAGAATATAATCACCAGTATCACCACAAAGGAAGGAGATGAGTTAATATTAATCTGTGTCCAGAATTTGCATCTCACCTTAGAGCCTGAATTTGTCATCCCTGCCAGAACGGGGCAGCTTTCTGCATTTACAGTCCAAGTCTATACCACTGTCCACTATGGCCCATGAGAAGTGTGGAAGAGCACCCCATGTTACTGACTTTTCTTCTTACTGCTGGGACAAAATGCCTGACACCAGAAGTTAAAGGAAGAAAGCTTTATTTAGCCCACAGATTACAGAGGTTTCAGTCCATAATTGGCTGGCTCCAAGGCAGGGTGGCACATGGCAGAGGGGTAACACTTCATGGCTTTGGAAGACAGCGAGAGAAACAAGGGGGATTTCTGCCCCTTTTTTCTTACCCAGACTGCTGGAATTCAAATCAATGAACTGGTTTAGCAATCACATGCCCTTAATCCCAGCATCACACACTCTAGATTCAGCCACTGCTGAAAAAGCCACCCATGACTACATGAGGCTCTGGGGAGATATCTAGACCCAAACCATAACATATCCCCATCACTGTGCTGAGTGAGAAGCCCTGAATGCTGTTTCCTGCTTTCCAAACCCTGGTTATGTATTTCATTTCTTCTGGTAACAGAACTCAGAGATAATTACAGAAAGGGAATGGCTGCTATATATAAATGTGCATATGTGTGTTTTTGTACTTCTAGAGCATGGCAGGCAAGGCCTTTATATACATTAAGCTTAATATTTATTGAAAATGAATCTCACACCTGAGCACGTATCACAATTACTTACAAAGCTTGTTAATATGCAGACTGCTGTGTCTGAACTCAGAGTTCCTGATTATGGAGGTAGGCTTGAGAATTTGCATTTCTACCAAGTTCTCAGGTGATGCTGCTGGTTTGGGGGTGAGAATATCTTTGAAAACCATTGCTTTACAATCAGTCTATTTTATTCCCCCTTTCAAAATACAGTAAAGCTGAGATTCAAGAAAGTTAAATGATTCACAAGTCTGTGTTCACATTCCATTCTGTCAGGGATATCTGGTCTTTGTGCTGTAAAGAGTTATTCTGAAGACCACAGCAGGTAATGTGATTTTATAGTGGTAATATTTTTAAGAATTAGAAAAGATAAAAATGTGGCCCTAATTAAGCAGGAAAAGATGAGCAGGTGTCTGTGGGTGATGGGGTTCTGAAATGTGAACTCTGCACATCAAATTGGTTGACAGAACAGTTCCATACTACTGAATTACAGTTGGAAGCTATTTTGTCCTCTAGAATTTATCGTCAGTTCATAAAGACATGGTCTGCAAAACACATTAGCATGTTCTTGCCAGTCACTAGCTCACAAGTAAGGAGTGTGCTTTCTTGAAGTGGGGTTTGAAATATGGGCTAATAAAAGGCACAAAATGACAATTTACTCATGAAAGTCTGAAGCCACTGTTCATATTTTCCACATTTTAACAAGCAGCAGAAAAGCAAACCTACACAGCTATGATTAATCTATTTTAAAGAAGAGAAAGTGAAAGTTTGATGGGAAGAAAAACATTTTCCCTAACAACTAATTTGAAAACCGAAAAGACTCCCTTTCTCCTGTTGGCTTGGAAACGGCAACATCTCTCTATTTCTTGAATTCTTCTACTCTCCCAAAGGATTTCAACTCTTATTTAAATGAAAAGTCATTTTCCAGTTTTCTACAGTCTGGAAAACAGATCATTTAAAAACAAAATGTCATAGCATATTTACTTCTTTCAGGACATGAGAAAAAGAAGAGTCCTTAAACTCATTTGTGGAAGCTTCTAGAACGGTTATAGAGGTGCAACAGAAACCAATGATGTATTTTTCTTTTTGTCAATGTTAAAAGTTGGGTTTTTTTCTTGTTGTTGTTGTTGTTGTTGTGTTTCATTTCTTGAGAAGCCTACAGCTTTTAAGAACAGGAAACAAAATGCAATGTGACATCCCTCAGAGGGTTCTGCACTCTTAGAAACAAAGAGTGACAAGTATAATTTGGGCAGCTCATTGCAACTGTGAAATGTAAATATATAAAAGTATGACAGAAATTGAAGTGGTACTTCTGGTGCTCAATCTGAACTGACCCTGATGCATGAATGAAGCGTATTCTCACAAGTGATCGTAGGACTGACTCCTCTGCTGGAACTGCTCTCAAGGCACACTTGTAAGAGGTATGCAGATGTGAAGCCGTTGCTCAGCCTGGGATCTTTGAACCTTTTAGAGCTTTCAGTTATGAAACAGCCTGCTCAGCATGCGGGTTCGCCATCACTGCTCTAGAGTGACCTCACTTATGGGTGGCTGATGTGATCATTGAAAGAGTTGCCCATTGCGAGTTTAGGAGGATTTCTTCCTAAGTTTTGACTTTCTCTCATTGCGTCTGCATTATAGGCAGTGAGCATAGATGAGCAAGCTCCCTACTAATACCAGTGAAAAGACTATGGACTGAGTAATCAGAAAACTCCTTCATTTTATATAGCACCTCTCACCTCTGGGGCGGGAATAGGAGAATGCACTTGCATAAAACTGGGAATTTAAGGAGATGACATATGTGCTGCCCTCTCACAGTGCCTTGAACACAGGAAATGTTCAATAAACAGTAGTGCTGTCATTCTCTCCACATTGGCCTATTACCTTTAACTAATTACAAAAATTAGATTATCCCAATGGGTTAGTCTCCATAGAACAGATCAATCAACTGAAATGATATTCACTACAGAAGAAAAAGAGGCCATGAAATCAGTCCACCTGTAGGGTCATTATCTTTGCATACAAACCCAGGACATTTGATTTGCTCAGGTTCCATCCATGTAAATAAACATTTATTAGTTAAAATTACGTGTATGTACCATCACAATTGTAGCATATTAATTTTGGTAAATGTTGAACTTTTACACACAGGGTTTATTACCTTGGATTGGGTAAAGCCAAAATAGTCACATGAAAGTTAACTATTAACGCAGGTGATAATCTGAAACACATTGAATCTTTCTAAAAAACTACAAATTCAACAGATCTAATAAGGGTGTATATCTGTGAAATGAGATGTGCTTAAAGGTTTTTTTTAAGTTAAGGGAAATGAAAAATAACATTCAACAGGGAAGATATAAAATTAGGTAGTATGTGAAAATATCAAACGAGGAAAAGCAAATGGTAGCCAAGCTGGAGGTGATCAGAAAACTAAAAGGTATCCTTGTACCGTTTCAAGCACAGGCACAGCTTTGTATGATCAGGCTACATATCTCTCCGAGGCTTCCTTTTCTGGATTAATTCCTGCCTTTATGCCCCAAAGAATAGTAAAAAGCCAGTAGAATTAAGGCTGGCACATTTCCTCTTGAAAGAGGCAATTCCAGTGAGGATTTCTCATGAGCTATCATTTATTTAGGGATAACAGGTCATGAGGTAGCAGCTATGGCCAGGATTCAAGCACACAACAAAAGATCACTTCAACTGTGAAGACGATTTGGGCTCTGACATCTGTGGCCTCCCCAGATTGTCTTTCCCATCTCCTCACCAAGTATCACTCTTGACAGACCTTCCAAGGCACAAATACATCTTATCCGAAGCTTCTGGCTCTTTAAAAAGTAACAAAGGCTTTTTCCACTAAAGAAGAGACTTCTTCCTTTACATAACCATAGACTTGACAGACAAGGATCCACAACTTTATCCAAGACTGCAGACCAAATGTCTGCATCTTGCCGAAATTTGTGCATTGGAAACTACTCCCCAATGTGATGGCAAAGGTGGCTTTTGAGAGGTGATTAGGTCCTGAGTGTACAACCTACATGAATAGGATTAACCTCCTTTTAAAAGCTGCCTAGGGAGGGCTGGGGATTTTGCTCAGTGGTACCATGTCTGCCTTTCAAGAATGAGGTCCTGAGTTCTATCTCTGGCACCGAAAAAAAATTCCTAGGGAGCTTATTTTCCCCTCATGTCATATAAAGACACTGAAAAGATAGGCATCTATGGACCACTTAATGAGTCTTCATCAGACATTAAAACCATCAGAACTTTGATCTTGGATTTCCCAGCCTCCAGACCTGTGAGAAATAAACTGGTATTATTTATAAAACATCCAGTTTATGGTACTGTATTATAGAAACAAGTACGGACTAAGACAAGGACCAGCCTGGAGACAAGAGGATGGTGGCCGAGCTCATCCTGCACCCAACTTTTACACCAACTTAACTTCTATGACAAAGCAGCAACTCTTAAGAGATTCTTAGTTTACTTAATTTTAGGAAAAGCATTAAAATGAGAGTTGGTCATACACTGTTTGTTATGCCAGATGGCATCCCAGTTGGCATGAGTTTATCTGAGTCTATAATTCTCAACTTGTTTAGGTATCATCCCTAAGAGAGAAAAGATGGTAAGCCGTTTATATCCACAGCCCACCAGATGTATTCCCCTAGCATATTGTGAGGAGAAGTTATATCGAGGAGTAGAATCCTGGGCCTAAATCCAGCATTTAAAAATTTTACTAGGTAATTGAATTTATTTTTAAAGAAAAGAAAACCTCGGAGACTACAATTTTAAAGGAGTTTTGGTCCAAGTATACATTTGCAAGAAAACATTGATTACAATCTTCCATCATTCTTTGAGGTGAACCAAACGAGGGGAGCCAAGTAGGACAGGAGAAGAGCCAGTGTGTTAATGTGTGCACCAAAAGAGATGTTCCACGAAACCATGGTGCGTCCCATTGTGTCTCATTGTTCTAAATATAACTTCATTTCCTTTCTGATTACTTTTCCTTTTCAAATGAAGTATCTTCTGTTTTACAAAATTATTATAATCATTGGTTGAAGTGGAAAAATTAACCAAAAATGTTTGTCTTCAAGTATCCCATGTTTTAAGTAGAAGAAAGAAAAACATGCCACAAAAATACCCTAAATTTTTGTCTTTTTCCTTCTTATCAGTTAAAAAGACTCATGAATATTTAATAGTGGAACCTAGAATTTTAGTATCTCAGAGTGACTCCTTTTAATGTTGATAAGCACTGTAGAGATGACCTGAACCAGGGCCACTATAATGGAAGTACTACAAACTGGAAATCTCAGAACAAAAGAAAGGTAGTCTTTCACATGTCTGGAAGCCTGGTACAGGGCCTTGCTCGCTGTCCCAGCTTCTGATGATTGCTGCTATGTTATTCAGCTTTCCCGTCCCTAAGACACAACAGCTGACACCTCTGCCTTAAAGGAGGAAAGGTTTAATTCAGCTCACAGTTTCAAGAGATTCAGTACATGGTCACCAGGTTCTGAGGCAGAATCCCGCATAGTAGAACGGTAAGGTGGAGCAAAGCTGCTTATGGTGTCAGGAAGCAGAACAGGGGAACAGTGCCAGAGAGGACTGTGGGGGGATCATGTTTAGTACCCCAGTTCATGCCTCCAGAACGCACCAGCTCTGTTTCCCAAGACTCTTTCATCTTCATGTAGATGAATCCAGGCAGTCGCTATTTTAAGGTCAGATCTTTGAGTTGACTGTCACGCAGGGTAATCCTCACGACTGGTTGTGTCCACCTAACTGTCTTGTAACATCAACCCACAGAGACAATCCCACACACTTCTCGTTACTTCCCTTTGTGCCCTGGAGTTATGCCTGGTGTCCAGCCCCATTGCTGGCATCCAAGGCTACTGCAGACATTTGGGTATACTGAATCCTCAGACAACTCTTTGTTAGGATGGGAATTCAACCCAAAAGGCTTTGAGAAGTAAAAATTAGAAAATTTTTGGAAAGAAGCTTTTAAAATGAAGTCAAGGGCTCCTTTATTTCAAGTCAAACCATGGGTTTCTTCTCTGCACCTCCCCGCAAACTGATTGTAGCCGTTTCAGAGCCATGGCCCTTGCCTCCCTGTTTGACTTTCCCTTGCTTTTACTGTCATAAGAACTGTTTTAGCCCCTAAAAATGAGAGTTGGGGGATTAGCTTCAATATCCTGCCATTGTCTCTGGAGCATATTAATTACTGGTTTAAGTAAATCAGATAGCAATTTATGTCCTTATTTCATGAAAATAAAATATTTTTTATTTTTAATCTCCAGTAGAATAACAAGTTATTTTATTATTCAAATAGGGCTCACTTCCTGCTGTTTTCAATACAATTTTTAATAAATATGTAAATTCTAAAATTATAGCATATATTGGGAGGCATGATCTTTGAAATGACAAAAATTTGATGGATTGTAAAATTATCCTCCTTAAAATCATCATAGTGAACAGAGTATACCAACCTCTTATAATTTTATAGCTTTCTCTTCATCCTATCTTCTGTTAGAGACTCACTTAAAATTTATTATAAAATGGCAAATTTTTTAGCCATAATTCATTCACAGATTAATTAGATTTTCAGTTAATATCCTGCCATTCTATGGATGGGAGCCAGTGGTGTTTTGTTTTTGTGGAGAGCTGCAGGAGAGAAACCTGGACGGCCATTCCCAACTGACTGAAGCTACCAGAGCTAATCACTAATCACATTCTGACCATATCAAGTGCAACTTCCTTCACTGCATTTCTCTTCTAGTTGGTTCACAGCAAGAGATCTTTATTGGCTCTGACCAATAGACCAAAATGTCCTCAAACATACTTGTGAAAAGTGATTCCTTTCTTTTCCTTTCCTTAAAATGAATTTCCTGTAACAGTTCCCTGAAAGCATTAGGAAAAAGGTGTGTGTTTGTGTGTGTGTGTGTGTATCTCTGCCTGTGTTTATGTGTATGCATGTGTGTACATGTGTGTGTGTGTACGTGTGTGTATCTTCCTGTGTTTATGTGTATGCGTGTGTGTATGTGTGTGTGTACGTGTGTGTATCTGCCTGTGTCTATGTGTATGCGTGTGTGTACGTGTGTGTGTGTGTGTGTGTGTGTGTGTGTGTGTAGATATAAGTACTCAGCAGTTAAATTTCTTTGTTAGAGTGATTTTCCAGCCTTTGGATCAGTTTCATGATTCTCAGTAATCCTTTGGTAGCACCTAACAGGAACATTGAAGGCACATTTTGCCTGTAACGCCAGTTTAAGGAAAAGTATTTCTCAGTCACTTGAGAGAACTGTAGATACACATGGCACTGAAATCAAAGGCACTGGATCCAGCATAAACACCAGCCCACTCATATTTAACTAACTGAAATGTTAAGGTTTCATAGAGGTGAAGAAAAGACAGTTTTGACCCACTTTCAGTCCTGCGTCATCTCTTGTATGTAAAAAAAAAAAAAAAAAATGTTACCTTTTACGTGAGTAAGCTTCCGCCATGTTTCATTTCTTTCTGAACCTATGGAAATAGCCCAGCCCAAAGACCTCTCAGGGAGACCAAGGATCCTCTTAGTTCTCCATCCTAGGGAAGTCATCCTTGGTCTCTAAAATCTCACGTGCTTTAAGGACGAGCAGGCATTCTTTAAGTTCATCGCAGTGTCTCGGGCCTTCATTCTAGAGCAATTCCCTATTTCATTTCCGTAGTAAGGATTCACTGTTGTTGTTTTTCTCTTCCTTCACATAAAATTACTTGGATTTTTTAAAAGACTGTACTGGCACAGTCCATCTTCCCACTGCTACATTCTATAGTCCCCACTTATTTCCTGTGTTTTAATCTCTAGCTTTTAGTCTGTGTGCTGCTAATTATTTCAAGGAGCTTAGTTTATGACACCCAAAATGTCCCTTGCAAGTAGTCTGTTAATCAATTTTTGTGAAAAACAAATTCTGTCTTGCTGTTTACTTACTAAGGAAATTATTATTTCCATCTTCTAAATAAAAGAAACCTTAATGCTTTCTGAGTGATTAGCCAGTAACTACTCCTCAGGAAATAAATGAAAGTTCCTCACCAGAGAGTAAAGCATCTTATCCTGGGAAGTCAGTCACTTTCAAGGATATTACAGAGGTAAAAGAGTTAGAAGGGGAAAAAAAACAGATGACCAGTAGAAAAGATAATTGTGCTTCTTTTATTCCCCTAACATTTATGAACTGTCTCTGTGCCAGTCATGTTCTGGCACAAGAGATGCAAAGATAAACAGACTCAAAGTCCCTACATAGCAGACTGAGCCATGACAACCTGTAGAAGCAGTAAGGCCAACTGTTGCTCCAGTAATGGTCTGCAGAGAAATAATGGTGGCATAAGGCAGTAACCAAGGATCCTGGCCAAAAAATAATTCAGATTTTCTTTCACCTCCCTTCTGACTCTGAAGCAATGAGTAGGTGTTGGCTATCCCAAAATGTGGGGAGGACATTTTACAAAGAAGAAAGCTGTGAATCAGAGCCTAGAGACACTAACTGCCTTGTGAGCTTAAAATGTAGCCTTTGCCATCCCTAGCTGGCTAGCTAAATAATGCCTTTGATATCTATCTGCATGCTGCTGACATTTTCCTAAGATGCTGCTGAGCCATTTCAATTTTGTCTGCAAATCCCTGGGCCATTTGTATCTTGTTTACTTTTGAGATTGCTCTATTACCTTTGCCCCTGTGCTGCCATTGGGTATCACCCGGTTAAGCCCATCGATTCCTGAGACTTCCTGAGAATAAAGAATTTTCTTTTTCTCCTCCCCATTCTCCTACCTTTTTGCATAGCGGACTCTGTAATTTGAATTGTCTATTTCATCACTGGGGAAGATCTTATACTTTTTCTCCTGAAGTCAAGATATGTATGTCTTTAGCTGTCCGTAGACTACACAAGATTTAAGTACCCTCACCACAAAAGCATCTTCAGGTAACTGTTGACCTGAGAAACCAGCTCCATCATCCCATGCAACCCCAAAGCACTTAAATCTTGGCAATGTTGCTATTTCAACTGCAGCTCTCTATTTGCTTTCCAAAACCTTCCTTCCATGGAGAGAACAACAAAAGAAATCACCTTTCTCACCCTGTTTGCTGTCTGTGGAAAAATGGGAATATGAACTAAAGAGAGGATTCATTACAGTTCATCTTAGCTCCTGGAGCTACTAAGTTAGATCTGTGATTTCCTAGATTGTTGGAGATACCATTAACCGGAGCTTACTTTCCTTTAATTTGCTCACAAACTGGAAGGTTGAAAATGTGTTCTGCCTTCCACCAGAGAAATATTTATTTCCAGCATTACTGGGTGAAGGGCTTAGGTATCTCTCCCACAGTCCCTCTGAGGACACCTGCTCCACGAATCCTGTCCAGTGGGGACCACTGGTTATACCCAGGCATACAAACTACTCTGGTGCAGTTGTAGCATGCTGCTGCCCATCCTAAGATGAACATATTGACACTTTCACAAACATTTTCCCTCTGCAGTTTTGTTTTTGTTTTTTTTTTTTTTTTGCTTGAGGCAGGAGAAAGACACCTTCTCATTACTTATCTTGAGCATTTGATAGGCCTCCTTTGAGAAGGTCATTGTCTACTACAGCAAAATAATTGTGGGATTTCTAGACAAGCTGGCAAGAGAAAAAATGATTCATGATTTTAAGAATTATTTTGCCTTCAGTCTCTGAAATGGATGAAGGCTACTAACAATATGTAAGGGAGAGCAAGGCTTAACTTATTATATGAAAGGTTATACTTTAAAGGGAAAAGAAGTTCAAACATTACATTTTTAGCTCCACTGTAATATCACAAGGGTCAAGGCGGGCCACCTGTTACCCCTGGTCTTCTGGATGTCATTGTGCAAGAAGAGGCCTGCTTGCCCTCCTTCCCTTCTCATTCATTTGCTCTAATGAGACTGGAAGACTTTTTAAAGGTTCTATTCAAGCAGCAGCTCCTTTCTCTGGTCCTTTTGGGATGTCAGCATGGATAGCGTGTTTATCCACCTATAAGGTCAGCCCAGCCCCACAGTGCTGCTTGCCATGTCACACAAAGGCAAGTGTTTTCACAGCACTGTATATTTTGCTTATTTGGAGAGGATGGAGGTGGGGAGCTGCTTAGCTGCGCTTGATATCATCATGAAAGTGCGTTTATAATACAGCTAGCATATCACATCTGATATCAAGACACCTATTGTGCTCAGTTTATTTTTGCAATAAAATTTGTTTGGCCCAGGTATAAGCCAGATACTCAGAATGAGGGAGCTTGCCTACTAATAATACGGAATTTTAAAATGAAAACTGGAAAGGCTTGGCAATCGATATGACCTTGACTACCTGCAAACCAAATAACTTATCGAAATAACATAAAGACCTTGTGAGCTCTTTGCCTGACAGAAGGGTTTTAAATAATATTTTAAGAAAATCAAAAGCAAACATCCTCTGGACCTTCTTTTACAGATTAGGTCTGAAATGAAAGAACCTGAGTTACACAATTAACTATTGATTTTGTTGATCCATATTTAATTCTCATAGCAATCAAGTTGTGTTTACACAGCCATTCAGGGCAGACATACTTCATTGGGAGAAAGGCGCCTTTCACTTTTACATTAAATTGTTCTGTGCATGTGAGGCAAAACAAAGTTTATCGTTACAGTCATGGGTGGCTGACTTGTGGTTCATGAAGAGTTTACCTTTGATAATGGGACAGTCCATTTGCTGAATGAACATACTGTCATCCCCAGTTTTACTTTCCATGATTCCAGTGACCTATGGTCAATACAGTCCAAAATTACTAAATGGAAAATTCCAGAAATAAACAGTTCATAAGTTTTATATTGCATACCACTCAGAGTAATGTGATGAGATCTTTCTTTCCATCGCATTGTTTCCTGTCCACACTGCATACCTCACCCATCTGTGATTAGTCATTTAACCATCTTGGTTATCAGTCCACCTCTCACGGTACCGAAGTTCCCGTGTGCAGCTAACCCCACCTCAGCAGCCCAACTCTGTGGCACAGTGTCATTCCTTTCGCTTCATCTCACTCATAGTCACAGCATCATGCACCCTATAATAAGAAGAAGGGTAAGGCTGGGAATGTAGCTCAGTGGTGCCACACCTGCCTGGCAAGTGCAAGGTCCTGGGTTCAATTCCCAGTACTAGAAAAAAAAAGGAGACTGCAGTTCAAGGTCATTTGAGACAGATAAATTGTATTCACATAACTTTTATTGCAGTACATTATTATTATTCTGTTTGGCTAATTTATTTCTGTCTAATTTATACATTAAACTTAATCACAGATACATAAATATATGTGAAAAAACATCATGTAGATAGAGCTCAGGAGTCTTGGAACACTGAGGGTCTTAGAACATATCTCACATAGTTAAGAGACTACTGAATTTAAGATGATAGAGACATTCTACAAAGCATCTGCCTCCTGCCTGGTACTAGAATTTTGTACGAAGCCAGCCATAATGTAATCTCCCTACAGTTTAATATTTGTTTTCATGCCCAGTAATATTTGTAAAGTAATCTTATTTCTTCCTGTAAGAATGTCATCCATGTGACATTTTGTACTTTTATTCAGAAGCAGCAGATACATATCAAGTTTTCCCTTGCTTAAAATGGATAGGACTCGGGATATGAGCAAATTGCCTAGGACTGGCATAGGCCAGGTAAGTCAAAGCTTTCTAGCTGCAGGGAGCATTTAAGGAAAAGGTAGAGCCAATATGTGAACCATCTATCATGGGGTAGTTCTTGTCAATAACATCTTTTCCCTGAGGCAAAATGTATTGTGTTTGCCATTGTATCAGATTTCCAGAAAGTGCTGCCAGCTGTTCCCTCACCTAAGCATTGGCCAAGCCCACCTGGAGGGACAGGAGAAGATCTCTGATGGCTCAGAGAAGAGCTACTGAACCAGGGGCTCATGAGATATGCATTCACATGTATGGAGTCCTGACAGAGAGGACATTGTTTTTGCCAATACAACATCTATTAATCTATCAGGTGTCCTGCTTCTTGATGCTAATCTAGAATCCATGGGACCTATCACTGTTAGTATGTGAAGGGATAGGACAGTAGCTGTGTTACCACATTAGGTAAAAGGCTAAAAATCTTCTTACTATATGTCTTAGTTACTTTTCTTGTCGCTGAGACAAAATACCTGGCACTGAACTAGTATGTGAAGGGATAGGACAGTAGCTGTGTTACCACATTAGGTAAAAGGCTAAAATCTTCTTACTATATGTCTTAGTTACTTTTCTTGTCGCTGAGACAAAATACCTGGCACTGAAAGTTAAAGGGGAAAAGGTTTATTAACTCAATTTATAGAGGTTTGAGTCCATAATCAGCTGGCTCAAAGGCAGGGTGGCACAGGGAAGAGGGGCAACAGTTCATGGCAGCAGAAGACAGCAAAAGCAAGCAAGCAAGCAAGGGACCTTAGCAGCATTTTCTAGCCCGTTTATCCAGACTACTTATGGCAGGAAGCACTCACACCTTTAATCCTAGTGTCCTTGGGCACCTAGCAGTGCACCATGAATCAGTCACACATTCCAGATTCAGCCAACTCTGAACAAACCCCACCAGTGACTGCATAAAGCTTTAAGTGGATATCTAGACACAGCCATAACACTGTATATGTCTCTTCTAATGGGAAACATACAGTGATCAACATTGGGTTGAGTATATGAATTCTGGAAGGAACACTGTGAAAACAGATCCAGTAACGGCAATACTGTTGAGACTCTGAGTTGTGCAAGACATCATGTCAGGATCTGAGAAAGGATGCAGAACAAAACCCAGTCCATGGCCTCCAGAAACTTAAATTTCAGTGGAAGCAAGGGACCTTGATAGGAAAAAAGCCTACAGAGTCCAGTGGTTATAATCTCAAAGGGATAATTTGAACAGTTAGGATGGAAATCTATAGGCAGAGAGATTCCTGTGATGAGCTGTCACAGAGCCAGCACATAACTAAAGAGCAATTACAAAATGGGCTTACAAGTGACCACAATGTAAAATTAAAAGAAAAGAAGAAATTTCAACTTCCAGACTCATTAAATTCTAGATTCATCAAATTTAGGAAGTAACCAGACTCAGAAAGGAGAGTGTAAATGGTAAGTAGTTAACCCATGGAAAACTTCTCCCAGATAATGTTATACACTAAGAATATCAAAGACACATTAGCAAGTTTATGGAATTATTTTAAAAATAGGAATATTTATGTTCTTATTTCTTCCTAACTTCACTGAATATTTATTTTTTAATTTTTTACTAGCACGTGTTCATGATATATAATGTTTTTCCCTTGTGTGGAGTTGGTACATGTAAATAAAACATCTTAATGCCCTTTTCACCCCCTTTCCTTTTCTTCTGCCTCCCTCCATCTCTTTTTTTTTCCATTAAGTTTATTGGTGCATTTTAGGTACAGAATACAGTTATGTTCATCATTAGGATCTTGTACCTTTACATGATGTATCTTGGTTCTTATTTTTTCCCCTGACCCCTGCCCTCCCTTCACCTCCTCCACCCTTCCCTATTTACAAAGACTTTGTTTCCTTGTTTTTCCATTTCTTATATTTCTTCCTTTCCCTCTTTTCCTCCCACTTCCCTACTCCATTAGACGTTTTCTTCCTATTTTACAATACCAGTTATACAGTTTGATCCTTATTTACACTTTCAGTTTTTCACACCAGAAAAACTATTTGGCATCTGCACGTGTGTCCTGTTTATTTCACTTAGGAATATAGCCTCACTTTCCTCCATCTCTTGATTCCCTTCCCATTTAAGAAATAGCCATCTCCATATGTCCTAGTATCTATTTTTTTTTTGCTCTTTATGTGTAATCTGTGTTTTTCATATAAGAGAAACCATGCAATATTTAAGCTTGTGTATCTGATTTACTTCACATTATAGTCTCAAGATGCATCCATTTTCCTACAAATTGCTCACTTTTATCTTCTTTATGGCAGAGTAGTACTCCACTCTGTATAAATACCACATTTTCATTATCCATTGATTAGTTGATGGACATATAAACTACTTCCAAGCTTTAGCTATTATGAATTCTGCTACTATAAACAGGCGTATGCATTTGTTACTGTAATATGGTGTCTTCAGCTCTTTCAGGATGATACCTAGAAGGGGAATAGCTGGGTCAAATGGAATTTCTAATTTTAGTTTTGCCAGTTATTCCTCAGACATAGGACTGATATCTAGAATATATAAAGAACAAAAAAAAGTAGACCCTGGGCCAGGGATTTAACTCAGTGGTTTCAGTGCCTGCCTCACAAGTGCAAGGACACAAGTTCAATTAAATAAACAAACAAAAAAAATAGACCCTTCAAAATAAAAGACCCAATCAAAAAATGCACAAGTGAAATGAACAGACACTTCATAAATGGCCAATAAACACATAAAGAAGTGTTCCACATCACTGGCCATTTGATAAATGCAAATTAAAATAACATTGAAATTCCATTTTACCTCCAAAACACTGGGTATTATTAATAAATCAAATAATAATAAATGTTGGTATGGCTGTAGGGGCAAAGGAATCCTTGTACATTTTTGGAGGGCATATAAACTGGTAGAAACAGTGGAAATCAGCATAGAGATTCCTCAAAACAATAAATATAGGATATTTGTGTACTAAATGTCGTCATCAGAACAAACAACAGGCTAGGTAGAATGTTCTGATTCAATGACGTAATTTTCAGGGACTTATCTTCTGATACATCTGGAGCTTTGTTCTGTATTCACTTCATGTTAAAGCATCCTTAGTCTGTACATTCTGTGCAAACAATGACTTTGTGCCACCCACCACTGCGTCTCCAGTGTCTAGAATACGATGTAGTACCCAATAAGTGTGTCCAGAGTACCTGATGGAGATCCTGGATGCCCCTCAGCTGCAGCCCCATACTGATGCCTTGGCTGCTAGAAAATGCAGAGTAGATTAGGTACTGTGACTTACTGTGACTTCTACATGGCCTGCCAAATTGTACTAGAAGTAATTGTCAATTATCTAGTTATTAAAAATTAATGGATAACATAAAATATTTTTTCCTTGCTTTGGCTTTCATAGATGCCTTATAATAGAAGTTTAGTATTTGGGAATAATTTGATCATGTTGAGCTTCTCCTGTTCTTCCTCCTCCTTTTTTTTTTTTTTTTTGTTTTTGTTTTTTAGGTACTGGCAATTAAACCCAGAGCCTTCATTCACACTGAGCTACATCACAGCTTGTTTGTTTATTTGTTTAATTTGAGGCAGAGTCTCATTAAGTTGCTAAGTTGCCCAGGTTGGACTTGAAGTGCAATCCTCCTGTCTCAGCCTCCCAGAGAACTGGGATTATAAGTGTGATCATCACCACCCCTGGCTGACTGTTTTCATGATGGTCAGAAATATTTTCCATAGGGGAAAAAAACATAGTTGAAGCTTCTCTTTAAACTCTCCTGCTCCATGAAAGCATATATTTTATTTTTCTTGAAAAGGCAACCAAAAATCTATCACTCCAAAATAAAAACATAGCTGCTTGGTTTTAGAATACACAGATCTTTCTTTCATGCTGTATTTTCCTCTGACAAAAGTTCATTTTAGTATACAGTTATATTGTCATCTAAGCACGATGTGACCCTGTTTGCTATACAGATAAGGACCATATTTAAGCCATGAAATGATGGACAATGTAGTCAAAGATAAAAATAACCACTCTTTGAAGTTAAGAAGAAGTATATATATGTATGTAT
>NW_022900941.1:15233657-15244742 GCF_012274545.1 Fukomys damarensis | reverse complement strand
TATATATATGAGAAAAACCTGATATCCTCAGTCTCATCAGCTGGAATCATTAGCCTGACATCTAAATGAACATATTTAGAAATTCCATTTCAAGACTTGCTCAGTTCTCATTCCTGAATACAATTTTTAGTTAATATGTCTATGCTAGAAAAAGGAAGCTAACACAGAGAACCACGTTCTGCTGTGTTCCCCTTAGTTAAGCTACTTACACAGGCTGCTGTCACTGAGCTGCCTGGTTTGCCCTGTTCTAGGTGACCATAAAATATTGCATGTTGGACTTTTGGAGAAATTGACCAAAATTCCTCAAACATGTTGCATTGCTGAAGGTGATCAGCCTATATTTTAAATTAGATTTGCACATCTATCCAACAGAAGAGGAAAAAAATACAACTTTTCAAATAGGCATTTTAGGTAACTAATATTCAAGTTTGCAGAAGTAATAAATGTTCTTTGAATACTCATGGAACAGTTTTACCCAAACTTATCATTTTATCATTATGCCTTTTCTGTTCCCAAATGTCTTTCTCTGCTATAAGTGATTGTGATTTTCCTTTTTTCCCTCCCCCCTGAGGGACATGACCCCACATCTGGACATGACCAGATCAAAATGACTTTTCTTTCCTGGAGTCCCTTTGATCTGGTCTTTAAATATCTATGGCCACTGTTATATCCAAAGTACATTCTTTAACTTTCCACAAGGTGTACTATTTTCTAGCAATCCTTAGTTTCCTACTGACTTGTCTGCTTTCTTTTTTCTTTTTCCCGGCAAGTAAACTCATCTTTTTTTCCCCTCTGGGTTCAAGGGTTCTGGCAGTGGACAATGAAAGACATTGATCATGGTAAAAGACAGCGATATAGATATAGTTAATATGGTCATAAAAGCACATCTCCACTGAAAATTACTCTTTCACTTAATAAAGCCGGTTTGCCCTGGAGATACTGAAGCATCACAAAGACCCCCAATAAGGAAAAAGAGTGCCCCCAAGTGTCAGCTTACATCTCCCTGCTGGCAGTTGGATGGAAAGAGCGGTTCTCTATTACGATGCGACACATTAATTTTTCAGAAGGGCAAGTGAAGAGTAATGTGTCCAGTTGAGGGAACAGAGGGAACCGAGCACTGGGCGAAATAATTATCCAACTTGGAATTTGACCAGGTTAACAAAGTTAACACCACAACTTTTGAGAGCAGTGTGGAGGAGCCTCTAGAGCTCACCAAAGGTCATTCTGTCTATTTTTATGTCTCATCCAGAAAGTGGCTCCGCCAGGAATGCAGTAAGTGGTGGCATTAGGGAAGAGATTATCTAGTGTCTCTGCAAAAAAATGACTTCGGCTGCATCTTTTCCCTTGAGGTTGACCTACCCCAGCAAATGTCACATAACATAGACTTCGAGATGTGTACAATCTTCATTGGAGAGGCCCTGAATTAGAATTCCTCTTCCCCATCCCTACAACAAGAGCATTGCACCAAAATCTGCCCTGAGTTCATCTTCCCAGAGCTCAAGATATGTGCCACAGAAAAGAACTGGGGTAAATCACAACTTCAACCTCAAGGCAAAGCCCCGGATGAGACAGTGTCCTCTGACTTACCCACTCCCAAGTGAAACCTCTCAGTCGTGGGTGTGTCCTTCCAGGTGGAGGGAGCTCCCTAGACAGCACTCCTGATTCACTTCTCAGGGGACAGAGGAGAGACTTGTTTGATTAGAAAGTGTAGGAAACGAACAAGCCATGCATAGTTCGCCTCTGGATCTTCCCAGGTCTCTCCAGTCAAGTTAACTGTCAGAAGCACACAATCCATTCTGTTCTTTGTCCTCGGATTTTATGGTAAGATACTTATTCCAGGGTCTGGGGCTGCCTGTTATTGAGCTTGTCTGTTTCTTAAGACCAGTGTTAGGAAATCCACTTTTTCTGCAGATAAAAACTTCGTCTTCCAATTTAGGCTTTGTCAATAACAAAGCAGATGTTTTAGCTTCCTGTCAGCTTTTGTCTTTTATTTTTCAAGTCATTGAGAACTAAGGTGGGGAAAAGGGATGTGAGGGTTGGTTATTGAGCCACCTCCAGTTCCACTAATAGATGCACAGAAGACACCCAATTAAGAATATTTTGGAGTCACAGAGCTTTACAGAGTGGGAAGATTTAAAAAAAATTCATGTAGAACCTTTAGTTTCAAAGGGTCACACCCAGCTAATTAACACAATGTGAGAAATTGCACCCAAGTTTCCAAATCCCTGTTTGTAATATGTACTGATTAAGATCCCAAGTTTTGTAGTTAGGCTGCTTCTGCTTAAATCCTGCCTTCCAGACTTCTTAGCCATTGTATGCAGCTGCTTATTTGCACTTCTCCTCCTGTATTTTCCTATTTGTATCATGGGAGTGATAACAGTGCTGTCTGGATTAAATGAAGCAATTCTTGGAATGCTTGTGACCCTAAACCCGACATACAGTAAAAAGTCTTTGTAAGTATAGAGATTTTCCTATCGCAGATTTTCTTAAAATGATTGGCAGCTGATGGCTGTAGCAATAGAGAACTTATAAATCATGTTGATTAAGATCCTGTTTACATTCGTTTGGACTAAAATCTCTGGTCATTGTTTCAGTGCCCAGCTGAGGAATGATGCTGGATTTAAATTTGCCAAGTAGATTTGAATCTCTTCCTGACATTTAGATATATTAGTAGCTACATTAACTAATATTTTCAAGATATATTAACCAATATTTTTAAGATATAATCAACAGATGGAAACATATTTGAAATAATGAAAGTAGCCTTCATCATAGAACAATAATTGATTGCACTTCATAAATTTCTTGTTTCTTCCCAACTGTGGACAGAGTTTCTGGCTGTACATGTACAACATATATCGCTTTGAAACTGATGCCATCTTGTATATGTATTTTACTGGTTTATCATTGAGTTTTTGTGTATTACTTTATGTATTCTCATCTTCCTTATATCTCCTCCTAATTGATCCTTTCTAGTGTTCATGATATTGCTCTAGGCAAAATCTCTATTCCATGATTACTATTGACTGTGAAAAAACACTGTAAGTATTTCTGTGTTAAATATCAGGAATCTTAAGTTTCCAGGTCTAATTCCACTTGAACTTGAATTTGTAAGAATTACAGGTTCCATAAATAGCCCATAGAAAGTATAACTGGCTCCAGACTCCTTCACCGTCCAGGCTGATGTAGATAGAACACAGTGAGATCACACATAGGAAAGCTGTTTAGAAATATAAGCTCTCTATATATCAGATACTGGGCTAAAACAGCACTTGCCTGATTCTAGATGTATGCCTCGGAACCTCTTGGAACGGGCGCGCTCTGTGTTTTTTCCTTTACAGTGAGTCTGTCCATTAGAGAATCTACAAGTTCAAGCAGGAGACTCTCTGGGCACATTTTGGTCCCAAGGTAGACTGTGGAGTGGTATGCAGAGGCAGTAGGAGCCTATTAGATGGCAACTTACTGAAATGTCCTCCCGATTCTTTATGGTATACCTTAGTCCTATTTATCCTTCAGAATCTTTCTAAAATCACACTCTTCTATGAAACTTTATATGAGAATCAGAACCACAAGATTACACAAAACTGGTCAAAGACTAAATTGGTTTGGTGAATGATAGACTGTTGAACAACAAGGAATTAAATTAGTTAAGGTATAATTCTCAAGAGATTTCTGAATATATCACTATGTACTTCCTCAGATTAGCACTAATAATTTTGTGGTTACACTAAAGATAGGAAAATACTGTAAGACTATGCACAGCTACTTATTTTGAACTTGAAAATATATTCTCATCTTGCCTGTTTAGCATTATTTTTGCTCCCAGTGCAATAAAAAGCCCCATCAAAAAGTCATCTGTACAACTGTTGCCACCTATAGGTGGTAAGTGAAGTAATTTTAATTTTGGTGAAACAGCATATAAAGGACATGGGATGTTTTTAGAAGCAACACAACTCTTGTCAAACACAAATCTGTACTGTGTTTATCATTATTATTTTCTTCTGTAATTCTTACTTCAGATGGTACTTTAAAGATGCTGCTAATGGTCATTAAGCACTTTTCCAAGGTAAAGTTTGAGAAGTTGGGCTCTGCAAGTAGTCCCCCAGGTCTAGGTCCAAACTTCACCAGGTACTGCTACAAAACCTTGCATGAGTTATGTAACTTCCTGAAGCCTCAATCGATGGCACCCACCCTATGGAAGTCCTGCAGGGATGAAGACAGATGATCCCTGCAAATTACTGTCAGCACCTGAACAGCATGCAGTAAAAATAGGAACATTTTTACCATGATTAGTTTGCAAAGCATCTTTCCATGCAGTTGCTACAACAGTCCTGCACTGTTTGGTGAAGATTTGCCAGATAGATCAGTAATCCATTACTGTTTGACCACTCTCCTCCCTTCTATTTGCATTCAAATGTAATGTGACTTTGAAAGTTTAAATATACCTGACATCTAACAAGCACGGTTGAGGCTAATTTAGTGTGTTCATACAGGGGCAGGGGAAGAAGCTACTTAGTACCGTTATTCTTGGCAAACCACTGGAAAAGCACAAGCCAACACTGGAGGCTAAAGGAAGCTTTCACTGAGAACCTCCTGACAATTTAGCATTGGGCTAGGCCTTTAGAGAGGAAGGGGGTGGGGGTAGGGCGACACGTAGAACATAAAAACAAATAATCTGGGCATAGGAGTGCACACCTGTAACCCTGACCCTCTGAGAGGCTGTGGCTGGAAGATTTGAGCCCAGGCTGGGAAATGTAGATAGCAACTTAGGGAGATCCTGTCTCAAAATAAAAATAAAAAGGGCTGGGGATGTAGCTCAGTGTGAAGGCCCTGCATTCAATCCCTAGTACTATGAAAAAAGAAAAAGAAAAAACACTGAGTGCAAAGATTGCAAGTTGGCATACATGCTGGGTTCTTTCATTGTTTTGTTTTAATATGAACCAATGCTCAAAAATCAGAAAAATTTTAACATCAACAAATACTGACCTAGATTTATGTCCTCACCTTTGAAATCAAAAGATCTCAACTCACCTTTCTGCTCAGCAGAATAAATAGATGCTGCTGCCATTAAATACGGGAAATACTCCTGAGCTCCCTAACTTGAAGTTGAATGGCATTTGGCCCTTTTTGTCATTTGCACTGATGTTCTTAGAGCCAAGAAATATTTCTGCCCTTGCCTTTCATCCAAATCATGAAGATAAAAGGAAGCTTGAGATGACCTTGTTTTTCTTATTAATGTTCCTTCATTTCCATAACACCCCGGCCCAGTTAGTCCTATGTTATATTTAACTGAAAAAACCAACCTTCAAGCTTGAAGCCATTAGAAAAGGTGATATACTATCCCCAGTGAAAGTTCATGTTTTAAATTATTTCCTTACCTCGACCTTCCATACACAGAATACTTTTGTGTATATGTTTTTTGTTTGTTTGGTTGGTTTTGTTTTTGTTTTGGTACCGGGGATTGAACTTGGGTCCTTGCGCTTGCAAGGCAGGCCACTGAACCACTGAGCGAAATCCCCGGCCCTTGTGTATATGTTTGTCGTGTATCAGAATCATTATGTAAGCTGGTTAAGGAGGGGGAATACTTGAGAGTTTCTGATGTAGTAGTTCTGTTTGCATTTCATTTGAGAAACACTGCTCTAGAATAAGAACCCTGCCTTACATTTATTGAGCCTCTTCTGTGTACCAGAGGCCTATGGTGCTTTATTTCTAAAACTTTAGTTAATCCTGGAGATCACGTATGTGTCTTATCACCATTTACACCTGAGGGTGCATTCAGTCACTGCTACAGTCAAGGAAAGGGCCCAGATCTCCCCTGTAGGAAACAGTTTTAATCAGGAGTGTATTCTCAGCCCTCAAATCTATTTTGTGGTAGCTTCTCTAATAAGTGTGTGTTTAGTGAAGTTGAGATCTACATAGACCAGAAATGGCAAGAAAAATGCTTGCAGTCTTTGGAAGAAAAAGGACTAAGACACCCAAGTGAGGAGGAAATTGCACTGAATGCCTTTTGTGTACCTAAATGTCAATGAGCATTTACAATTTGGTAAATGAAGTTAAATGTTTACTCTCTCCAAAGCATTTCCTACTCCCCATACATTTTTAATACTGTGCTATATATTTCTTTGGAAAAAGAAAGCCTAAAAAATTGGCACAACATTAGAAGGGGCATTTTCATGGAGTGATTCTTAATCACAGTATTGCTGTTCTATAGTCAGCTAGGAATCTGTTTCTCAGCCCCCTGTAGTTTCACCTGAGAATGAACCTGAACTATCACGTGATGCACCTGCATGTTAATAGTATAATGAAGGAACCACTAGTCCAAGGCTGATCTTCAAATATTCCCATGGAATATCACCATTTCCCATAGCAGAGAAGCTGTCTGTGCCTGCTCCTGGGACCCTGAAGCCATCCACTTCCATCTAATTCTCCTTCTATTTGCTGTGAGGTCCATAGGTTTTGGCCGTATCTTTTTGCCCCCATGGAAACTTGCTTTCCTCGCTGCACCTTTTTTAAATCCAGCGTCATTATATGGGCCAGGGGCAAGTTGGGAAGCAGAAAAAATTTGCCTTTGGTCTTTTATTTAAATGGAAGATTTGGATAACAACATAACAGCACAATATTTTGCCTCTCTACCTATGACAGCATGGTTTAGTAGAATAAGAGTGTGGTTCAAATTGAAATTCTAATTCTGTTTTCTGTCCCTTGTTCTGCAAGCTTGGGCAACTATTCTGTCATGGTGAGCTTTGTTTTCCTCATCTTTAAAATTGGTCAACAGGTACAATATTAGGAATAAGTTCTGATGTTCTGGTGCACTGTATAACAGTATTATATCAGGAAACTCAAAATAACGAGAGGCGAGCAGTTTAAATGTTCTTACCCCAAAAATGATCAAGGTTTGGGATAATAGAGTAAATGATTTTATCACTACTATGTAATATATATAATATATATAAACACATTGCATTCCATACACCATACAATTGTTATGTGTAAGTTAAAAATAAAACTTCAAAATAACACATGGATTGCAAAACACAGTAAAATGTGAGTTAAACATAACTTTCAGGTGTGAGAAAGGCTGATAGAGAAAACCTGTCAAGAGCCTTTTACCCAGTGGCTGCTTAGTAAGCAGTCACTATCATTTCTAAGCCCTGCCCCTGCTTCTTCCTTGTGTTTGATCAAATTTTTGCCTGAAAGAAAAAAGAAAATGAGAACTACTGTAGAGGCTGTAACATTTTCACTCTTACGTTCTTCTGCATCCCTGCTTCCCTTTGTCTTGCCAGCCTGACCAGCACTGGAGCAACTGAACGCAATCACGTCCACTGGGCTCACCTGCAGTGATCACTGAGTGTGACTGCAATGTTTTGTGAAGTCCTACAGGGTGCTAATAACATCCTATAAATATCTCAGTGCAACCTGGTATATTACCAGAACCCACCGGACAGGGGGAGTGACTAAACTGCGCACCGATTTCTATGGTGTCTACACACTTGAGCCTTCTGGAAGCCACTGTGAAAGACCCAGAGATCTCTTTCAGGAATTCAAAGTCCCATAAAGGGACCATGCAAACATGATGATGCTACTGACAAGCTTAATATGCACTGACATTTTTTGGCAATTTAAGGGATTTTCTGCCCTTTTCTTTAACTTCTGGCTGAAACTCAATCCCTATCTATACTTAGAAAAAGTACAACACTTAGCAAGGAAGCAGAGGAGTTTGAAACTTCGATTAAGAAAAATAAGGCACTTTACCTGAATAAATTTCAAATGGATCTATCTAAAATGAAATTAAATGGCACTTAACTGGTTTGTAAATTGGGACCTATTTATCTCAGTAAAATAATTAAAGTCTTGATTTATCACTAAAATTGGCCTTATTATTACATTTAATTATACTAGAAGATCATTAAAGACTTGTAGGTTCTCTCTATCCCTTTAAACTACTCTTTGTACAGATAATAATTGAATATTGGATAGAATAACTTGATTTTCCAAAGAAATATGTTTCTAATATTTTCCTCTTTTATTGCAGAAATTGAAACAAGTTGAAGAAACAAAAGAAGATCCTGAGCATAGATTATCTAAAATTTCCCTCAAGTCATTCAATAAATTTAACAGCAATTCTGTGATTTTATTAGAAAAAGAGAACTCTGTGAGCAAGGTTGAAGGACAAAAGGAAGAAAGAGAAAAAAATGAAGAGGCATCTTTAAGTAGCTCAGATAGGCCTGGGGTAGACAATTTGGAATCTTTGAGTGATTCTTTATATGATAGCTTTTCTTCTTGTGCAAGTCAAGGTTCAAATGATGTATAAAGGACGTTTTAGCCCCATAGTGAGAGCTGGGAATAGTGCACTTAAAAAAAGAAAGTGGGGCGGGGGTGGGGGACACAGAGCTGTTAGCCATAAACTATACAACACCAGAGCCCACCTTGTCAAGTACGCAGCAGGCAACCCACCAGGGCTTATTTCTCTGACAGGGCAATAAAGATTTAATCTATTTGTTGTGTTTCGAGAGGATTAAAAGTAAATGTAATACAGAATTCTTAATTTTGCACTTTTTAAAATACTTGTACAGAAGTTGTAAATTTTTTGGAAGAGAAAATTATATTTGTAGGGAAGAAAAGATAGCAATAAAAGGAATCTGTGCCATGCTCTTGAAATGATGTACTAAGTCTCAGAAGTGGATGATAATATATATTTTTGAAAATTTCAACTAAACATTTTGTGAAGTTCATTGTAGTCCTCAAATTATTTGTGGGTACACTCTGTAAATCTAAAACAGGGCCTGCGGAAAAACCAGAGAGATCATAGTTCTCTCCATGTCACAATCTCATTTTAATAGTTGTTTTTAATTGCAGTGCAATTTTAGAATTGTTGAAGAGAGATTCAAGTTTTAACGGTAATTCTGCTTTCACTGAAAAATGAAGTGTGGACACTGGGAAGTGTGACCGTATGTCCAGAAGCAAACTATTCCTATTTCAATGGGTTTTCCCTCGACGGTTCCTTAACAACCTCTTCTACTTAGTGATCCTCTGTGATTCCCGATATTATTTGTTGATTTTTATCTTTGTACTTTCTAAAATTAAAATCTGGGTACTCTAAAAATAAAAACAAATTCCTATTTGCTGTGTTCACTTTTTAACAAATAAAATCAATGGTGCTATGAAAATTTCTTACCTTTTAATACCTTGTTTTTCTACAAAGACTGTTTATATGTAAGGATAAATTCTATTTTAAAGGTTATGTGTATTTTTTTCTAGATGTGAACTATCTATAATTGCTTTTGTACAGGAGCTTGTAAACTAGGCATAATAGAGATCCTTTTAGGATCTACTTGGTTACTTTAGCACACAATTGTTCTTTAAAGAATACTGTATGATCAGTGTTATTTTGTTGATTTGTGCAATTTGTTGTATTTGAATTTTGTTACCCTAAATGAAAATTATGTAAAGCGTCCTTGTCTTTCAGGCTTTTAAAAATTCTTTTGTTTCACTTCTGAATAAAGTCCTATCACAGTTGTACCCTCTGTATGCTGAAAAGAACTTGCTCAAGGACCCTCTAGCCACTCAGTTACAACAGTCATGATTCACACGTGCTCTGAGGATGGCTTTCCCGAAGGAGTAAATAAGCTGGCCCTTTTGCTCCCGTGATAGTTATGCAGCCAATTGCAAGATCAGAGCCTGCAGCCAGGCGAGTAATGGTCAGAGCATTTCAGTCTCCGGGAGGGGTTAACCAACTGAAAACGGAAGCGGTAGAGGGGCTGCAAGGTCCGAGAAGGAGCCCGAGGCAATAGGAAGGATCTCTGCAGAGGAATTACAAGAAAGTCATTTACGCCAATTCCAGACCTGCTCTGCTGGCAGGATGGGGAAATAAACGGTCTGCGTCCCAGCCTGAGAGAGCTTCCCCACGAGGAGGCGGGAGAGGGGCACAGTTTAGGAGCCTATTTCCACGGAAATGGATGCTCCCTGGGGATCTGGGAATAAGGGGTGGGAAAGGGCGGGATTGAGGGCGGGGGCACAAACGAGCTCGGGCGGGCACGCGGACTCCAGCACCACCTGCTGCAAAGCTCCGCTAGGAAGGCGAAACAGCACCGTTGGCGTCCGGGGACTACACAAGGTGGGTGTCACTTGGGATTGGTGAAGAGAAACTTGGGGTGAGTGGTGGTGGTGGTGGGTCCAAGTCCTAGGCAGGGACCGTGTCTTGCGCAGTGTTATAACTCGTGGCCTTAGGGGCCCAAATGAAGCCTGACCTGTCTTTCGGAAGGAGGGGAGAAGGAAAGCAATCCTCTTCGCCCGGATTTGCTCGCTCCTGCTCGCTCCAAACGGTAGTCCCTAGGGCGCACCTCTGGGCTAGGCGACCAGCCGTGACTAAGCCCCCTCCAGTGGCACGCGCGGGAGGGCGAAAGGAGGGTGACCGGGATCTGCGCGGTGCTCAGGGTCCCCACCACACTCCTACCCACCCTGTGAAGGCCGAACCCGGCAATGACCGGTCCTGCAGGCCTCTCGGAGGAGGAGGTCGAGCCGCAGCTGGGGACACCCCGGGGAGCCTGCGGGTGTGCAACTTCGCCAGGTGTACGGGAACACGCCCCATCGCCCCGAGAGTTTCCCAAGGCCGACAGCACTAAACCTCCGGCTGGCGGGCCAAACCCAGTGGCTGGGTGCTCGTTATCAGCAGGGGGAGCAGAGAATGCGCGGAGCCTGGCCCAGCGCTAGGCCAGCAGACCCCGCCACGCCGGTTCCCCACTTGCGCCCTCCAGGTCCCCAGGCACCTGCTGCGCCTTCTTGGACGCTCCCCCGACCCCTCTGCGCCTCTTTCCCAGGAAGAGCGGAGGCGGGAGGAGAGGGCGGCAGGAAGGGGGTGGGGACTTCGACGGTCCCCTCGGTTCCCCGCCCGCCACCCCCTCCCCAACTCGGCAGCTGTCACGTGGTGCATGGCGTGGGAGGGAGAAGAAGAGGCGAGACTTTTTCGGGTGCTCCGAGTCGCCTGTAGTTTTTCAGCTTCAGCCGCCAACTCCGGAGGCAAGGCGCTTGGCCCAGGAGAGCGAGTGAGAGGAGCGGGAACCCGCAAGGCAGCTGCCAGCCCCGGCG
>NW_022900941.1:15223376-15233495 GCF_012274545.1 Fukomys damarensis | reverse complement strand
CCGTCCTTGCGGCTCCGGGAGGATGTGGGTCCTCGGCTTCGTGGCAACTTTTTGCGGATTGTTCTTGCTTCCAGGTAAGAAGGCTCGAGGCCAGCTGCCCCGCCTGGCGCAGCCACCCTGTCCACCCCGTGGCCCGTTCGTCCCCAGCACGCCCATCTGGGGCCAGCGTCGCGCAGGGATTGACCAGTGGGAGTTTGGCCGCGGAGACTGGTGCCCGGAGGCGCTAGCCTGGGAAAGTCTCCAAGTCCCACGCTGCAGGGGGACAGCGGGGAGCAGCGGATTTGCGCGACTCTGGCGGCAGCTGCTCCGGCTGCAGCGGGCAGAAGCTGGGCTGGGGAGGAGGGAGGGTCTGAGCCTCGGGGTAGCTCTGTGAGAAAGGTTGCGACGTTCCCCAAACCTCACCAAGTTGTCAAGCGTCTCTGGCAACAGTGGGAGCAGTAGCGCCGACAGCTGAGCGGGAGCCCCGGGCGGCTGAGCGCCGGGTTGCTGTGCCCGGGGTGCTATCGTCCTGGGCTAGAAGTGGACACGCAGGGGCCGGGAAAGCGCTGGCAGTTAGATCTAGATGAAGGGCCCAGACCCAAGCAACCACACCGAAGGGGCGGAAGGTGCTAGTGTCTGGCTCCTTCTTCGCCTGAGCTCGGCAGAGCTGGGACCCCAGCTGCGTACCCACGCCAATGTTTGTGGTCCTAGGAAGGACCGCTGAGCCCGAGGACTTAGGGCGCAGTGGCCCTTGGCTTCCAGAGCCTCTTCTCTTAGTCCCGCGTGGTTGCGCAGGAAACCTCAGAACCAAAGCATAGGAACTATGACTTCGAAAATAAAACTGAAAGGGTGTCTGTGAACGCAATCATAAATGGTGCCAAAATAGTAATTAAGTAATTTGTAACCAATTAGCAATTAGGCAAATCCTTTGGCATAGACTGAAGCAGATGTTTGTCTCTAAAGCTACTTTGCTCTTGGGTTTGCACCCAGTCCCCTTCTCAACTTCTTTGGAAAAGGCTCTGGTGGTGTTGGGATGAGCTCCTTGTGTCTAGAGCAGGGGTCTGTGGTCCGTGGGCACAAATCCACTTTATCCTGAAGGACGTTTGGTACCCCTGCCGCCCCTTTCCATCTGCAGCCACATCCAACCCTATCTAGAGTTCCAGGAGTGCAGGCCCCCAAACATCCTGAGGCTGGGAGCCTCTGCTCTCTGGGGCCAAAAACCACGGTGGTGTCGGATGAGCTCCATGCCCACTGGATCTGAACCAGACTAGACTGTTTGTCCCGCAGGTTTTGCGCTGCAAATCCAGTGCTACCAATGCGAAGAATTCCAGCTGAACAACGACTGCTCCTCCCCTGAGTTCATCGTGAATTGCACGGTAAACGTTCAAGACATGTGTCAAAAAGAAGTGATGGAGCAAAGCACGGGTAAGAGCCCAGCAACTCTCCACTTCAGCCTGGGCTCTGGGGTGGAAGTGAGGGGGGCGTTGCGTTACAGAAGGGACTGAATTTGACTTAATGCACATACTCTGGTTATTGCAGATTTACTTTTATAGTGTTCGGAAAATGAAGAGTTCCAAGTTACTTTAATCTCATTAGAGTTAATTACCAGGGCTTCTCCCCAAGGGAGTTGGGAGGGGAAGTGCATTTAAATCAGTGATTCTCTTTTTATTTACTCCCCTCACCTCCTTGAGCTAAAGGCTGATCAGAGGGTGGAAAATACATGGATAATCAGCCCTGGCTTGGGGAACTAGGCAGTAGCCTGTGAGCGGTGTCAGCCTGAAATATGGAGCTAGTTGAAGTTCCCAGAGGTCAGAGATTGAAAAATGTGTTTTGTCATAGAGCCACACCATATTTCTCTGAAGAACACTGTAGAATCTTTATTTAATTTTAGATCTAATGCATCAAATTCCAAGCACAAATTGCCAAGATCTTTCAAAGGAATGTTGTTCCCTGCCCTGCCAGCTTAGCTAGCTGAGCAGGGATCCTGGGCACAATACAAGGGAAGAAGGGGATTTGTGACTGGCAGACCACGCTCTACTTAGCAGAAATCTTTTTAGGAGATGGAATCTCCATTTCCTGCAGTAGTCTTATCAGAATTCAAAGTGCCCCCCACAAAGAAAAACAGGTAACTAGAACTTTGAGAAAATTTGTGAAGCTCTGGCTTCAATTGCAAGGTCAAACTCAGGAAGAGACTTTGCCATTTAAAGGCTACGGAAAAGATGGTGAAATAGCATCCTGTGATGGATGTTATAGAAGAACCAATGGCTTGTTCCCTTCAGTTCTCTGAACTGCTCACAGCCCCATGAAGTGAGTAGAAATGTTGTGTGCTTTCCTTAACTCGCTCACAAAGCAATGCAAGGCCAGTAATTTTAAAGTTAGCCCCTTGGGAGAATGTTTACCTCTCCAGGAGCACCAGCAAATATCTTGCTGCTAACCAGCCAGTCATTTGGGGAACACGTCCCCTAGCTCCCCTAGTATAGCTTGTCCCTGTGCTGGGATGTCTGTATTGTCTTGTCCACTGTTCTTCGAAGGCCTTTATTGGCTGTGTGTGGATTCGTTCTTCCAAAAGCACACTTCTGGGAAGTCTGAGACTGAACGCTCTCAATAACTTGCCTCAAGAAAAGCAGCAACCATTGTTTTGACACATGGGATGTGTGCTATTAAAAAAGCAGAACCAAACAAAAACTTAGTGATGCTTTATTAAGCTAGGATTGATATGGATACTTTTCACAAGTAATTTCCCTTGTATTTATTCTTTATTCCTGCATTTTACCTGAGCGAAAAAGAAAATGTCATTCTATCACCAGAACTGCTGTGATTTTAGTCTGAATCACGGGGAACCCTTCTTTGGTACTTTTAAGTATTTGCAGCTTTCTGCCAAGTAGTAATTTAGAGCCACACTAAATAAGATTGTACTGTAGCCCTGTTAAAAACTTCAGAATTCTCACAGTTTACCTGGGCATTGTGTTTTATAGCCTGTGATATAGTTGACGAAAGGTTATGAACCACAATTTTAGTCAGAAAAGATACTTTCTCTGAGAAACATTTCTTCCTCCATATGTATCTAAAACACGTACCACTCTCTGTTTTCAAAGTGCTGCTTTTCATCTTCATTCTCTCCTCCACAGCGTACTCCAGTAAGTCAGAACAGCCATAACGCTTCCCGTTTTATACAAAAACTTCAGCATATAAGTCTCTTAAGTGCCCGGCTTGAGGTTGCTTATTTTCTATTAGTGTGGTCAGGTTAAGCACGGTTTTTTTCCAAACTAGATTCTTCCACAGGCAACAGGCCAGAGGGGGAACAAGGTGGAAGTATAAGATAATCTCAGTTGTGATGTTTGAAAAATGAAGCAGTTGAGGAATGCAAAGGAAAAATCAATTTAGAGGGGAAGGATGACAGGTTTAGGAATGTGCGAGGGACTCAGCCTAAATTCAGAAGAAAATAGCCAAATGCCTTTCTCTCTGCACCAAAGAGCAATATCTGAAGTCTCATAATTCCAAGGTACTCCCAGGGTTAGGATGGTGTAATTGTTAAAAATCAGGTTTTTGCCAATAGCATGGAAAGCAAACCTAAAATGGACTTTGAAATGGTACAATGTAGTATGACCATTGCAGTAATACGAGCTAATTTTAGTGTGTGCCCTGGGTATCTGGCTCTTTCCTAGCGTTTTACATGTAGTATCATGAAATCTGGTAATTCTCTTTCGAGGACTGTTTCCCCATGCCACAACCACTCAGCATTTATTGCTTGGGTCAAGTTCTACACTCTGGAAAAAGAAAGTAATGTGTACTATATGACACCATTAGGAGTCCAAGTAAGAGCTAACTTAATATATGTTGTACTGAGAATCTTTGCACAGTAGAGCTGAAAGGACCCACAGATTCTTAGTGAAGGGTGTTATTGGCATCTTTCTGGTGTCTTGTTCTAGTCCATGTGACTTGCCAACCCCCATGAAGATCATAAGTTTCTGGAGTATTTGGTCATGGGTCTTTTATGAGCCCTTCATATGTTCTAGGGTGCTCCACGGTAAGAATTGCTGCTCCGGACAAACTTTTTTTGAATAATACATTAACAAAACAAAACCTACAAAAATTAGATGTCTGGTCCAAGTCTGTCAGCCAACTGTTTACTAAGAAGCATTTGGAACCCTGCTCTGTCACTCCACACCTGTGTTTTAATATCACCCACCAGCCTCTCGTAGAGCACTAAAATACAACACCAAGTTGGCTTGAAAAAAATACTTCAGGCAAAGCTCTAAGGAGTTAGTTTTTCATGTCCTTCGAGTTCACCAGGCAGGCTGAGCAAACAAATAGCAAAGTGAATGTTGAAAAGCTATGAAGTATGGCTTTTGAAATCTAAGTGGCTGTGTGGATTGGCATAGAAAAATCAGGACTTTTTATTTTAAACCAGAGCTTTAAGGTGGACTAAGAAATTTTAATGAACAAAGCCTATGTGACATTAAGCAGTAATGAAAGGCACTCTTTTTCCCCAAACCAGCGATGCAATATGGCCAGGCCTTCAGTGAGTCCTTTCTGGATTAAGTCTGCAAACTCAGCTCTTAGGAATTTTGAGGCAGGTGCATTTAATTTTCAATTGGGAATTACATTTAAAATCAACCTTTACCTAGTCCCCAGAGTGATATTCCTATTAGGTACCGATATTATTTTTTATACCCCCTTTTCCCCTTGGTCATTTCTGGAATAATAATAAGGCCCAAGGGTAAGGGAGGCTTGGTTCAGCTTCTTTCATTATCCTTACTAATTGATATTTAAATGTTTGAATAACTAATGACTTGTTCTTACCAGCTTTGCATGTAATGGGTTAGTGTCTATTTATCAGCATCCTTGATAATAACACTTCTTTTGCTCTTGTATATCATTGCATTCCGCAAAATATTTCAAATATTGATTTTCATTTCAGAATAGAAGCCTCCCCCTTCCAGTATGAATTTTTAAACCAGGATATAAAAAATGTGAATTTGCATTTGTTTGACAGTGCAATCTTGTAATTAGAGTTTTTCCTCTTGACTAGATACAGTGAAAGGGGCATAATTTAATTTTTATAGACTAGCCAATTTCAGCCCTTAGTAAAATATAGCTCTGTCAGTGAGCAAAATGTTACAGGTTCTCCTAAACCTTATTTAAAAGTTAAATGCAGTATATTGAGAGAAAGTTCATGGTCTGAATCAGTAACCTAATCGATCTCTTCACCCATCCTTTGCAACATGCATTAATCTATTTGTCTGTTTTGCAATACAAGAGTTACTGATTTACATGCCATGTTGTGTCTACATTATGGCTGTATAAGTAATGGATATTCTCCTTTTGGATTAGTTAGTTGCTCATTAAATTAGGCAAAGATTGCTCCAGGCTTTGGGCAGGTTTATTTTATGCCTTATTTTCTCCTCAGCTGAACGAAAGAGAGAGAGAGAGAGAGAGGACTAGATGCCTACAAAATAATCTGTCATCTCTTCTTAGTGGAAAGAAATGGAAAGGTAGCCACAGCTAATATGACTAGATGTCTACAAAATAATCTGTCATCTCTTCTTAGTGGAAAGAAATGGAAAGGTAGCCACAGCTAATATCTGCTACGTTTTACCGAGATTTGAAATCATAAACTCTAGTTTGGCCTTGGTGTGAGCGGGGCAGGAAGAGACCCAGCTCAGCTAATCAGTCAGATGACAATTCCCGTATGTCTGTGTTCTTTAAAGATGTGCACATGCACTCAGGAACATGCACAAATGCAGTGGCTTGTATGTGTGTTTACATATTTTTTCTAGTGAATATTTGCATATGCCATATGTAATTCTTGCAAGGAAAATGAAAATATTAAACTAAGTCATCCTTTGCAGAATTTCAGATTGCCATTGACTTCATGCTGTGTTGTAGGCACAAAGACATTGTTTTTATCATTTTTTTTTCCCAGAAGGACTTTAGGCATAGCCGTGCTATCTATTTTGTTTGTTTGTTTGTTTGTTTCTCTGCCCCATCTCTTCCCTCCTTCTAACAGGCCCCTCTGTTAGCCATGTTTACATACCCCCTACAGTCCTTAACCTTTTCATCCTAATCTCTCTTTAAATCAGTCAGATGGTAGAATGTGCTCTATGAATAAAAATCAAACATTTAAAAATCGTCATTGTTTAGTTTTGGCAAATGAAACTTCAACAGGTTTTTTAAAAAAAGTTTTTTAAAAAGATAAAAAGGTTTTTGTGTCAACTTCAATAAAGTTATGAATTACACAAGAGATCTTGTGATGCCATAAATGTGGATATCCCTGCCTCCTCCTCTTTGGGGGCAGTAAGGGAACACCTTTCTCTACGGGGAAAGACATTTTGCCAATCAGCTTGCTCACTTAATTCTCTAGGTGCATCCAACTCACGTGGCAGCCAAAGATGGCTTCTGGGCAAGTACACGGAGAGGGGGTATCACATGCCTTCAGTCCCTTGGACTCTCCAGAAAGCGAAGCATTTGTTTATGTTAACTTTCCGGCTGAACAAGCAGCCAAAGCTGAACTCCCGTCTCCATAGATGAAACGTTTGAAGATTGACCCAGCTCTCCCTTAACACTAATTCCTCCCACTACAATTTCACGAAAGCTTCAGTCATTGATGGTTTTCCTAATGAATTTAAACAGAGAGTCTTCAAAGCTGGGGTTTTTTTCCCAAGTGGAAAGTAAATGAAGTAAGAAAACAAAACACATCGTTTCCTTTGAACTTTGAAAAGGAAATCGGCTGCTCTCCTGAAACAAACAAAAAAAATCTGAATCTGCAGCCTTCTCCAGGGCCTGTGCTCTACATGTTCTCCCATCTTTCCTCCCTCCCTCCCTTCTTTCCCTTTTATTTAGAACGATTAGGGTCTAATGCCTTAACCAGGCCAAGTTTCTTAACATGCTGTGTTGAAGGACAGAAAAGCCCAACCCTTGTTTTCACTCTTCCAATGGCAAAGGTGTTTTTATCCTTCACGGACAAAGCATCCATGCACAGTCTAGGCTTTCCTGCTTGAGAACTCTGAGGAGATTATTTACTCTCCAAGAGGTTTTACTTCCTGCCCTGAAAAATGTAGGTTCAGGTTCCCTCTTTTCTTAAGAGATACAGCATGAAAATGAGAAATGCAGCCGGTATAACCATCTTCAAGGAATCTGTCTGAAAACTGGAAACCCACCTGGCTGCTCACAGAAGTGGCTTTATCCAGTCTCCATACCTGCCTGAGAAGGATGGAGCAGGTATCTTAGTGCACATTACTTTGCACACTATTTTCTCACTCCTCAGGCTAAGTGCTTGCATTCCTTCCAAGGGGGTCCTCATATCGAGTCAGGAAGGGTCACAGTGAGATAATATCCCCCTTGGTAATTGCTGAGTCTTACACATGGAGAGCTTGAGGACCATGCTGCCAGTAAAACTGGAATTCAAGTGTCTTTCTTTCTTTTCCAGTCTCTATGGCGACATTCTCAGTTTCTTTTAGCATTTTTAAGAACAATTTTATTGAGATAGTCATGTATCGTAAAATTCATCCTTTTACAGAGAATAATTAATGTGTTTTTAGTATACAGTATTCAGTTGCACTACCATAGCCACTGTCTAATTCCAGGACATTTTATCACCCCATACAGAGACCTAATACCCATTGCCAGTCACTCCCCATTGAACCCTTCTTCCTCGCCCCTGGAAGCCACTCATCCACTTTCCTTTTATATGGATTTGCCTGTTTCAGATTTCATTTATCTGAAATAATGTAATACGTGACCTTTTGTGACTGGCTTCTTTTACTTAGAGTAATGTATTCATGAATCACTCATGCCATTGCCTACTATGGAATGTACCTTCCTTTTGCTAGTGCACGTATCTCCAGTTTGGTAGATCTTTAAATTCTAGAGTAGGGCAGGGTGAGATGAGATTTTGGGTAGCTTATGGTGGTAAACATTGGCTAATTCAGTCAGTGAGCTATAGGGCAAAGAAATTCATGTTCCTCAAACATCTTGTCTGTGCTGAGCACTGGACTCTATCCCTTAAATAGTTAATATGTTTTCTTTTGAGGAGATCTTGAATTAGTTGAAGTCAACTCTTCTACAGGCTGCAGCCCTCAAGAATCAGTAGTGCTAGAAGGACTTTTGATCTCTCTGATCCACTACTTTCACTTTATAAATGAGTTCACTGTGATGTAGACAGGAGTTTTCCTTCCCTGGCTTGCGCATCTTGATGCTTTTCTTATGCATTTCTGTTTCTTCCCATGAGAAGACTTGAGGATAGGGCAAGTTGAGAAAGATCCTAGTAAAAGATTTTGGTTGTAGAGATTAGACTCTGTCATGATCTGGCCATTGTTGGAGAATAATAGGTGCCTGGTGAAGTCTAGCCTTTCTCTCACAAGCCAAAACATTGATCACAGCACACGTATAGGCAGCATTGCTTTGTCTTGAATCTGGGAAGTATGTGCTGTTCCTTTTCCTTCTTGAAGCTTGCCTTGTAGTTCTTCTTGCCTTGTAGTTTTCATTATAATGGAGAACATAGGGGGGTGTTGCTGGTAGAAGACAAGGTGTTTTCTCTCTTATCTTATAAGTGGACTTTCCACTTATCTATTACTTAGGGGCTTCCATCAAAGCTAGGATAAATGGATAAATACACTAAAGATTTTTATATGTGCCATTAATTATCTGTAGACAAGTAAACTTTGCACTGTGACTGCATTGTAACTCAGAAACTGTTTTCGTAGGCCAGAGCTATATGGCATATTCTTTTATTAATAAATTCCTTCAAATCTTCTGATTGCTGCCAACACTACAAAGCAAAGCAGGAGATGGACTAAGTATTTTAGAAAAGGTGAAACCAGTGAGTTAGTAATAAATTGCTTTTTTTAAAAAGAGGATGCATTAGAATAAAGCAGTGATGGCTCAAGCCATTGATTTCAAGGGGTTTATGACCTTGCAAACCACAAGCGGGATCCGCATGCAAAAGTGATAAAGTGGTGTATTATTTTAAGGAAGTTGTGATACTTGGTCCAGTGCCTTTCATTTCTCACTGGACATGGACAATAGCTTTTTATGTTTTTCTATTTCTTGGACTTGTTCTCAAGAGCAGTGGAATGGCTAGAGACAGTGCCAGAGGTGGGTGGCGCCACGCATGTGGCTCTCAGCCTGCCATGGTCCAAGCACGCTGCACATGAGATGAATGTGGATGAGCAGAGCAGTTGACGATGCCCTCCACAGAGGCTCTCTGAAAGACCATCCGCGAAAACAAGTGTGACAAGTGATGCTGGGCACTTTGTCGGTGCTCGTGCACGACCTAGCATGAGCTTGAGTCTAATAATTTAAACCTCTTCGGAAAGAGCAAGCGGCTACCCTTTCTCTCTCAAGCCAAAACGCCAGCCCACCCATGGTGCTAGTTTTCCAACCAGGGAAGACACCCAAAATAGGAGTGCAAAGAGATGGTAGGTATAAAGAAAATAGAAGATTTTTTTGAGGGTTTCTGTGTCTTTAGAGGGACAGGCAGTGTGTTGGGGAGGCATTTGGAGAGTGATGAGTTAGCTAACCTCTTCTGAAAGGCTGGAAAACTTCCTACTCAGGATGTCACAGGCTGTCCAAAGGAACAGATGAGTAAAGCCAATCAGAAGCAACCATTTGCATAGAGTGGGTTAAAGTGTAGAGACCAGACCCTTGTACAACCTAGGCCAATTATGGCAAACCTTTCAGAGCTATCAGTGATCCAAAAGGCCCTCTGCAGCACACATGTGAGGTTCACCACCTCTGGCCTAGACTGTATAAAAGCTGGCCAGCGCCCGCTCACTGGCATTACGGCAGGAAGTATCTCTAGAAGTAGGTGATGCCAAGAGTCTGAGGAAGGATGTTGTGACCGTTTTATCTCTGTTCAGTGTTCTCCAGCCAGTAGTTCCTCTAGCACCAAATTCTTTCAGTATTTTAGAGTATATTTTCCTAATTGAATTGAAATACAGCTCCATTCCCTAGGGCCCATTTGTGGTTTTCTCTTCTGCACTTGGGCAGCTGAAAATATGCTTGTTTCCCAACTCTCCATCTCTCTCACCCTCCTGCTCTGTGTTTCTCTCTTTTTTAAAACTGAGTTTATTGGTACATTTTAGGGATACAGTACAGTTACATTCATTGTTGGGATCTTGTACCTCTACTTGACAGGTC
>NW_022900941.1:15169377-15223157 GCF_012274545.1 Fukomys damarensis | reverse complement strand
ACTGAGTTTAGGTACATTTTAGGGATACAGTACAGTTACATTCATTGTTGGGATCTTGTACCTCTACTTGACAGGTCCTGGTTCTCACTTTTTCCCCTTGTCCCTGCCCTCCCTTCACCCTCTTGTCTGTGTTTCTCTTTATCCTTAGCTGTGCTTTTCCTTCCTTACCTCTTTTCTTCCCTAACCTCCCTTTTTCCTTTGGTCTTCACCTCTCTTCCTCCTTCCCTCACCCCCATCTGCTTTTACTCACTCACTGGCATGTGGATACCCAATAAATATTGGCAGAATGAATATATTGGGCAAATTCAGTGTCAAGCTAGAAGGATAGATTTATTAGCATTTTAGTATACCAGAAACAAAGAAGCTTAAATCTTTAGCATAAGAAGAAAACAGAACAAAAGCAAGTAAAATATATCATTTGCTTTTTACTTAAATTAGAAACTGATTAATGTCTGTTAGTAGCAGTCATCCTTCAAGGATCCACTCTGAAGTGTAATACCCCTTCCCAAATCTTCTAGTTTGCCAGCTTGCCTTCAAGGCTAATGTGGCTTTGTTTTGAATAGGAGTGTTTGCAGGATGCACACATACACCTTGTGCAGTACCCAGCTTACTGAGGGACCAGATCACAGCCAGCTAATCTTATAACATAGAACTCTGTTACACTGAGGAAATCCATCTAGGTCAATGATGGTGAACCTGAAGAGGTTTGTAGTGTTCCGGACAGCCTGCTGCATACCACAGGTTCACCACGGCTGGCCCAGGTCATAAACTTCATTGGGAAGATGCACACACACAGAGACGCAGTCACACGCGTAAGCCCCCCAAAGCTGTTCTCTTCCATCTTCTCCCATATAAAGATTGAGGTTTAAAAGACCCACAGATATGTTCCATCAAACATAAGTATTCAGACCTGCAGCTGGGGAATATACTTCTAAACCATTTAGTTATAAATATATAGCAAAAAGGCTATGTTTTTCCTCTCCCACTGTCTGTTTTGCTCTTATGCTGTTTCACCAGGTTCTAAGAATCCAACTAATTAGTATTCTTCCTCCTGTCATTGGATATCGTTAGTGTCATTGTCACGATAGTGACAGAACCTGAGTGCCATTCGCACGTTGACGCTCAAAGCTGCGCTACCTGTGCTAGCTCTTCGTACACATCAAGAAGCATTTTGGTCTCTCCCCTCCATTTGTCTCTTCCTTACAAAAACAACAGTCACCAGCTGTTGCTGCTGCCAGATTCACTGCTGCTCTAACCTCCACCTAGACCTCATTTCCCCTATTACTTATTAATATTTTGGCTTTAAGAGGTCCTTACAGCATGACTACCCTTACTATTTATCCAAGGAGATAATCCACAAGTAGGTGGTTTGGGGTCACTCTCATAGCCCATTGGGCCATTAGGGCCCAAGATTTCTCACTTTTCCTACTTGTTTTCCCAAACAGGATGTTGCCTATTGGAGACAACCTGACCATTATATAGAAAGGAATAGCACGATGGAGGTTTTGTCTTCATCTTTGCTTTTTCATCAGAAAACAAAGCTTTCCCAAAGTCACTTCAAAGAATTGTGTCAGGTCATTGTCTCATGGTTCTACAAGGGTGGGGTGGTATGTTAGCTTTTCATCGTGTGACAGAATACCTGACATAAACATCCTAAAAGGAGGAAAGATTTATTGTGGCTCGTGGTTTCAGAGGTTATATAGTCCATGGTCAGACAACCTCAGTGTTTTAGGCCTGTGGAGAAGAGCCTTGCAGAGGAAAACTGCTTGCTTCATGGCATAGTCAGGAAGCTAGAGAGTAAAGGGAAGAAGCCCAGAGAAGGACCAGGGACAAGATGAACCCTTCAAAGGCTCTTGTCCAGAGATCTGTTTCTTCCAACTGGACCATACCCCATGAGAGCCCATTTGACTCCAAACTCATCAATAGATTAATCCACTGATAAAGTTAGTGTCCTCCTAGGCCCTGCCTCTGAACATTGCTGGATTGAGAATCAAGCCTATAATACAGAAGTCTTTGGGGGACATTTCATATTGAAACCAGACAGGTGGTGAACTCCATCTGCTGAAACACCTTTTGAGAAATCCATGCACAAGATTAGAAAAATGCAAGTGCAGTGCTTCTAGGGACCCCTGGTGAAAGGACAAGGATAATTTTTTCTCCTGAATATCACCTGCTGTTTTACCTAAATTGAACACTGAAATGCATAGCCAAAGGATCTTCAGCCTGATCACTGTCACATTTTAGAAAGGAAAGACACACGGACACTCACAAGTGAAGCCCTGGAATTTAGTACAAGATGTACATGACATTCCAGAGATGTGGCTTACTGAATGCCATGGTAAAGAGTGTAACCAAATTTTAGTGGGAGTATATTTTCTACAGAGAATGCCATATTCATGGTAGTAAATATAAGGTTATTTTGTATTAAATGTTAGGATGTTTTGGGTTCATTCCACCTTGAGCCTTTATGCCATGAAGGACTCTTTCCAACATTTGGGTAAAATTGTATGTAAGAAACCGATTATGCATCTTTGGGTCCCACTATGGTAATCTCAGCATTTGAGAACAATAATCAGAAGGACATCGAGGTTAAAAATGCAAGAGTACAGTTTCATAAATCATTGAAGGACACTGTTAATACTGAAATAATAAGTCATAAATATCTGTTCCTTCAATCCCCTGTGGCAAACTAGAGAACAAAGACACCAGCTGAGGAAAAGCAGGTGACTGCGCAGAAACCTGCCTGGCTCAGAAAGTTATAAATGAGCAGAGAGATCTGCATCGAATGCAAGACTCAAGCAAAACTAACAACTGGCATCACACATTATGGGTTGGTTGTTTGCTTGCTATAATTAAGTTGGCATCAGTGGTTAACAGCCTTGAAAATTAAACTCTGCAAAGAAAAAAAAACTTTTGAAAAGGGTAATCAAAGTCTTCTGCATAATGAACTTCACACATCCCTGTTACTAAGAAAAAGAATGCATTCTTGGGATGTCTCGTTGTATGTCTATTTTTATTCTGAATTTCCAGTTCCACCTGCCATGCAAAACTGGGCCGATGGGCCAGCATCAGTATGAACGTGCGGTGCAGCGGAGCTTGGCGTGGAGTTGTGTTTGTTTTTTATTTATTTTTTTTTTTAGTGTTTCTAAAATGGGCATTTAGCATTCTTGTTTGATTCCTCTGGCCATCTGCAGCTCAATGGAGGATGTTTCTTTGGTCTTTCAGTTACTCCCATCCATGGCAAAGGGATAAGTACTTAGGAGCTGGTACACACAACTGTCCAGAAAAGAACTGTCTTCCATGTCTTCTCTTTATGCCTCATAATGGGTGCCCATCGTGGCAGTAAGAAGGCAGGAGCATAGGTAACCTCCTCCTTCCCAAGCCACGTCCCTTAGAATGTAGAGAATGTCAAAATTTCTCACCTGGTGTTCTCTAAAGAGGGAAAAAATACTTGGGAACAGATTGAAGATCTTTTTCCTTGCTGTTTCTTTCAAAGCTCAGTGAAAAGGCAGAGAGTCCATTTCAATGACCTGTTCTAAACCATTTTTTCTTTGAGGAGCTATTCCTAGTCCTGCTTAGAATATTTACTGTGATATAATCATAACTGTGGTGAGGTAAGTTGTTGGTTATTTTTCAAGTAGAGAAAGATTCATCTCGTTCCTGAATTGGCACTCATACAAGTAGCAGTTTACCATAGAAGGTGGACTTTGAAGCTGAATTGCATTTGCAGTGAGGATAGACTATTGAAAGCCTCAGTTTAGAAAGCTCCCATCTTTGTACCAGCAAAGAGAAAAGAGACAGGGTACACTGCTGGAAAAGATAAATGCATCACGGTCTGTAAAGGGAGAGAACACAGGCTTTTATGCGTCTATCTTAAGTGACCATTAATGTAGCTGGAAAGTGAGAAAAGTGGGGAAGTAACTTTTAAAACAGGTTTGTAGAAAGTAAGCTGTCATAGAATTGTAGGCTCACACGCTGGATGACCCAAAATCCCCTCTCTTGAGGGAGGCTATAGATCCTCCTCAGTCCTGATAGAGGTGAGGGATGCACAACACACCTAGCAAAAACAATGTGAAATACCTCTGTCCAAAGTCCAGGGGCTGCTTGGAGCAGAAGGTGAGTTGTACACAATTCTCCCCTGCTCCCCAGAGAATCATGGTTTTATAGAATTAATCTCTAGGACACTGTGAAAACTTAAAACAAATTGGACCTTTGCTCTAATGATTATTCCAAAATTATCAGCCTTTTTTCTCATTCAGGTTCTGAACAAATGGAGAAACAAAACAAATAAGGCAGAGGCCCGCCAAAAGTATGGTTACAGAGAAACACTAGGGGAATAGCTTTGAGATAAGAGGCAATTGGGCTTTCAAATTAGCATTAAAAAGTAGCTGGTTTACCCAGTCACAGACAGGACTAGCTATAGGAAGGGTCTTGCCTTGAGGACCAGAGCAGAATACCTCTGCTTTTAACTCCCGAAAAAGGGAAGAGTACAGAAAGAGAATCGTATCCAGTGCATTTTCTCCAAATTTTGCAGTCGGTTATCACTCCAGCAGTGGTGCACACCTCTAATTCCAGCACTCTGGGAGGTTAGAGCAGGAAAATTGCAAGTTTGAACCTAGGCTGGGCAACTTAGTGAGACCCTGTCTAAAAACAAAAAAACTGTGTGTGGGATGGCTGGGGAAGTTGCTTAGTATGAAAGCCCGGACTTCAGTCTCCAGTACTCATACACATACACATACACACACACACACACACACACACAAGAAGATGGAGGGAGGCCATGAGTTATACTAATCAAGTTCCCTTCATAAGGAATAAAACTGATATAAGAGAGAAACGTTCACCCAGTAATCTTCCCTCACCTTGAATACTAGTTATTTTAGAGTCCCCAAAGTCCTTTGAGGAAAGAGATAAGTAGTTAAATAGCATGGACATTTAGGGCTATGTCACCCCCCCACACACACACACACACTCACACACTGCGTTGGTCTTAGCATAAGTAGCAAAGCATATTTCATAAAAGCATTTGTTAGGTTATGTGTAAGAGGAAAAGAGTATATAGACTTGCCCATCACCCACACCGGTGACTTTTAAATTTTTTTTTATTGGGAAATAATTTGAGACTTCTAGAAAAGTTGAAAAAACAGTAGTAGACTTTCTTTAAACCCTTCACTTGGCTTCCACTAATTAAACAGTTTGCCTGACAGTAGTTCAAATGATCAAAACTAATAAATTAATGTTAGCACATTACTAATCTCCTTTTGTATTAGGATTTCCCAGGTTTTTCCTTTTCTTTCTAAGATCTCACATTGCATTTTATCCTCCTCTTTCTCCTGCTCTAATCTCTAACCATTCTTCATGATTTCCTCGTCTTTCCTGATCTTGCCATGTGGAGAGAACTAGTCAGATTTTGGGGTAGTGCCTCTTCCTTTGGGATTGTCTGACACAAGCAGATTGAAGTTTTTGTGTGTGTGTGTGTGAGTGACAGGAGTACTCTGTAGTGTATCTGTTTTCAGTGAATCGGGTGTTTCCTGCCAGTATCTTACGGTAGTTGGTGTTAACTGTGATCACTTCATGACGTATGCTGGGTTTCTCCACTATCAAGTTACTGTTTCCACCTTTTAAGAAATAATTTAGAGTTTTACATCATGCACATGCCTCTTTCTCCTCGAACTTTGCCCAGTAATTTCAGTATCAGTGGTTACTGTTGTGTTCTAATCTTAATTTCTTTTGCCCTCATTCCTTCTGTAGTTACTGGAATTCTTCTGTAAGGCAGAGCCATTACCTGTCCTCTGAGTAATTACCCAATTATTTATTTATATCAGTATGGACTCAGACATTCACTGTATCCTATGGGTTGTAATCTAATACTATTATTTATTTTGTGGATTAAATTTCTCCAGTTTTGCCCACTGTGAAGTTGGTGCTCATGACATTCAAAATGCCCTTTTTAAAAACTTTTTATTACTTCTTTTGGCATAAGATACTCCAGCTCTTCTTACATGTGCCTCCCCGCAACTCTTTCTTTTTAATTAAAAGGCAAACCTGAGGGCCAGGGATTTAGCTCAGTGGTTCCACCGCCTGCCTCACAAGTTCAAGGTGCTGAGTTTGATCCTCAGTACCAAGAAAGAAAAAAAAAAAAACACAACAAAAAACTGAAATCAAGGAAGCTGATGTTTCTTAGTCACATGCTATTGATCAGCACAATCATAGGTACTTTTGAAACATTATCACCTTAATCCTAACGTTTTATTCCTTTAGGTACAGTTTTCTCACTTCCTTAAAAGGGTAAATTGAGGATTAGTGAAGTTAGGTACATGAAGCAGCCCAGAGACAATTCTAGTCCAGGTCTCTTGGGCTAGGAGTCGTTCCAGAAGTAAAATGAATGCGAACACAATCTGCTTCAGTTCCCTCAACTCCCCTTTTTTTTGTATATTGAAAACATTTTACTGGGACTTGATTAAACATTTTTGCATACAATAGGAGTAAGAGGGAAATGAACTTTTTAACAGAGACAAATAGAATCATCACTTGCCATTTTCTTCCTTTAAATCATACGTTGTAATCTACAATTTTACAAACACATCAGTGGAAATTCCCGTGCTTCTTTATTTTTAGAGACTTCTCAGTATATGTTTGTAGTAGATAATGACCACACCCATCGTGGGGAATTTGTACAGGTAAATAACCAATCCCAATTCTCTTTTTGGTCCCCTTCTCCCCTCCTTCCAATCCTCCCCCACCCATTTGTAAAAGTTCTGTTTCGTTTCTTTTCCCTTCAACTTCCTTTAAATCCTTTTTCTTTCCTTCCCTCCCTCTCTATTTTTCATTCTCCTTCCTATTTGATAAAGTTCTTTCTATTTACTAATATCCTTTATTTTGTTCCTTATGTGTACTTTGGCTTTCTCACGCGAGAGAAATAATGTGACATTTAATTTTTCGTCTGATTTATTTCACTTAAGATTATGGTCTCCAACTACATCCACTCACCTGAAAACACCACGAGTTTATCTTTCCTTATGTCAGAATAGTAATCCACTGCATATGAACACCGCATTTTCTTTACCACTCATTTGTTGATGGGCATGTGGGCTGTTTCCAAGCTTTAGCTATTGTAAACTGTACTGTGACAAATGTGAGTGTGTGCATATCACCACCACGGTAGGATGACTTTAACTCCTTCAGGAAGATACCTAAAAAGGGACTAGCTGGGTCAAATGGAACCTCTGATTGTAGTTTTCTGAGGGATCTCTGTACTGATTTCCAGAGTAGTTAGACCAGTTTCCATTCCCACCAGCAGTGGGGAAGGGTTGCCCACCCCTTCCCTGACTCCAGCCTGGCCAGCATTTATTACTGGTTGATTTCTCATCAATAGCCTGCCTTTCTGGAATGAGATGAACTCTCATCATTGTTCTAATTTGCATGTCTTGAATGGCCAAGTGTTCAGATCCTTTCTATAGATGAAGAAAGTGAGGCCAACAAAGGAAAAGATCAAAGCTTCCGGATGGATACTCTAAAATTGAGAGGAGAAGTTAATGGGGGATTTTCTCTTCAGCACTAAGCGGAGTATTTCTTTACATTCTAACCGTGTCAGTAGTGCTTCCCAGGTTGTTTTCACCAGTAAAACTGGGAACAATTTCAGTTTATTATTGAGACTTTCACTGTTTTACCTTATGACCGGATGTCACTGCCCTTGGCTTTGCCATAACTATTAATGTGATTTCCGAGACTAGGCTGTCGTTTTGACAGATCAGGAAACAGAGCCTCCAAAAGGGAACTGAACAGTAGCCCTTCTCACCAAATATCTTCTTAGGAAGTGAACTGCTTGTTTCAACTCTGAGGTCATCTTTTTGGTAGTATAAATTAATTTAAAACATGTTTTCTACAGGAAACAAACATTAATTTTTTTCTACTCATTATCAAGTCTGATGTTTTTAAGCAGACTTGGAAAATCATAAAAAATCTCTAAAAGTTCATCTAGAAAATTCCAGTCAAGCCCAGAGGGTGAGAAAGTCACCACATGAACTTTCATGTTGTGCATTTTAAGATTTCTTTGGTTCTGAAAAGCAAAAGAGGACAAGGGAGCCCTAGCACTCTATATCCAACATTGGTAAAACAATGACACTCCACAAAGCAAGGTGTGCTAAATTTTAGGGTTAGAGTTCTCTTATCAATATAAGGTGGCTTCGTACCCTTACTGGGGAGTGAAGGAAGTACTGGAGCCAGGTGTGGTGGTGCATGCCTATCATTCCATTGCTCTGGGAATCAGAAGCAAGAAAATTGGAAGCTGAAGACCAGACTGAGCAACTTAGCAAGACCCTGGCTCAAAAATTCAAAAAGTCTAGGATACAGCTCAGTGTGAAGTCCCTGAGTTCAATCCCCAGATCCACAAAAAATTAAAAAGTATTAGAACATGAAGTCAAAGGGATACAAGACAGCTACGCTGACACAGAACCCTAGGGAGAGGATCTGCTCTGGTTTTCCTGCAGGGTTTTTACTCTCTGTAGAAGAGCACCATAAAGGATCTAAATGGTGGTATTTTAGTTGCTTTTCTCTTGTTGCTGAGACAAAATACCTGACTCCCTAAAGTTATAGGGGGAAGATTTGTTTGGCTTACTGTTCATAGAGGTTTCAGTCCGTAGTTGGCTGGCTGCAAGGCAGAGTGGCACATGGTAGAGGGGCATCACAAAGGAGGAACAGTTCTTGTAGTAAAAGCAACAAGGGGACTTTGACAGCATCTTTCTGCCCCTTCATCTTATCCAGGCTATCAGAACTAGGGTGGTGCCAAACCAATCAGTGTACTGGTTTAGTAATCCCAGTATCACACACTCTGGATTCAGCCACCTCTGAAAGTCATTTATGACTGCATGAGGCTTTGAGGGGACATCTGGACTCGAACCATGACAGGTAGTTTTACTCAATAGACTTGCATTCTTCCTGTGTGTGAACACCCTTCAGTTGATGGCTTGAACTTTGTCTTTCCCTCTTCTCTCTATACAAGATGGTCTCCTGTGCATTCCAAGACAGCTATTGGGTGTGGGTCTGCTATGAAGAATAGACTTTCTGGCCGGGGATTTAGCTCAGCGGTTTGGTGGCCTGCCTTGCAAGTACAAGGACCCGACTTCAATCCCCGGTACCAAAAAAAAAAAAAAGAAAAGAAAAGAAAAAAAGAATAGACTTTCTGCAGAAACAGTTCAATGAGAAAAACATTTTAAAACATCAAGAGATAATTCTACAAATCCTGTAAAACTAGAAATAGCCTTTGATAGAGTTGTCTTTAAGAAGACATACTTGGAACCCAGAGAGACCCTATTTTATATTTGCCCAATAGCCAGTGCTTCAGATTGTTAGCAGATTCTCTCACAAACTGCAGAAGATTGAGTGGAAGGGATAGACGTCATAATGCATAAGTGATATGTTTTGATAGACGATAGGTCAGCAAACTCTGCCCCCCCCAGGCCAAATCTGGTATATTACCTGTGTAATGGACTGAAATGTGTCCTGCCAAAGTAACTACGTTGTAGCTCTGATCATCAGTGTGATGATCCTTAGAGGTAGGGCCTTTAGCAGGTAAGTAGGATTAGATAAGGTCATGAGGGCCTTGGTCCAGTGGGGTTAGTGTCCCTGAGGAAGAGCAACAATCGATGCGCTCTTTTTTCTGCACAGAAAGACATGAGAGAACACAGTGAGGGCAGCTCTGCACAAGCCAGGAAGGCTGTCTTTAAGACAGGGAAAGAGGCTTTACCAAGAATTGAATTTCCTACAACTCCATCTTGAACATTTGGCCTCCAGAACTGAGAGAACATACATTTCTATTGTTTAAGGTACACGCACCGTCACATTTTGCTATAGCAGCCCTAGCAGATGAATAGGCTTGTCTAAAAGAAAGGCCAAAAATTTTTACTATCTAGCCCTTCACAGAAAAGTGAACCAACCCCTAGAATAAAGACTGCACAGTATATGTTTCATCCCATTGGGATATTAAAGGACCAAAGGGAAGGAACCACCTTAACGGGCATTGGCGAGACTAGCACTGGTGTGATTACCAGCAGGAGTGGCCTGGACTCTTTCCTGGCTGCCTCACCTGTGAGTTAAGTGGTTTAAAGTGAGTATGCGTGCTCTCAACAGCTGAAATCCTTGGAGGGCAGGCACCTTGTGGAGCTTGTCCTCCAGGGAAACCCATGGAGGTCAGTGATGACTTTAGGCTAGAAAGGAAATAGGTGCAAAGAGTAAGCCTAGTGGCTAATGAAGAAGGAACCACCTTACCTCTCTCCAAGGCTGCAGCTCCTGCAGTGTTGGAGGCTTCCCTGTGTTCCTGCTGCAAAGCAAGAGCCAGGCTGTAATGAAGAATGAAAACTTTGCCATTGTTGAAAAGGCTTCTCCTCCTTGGATCTGTTAAAATTTGCATCTATAGTGTGCATGTGCTGTCTTCCTTCTCAAAGCAATAATTTGGAAGTTTAGGCCACCTGTGGGTGGTTTTGGGCATCTGTGTGTTTAAGAGATGCCCACATAATTCTGTACACCAATGGCTGAGAGCCAGCAGGGCTCGAGTGCTTTTCACCTGGTCAAGTTCTAACCCTGCTCAAGCCTGGGGAGTGGGTGCACCTTCTTGTGTGCCCCTTAAGGCAGTACCTCTGATGAGGGGAGTTTTCAGCCAAGGTGATAGCACACATCAGAGAGATTCAGTATTTTTTAAAAGACTTTTGTTTCAGTTGCCACCTGTCAAGTGAACTATCAGGTTCCTGAACAAGAATGCCAGCCTGGTAACCATGTCCCAGCTCTCAGCAACATGGAGTTTCAAAGCTGAGGACAGCCTTGGGCTGGACTCATTTCCAGTAGGGTTGTTGCAGGTTCTTTTTATTCTGCCCACTTGGGCTGAGGGGACCCAGCTGTGTTAGAAGCAGGCAAAAGAACTGGACTTAAAGAGAAAATACCATTTTTCTTCTCCACTCCCCCACCCCTGTGTAATCAATAATTCAACCTTATAAAGCAAGCCGGATGTCTGGCAGAGAGCTTGCTACAAAGGAGTAGACAGGGGCCATAGAGCATCCACATCAACTTGTAAAACTCCTTTCTCCCTCCTTCTGTACTATGCCTGGTTTGCCTTTGGTTTTTCTTTCCCTGAATGCAAAATTAATTCATTTGAGATAGGGCTCAAATTTAGTCCAGGAGGAACAGATACAGAGTGTATACAACTGAGGGAGAAGCAGATATGTTTAAATGTCAAGCAAATCAATTACTTGTGATTATTGAAGTCGTTGTCCCTTCTGAATTAGGCACCATGTGCAAATGTAACAAGTAGCCCCTTGTATACATTAAAGGCATAAATCAGAAAATGCCCCATGGGCAGATAATTATTGTAGCAGTAGCAAACACCTACTTTGGGCCAAGCACTTTTCCAAATACCTTTGCACATATTAGTATATTTAGTTTGGATTCTTTCTGACATCTGTGAAGTGAGGGCTGGGGACACATGTGTCACAAACTGGTGTAGAAACATGTGCCATCTACTTGGAAGCATTTCCATCTAACTGTATTTAATTCCAGCATGTAGGGAACAGAGGACTGAGTCTCTTTTTCTTTCTTTATTCTACCAGCATAACGCTTAGGAGGATAAATTCTTCCACAGACTAATTTCATGTGTCCCAGAGAATAGGTATAATTGCTATAGTGAAATGAAGTCTCCTGGAAATAACCTCAGCTCTCTTTACCCTTTCCTTCATTCCTTGGTGTGTCCCTCAGTCACAGTTTAAATAAGACAGATTAATAGCAATGACTTCCTCAGGGAGAACCATTTGTGGTAATTTTAAAGCAAGCTGGCATAGCCACCCATCTAAATCCAAGAGCCCCCAGGAGGCCACCATTTCTCTGAAGACTTAAAGAGGATTAAAGTCTTAAATGCTAGGTGTCTTGATTAATTTGGTGATAGTGAATAGCGTATTCCAGGAATAAACTTCTGGTCTGCAGATCAGGGCTGCGAGAATGACTTGGCATTGACAGGATGCACCTCTGTGTCCCCTGCTGTGGGAGCAGCGGGAGCAGGACCAAGCTGGGATTAGCCCCACTGCATTTGGTGGGTAGCCCTTTATCAACCAGCTGAGCCAGCCAGCTCTGGGTCTGAACCCCCTCACCAAGATCAGGGCCTCTCACAGTTTTGTGCTGTGTGAACCAGGGCCTTACCTTTATGTAATCTTAGCTGCTCCTGGCTCCCTGGCCACACCTTAGTTACTTTTTTGATTGCTGAGACACAATACCCACCACCCACAAGTTAGAGCAGGAAAGGTTTCAGTTCAGTCCACTGGCTGGAAAGCAAGGCAGCATGGCAGAGGGGGATCCATCACAGAGCAGAGGCAGTATGTGCTCCCTTGGCAGAGTAGACAGGAGGCAGGAAGCAGCACACTCCCCCTTTCCTTTTATCCCATCCAGCCTACAAGCCTTTCGGGTCGTGCCACTGACCCCCACAGTGGGACCCCCCATTATTCACACCCAGAATGTGCCAAACCCTTAATGCAAAATCGATCACACCCTTAATCCACATTCACACACTCTGGATCCAGCCACCTCCGAAAAGCCCCATCTAGGAGTGCACGAGGCTCTGAGGGGACAGATACACAAGATGTAACAGGCCAGGAATGAAATTCTGGTCTGAATGTATCAGAAAAATGACCACTGTCATGGGACCTTCGGACCCCCTTCCATTCTCTGGTCTTCTCCCCTTCCTCCATTCATTCCTGTATTCATCTCATAAATATGTGCCATGCACTGTCTAGTTGCCAGGGTTTACATCCTTTTAATAAAGACGTATTAGTAAAAGATGCATTAGAAGTGATTCAGAGAAAGATCTCTCAGCTATTTGGGGAAACCACAGTTCTGTTCTTGGTCATTAGCTCTTGCCCTAATGTGGCAGTGGCAGGTTGCCGGGAGCCCCATACCAGCCATAATGTTCAGGAAAACCCACGTATGGCCGCTGCAGCCTAGAAATAATTTCCTGCTCACACAGCCGTTGAAGTCACCCAGAGCCGTAGCTCCCTTGGCTAGTGCTGTGTGATGTTACAGGGAGGCCCTGTGAGGCTGCGCTGTGTTCTGGCACCATGGTGTGGACCCACGTGCACCCTAATGGCATGTGCTGCTGCTGTGGGCACCAAGTTGAGATTACAGTTGAAAAAGCTCACTCAGTTTTGTTGGTTCCATTAATTTGTAATTTATAAATGTAATCCATGAATGTATTCCCATTGCAAAGCACTAAGATATCCCAGATCAAAAGTAGTTCCTAACGCCTATCCTAAAGGGATTGCACTGTTCAGTGTGTAGCTTTGTGGACCTCTTACTCTGATTTCACTTAGAAATACAAGCTGTCACACTCAGATGGGTACACACAGCCCTTCTAGACACGGCCACGACGTGTATCGTTGGTGTTTTTCTTACATAAATGGAATGCTTCAGGGTCATTGTGGAATTTCGTTGTTCCGCCACTGAGAACCTTCTGGATCAGTACAGAGTTCTTCCATTTCCTTGTTGCTGCTGTTTAACATACTGTATTATGAATGTGCCTTTTTCCAACTAGGGATGTGAAAGTGTGTTTTGTTTCGAAGGGTAAATGCTAAGGAATGGATCTATTAGATTTGTACATTTTTAATTATTACAGGGCTGGGATTTATTTAGGTCAGTGGCAGAGCTCATGTTTAGCATACACAAAACCCAATGTTCAATCCTCAGTTCCACACAAAAAATATGTATGTATATTGTAGATCCTTCTGATCTCAGGCTGACTCACACTCCCCACCACTCATCTGTGAGAAGGCCCTTTGTAGTTTTATTCACAGCGCTTCCACGCTTAGGCCAAGACTCGAGGTCATAGGGCCTGACTTAAAGGATAAGGAGATACAAGTCTCCCTGCCTTGGGACTTGGGCTTTGGGTACCTTGCTGTGGCCCAGAGTGTATTCATCTCCGCGGGTCTCTGGTGGACACAGCCAGGAAGAGACCCTGTGCTACCCTGGGAAAGAGAAGCCATTTAATAAAATGGTTCATTGCAGGTGTTATTTTAAAAGGTCATTTTTAGAAAGGTACTGTAATGGTCCTGATTTCAAATGGTAGATAACAAGCCTACAGTTTTTTTCTACCTCTGTTCTGTGCACCTCTGAGACAATATCCTCTCTTTGTTGTGTAGTCTTCTCGAAATATTCTGTGCATGTGTATGCAAAATATACGTGTACAGATATCACCATTTTTCACCAGTAGATACAAATTCTAGCATGACAGGAATGTAGTGGAATGGTTAAATTCTAAAGCCAAGTTTTCTCGGTTCATATCTCGGCTCTATCACATATCTGCATATCCTCTAAGCAAATTACTTAACTGCTTTCTGCCTCAGTTTCTCCATCGGCATAATGGGGATCACTGTTCAACTGTTACTAAAAAGATTGAGATTTGTAAAGCTCTTAAAACTATCTAGAGCATAGTAAGAAACATGCATTTATCTAAAAAGGAAAAATTTTCCAGCTGCCCTTAATTTGTAACAAAATATTTTCAGAATTTGATCCTCCTCCTTTTAGAGGTGTGAGACACCCCTGTGTAGATAAGACACAAGGTGTTTACCAGGTCCCTGATGACAGTGATCATCTTTCCTGCCACTAAACCACTCTTATGAATAAGCTTGTCTATGGACATTTTGCTTATGTGTGAATGTCTGTAGAATAAATTCATTAAAGTGGGATTGCTAGTCCTAGTGTTGGTAGCTATTGGCACATCATCTTCATGGAATTTACACCTGTTTGCCCTCTCAACCAACAGTGTGGGAAAGGGCCTTTTTCCAAGACCCATGGACATGGTGCTAATGGGTTTTTTGATCTTTGCTGAAGTAATAAGAAAGAAAGATGTCTCAATACAGTTTTAATTTGCACATCTCTTTATGAGTGAGGGTGGGTATCTTTTCATGTATTTCCAAGCTGTTCCTGTGTCCTTATCTGTGAACTGTCCTTTTGCTTTCTTCCTTTTTTTGGATGGCTTATAATTTATTCCTTGTTGATTGCTGGAACACTTGCAACCTATTAAGAAAATGTACGTATTGTGATGTGTTTTCCTCAATATTTCACTTTCATTATTGTCTTTTATTTTGAGATTTTATACACACACACCTAACATGCATTAATTTGTAGTTGAATTTGTCAGCTTTTTTCTATATTGGCTTCTGGTATTGTGTCATAGAATAACCTAGAACCTTCACTACTCTTATATGATAAAGGAAATTGCCCAAGATGCTTGAGTCTTTTAGCACTTTTCCTACCTTCCTAAAATACCTTTAAAGGAAGAAAGTTCATTTGAAGTGGCAAGTTACATTAATGCTTTAAAATTAAGACTAAAAGGATAGTAAGTAAAACTTAATTTTCAGAAGTGACAGTAGGTAGAAAATATAGTGATTACCTGAAGCATATTCCTTGGAAATCAAACAGTGGCTTCCACATAGATATGCGTCCTCTATGAGCTTTCTATTACTAGAGTAGCACCTTTCCAGGATTTTGTAACAGTGCTAGAAAAATCAATCTTTCCAAATGTGTAATTATAGAGAAAAAAGGACATAAAATTGCATTTTTTAAGGCAAATCTAAAGCACTATGCACCTCTCACTTAAAATTTTTGGCAGTCTGATTCTTTACTGTTTCTCTACGCCCAAAGCAGCAATTCTCATGGAGGAGGCAGTCCAAATCCAGACCACATCTGCTCAAACATCTATAAGGAGTTAGGGGGTAAAGGGCCCTGGCTAGGGGTGAGATTGATGTTTTATATCGCTTAAGTTGTACACAAGAGCAAACCAGCTGAGACTATTCATTACAAAGTCCGTAAGTGGTAAACATTTGTCAAAAAAGTGATTCATTGATAGACACTCACCAAAAATGATCTTCAGAGTAGAGCCACCCTACAAATTACCAAACTACCATTTTGAGTGTTAATTCACTGTCCATTGCTACACAGTATTACAGATAATAGAGCACCAAAATGCCAGGTTCAAATCCAGCCGGTACACTTTTTACATGTATGATGTTGGGTAAGTTTCTACAACCTGAATTACTAGCCCTCAGGATTTTAAGAGATGTGTAAAATAAGGAGGACCGAGGGACCTCATTGGTTGGGCTGCTGTGAATATGCAATAGTTAGCTTTCTATTATTGTAACAAAATAACTGCGATAATCAACTTAGGAAAAGGAATGGTTTATTTTAGCTAACAGGTTTGGAGGTTTCAGTCCATGGCTGTAGCCTGTGGCAGGACAGCACATCAAGCTGGTGAGTATGTGGTTCCACTATCCCCATCAAGAATATGCACCCCCATTGATCTAAGACTTCCCACTAGGCCCTGCCTCTCAAAGGTGCCACCACCTCGTAATAGTGCCATGATGGAGGAACAAACCTTCCTTAATACAGGGCCCTTCGGCAAACATGCTAGATCCAAATTATCATGGTAGTACAAGTGCTAGTACACTACAGGGATCTGACAAATCCAGCACCCAGGAAAGTCTTTGAACAGCTTAGCTGTCGTTGGACTTGAAGATTAAGCAGGATACCTTAATTTGGTGACACACAATCTGTGAGAAAAGGTCTCCGGTCTTCCTCAGAAGTGTATGTACCCAGATAGTATGGCGTGTTACTGAATACTAGTTCTTTGCTGTTAACTTGGCAAATAGCCCTTCAACCTAAGCACAGAGCTGCTTCTCTGAAAAGGACTCGGCCGTGGGTACACTGTCAGCCAGGCCTCATCTCCGTTAAACTTACTGGATCCTTCAACGCTGGGAAAGGTCAGACCCGCCACCGTGAGGATTTATTCTCTGGGGGAAATTAGTCTTCAAGGAATTCCAAAATTTAATAAATACATAGTTGAGAGCTATCGCTCTGTGGTCGCTTGTAACAATGTGCTGTCCTCCTAGCATGCCATAGTTCAAAGCACGTAAAAGCTAGTAATACAAAGCGTGAACACTGGCCTTTTGAAGTCCTTTTTTCACTGGTATAAGCATCTAAAATAGCTTCTGGAAAATCTTTGTCAAAAACAGTACGAGGGTGACTGCGTCTTTAGCCATAGCTCTGACTTTGGGGAGCTCAGGGAAGCAATCAGGGAAGCAACCTAGTGTCTCCTCCCAAGCCCATCGCAGTCCTTGGGCTGTGGAAGGAGTGAGGCAGTGGTGCGCCTGTGGATTTGGGCTCAGAGGGACAGAGGGCCTTGGGCGTGCTCATTAACTCAGCTCCTGTGGGTCTGTGTTGCAGGGATCATGTATCGCAAGTCATGTGCGTCCTCGGCGGCCTGTCTCATCGCCTCTGCCGGGTACCAGTCCTTCTGCTCCCCAGGGAAACTGAACTCAGTGTGTATCAGCTGCTGCAACACCCCTCTTTGCAACGGGCCGAGGCCCAAGAAAAGGGGCAGCTCCGCTTCGGCCCTCAGGCCCACGTTCCCCACCACCGTCCTGCTCCTCACCTTAGCCCTCGTCTTGGCACACTGTTGAAGCTGAAAGGAGCTGCCACCCCGCCTGCATTGATCTTCTGGCCCTGGTCCCCACCTCCCTGAGTTTATTCTGAGTGTCCTTTCATCCTGGGGGGAGAGGAGTCTGTTCTCTCTTTGTTCATTTGCAAATAGTGAAAGAGCTCCCTGGAAAATAATGTGTGCTTGAAGCGAGAGAGTGGTGCTAGGTGCAGCGCCCCTGCCCACGGAAACCAGAGTCCAGGGTCTGTTGGCAGAGGCAGAATCAGCCCTTAGAAGCCAGCAGCTCGGGTATCTGCCCTTTCAGAAGCTTTTAACCTCCCTGTGTCCCGGACGGGGGTGCAGTTTATCTTGGGGCTGAGGGTAACGTTGCTTGGCGGGGGCGGGAGGGCCTGCTCCCACTCAAAGCTTCCTCCTGACCCTCACACCTCGAGCTCCTGAAAACCATTCTCGGCCGCAGAGGTGCCCGAGTTGGGCTGTGGTGACTCCTGACTCAGTGACCGGGGCTTCATCTCGGGCGTGGCCTGGCTCTGAAAAGTGCTTAAGAAAACCTTGTTAGTTCTCCTTGCAGAGGAATTGCGGTGGGAAGCCAAGAAGATGAGCGGGCTGCGGGCGGAGCGCGACATGTCAGTGCTGCAGCTGCCCTGGGCGCGCAGACGTCTCTCCTGGTTGGCGTGGGGCAGCGTCAGGTGGCAGCGCAGCACCTGCCCGAACACCCTGCGGAACTGCAGTGAGGACACGTTGTACAGGAGAGGGTTTACCACCGAGCTGAGGAAGAAGAAGGTGTCCGAGAAGGGGAGCAGGATCATGTACGCCCGGAAGTAGGACTTGGTCCAGTCGTGCTTGGGCTTGGCTGCGGCCATGATCCTGCGAATCTGGTTGGGCATCCAGCATACGGCTAACGTCACAACAATCAGCCCTGAACAGGCAGGAGAGAGGAGGGGGGATAAAGAGGCAGCATGAGAACAAAAATAAACAGAAAAGCATAAAATATTTAGCCCCTCAGTTCTGTGCTTACTGGCCAGGAAATGGTACCAATTTATCAATGTTGTGCTTGACAGCTTCTTTTGCCACCAGCAAAAGGGAATTTAACACTGTTTCAAGCTCGGGGGAGTTGGCTCTATTAAAGACCATTAAATGCTTTAGACAGTGTATTTATACCTGTTGATGCCTGTTAATTTTAAAAATGTTTTCACTGTTGCTCGTGTATCCAGAAAATATTTTATGTTGTCCATAAATCTGGTTTTGTCTTTTTGCTTTAAAGAAATAGATGTATACACACGGTACAGCCATATTAGATGAAACAGTATTTATATTTTAAAGAATATATGCATAAAGAGGACCCCGTGATATGTTTCCCCTTTGGTAATGAAGAAGCATATTTAACAACGCCGACTTTGCATTTGATTTTAGGGGAAGCAAAATCAAGGCTGGTGCATCACCGAGAATGTTTTTTGGATATACACGTGCTAGGTGTGCACTGCTCTAATCATGAAACTGACATCTGCAACAGCCCCTCTGGTTCAGTTCCGTCACTCTTAGGTACATCATCTCTTCCACCTTCATGTGGGTGAAAAAAATTCAGCAAAAACCAACAACAGAAACGTCAAGCTTAGCTAGGAACATGCTCGTTGCTTTTGTGGCACTAAATTGCAACGTTGGCGGCCTGGAAACCATCAGGCCCTTGAGGAGAGACATTGCTCAGTGCCCCCTACGTGGACCAGCTGCTGGCTGCACGTACACGCGTTTGCATCCCCATGCGACTGCATTCTGATTGTATGATCATCCCTGCATCTGCAATTTTGACAGAAAAAGATGTTCTGTCTCTCACGAACAACTGAAGTCACAGTTGTCAAAACAAGAGTTGATCTACAGAGAGAAAATAAGGATCAGGGCATTTGCTTCCCCCAACCCTTGGAAGCTAAGAACCCAGAATCGAAGTTCTCACATTAGAGAGCTGACATCTTAATATTTACATTTTTAGGAATGCTTTCTTTCTCTCCAAAATTTGAGTCCTAAGGAAAATTCATTTACATTTTCAACATGATTTTCTAGGAAACTGCAAGGAATTCGTAGGAGTAACTGATGTCTGCCTATGGTTGATGGTAAATATTTCAGTAATAAATAGTCCAGGAAAAAGCCATTTTCATGCATCCAGGGTTGGCTTGCCTGAACACCCCTTACCTGGTGGCTGAGGGGCCCCATGGCACATTCTCTGGCACCAAAATAGCTCAGTTTCCCCAAATACCAGTCTCCATAAAGCCCATCTCTCAGCACGGAGGGCCTTGGGAACTGTTCCTCTGTCAATTTCCAAAGGTTCTTCCTGTCAGACCGCAGCCCTGGCTTAGAAACCTAAACCGATTTGCTTATTTCTTCCCTTTAAATTTGCTACCCTGAGTACAGTCAGTAAATCTAAAAATAAAATAGGCAAAGTAAAACTGATTTGATGAAAAGGCAAAAAAATACTATCTTAAGTCAAGAGTCTATTCCTAATCACCTAGTTACAGCTGCTGGAGGAGAAGGGGGAAAAACATTTTTCTGATTAAAAAAAAATGCATGGAAAATCGCGGGCTTTTTCTTCTTCACTGCTTTGAGGAGCACAGATGCTTCCAGACACCTGTGCTATGCCAAATTTGTTTTCAAGTTTCAGCTCCATGTTTTCATCTCCTGTGACTGAGGGAGCAGTTCATCCCATTTGCTGTAAAGAAGCTAGGAAATTTGCCATACCTGGGCGAGCTGTGTGTCCTCACAACGCTTTACATTTTTGTTCTCTGTCACTGAATTCCACAGAACAAGTGCAACCATCTTCATCTAAGGAGCTATTTCTCAGAATATGGAAGTTGAGGGCATGATTTTAGAGGTATGATGTGCTACACTGTGGGAGGCTGTTCTTCAGCCAGCAGAATCTACAAAGAGGAAGACACACTCCATGTACTTGCCACTACCGAAGAGAGAACAGCTTTTAAAGCCAAAGGGCAAAGGCAATGCCAAAAGGAAGGGCTGTGGGACAAGGGGAGAGGAGTTACACAATTACTTCGGCCCTGTGTGTCTCATACTCATGTCTTCCTTACCTGATCCTTATTCTTCTGTAACTTCCCACACACACTTGCCTGGCCTCAGTGGTCTTTGATCATCCTATCAAGAGAAGCAGAGCTTGGTAAAAACTAAGGCCCGAATCCAGATAGAAGAGAGGATTGGGGCAGATCAAGACCTGTGGCTTGGTTTGTAGTTTCAGCCAGGATAAAATTCCTGTTCTGAAATGAAAATGAGCTAATTAAGTGAGAAGCAGCTCATTCTGAACATGTGGCAGCAAATGGGGGGCCAGATGAGAGATCCTCAACAAGGAAAATAGTTTTTCTGGGTCTAGAGTGGGTAGGTGTAACAGCAAGTACAAACTTGAACAAGAGACAAAGGATCTGCATAGAAATGGACCAGGCGCTTACAATAATACATCAAGCAGGTCTTGAGATATGAGCAAGAATAATGCTGAATGGTTTGTGTTTTCTCTGTTCTAAGCACTCTACTTATTTCCCATGCATTTCTCATCCCTGAGAACCTGGTGAATGCTGACCTATGAGGTAGACAAAGTAGCTTCATTTTGCAAATGAGAAAGTCAGCACCCGGAGATTCGTTGTAGAAATGCCACAGCCAGGACCCCATGAGCCCCAGACCCCGAAATCTATGATATCTATTTTTCAAGACACAGTACTTTCAGTTTCTCATGAAAATACAGATACATACAGTAAACATTAACTACAATCCCGACACAGCAGACCTGTCTGGTGAAAATACAGTATGGAAGCAAAATTTAAAATTTTTGAATAATCATATTCAAAAAGATGAGATCAAATTTAATATTTAATTCAATATACAGGCGCTGCAACTTCACATGTGATTTCAATATATAATCAATACAAAAATGGTACATTTCTGCATTTTTTTATACTAAGTCTATTAAACTCAGTATAGCTTTTGCTTTTACAGCACATCTCAGTTGAGACAAAGAATATGGCTACTGTCTACCATATAGAACAGTGCAGATGAAAATAATCCTTCCTAGCGCTTGCAAAGTAGTAAGCTTACCGGTTTCCTTCTCTTCCCATTCCCCTACATGTCCCTTTCCCAGGCACATACACACAGTCATGTCAACTCAAGCAAATTCCCCAGAAATCTCCCACATAACCTATATTTGCAATATAATGCAAAACTCTGAAACCTGATCCTATTTTCAAGTATGATTTCTCGCCTATAGTATAGAACAGGTTTATCTGAAGGATTTCCATGGAAAGGAACTCCAAATTATGTAAAGTTTAAATAATTCTGGAAGTACACAGCTATATTTTGCACTTCTCCGTCCAAAATTTGCCTAGCCATTCTACAATAGTGCAGATTGTGCCAACTACCTAGAGAGGCTATTGAGATATACTTCCCTTGCCTCAACTAGAGGTGGGAAAAATGGCTGGTGCCTTCTTGTTTTTTTGTTTTGTTTTGGTTTTTCTGGTACCAGGGATCAAACTCAGGACCTTATGCTTTAGAGGCAGGCAGCACAACCACTGAGCTAAACCCTTGGCCCTCTTCTTGTGTTTTGAAAGCTAACTTTTGTTCTAGAAAATGGGGCACGGGGGGTACAGGTACACCAAATGTGAGGCATGGATCCACGGGCAGTATGATAGAGATTAGCCTCACTCGGAAAAGGAAACCAGACCAGCTCCCTTGTGAAATCAGTCATTTTATAATGACAGGCTCATTTTTACATTTGAAATGCAGAAGTTCATTATTTTAGGTGATATACTGTTGAGGATAAGTACCATGTCCAAAGGTAACTTTCTATTCTGGCTGTTTACAATTGGATCAACTTCAGTTCCAGCTGCTTTGTAGCCAAGACAAAGCTGTAAAGTCTTATTCATGCTTTAATAGAATGTATTAAAGACTTAACTAAATTTATGTTTGGCTGCAATCAATTTGGACTTGTGTATTACATTGGGAAAAAAATCTATAACGCTTTGGTCTGTGTGGCACAACATGCAGCCCACAGTTAAATGACTTCAGTGTGAACTTGAATGAAGCTCAGTGAACTGAACTCACTCATGTAAAGCAGGTAAACAGTTTTAACCGAATTATTGATAGATCTGTATTATATTCTAGACAGCCTTGCACTCTCGATTGTGAAATACCTTCATATCTGTTTATGTACATAAGACATTTTCATTTTTCCTTCTTGATCAGCACACTAAAATGACAACAGCCATTAGATAATGACATAGGTTCATCTTTGACAGAGTACTGTTGTTTCAAAACCAGATGTACTACAGCTGCCCAACAACATCCTGCACTGCAGCCTCACATGACAGTAGTGTTCAAGGCTGCCTTCTTGGTATAACTTTCAGAAATGTATTAAGTTCTATCTGGGACATGGCAGAGTTGATGCATCTGACCCTCGCCACCCACCACCTTTAAGGTGAAGGTATCTGTGTGTTCGCCATCATTCAGCTTAGCATCTGGGAGAATCAAAGAGCAAGAACACTTAGACTAGTCCATATCTTAAAAGTGAGAAAACTGAGGCCAAGTGATTTGCCCACAATCTTGTAACATCACCTCACCACACTGCTCAAACTCAGGATTTGACCCTTGGTGGTACAGTGAGGTTATTTTTTACTGCAGTTTCCACTACCACCCCCACCCCACCCCCAGTTTTAGGCTCAAGTGCTGACTATAACATGAGATCCAGTGACATGCAGGTCAATACAACATCCCCCCCATGGTTCAGCTTTAGAACCAGATTTTCCACGAATAGGCCTTTAGCAAAATTTTGGGATACATGTTTCCCATGAAAAGGAAAATAAAATGCAGTCTAAGGTAGCTGAAACATGTTTAGCAAACAAAATATGACTTCAGGTCATGACCTGGTGACTTTGCCTAGCAGGAATTCATCTGTCTATCCATTGGGCCAGCCACCCTACCTGTTCATCCATTCCTTCATCAAATCCATTTGTCTGTTACCTATATTCATCCATTTATAAAAATACCTACTCTAAAAAGGATATTTCATTAGCATTAAGCAGAAAAGATCTGGACACTTAATCTTCCCCCAACAAAGTAGGTTGTATGATTTAAACAAATCCCCAAGTTTCCCTTTTCCATCTGGCATTAGATTTCCATTATTGAAGACTTGGGAGTACAGTGGGGATGTTAAGGGTGATTTGGGATTTATTATGACTAGTTTTTTTTTTTTTAACTTTTCCTGCTATTTTGCAGTTTTAATTCTGGTCACAGCAAGCAAGAATTAAACATCCCCCATTGTTTTCTGATTTATATGCCCTGGACTATAGTCACTAGGTAAACATTTCTTGATTGGCTGTGGTAAACTCTGCCCCAGGTTCTGATGACACTAGGCAAGATAGCCACAGTGTGGTTTCCTGAAGACCATGGCAGGGGTCTGAGCAGTGCAGTATGAAGGCAAGAACAGCCAGCTAACTTCCCCATAGATAGCAACATTCAGGCTGGACATTAAAGAAGAGAAAGAGCCCAGGCAGACACAGCCGTGACAGGAAATGGAGGGACTCGATGCAGTTTACCTTCTGAGAGCTCCAAGGCTCAGTGCGGCTGCGACAAATGAGTAGGTGAAGACAATGGGAAACCAGAATGGCTAGAGAACATTCATCAGGTTTTGAAGATAATAAATAAACCTGCATATAGTAGGGTGAGGAACATTTGCTATTAACTGACATTTAAATAGCAATTGCCAGTGGAAAGTAAGCATATGGTTAGTTGAATGAAAAGCCAAGAAGAGACAAATACATCCAATAAAATGTTTTAATGCTGTCTCAATTTATACGTTAGTGTTTGCCTATCTGCTTCTACAAGCCAGTTGAGACCTTGATCACATTCATTGACCTTGTCTGACCTGAAAAGCCCAATTCAGTACCAACCGTTGCACAGTTTCTAACCTTTAAAACAGTAGGTCACAAGGAGGGGTCCCTAGGATAGCAGCATGAGCTGCATCTAGGAACTTCCTAGAAATGCAAACTCAGGGTCTGAGGTAAACCTACAAAATCAGAGGGCAAGGCAGGAACCCAGCAATCTGGTGTTGACAAGCCCTCTAGGTGATTCTGGTTCTTACTCACATTGGAGAACACTAGTCTAGGAGAGCGCAAACTGAGGTGGGGCCCACACTACTGGGTGCTGGCCCATTCTCTGCCTCTTTCCTGCCTTTGGAGGTCATATTTTAATGTATATCCGTATCTGAGCTGACAGCCACGAAGAGCTGCCTGCCTCTCGGGCTTCTCTCCTTCATAACCACCCTCTCAGTCCTGTCATTCCGGGCAGCTCTCCCCATGCCCATTTCTAGTTGTCTTTTGTTGTTGTTTCTTTTGCCTCTCTCCTTTTCCTTTCCTCATTTCCTCCACTTGACTTTCTCCCCTTCTTCACAAGCTCCTCCAGTATATAAGGCATCTCTCCTTCCTGTTCTTTGCCTTTTCTCCCTTTTTCCTCTTCCATCTTTTCTATAATTACAACAAACCAAGTCCTGTACAACGTTGGCAGCACATACATCTCCCTTTCCATTATTTTCTCAGCCTTGAGAAGGCACCTGATTCAGCTGCAGGAAGTTCCTTACTAGCTAACAAGTGGCTGCCAGGAGTGCCACCATCACCACTTACTAAGTTTGCCCACACCAAGAAGAGAGGCTTCAGATACAATGCAAATGGGGCAAATTTGGTCACAAAATGCATGCACCCACCACTGAGAGCCAATTCCATGACCCATAGCCTTTGAACCTGCAAGGACTTGCTTGGATACCTGATGGTGACCATCAACTCAGAGACCTTTCTTTAAACATATCTGTCTTCTTGTCCTATTTCTTACTGAGACATTTTCTTTAGGAGAAGACAGAGCTACTGGGGCTTGGTTTCAGAAAAGGGCACAGGCCACAGCTTTAAAGTGATGTACATGCCACAGATGGCTGCTTCTGTCCATGAAGACAGATGGTTTGATGTCCCATCCCTTGCCCTCGCAAGGTGACAGAGTGCAGGAAAGAACACTCTCCCCAGTGTGACTCCATCCACTATGTGGACGCCAGAGACCTCTGAAACATGGCACAGAATCAGAATCTAAATGGCCTGCTATTTGCTAAGCATCCCATCCATCTCCTTGTGTTCTAGAAGCTTCAGTACAAGAAGAAAACTATAAATTGCTACAGTCACATATATATATTTCTAAAATTAGCCCTCCTGTCCAGGAGCTGTAGGACAATCACTTGCACTCAAAGTCAATAGCATTTAGGGTTGTCATTGTGGTTTAGTGCCTCCGTTCCTTTATGATGCATGGTAAATGAACAATTGGAACCTGTTAAATAAATATTTTTCTATGTGGATCTCAACTGTATGTGGCTGTGTGGCTTTCTATCCAAGCAATCGGCTATAAATGCAATGATAGTAAAAGCCTCAAGTGTAATAAGTTTATAGAAGCCTATAGCTTTATTTTGCAGCACAACAGACAAAACCAAAAGCTCCTTCCCTGGTAGCACATGATGCAGCAGTGGGCAGTGGTAACAGGGCACAATGCTGATACCCCTGCAAGCCTGCCAGGGAGACTGTGGACCTGGAGAAGCACACAGCTGGGGTGTCGCCCACCATGGATCTGTCCACACCAGCCAGCAGTAGACATGGCATGTTCACACTGATTAAAGGCTGTTAGAAAATAACAGAATTTAGTTTCCAGTAGAATTTAGTTCCCTGTAAATAATCATTAAAGCCATGAACAGCTGGTAAGAAAAAGATCTAAGAGGTTCATGTAGTGGTGAACCAGCAGAATTCCTAGAGAACTGGGATGAAAGGCCCAAATCAACACAGCCCACAAGGCCAAACATAGCACCTCCCTGCCTGGCAGCATGTGCCTTCCAACAAGCTTCCCTTAGAGCTCAAGCCGGCCCATGCTGCAGAGGGAGCTTGGGTACCTAAGGTGTGGGGGAACACACAAACAGGCCTCAAACCTGCTCCCTTCCTCTCTGCTCTCCAAATCTGCCTTGAGAACCAGAGCTAAGTGCTTATGATGGAGGCTGAGAAGTAGGTGAACCCAGAGATTCCTTGTAGCATGAGGAGGTCCAGAAGAGCATGAGCACAGAGCTGAGAGCTTCCCGTGGGTCCAGAGGACAGAGTCAGTCTTTAGGCGCTGTGTGCTATTGGTCACCCAAAAGGTAAAGCCAGATTCCAGCAACCACTTCCTACTACTGCTACACAGTTAACAATGAGGATCCAAGGCAAGAGGTGGTTTCTGCCCTCCTTTGGCTAAATAGAGGGTGTATCAAGAAGCTCAAGCTGCCATGAAATACTGCAGAATGACTGGCTTTAACACTATTTCTCACTCACAGTCATGGAGGCTGCAAGTGCAAGATCAAGAGGCTGGTGTTGGTAGATTCAGTACTGGTGAAAGAAATGAAAGAGGAAAGGGAGAAAGGGGAAGAGAGAGAGAAACATACAAAACAGACACACGCACAAGGCAGACAGGAGTGAGAGAGATAAGACAAGGAGGGTGAGACTGACTTATTGGAGCAAGGTCCTACCATATGGCCCCACCTAATCTTAATTACCTCCTAAAATCTTCATCTCCAAATACAGTTACATTTGGGGTTAAGATTTCAACACATAAATTTGGAGGAGACTGAGTTCAGTGCACAGAATGGGATGTCCGATCCCTACTGGATTTCGTACTCTGGTCCCTGTGACCTGTCAGCCCCTCCATCTATTCTTTCTGCCCTCCAGCCCATCCACATGTTGGTTCTCTGCCTGGATCAGACCTTGCTCATTTGCTCTTCCTCCTCCCCTCTTCCTATAGCACCCCACCCCCACCCCACCACTGTAGCTCTTAGTGTAGTTTCTGCCTAAATGTCACACCACCAGGAGCCTCTCTGGACTACACAACTCTGAATATCAAGTCTTTCTATGATTTTACCAAGGTCTTTTGCCCCTACCTCCTCATCAAGAACTACAGTCTGAACTAAACCATAAACTCAATGGGGGGAAGACATTGTCACTGCTATATACTCAGTGAACACTGGATTACCCTCACATAGTGGCAGCTTAATAAATGTAAACTGAAGAGAAGAAGGACACCACAGATCTCCAGAGAGGAGCTGCAGTAGGAGGGCATTTAAAATTCACTCATCTCGGGCCGGGAATTTAGCTCAGTAGTTCTGCTGCCTGCCTCGCAAGCTTAAGGATCCGAGTTCGATCCCTGGTACAAAAAAAAAAAGTAAAATTCACTCATCTCCAGGTTCTCTGTCCAAAGGACTCAGTACTAACCCTTCCTTAATTAGGGGTCTCGTGTCAAGTACATTTCCGTCCCCATCCTCAGTGGAAAAGAAAGAATCTCCTCGTTCAAGCAAGAGTAGTCCAAGAAGGCGGGCTAGAGAGGGACTGAGGAACACAGGGTTCTGACACTGCCTTCAGGGACGGAAGACTGATCTTTAAGCCCACCCCCTCTCCCACTACTAACTTGCCCATAGTTATTTGCACTAAAAACTCAAGTTTTTTTTCCCCTGTTTCTCTCCAAGATGACTCCGCAGGGTAAAAACAGAACATGTAAAGCTCAGTGGGGGAAATAAGATATAGAAAAATCATATATACCGAAGAGACACATTGGAGGACATTTATTTCTCCCAAAATAATTCACCTGAGGAGCCCTATAACTCATGGTCCCCATGAAGATGCTATAAGCCTTTGTCAGAGAAGCTACATGCCAAGAACCAAAGAAGACCCAAGACTCTAAAGAGGGAGATATACAAAGAAATAAGAGGAAGCCACCAAAGAGCACACACCTGGTGAAGGCAAGAGGGCACCACATTCTTGCTCTATTCTGCGTGGCCTCAGGAGAAGGATATCTGACAACTATGAGCCTAAATTTCCATCTGGGAACATCTCGGTCATCTTGGGAGAGAATTTAGGAAAAGCAGAACACAAAAATGGACCTTTGCACCATGTGCCTGTCACAAATCTCCCCAGAAAGTATTCCCCTGCTTTACCTTTACTTGACCTGGCAGCTGCACCAGCAAAACATGTTCAGCTTTACATTATAAAGCTCAGGCTCCTCATCTGCAAAGTTAAATTAACACCAATGCTTGGAGGATGGGACAAGATAATGGGTACACAGCACTAAGTATATTGCACGTTGCCAGTTAAAGGCCATTGTCAGTTATGACTGCTGCCATCGCCATGATAATTTTCCACCTCTCTTCTCTCCCACCACCAAAACAACCAATATCACTAACACCACCCACTCCACTGTCACGTCCACTTCCATCCCGTCAGGACCACTGCTGCCATCATGCCCACCTCCACTGTGATCTTCACCTCAGCCACCACCACCACCAGCCTCTCCACCGCCATCTGTACCACCCACCAACAGCACTGCTGCTATCACCTCCACTTTCATTCCTACACCGACCACCATGGCATCTACCTCCAGGTCCACTGCCACCATTATTACCACTTCTACCACATAATCACTATCTCCATCATCTCCTCCGCCATCGCCACCACCACCACCTCACCGTGGACACCGCTACTCTCACCAATATAGCTCCCCAAAGTAACAGATTTAGGGGCAAGCTAACAGAACCACAAGAGGTCAGACTCTTTCCAATCCTGAACTCCTAAGACCTAGAAAAATTCAGTACCTTTCGTAGGATTCTGCTGTTAATGAACAGCAGAGAAAGGACAGGACTTCAAATATGATTAATAGTCTGGAACTGGAAATGAAGCTCCCACCACTGTGCCAAGGCCTTGTTTATCCATCCCCAAGACACACACACACACACACACACACACACACACACACACATACATATAGATATTTTGAGTCTAAAGGAAAAGGAGATCTAGTAAAGTCAAGGATGTAATAGGGCTGGGGATTTAGCTCAGTGGTTCCCCTACCTGCTTTGCAAGCATAAGGACCTGAGTTCAAACCCCAAGTACCAAAAAAAAAAACAAAAGTTAAGGATGTAATAAACAAGAAAATTAACAGAAGGGAGGATTGCAAGAAGGAAAAATTCCAAATCCCAAGAAGATTGGCACCTTCAGCCTCTCCACTTTTCCTCATGTGGTTCCATTCTTGGAGGGAGGACAAGAGAAAGTTTCCTCCAAAACCATCTGGGAACCTGGTTAAATGGCCAAAGAAGCCTCTACTCTGGCAACCTTTGATCCTTACTTCTTTTCCCCACCTCTCAATTCAAATATACAGTGAGGGTAAGGCCAGGGATTTAGAGTCAGAAGCAGGTTGAAATCTAAGCTCCTTTACTTACTAGCTAATTCTTGGAGGGAGGACAAGAGAAAGTTTCCTCCAAAACCATCTGGGAACCTGGTTAAATGGCCAAAGAAGCCTCTACTCTGGCAACCTTTGATCCTTACTTCTTTTCCCCACCTCTCAATTCAAATATACAGTGAGGGTAAGGCCAGGGATTTAGAGTCAGAAGCAGGTTGAAATCTAAGCTCCTTTACTTACTAGCTATGTGACCATGAGACCTTTGATCCTTACTTCTTTTCCCCACCTCTCAATTCAAATATACAGTGAGGTAAGGCCAGGGATTTAGAGTCAGAAGCAGGTTGAAATCTAAGCTCCTTTACTTACTAGCTATGTGACCGTGAGCTTATGTCTCTGTGGAATGGAGAAAATAATAGTATCCATTTCATTATTGCAAGAAAAGTTAAAGGAGACAAATTCATGTCAAGCGCTAAACAGAAGAGTGGCTGATGAATGCCAGCTCATACTACTTATCACACAGTCTAATCAGCTGCCCTGGTTTAGAGGTAATAGCCAAAATTAATACAGTGCATATATATTAGAGAGTCTTCTAAGTGCTTAACTTACCCTTGCTTATTTCCACTTTGCAGTAAGTCCCCAAAATGTCCACTACTTAATTATACAGCTAAGAAAGCTGTGGTATGGACTGGTTAAATACCCCAACTCAAGCAGCTGGCAAGTAGCAGCGCCAGAAGCTTGACTCCACACATCTGGTGTGGAGTCCGTGTACTTCAGGGCACCACCCCAGCAAACCTTGGACCTTCATCAGCTGAGAAACATCTCAGGAGATCAAAGGTCAAATACATGGGAAGTCTACATGCAAATTTTTAAAATCCAGTTCAAATGGCCACAAGTTCAAAACTGAATTTCCACCTGTAGATGTCATAGTGAAGAACAGAATCTCAGTTATCAAGAAATAGATTCCAACTAATGCATCTCTAAGGCATAGAAAGATACTGCCACGAAAGGGCCTTTTTATATTTAAGGTGAATACAGTAAACTTTCATATTATTAAGAGAGATACTTGATGAAATTCAAAGAAGCAAACTAGCATTCAATGGGAGTCTAGCAGGCTAGACACCAGAATGTTTGCTTTTCACTGGATTTATTTTATGGCACACAAGAATCCCCCACACAGCCCTACCTCTGCTGCCACATGCAGGGACTGTCCCCGAGAAGGACACCTTCCTTCAAAAATTTATTTGAATTCTGGATGGAAGGCAGTTCTCACCCATCCCAGGCTCACCTAGAATTCTGTTTCAAAGTAAATTAGAAAATGAGTTCAGCTTCCTATTATCTGCTCATCTCATGTAAGTTAGTAATGAAATTCAAGGGAACAATCTCTAGCCAAATGCCAAGACCAGAGGAAAAAAATGAAATCAGCTGATGGTAGAGATACCCAGGCTCCTCCTGTGTTCGATTAGAGCGGAGGATTCCAGCTGGAATCAGTAAAGCTCCCAGGGAAGTTGAGACGGTATCAGGCTTCTGAGACAGGATTTTGCAGCAAGAATGATCAGATGAGGATGCCTTCCTATTAGTGATTTGAAAATGAAATGACTGTTGCATCACTTGATAAGAGTAAATCCTCCTGGTGGGCTTTTATTTTAATAGAGGTAAGAAACAGCTTTGAGGAAACCATCTCACAGATTTAAAGACATTAAGTATAATTTCTCCCAACCACAGGCAACAGTGTTAGAGAAGCATATTATTATACACCATAAACACAGTACAGCACATGAACAACAAAATCTTCCTTTAACTTTAAAGCTACTCATCACCTTTTTTTCTTTCGTTGTGTCATCTGATCATCGAGTGGCACGGCACCTCTAAGTGCTATCCCATCTTCTCCCCCTGTGCATTTCCTCCCTCAGGGTAACTCTGACTTGAAATACCATCTCTCAAGGAAAACCCAAAGATTGCAAATCAACGTAACCACATCAGTAGACACCCAGAATGAGGGCCCTGCCATCGGCAGCCTACCGGACATCATGGCTTGGACTGCTCATGCATAGCTATCGTGGGATGTGTCCAAACTGAACTGATGATCAGCCATGGGTCCAACACTGCTCTCCCCCACTACTCCCAATTAGTAACCTCCTCCACTATGCACTGAGATTTTTCTGCCTGAAAACCTGCAAGCTGTCCTGTTCTACTTCTTCCTTGCTCACTTTCACACCAAGCCATCACCAAGCCTGTCAATTATACCTCCAGAGCGTGTCTGCTCTCCAGCCCCACTACCAGCTCTCTAATTGGCATCACTATTATTTCTTGCCTGGACCAGACAGGACCCCCACCTCCAGTCATTCCTGCCCGAGCCATTCTCTGCATACCCAAGATCATCTTGCTTGTTTTGGTACCGGGGATCAAGTTCGGCTCCTTGCGCTTTCGAGGCAGGTGGCCAGCGCCACTGAGCTAAACCCTTGGCCCTAAAATCATCTTGTTCAGTCACAAAGCAGTCAGGTTCCCTCTTACTCAAAACCTTTCCATGTATTAGACTAAAATTCCAAATCCTGAACTAGTTCTACAAGATCTGACCCAGCTTATTCATTCTTCACACCACCCTCCCGATTGCTGCATTTCTGCTCCAGCAATTTCTTGGTTCCTGAAACCACAACTCCCTCCTACCTCAAGACTCTTACCCAGCTAATACCTTTTCCTAAGCTTAATTCTTATTCATTTTTGAGTTTAAGGTGAAAGACTACTTCCTCTGAGAAGCTGTCTGAAATTCCTAATTGGGTCTCCTTATCATGAACTCACATGGTCTCCATGTGTCTAGGATGTACTGTGTGTATATGAAAACACTGAGCCAGAACTTGTGTTATTCATGTCATTCTTCTCATCCTTGAGTTCCACAGGCTGTATTTGTCTTGTTGTGTATCTGCAGTGCTCAGAGCAGTGTTGGGCACACGACACGGACACAGTACATTTGGGAAGATCTGCCAGATTCTGCCAACTATGCGGTGACATAGATGAGGTAAGAGCTGTCACATCTCATTTTGCTTATGAAAAGAGTGAGATGTACTACATTCAACACATTGATTTCAGTTACAAAAAAATGGAAGACAGCATAGAACCTTAGATCTGCTAATGAAAGATGTTCAAGTATATAACCCCCAATATCACGTGTTCATGTTTGTAACCCTTTCTTCCAGAAATCTAATCCCACATCCTGTCTGAGAGCTTGTCTGAAAGAGCAAAACACCAAAAGAAGAATGGTAGGCATGGAAGACCAGCGTGGCTGGGCGCATGTTGGAAATGAGCAGAGTGGGAAACTCACAGTGAAACTCCAGAGCCTTCTAAGAGGGGTTGGCATCTTCCTGGTCAGATCTGGCATAGTCAGGCACCCTTCCTCATAGACTGAACAGCCTTGACCTTGGAGAGAGGCTTGCTCAACTCCACTATGCTGTAATTGGAAAAAGGAGGCCCAGAGAAGGTGAGACAGTCACTCAAGATCATTCACAGCTGGGTGGCCACTAGGAAAGAAGGACCCAAGCCAGACCTTTTTCTTTTCCCCTTAGCCAGGACTCCTTTCATCAGTTCTGATATTTATGACTCATGCTGCTTCAGGCACCAAAATCCTGATTTTTAAGGCAGTAAGGCGGCTTTAGATTCAGAAGCCCAGACTATAAATTGGGCATCCTCACTACCAGCTTGTAGCCCTGAGGAGCAAGCTTCTGCCCCTCTTGTCCTCATTTTCATTGGCTGAAAATTTGGGAATTCAATATTGTTCTTACAGGATGACTGAAATATCAAATGAGATTTATGTCAATGTTTGCCATAAGTGATTATTTTACCCTTCCTTTCTGCATCTTAGAATCCTAGCTTTGAAGGAAAGACAGAGTAGTATCTTTGCTCCCATCCAGTCGCCTGCAGATTTCTGCTTGCTGTGCCTGGATGGTAAGCTAGACAGTTTTCCTGCCTGCCTAGAATGAATCTTCCCCTCCTCCACTAAGGCAATCCTAATGCTCCTTCGGGATCTTCTATCTCTGACTATAGGCCATGAAGTTGAGATGGGGGGTTGCTGGCCAGAAGTGGACAGATTGTGAAATAGTGGCCAATCAGCATTACAGTGGCTGGTTCCATTCATGCATGTGACCACATCTGGCCACCTAAAGCCAGCCTTCAGATATGAGCTGGAAGTTCTAGAAAACCCCTCTGTTGGAGTTGCTAAGTCAGGGAAATGCATGCCTATAACCCTGGCCATAACTTTCCCAGCATGAGAGAGTCTTCCCTGAAAGACTTGCCTTTGACAATGCCAAAAAATTCAAAAGGAGACAGAGCAAAACAGAGAGAATGATATCTAATATTAATTATTTGAGCCTGGATCCTGCCAATCCTGAAATAAGATAATAAGACCTACCTACACACTTTTCAATTACATGAGTTAGCATTTCTCTCCTTTCTTTGCCTTATTTTTTGCTTAAGCCAATTTGTGGTGAGGGTTGTGTGCCTTTACTTCTAGACATGAGAGTCCATTACACTGAAGGCTTTAGTGATGTACAGAGGAAATTCTTCATTCTCCTGTGAGAGCATCACTCAAGTCTCTCAGGCACAACCAGAGCCCCTTTACCTGTAAATATCTATTTGTTTTTTCCCATTTGAAGTAAAAGAGAGGTAGACAGGGACAGCTGCTCTCTACCACTTATACCACTGGGATTTTATTCATTTGAAGCCTGATTTCTCTCTTCTCTTCATTGATAAAAGAAACCCAAATCCTTTCCTTTCATAGGAAATCTATACGTAGCTACTTGTTTCCTATGGCAAAAACCAGCTCCCCTTTCTCTCTCTCCCCTCATGCAATACATTGTTGAATTTAGAACTTAGAGTTGGAAGGGACGTCAAAGGACACACCAGTGGAGCTTCATTATCGGACCAGTGAGAAAGCAGAGGGTGAGCACTGAGCCAAGCCCATTAGCAGCTGACTCCACTGTCTTCCTCCTCAGGGCCTTTCCTCCACCTCCAACAGATATCAATGCCTCACAATGATCTGACACTTACATGGGCAAAGGAATTAATGGGCTGATTAAAATACTGAATACTTGTCGAAATGCATTTGGAAAAAAAAAAACCACAGTGGCCTTAGATTCTAGTGCCAGCTAGGTTCTAACCTCTTGTGTGACCTTGGAGAAGTCATTTAACTACTCATGTTTTATCACTAATAAAATTAGGGGTTGGACTAAGAGGATCAAAATGTCAGAAGTTTAATGACCCTGTGACAGATCATGGACAGACAGGAAGCTGAATGCTGAATCAGTGACCATTCATCCCAGTACTGAACTAGGAAAGTGAGCAATTTCCAAAGATGCAGGAAAAGAAGGCACTGAGAGCACTGCAAAACTATACCCTGAAATCATGCTACTTTTTCATTTTGTTCTCATAGGAGCCCTTGGTGCCACTGAATTGGCCTCCTTGAGGCTTCTTACAACTGGAACACAGTGTGTGATCACTGGTATTTGCCCACTTTGCCTGGGATCCTGGTTTACAACACTGCTTACAGCTTGTTTAGGATTAACTCTCCTCCTTTACTTTCAAAATCGTCCCAGCAGGAGCACAGGATTCACAGAATATGTAAAGCATTTCTGCAACTCAATAAGAAAAAGACAAATACAGAAAAAGACACAAGTAGGCATTTCAAAAAGAGGTTTAAACAAATGACAATACCCAAATGTAAACATGGCTCTGACCAAGTGGCACCAAAGAAACATGAATTAAAACTACAGTGAGATATCACCACACACTCACCAGAATGGCTCAAACTAAAAAAAGGTGGGGAGAGCCGGGGATTTAGCTCAGTGATTCTGGCACCTGCTTTGTAAATGCAAAGACCTGAGTTTGAATCCCAGCAACAAGAAAAGAAAAAAAAAAAAAATGCTGGAGGAAAACCATGCCTAATTAAGGATATGGAGCTGCCGGAAGGGTCCCATCCCGCTGGTGGGAGTGTGTTAGAACAAGACCTTTGGAAAACTATTTCAGAGTCTATTAAAGCAGTGCATGTTACATCCTGTGACCCAGCAGCTCCACTTCTAGGTAGACAGTAGCTGAAATGTATAAAATGTGTACGAAAAAACATTTATAGGAATATTCCCCACAGCACATCTAAAATATTTCTAAACTAGGAACTATGAAAAACTTATCAGTAGCTAAATACATAGATTGACTGTGATACACTATGGGCTGTGTACAACTGTGAGAAGAGCAGTCTACAACTGTGACCAAGACACAGGGAATCTCACAGTGTTGAGAGAAAAAGGCACATACACAAGACTGCATTTTGTACTACTTTGTGCATACAAAGCACAAAAACAGGAAGTTCATGTAAGGTGTTAGAGGTCACGGCAGTAGCCATTTCTGGGGGAGCAGGAGCAAGGAAACACACAGTAGAGGTCTCCAAAATTCCAGTGATGCTCTATTTCTTAATCTGGTTACACGAGTGTGTCCCACATATAAACGCATAGTAATCTGTCCACTTTTCAGTATGTATTTCATATAGAGTGTTTTTTATTTTTATGTTGTATTTCAATAAAACGTTCAGAAATATTTTTTAAGCATTTCAACATGGACAATAAACTCAATGATCATTGTTATGGATGGAACTGTCCTCGTCCTCACAGTTATCTGCTGCAGCTCTAAGCCCCAGTGCCTCAGAACAGGACTATATTTGGAGAGAGTCTTTAACAGGGCCACAATCTGCGTGCCTCCCTGCCAGGAAGCTCTAAATCACAGGTGGTACATACACGATTGTCCCATTGTCATGACACGGGATGCTCATGTCTGTACCACGGTTGGGTCCATATGGCAGGAACGTGTTTAAAGTACAAGGAAGTGATTAGAATGGATCCTGGTTTCATCGCGATTCATATCTTTCTGAGAAGGACACAAACACTCAGGAAGTAACAGCATGACGATAGGAGAAGCCGCCAGCCATCTATGAGCCAAGGAAGGAATTCTTCAAGCAACCCAAACCTGCTAACATGCTGATCTTAGTCGTCCAGCTTCCAAAATAGTGGCAAAAATAAATTTGTTGCTTAAAGCACCCAGTTTATTATGGCAGCTGCAGCAGATTAATAGAGTCACCCTATTTTGGCTTCCTTTTGGACAGGCCATTGAAATATAAATTAAACTGTTTCCTAGAAGGTACAGAGATCTTAGGCAGCTGTGCTAAAATGGAGGGGAACGATAAGGGTTCAGGGACTCCTCAGTGTCAGGATCAGCTGCCAGGTGGCTTCTGGCCTTCCCATTGCTCCCGACCTTCTTTGGCAGAAGAAAAAAAACAAAGTGCCCCTCCCAAGGCAATTTTGTGGGCTTCTCCAAAAATCATTAGGGCCTGGAGGCCTCAGGATTTTTGTTTGAATATCCACAGAAAACTTTAAAGCTAGGTCTGATCTCATCCAACCTTCTTATTAAGAGAAAATACGAAGGTCCAGAAAAATTATGAAATTTACACAGTCACATAACTAGTTAGTAGCAGAGCCAAGACTAAATCCGACACTATGCACCCCAGTTTCCAGGCCAGGGTTCTGTGCACTAAATCATTCTGGCCTCCCTCTTCTGGAAGGTATGGAGGGAATAGTTAAATGTCCTTCATAAGCTTTAACTTTGCCCCGACTTTGAGGTGGCAACCATACAACTTCACTACCCCATCCCATTTTCCACCATCTTTCTTTACTTTTATTCCTCCAACTTCTGTCTTCAGATTTTCCAGTCAGTATCTGGAGACTTTAATCCAGGTTATTGGGTCTGTCTGTCTGTGTGGCTCTAGCCAAGTCAGTAAAACTGTGTACAGAGATTTCCTCATCTGCCCAATGGGCATCTGCTGCCTCTCTAAGCAGTGGAGAATCCTCTCCAAGGTCTCTCCTACCCTAGAGTTCTCCTCCTGCTCCGCATCAATAGGGCCCAGGGTAGGGGCAGGACAGCATGCACAGCTAGGTGAAGGCACTTATCTCAAAGTAAATCCCCATCATTGCTAACCCCAATCTATGACCAGCCTCCAACACCCGTACCCCAGCACCCAGTGAGCAGAGCTGGACATAGTCATGCAGCCTTGCTTATCAGAATGAAGAAACCAATAGGCTGCGGTGGACCAACTTGTCCATGGGCCTCAGGGATTCAGAATTCCTAACCTCACAATAACCTTGAAACATGAGCATCATTCACTCCACTTAGATGAAAAATAGAGATTTTTCCAAAGACACTAGCGAGCCAGGCTGGCTCAGCCAGGGTCCAAGCTTGGACTTCTCTGCCTCTGTCATGTGTGTCCCTTCTGCAGCACCCTAACTGCCACTATTTACACCTCAAAATGGAAAACTGACAAGCATTAGAATGAGAGGGCCACACGCCCAGCTCTGCAGGTGAAAAGAGACCCCGTGAACACTGGCTGTCTAACAAAGAGCTGGCAATACAGATGGCAGAAAAGCCTTTTCTCTAATGAATCAACAGGAAAACAGAATGAAGCCATATTTAGCATACGACCAGCTGTGCTGCTGACACTCTGTGCTTGGTCCAATCAGAACGTGGGCACTGCTAGCTCTAGTCACTGGGTGCAGGGAGACGCAAGCTCTAAGTCATGGTCATCTGCAGCAATGCTGCTGACACTTTTATTTCCCTGTTAACCTGCCCTTAGAGAGATACTGCAGTAACGAGCTATGGGAATTCACCTGAGCTCAGGAGCCAGCTTTCAGCACAGCCTGCTCTGGACAGGAGGTGGGCACTTGGGGATCTTCCACAGAGGCTGGGAGAGGGGCCAAAGGCCTGGAGCCAAAGCCAGGCAGCAGCTGCAGACGAAGGACACAAGCAGGACAGACACAGAGCAGGCCTTCCTAAATTGTCTGCAGAGCCAACATATCAAAAGGGAAAGGCCGTGAGAGAGGAAGTTAAATAGGACCCACTGGGTGAAGGTAATAAAGAGAAAAAGAGAGGGGCAGGCGGCCCCCAAGAGACACTAGGACGGGGAAGGAAGATGACTTGCAGAAGCAAGAACCCTCTTTCCAGGGTTTTCCCATCTGTGTATCATATCTGATCTGTGTGTGTGTCAGGGAGGGTGTGTGCATGTGGGGGTTCAGAGCTAAGATGTTGCTGGCGATGTTTGCAGTTAACCCGGGGACAGTGTGGCCTCTGAGCTACCCAGTTCCAGGAGACTGAGAGCAGCCTGGGCAGGGGGGAGTCTGAAAGTGAAAGGGGATTCATTGGGAGCTGCAAGCCTTCTTCCTGCAATATCCCTAGCGTGCGTGTGTGTGTGTGTGTGTTGCACCAAAAGATGTGAGAATACTGGCACAGATCAGGAGGTCCTCTGGGAAAGCCTCCCGCCCATACAGCCCTGCCACTGGCATCTGGACACAAACTTTTCAGGGACTTGGGGCCTCTCCTCTCAGGAGGGAACCGTGTTGGTATTTATCATGCTTCATGCCAATGAATATATGCTGGGGAGGTGTGCCAAGGACAGATTTCCAAACCCCACCCCTCAGGAAGCCATCCGCATTTGGAACAGCTGTACAACAGTTCGCTGTTTGGCACAATCTTAGCCTACTCGGATAAAGCAGCCAGGGCCTAGGTCAGGAGCTAAGCATTTTGACCCTGGTAGATTCCTCACGTTGCTGCCAGGAAGGGGAAAGCCTGGGATGGTGGAGGGGAAGGAGCCAGCCACAAGAGTCACTCAGAGGCATAACTGGAGGAAGGTGCTGAAGTCCAACACTGCAACAGGATTTGCAGGGGGGTGGAATAAGTAGTTTTTGACAAAGATCACTGAGCCTGGAGGATTGATGTACACATTTGGAGGCTCTGAGACCAAATGCCACCCGCTATCCTGGCCGATGCAGAGAAGGCAGGCCTAGTATGCACCAACCAAATTGCCAACTTACTTCTGGGGAGATCACACCACCACACACATTAAATGGGACACAAACCTCCTAAGTGACTGTCTCTTATGTAAGTCCTGCTCTGGGGAGAAGCCCACCAACCTCCTGTCCACAGAAACAGAGCATAACTGGGAAGAACTGTTTGGAACCCAGGCTCTGTCTTGCCTGGTTTCTCATCCTTTTGGACCAGTCTGCAACACGGATCCACCCTTGTCTGCTACAAAGGTGCTTGGAGGACAGAAGTGAGTGCTCCTTTTCCTTCTGGGACTGTGTGAGGGCCACACTCTGTAGGAAAGGCCAAGGGACACAATAGCCAAGCACACCTGATGTCTGCTACAGGGCCAGGGGCCACTCCTGCCATGTCTTTCACTGGATTTCTCAGTCATCCCACCCACTACTTAAAATTGCTTTGACTACAGCTTACTGATAAAGTCATGCATGGCTTGAACCTGATGCAAATTCAGCCCTGGACCAGCTGAAGAGAGGGGCAGCATGTGACTGACATGGGGCTGATGGGAAGGAAATGGCTTTTTTTTGGTATCAGGGATCAAACACAGGACCATGTGCTTGCGAAGCAGGTGCGGTGCCACTCAGCTAAATCCCCAGCCCAGGCCATGGCTTTTAACAAAAGTCACTGAGCCCTAAGGATTGGCGCATATACAGGGAGATCTGGGACAAATACCTCAGCTATCTAGCTTGGCCTCAGGAGGAGAAGACAATATATTGGGCTTCAGGGCCAGTTGAGGAACACTGCGGTGCGGGTGCAGCAACCAGAGCCGCTGAGCCAAGGACAGTGCTCCACAGCCCAGCTGTGAGGCACACACACTCTGGCCTCCTCACCGCAGAATCTAGAGAGGCCACTGGCAATCTTTAGGGTTTCTGTTCCAGACTACACACTCACATGAAAGCTGGGCATTCATCCCCAGCATTCTGGACCTAGCCCTGTCCTCACGCTTGGCCTCACTCTCACCTTCTAGACACCCGTAGTTCCGTGGAGACCTCCACAGCTGTGGGCCAGCAGCATTCAGGGAAGCTGGCTGCCACTAAAGGCACTGTATAGGGGTCACCAGAGCTACAGCAGGGTGGAGGTGGGAGACAGTAAGAACACCCAGGCAGAGTCCCTACACCCACAACCTGTAATTTGCCTGCACCCCAGGCATAAGGGCGGAAGCCTCCAGCCCAACTCCTGTCCTGTAGTGACAGCTTTGATTTTCTTTGGTTTCTCAACGCCCACACAAGAAGTGGCTGTGTACTTAACATTTCTTTACTCTTTGTCCCCATTTAGGCATAATAGAAGCTGTGTTCTCAGTCTATTGTCACGTTTATGATGGAGAAAGCCCTAATTCCCTGCAATAATCTTAAGTGACAATTCAAGGCTAAATGTACTTTAATGTTTTGTAATGCTTCTGAAGCAACATCTCGAAATTATAATGTAGTCCTTGGAATTACCAGTCTGAGAGAAAGAGGGAATCAACAACTTGACAACGAAATTAAAATCCAGCAAATTGATATAAGGCTGGAATGAGAGGTTCAGTAAGTTTCAGTGATGCGAGGGGAGTAATGCTGAAGTGATCTTTGTCAAGCAGCCAGATGGCCTGGCCAGTGGAACAGACATTTATCCCAGGAAATGCCTTCTTTTCCTACTTTCCCCTGTTAATAGAGGAGTCAGTCAGAATCTTCTCACCTGGCTTTTCTCGGGTGGGCAGGACAAAGGGACAGGATCAGGAGCGATCAGCCTCCAGACTATGCAGAATCCTGGGGAGTCAGAAAGAACCTTCTTCCTCCTTCCAGGAGCTGATCTCTGCCCATTCTGCTTTGGTCAATGTTCACTCTGAAGCACTGTCTCATTTATCCCCAGCCCTACTCCTCAGTATCAGATGAAGACACTGAGGTTCACAGAGGGTGACGGACCCATCTACAGTAAACCATCTGGCCAGCCTCTGTTTTAATTTAAATGTAAGTTCAAAGCTTAATAACCCAGAGAACATATGAAAAGATAAACTGGAGAAAAATACTTCCTACCCATAAAACAAATGTTTGACATAGCCAATATGAAAAGAGCTTAGAAATCATTCAGAAAGGATGCCTCCCATGGGGCCCTGGGTCACCTATATGGAATCACTGCCACCCCACGCTGCCGGCCCAGACACTTCTCGGCAGATGAAGCACCAATAAGTGGCCAATAAATACATGAAAAAATATTCAGCATCACCGGCCACTAGAAAAATGAAAATTAAAACCACTCTGAAATATTATTTTAATCCAGAAAGAATGGCTATCATCAAAAAATCTAATGAGGGCCAGGGATTTAGTTCAGTGGTTCAGTTGCCTGCCTTGCAAGCGCCAAGGACCAGAGTTCAATCCCCGGTACTGGGGGGAAAAAAATCTAATGATAGTGAATGCTAGTGAAGATGTGGGGAGAAAGGAACCCTTCTACACTGTTGATGGGAATGCAAAATTGTACAACTACTGCAGAAAAAATCAGTGTGGAGACTCCTCAAAAGCCTAAAATAGAAATTCCATTTGACCCAGCTACCTCACTTCTAAGTATTTTTGCAAAAGAATTAAAATCATATTAGGGAAATTCATACCTATGTTTATACCAGCACCATTTATAATAACTAGATCTTCAAAATAGTATATATGTCCGTCAAAAGATGGGTAAAGAAAATGTGGTGTTTATATAAATAGAGAACTACTGTGCAACAAAGATAGATAAAGTTATGGAATTCGTAAATGGTCTTAACTGGAGAAGAAACATTAAGTGAAATAAGTCAGATACACAAATTTAAAGAGCACATGGTTTCTCTGATAGTGTGTTAGAAACTCAAAGTATATATATGCAAATGATCAACATGGAAACTAGGTAAACAGGAAGTGGGGAGACTCTTCAGTGGTTCTCCAAGTAATCTATTCTTTCAAAAATATTTTACTATTATGCTCACCTCTTTATACTTCTAGTTTCTCTTAATTCATTAAAAAGAAAATTTATGACAAAATCTATTTCTTCTTTATAAAAGAGAATCTTTTTGGTCAATGTCGTACTCCGAGTACTTTGAAAATAATGATACACAAAACAAAAAAATTACAATGCTACATAATGTATTAACTATTGTTCCTCTTATTTTGTTTTGTTTCGTTTCATAAACTAAATCGATAGGAAATGACTAATATCTCCTCTCCCTAAATAGACAAAGGATATGAACAGACAATATCAATGGCAATAAACATGTAAAAAATTAACTTTACTAATATATGGAAGAAAGGTAAATTGAGGCAATAAATCTTACCTTTCCCCTCTCACAATGGCAGAGGTATTTTTAAAATGTAAACAATGCACAATGTTAATGAGGCACAGGTATGGAAATGGATAAATATTCCTATTCTCCATTTAAAGATAAAACTTGCTCAGCTTCCTTCAACACAAACACTCCAAAACCCAAAGGTACATACACTTTACCCCAGGAATTCCATCTGTAGGACTCAAAACTATAAAAACCTACTTAGATGAGCAAACATTTTGGTACAAGGAAGCTCACTGCCAGGAAAAATTAATACAACTCAAATATCCGTCAGGAGAGGATACTTATTATAGTACATTCTGCCTAGCTATTAAACAAACAAGTCATCCCTGTGTTCACTGAAATGAACCTCAGGCTACACTGCACTATTGAGCAGAAAAAAGGAACCCACAAAACACAAAGCACATTCATTGTTTGGCTCTTCCACTGGGGGAAAAAACAAAGAAATACGTCTTAGGACTGGTATGTGTCTTACTTGTGTCTGTATACAGAAGCTCTGGAGGAAAGCACAAACAACCGTGCACATTGCTACACAGTGGAATAAGGAAAGGGAAAGGGAGCTTCAACTTCCTCTTTAAATACTTCATCTGCTTTGATTCTTTCAAATCAGTACATTGAGGAAAACAAAGCGTTCTCCAGGAAGGCGGTAAAAGAAATCCTAGATGTGTGCCTGGTGCCATTGCACGGTGTCAGAGAAGCCCTCATGCAAGCTACTCTTTGCCCTCAAGGGCATCATCCTGGACTAGAGGCTGACCTCAGAGCGAGACAACAACCCTGCATCAGGAGAGCCTACAAACCAAAGGACCATCCACGGCAGACCAAGACGGACCATTTCATTCTGCAGGATGTGAGGGGATGACAACGGGCTCAACAGAGCCTTTAAGGAGGGTGATGTATCTTGAGGGGGAAGTTGGGTTTTGCTGGTGGGAATGGAAGAAAAGTGTGTCCCAGAGGAGAGAACATGAGCATATCACAGGTGACCATACAGCAACATTTCCCTGGAGACCTGCAAAGGTCCTGTTTGATTTCTAGTCTATACCCTGGGTGCAAACACAGCATAGCAGCTTAAGTCACCAACAGCCGCAGGAGGAATGAGGGACTGCGAGGAAAATGGGAGGTGAAGACAGGTGGGTAAGCAGAGAGAAGGCCACCTCCTCCCAAAGGAACCAAGGAGACACAGCTTGGCCCAACATCATCTTTTTAGGCCCACACTTAGAGCCAGGGCCATCCTTAAAACCCAGCTGTGAATGGGTCAAATCAGAGAGTGGAGCTTTTCAGATTTCCCCTTCCTATGACCTCACATTCCCCGCCCCCTGGTCCCTGGGTGATGAGAACTCCTCTCGCCCGCTCCTTTCCCCAGTACTCTGTCCCTATCACTGAAAAGCTCACTGATTTTAATCTGCGTGGTGACAGGCACCCCAGTAGGTGTACAGGCAGCTTCACATGGGAAAGTTGGGCAGACCAGGAGTCAAATGCTGGCTCTATCTCTGACTGCTTAGGGAATGGATAACTTTTGCTAGTCCTAAGTCTTCTCATCTGCAAAACTGGGACAAACAACTACCTCATCGGGTTGTTTGGATGATGCTAAGTAATCATCAAGAATGGTCCTCTGGCTCTTAAACAGGGGAGAGATGTTACAGACTGAAATAACATTTCAAAGATTTGGTAGAACGAAAATAGGGAAGGGAAGGTTTGCAGAAAGGATGGGAGCTCTCTATATTCCTGTGATTTCACTGTGTTGATTTAATCTGTGTTGAAGGATCACCTTCTTAAAACATTTGGGTCAAAACTGTGGGGGTAGAAGTATGGGTAGGTGGGTTGGGGGTAGACAGTGAGGCAAGACTACCTAATTCACAAAATTTAGGAAAAATTTGCTTCCAGGTCCTAGCAAGTGCAGGGTCACTGAGGGCCTCCTTAAATTTTGTGTCTCAGATGCTTAGCTTGCCTTCCCCTAGTCTTGGCCCTGATCAAAACAGTCACTTAAAGTGAAACTATGAAACAACATTTCAGTTAAATTTTGGAAGAAGCAAGTAACAAATCTCTGTGCTTGGAAAGATGTCTGTAATTAAGGTGGAAGGAGAGGAACATACATGCAGCTACAATTGGTTTCTTACCAGGACTGGAGCAAGAACTCGCATTTAAAAGGTCTTGATCTTGCCTGTTAACTTTCCTGCCATTCTTAAGTCAGCTGGCATTAACTCACCCAGGTTCCCCTCCAATAAAGCACATCTGTGGGGACTGCCCTGCTTTCTGGCCCAGCTCAGCAGGGTGAAACTCACTTTTGAGAAAAGAAGGCACTGTTCAGGGATGACTATGAGAAAGCCTTGCAACTGAAAACAACCAAAGCAGAGGCCACCCACCAGGTGCAGCTGAAGGAAGGGAGGAGTCACCTCCCTGTTGGAGATGAGGGATTCTGGGAGAAGTGCTCCACTGAGCTCTGTTTTCAAATTTGTAGTTCTCTGGGTTATGAGTTTGTGGCTGAGCTCTCACAGCTCCTGATCATGGAAAATAGGTCTTTCCCAGCTCTTACCCGGTCGCTGCAGATGAGATTCAGTCCTTGGCATCTGAAAACTTCAAGTTGTACCTTTCACCTTTTGAGGGAACAAAAGAAACTAAGATGCATGGAGTGGTACAAGTGAGCAGAACAAGGAAGGGATGAGATCCAAGGGTCCAGGAGGGTTCTTCAGATGAAAAGTAAACTTTAAAGCAAGGTGAGGAAGGTTAAAAAAAATGAAGCAGTCTTGATTCTTAGAGAAAAAAGGTGAACTGACATAAGGTTTTGTGGTGCTCCTGAGGCTTAAAATGAAGCTTCAAGAAAACCACTCATGTCTCTGCAATGTAGCATGGATGGAGAGAGATGCTAAACAAATAGACAAAAACAGAAGCTTCCAGACAAAGGGAAATTCATATGGAAGACAGACATTAGTTTTGGACTTACGCTTATAAATCTTCAGTATGTGTTTCCTTACATTCCTACTAAAGTCATTCTATACTTGCCTCAGTTTCTTTTTTGCTTTTCTCTCTCTTTTTTTTTGGTACTGAGGATTGAACTCAGGGCCTTGAGCTTGCGAGGTGGGTGGCAACACCACCGAGCTAAATCCCTGGCCCTAACCTGTTTCTGACAGCAAGGATTACTCATCCACCAGTTCATTTACTCATTCACTTTGTTAACCATCTATTAAGAGGCAGACACTCTGTTAAACATTTTGTTAAGACACTGGAGATATAAGTATGAAAGATAAGATATTTGCCCTTAAGTCATAATCTAACAGGCAGGTCTAATATGCAGCCTGCAGGCCACTTGCCCTCTTTTTTTTTAAAGTCATAATAACAAATATAAAAGTAGGAAGTTTTAATATTTATAGGCATTAACTATTTTATACTTATTATACATTTCATATGCATCCCAAGACATTTCCACTTCACTTAGTACAGTCCAGGCAAGCCAAAAGATTGGATACACATGGTAGTAAAGATGATAAATACTACCTCTAGTAGACCCTGATATTGTTATGATTCAATTTGTACAGGAAGAGGAGGAGGAGGAGGAAAACAAGGTTGAAGATTATGATCGGCTAATGTCTTAGAGTTACTCTTCTCATTGCTGAGACAAAATATCGGACACCCAAAGTTAAAGGAGGAAAGGTTTATTTGGCTCACAGTTTGTAGAAGTTGGCTTCACGGTAGGGTGACATGGCAGATAGGCATAACAGAGGAGAAACAGTTCATGTCAGGCAGAAAGTAGCAAACCAAGCAAGTGACCAAATACAAGTAACTAGCAGCTCTTTCTGTCCCTTATATTGTACCTAGGCTACCTGGTTTAAGGCAGATAGCACTCACGTCCTTAATCCTAGCATTGCACCATAAATCAATCACACATTCTAGATCCAGCCACCTCTGAAGAAGCCCCACCTATGACCACACAAGGCTTTGGTGGGACATCTATACACAGCTAACGTTCATCAAGTGTCAAGCAATTCTGATACAGCAATGCCATTGCTGAGTCTGCCTCTGAATGGCTGCCCTTCAGCGGGGAGGTTAAATGTATACATGATTTCAGCTTAATGTCCTAAGGATTGTACTTAATCACTTCATGTGAGAAGCAATGCTTATTCCTATACCCAGTCTCAAGGAGGAACCATCCTGAAGGAGGAAAGTAAGCTGAGACTTAAGGTATGTAAGTTTTGTCCAGGCAAAATGGAGGTAGGGACAGGTTTCTGGGAAATTGCATCACCCCATAAAATGTCTTGCACAAAGGAAAGGTGAAAAAAAGTAAAAGATTTATGAGCACATTTGTTACCTTTGCACAACTATCTACCAGTTTGGAGTATGACAAAGCTAGAGCGCATAGGTATTGCAACAAGAAAAAGAAACAAAAAGCAGAATAGTTGATGAGGAAGAAATAAAACTTTTATTATTCACAGATAACATGATTATATGCAGAAAGTCCCAAAGCAACTATAAAGAAACTGTTAAAATTAATAAGTAAATTTATCAAAGTCCCCAGATACAAAGTCTGTTGTTAAATGCTACAATTCTGAAGTAACATTTTAAAATTTTAATATCTAGTAATAATTTAAAAAACTAGACCTCTATAGTAAAAATTACAAAACTTTAATAAGAGAAAAATTAAAAACCTACATAAAAAGGGCTATACCATGTTCATGGTTAGGAAATTCAATATTTTAAAATTTTACTTTCTCCCCACATTAATTTTATATCAACAAAAATCCCAGGAGATATTCTGTCAACATTTACAAGCCGATTTTGAAATTTACATAGAAATAGAAATAACTAAAAATAGTCAAAGTAACCTCAAAGATGAGAAACAAAGACAAAGGACTTCTACCACTAATATCAGGAGCTATTGCAACGTTATAAAAATACTGTGCTATCACAAGAACCTGACCACAGAAACACAGGATCCAGAAATATCTGTTCATATAAGATCAGCTGATTTATGACAAAATGATACTTCAGAGCATAAAGGACGGACTTTTCAATATATGGAGCTTGACCAACTGGACCCCCAACTGCAGAAATAAATTGATGCCTAATCTGAAAACATGCAATACTCAATACCAGAGGGAATGTATATCTAAGTGTGGAAGATTTTAGAAGGAAACAGAATATCTTCATCTCTTAGAATAACCAACAACTTCTTTGCAAAAACTGATCAAAGCAGGATCTAACTAAAACCACAAGGTCAGAAATTTTAAAATGTACCACTTGGGTCACCAAAGAAAAAAAATCAATCATCAAGATTTGGAGGGTTGTGAAGACAGGTCAAAGATGCAGAAACCAGCAGGAAGAAGTTGCACAGAGGGAGGTCAGGAAGGCACCGGTTGGTGGGGTCAGTTTTGAGATGGAAGGCAAAGTGATTCTAGCAAAGTGGGAAAGCTGAGGAAAGTAAAGAGAAGTAAGATGTTTGGGATTTGCTCTTGGAGCAAAAAAATTACCTGGCCTGAACTCCTAGAGCCTAATATGGAAATTCAATTCCGCAGCACTGCAGCACTGCAGGGATGGAGACCTGAAAACCACCATGAACAGGATGAATTTCCAGGCAGAGGAGATGCACACTGAACTCTTGTGTCCATACTTGCCTACCTCCAGGCTTACAATTCTACACTGTGAGTGTGCACGTAGATGAGAAGCTCAATTTGGGTCCATGGGGAATTAGATCGATTCTGCATAATAAAAGCTAATGCCGCAAATTAAACACTTCACTAATTGCCCTTGTGGAAGGGAAATATAAGATGCTTACTACATGTAGATGCCTACAGAAGGAAACTGCTTTAGAACAAATGCAACTAAATTACGGTCAGTTACATTTTATAATTTGGGCCCCAGACAAGGAGGGAACAGGGATCTGCATATTCTCAGGTGAGAGAGCCACTGTCTGATAAGGATTCTCGGAGGAGAGGTGCTTTAAGCCATATTGTGGAGAAAGCATTTGTTTTACAAATAGTACGCTAGGTCTTCTAGCAGCCTTCTGAGCAGTTTCCTAGGAGAAAATTGGTCCTAACAACTGCAAGAGATGGATGGAGCTGCTTAATTGAACCAAGCTAAGATATGCAAATGATTAGTCTCTCCAGTGTTCTGGGGCTTACTGATTTCTCACCTAGACTTGCACTTGCTCTGTCACTTGAAAATAAAAACTGAATCAAGTGTTCTTGAGGACAGTAATGGGAAAGAGTGCACTGCTCAAGTTTCTCTCAATGTACCAACTTGAATTTCAGTCTTCATCCCTGGCATGGTTAAGCATCTTCGGCAGGCATGTGTGAGAGAGGCTCAGTAAATCTAGATGTTAGTCTTTCTGCAGCCTTTAAGGGTGCAAGGGAAGGAATGTCATGTCACACGGCTGCTGATGAGCACACTGGAAATAATGGACTTTTCTGCACCCTGTTCTCTCAGAGAGTGAACTGCCCTGACTTGGAACACCAGGAAAATGGGCCCTGCATGTAGTAGAGAAATAACAGCTAATGAGGCCCAGGAAGACTGCCTTTCTCAGCCTCCCTGGCAAACAGATGTGGCTACACGATCTAGTCAGTGGAATGACAGCAGGAGTCACTGTCCACCCCCCAGCCAATCCTAGGCCCAGAAATGTCCCATACCTATTACTCCACACCTCTACATTTCAACTACCTTCATTCAGACAGTCCAGTGGCCTTGGCATCCATGTGCTGACTATGGCAGAGCCTCAAATTGGAAAAAAAAATCCTAGATTTCTGAGTCATTACTTAGGGAAAACATCAGCCCATCAACCCCCACTCTAGATTTTATATGAGACATAATCTGTCAAGTCATTATATGTGATAGATGGGGGACTTGCTTGATACAGCAATTAGTGTTTCTTTTGTTTTTCAAGAATCTCATTCTGTGATTCAGGCTGGCCTTCAACTATGTAGACTAGGCTGGCCTTGACTCATGGCAATCTTCCTAACTCAGCCTCCCGAGTGCAGGGATTATAGGCACGCACCACTACACCTGGCATTAGTGTTGTTTTAATTGATACAGAGTAATCTTGTGTGATGGCATTGCCTAGGAAGCTTGGGTGATTCAACAGCTATAGCAGGGAAGCCCAGACCATTCTGGGTCAGTTAGAAGTGGACAAAAGAAGAAAATGAAGGAAGCACATAAATATATACTGTCTTATTGGTGAGATTTCCACTTATTCAACACAATAGGGGATACGGCAGATCAGTACCATGTACATGGTCAAGTTATCATAGCATCACTAATAAGGTCTTGTAAAAAGTCCAGAAAGGCTGTTAAGTAGTGGGTTTTTAAACCAAGTCACATGTATGTACCAAGTAGAGATGGTGAGGAGGACACTGCAGGAAAAGGAAGCAAGTGGGGATTGAGCTGAATTACTACGCTGGAAGGTGGCCAATGGGTTTTTAAACCAAGTCACATGTATGTACCAAGTAGAGATGGTGAGGACACTGCAGGAAAAGGAAGCAAGTGGGGATTGAGCTGAATTACTACGCTGGAAGGTGGCCAGGAGTGATACACTGCAGATGAACAAAGGACAAAGACATTAAGGAAGCACCTGTGATACCAGGGTGTGACCTCCCTCCTCCTGCAGGAAGAGTGGGCAGGAAGTTCTGGAGCCCAGTGGACTCGCTTGAAATGTGTCAGTAGCAGAGCAGAGGCCAGAAAGTACAAGTAGAACAGAGCAATAAGAGAGCCCCAGGCAGAAGGGAGCACAGTGAATAAGACCAGGTATGGGAAAGATGGCTAAAATCACCTGGAGAGGCCCAGAGCCCATCAGCCTTCAAAGCATCAGTAGCTCCCCCTGCTGGAAAGAAACTGCAAGGAGCCATCTGCGCCCTGGCCTAAAAAGCCATCTACAACAGTGACTAAAAACTCCCCATGATGAATGTAATCATTAGATGCACGTATGAACTAATAAAAACATTTTTAATTTAAAAAAAACCCAGTTTATGAATTAAAGTAATTTCAGATTCCAAACCCAGCCGTACCTCTTTGTTTTGAGCTGTGTGACATACAAGACACCATACCTCTGAGCTGCGGTTATCCCATCCATCCATCACAATTGGGCTAGCAGTGTCCTTCTCACATACTGTATAAGCTAACGTACATGAAGCACAAAGCACATTCACAGGCACATAAGTGTTCAGTAAATAGCCTCTCTTGGTATTCTGACCCATACTGTGGAACAGCAACTGGCCTAACAAAAGTGCCAGAGCATACAACCGACAGTGAAGAAAAATGAACCTACTAACATCTGACAGCACAGCCCATCTGAGCTCAGAGGGCCCTTGGCTTGCTTACCTCAAATCCATCATCTGTTGTCTTGTCCCCTCCCATGGCTGAGTTTCAAATAAAACAACCAGACACTTTTGTACGATGCTGCATGCTGGAAAATATCCTTCCTCCCCAGTCTCTGAGCAATAGCACCCCCACTCCTACTTGTTTGTTTGTCTCTCCACCCATTCCCTTCTTTCTTTCCCAGGCCCATTTGGCCCTCTGATGCTGGCGGGTCTGCCGAAATACTGCTGGGAGATCAATCATGAAAACCCAGCTCTGCACCGAGGCCCTCAGTAATGAGCTACCTCATGCCAGGAAAATGCCATCTCAAGCGCTCATTGATTCTGCCCACCCCGCTCTGCACCCGCCCTAGCTTTGCAGTGGAGGAGCTAATGGTTGCTTAAAGGTGAGCTGACCCTAAGTGCTCTCAGAGCCCCAGCAAGGGGCCCCCGCATGGCTAAAATGGGTGAGGAATGAACACACGCAGGGCATCTGGTCACTCTGCCAGCATCCCCAGCACAGCCAGCCGCATTTCTGTCCCACGGGGGTCAGAGGAGCAGCGGCATCCGTACCTGCTTAGCAGTGGCCAGCATGTGGGCTTGCCAGCCTGCGACAGGCCACTCAGCAGGCCAGCATTTGAACTGTAAATAGCCATTTGACAGATGACAGGATTTGCTAGAGCTGAGTCAAAGAAAACAGTGGGACTGAGACCTGCAGAGGAGAGATTCTCACAGCAAGGAGCTGACAAAATTGGGCCTGGAAATGACAGGAAGCCAGGGGACATGTGTTCAGAAGAGATGAGCAGGGACTGTGTTTGTGACAGCTGGGAATTGTGCACGGACTGAATTTGCTCAGCACTTTAACCATCCTAACTGCTGCCTCCAACAGGCCCAACTCTGCTGCCCACTCTTAGAAATTGATTTCAAAGAGCAGCCGTTTTATTATTTTTGTTGTTGCTATGATTTTATTCTCAGTGTAATTACAACAAACGCTGAAAATCAAACCAAAAATCGCATCATTGTTAGCAAATGACTTTGACTTTTTCTTTTTAACTAATAGCCGTCTTTTAAAAAAAAAGTTTCCCTTAAATTGCTGACGTTTGGGGGGGCAGAAGATTTAATTGCATGGACTGTATATCATATTTTCTCTCTCCAGAGGTTTCATTATAGGTTTGAAACCAGAGAATTGCTCTGCCACCTCTTGCCTTCTCTTCCAGCTATTTCTGGTTTTTAATAATTATTCATTAATTGCACACTATGATAAGATCCTCACTGTTTTGAAACATTCTCCCTCTGGCCTCCATACTATTAAAGGCCCTGATTGCCTGCCAAGAGCGTAAAATTAAAAATCAAAGCGCTACCTTTGAAAGGTTTAATACGTGCCATATTGAAGGAGTGTTTTCAGCTTACAGCCATTTTATTGCATCAGCAGCTCGAGGGAAAGTGCAGCTCTATGTTGAAATTGTTCTCTTTTGAAGCATAAGTCAACAGGACCAGCATTGGGGGAATTTTCCTCACAGATGTTATCTCCTTTGGATGACTGGCTTGTTCCCCCAGATAAAATTTGCCTCTTGCTGATGTCAGACCTCAAGGATAACTTTAGAATGCAGGAGGGAACCTCCCTCAGGTTCTCTAAATTACAGAAAAGCATCACTTTAAAAGGGCAGGTCCCACTCAGACTGGCCCCCAGGGTCATTATAACTAGAATCCCAGACATTTCCCTGCAAAGCCAAGACCTACCCCACCTTCTCTCTCCCTCTACCTCTGGATTTCATGCTCAAGGGAAAAGCGAGAGACTGACTTTAGGTCAACCCAATGAACTTTACACAGGGGTTCATTCAGCCTAAGATGAGTGAATGAATATAGAAACCTGGCCAAGGACGGGAAAAGGACAAACTAGAGTATCTTTAAAACAGATCCAAAAAAAAACACAACATCTTGCAAATTTTGCGATTACTGTCACCTACTGAAATATACAGCCCACAGCAAGCTAATACTTAAGATCCAAAATGATACTCAAATTATCTTTTCATGTAGATGCTCCCTGCTTCCTTTCCATTATGGAAGGGCTCTGATTCACATCATCCCCAGCCTTTCAGTAAGTTTCTCAGACTAAAGAGTGGGGAAAATATGCACCCAGACCAGAGCTAAGTGCCACCAGACCATCTTTTCCTGATGGTGGTGAACCACTGTCTTGAGCAGGGAGTGGTGGGGTTTTCTGCCTTGGGAGCTCTCCTCTGCACTCACCACTACTTTCTCAGTCATAGGGAGATTCAAGAAAGTTGGGCTCCCAGAAATGACTTTGTGGTTAACCAATATCACTTTGGGTAGGCAGAGAAGAGACAAGATATAGAACTGTTTGGGTCACAAGAATGTAGATGCAGAACACTAGGTTGCCCACTGAATACCTTTTACTAAATTTGAACTGAAAGCTCAACAAGAAAAACACCAAATCTGAGCACTTGAAACCCCTACAGTCTGCCCCACACAAGCTCTCTATAGGCCAGCATGACTCCTCTATTGGAAACAGAGCTCACTGAGCTTTGAACAAATGTGGCCAGTTGTCTTTTTTTTTTTTTTTTTTTTTTTTTTTTTTTTT
>NW_022900941.1:15094668-15169052 GCF_012274545.1 Fukomys damarensis | reverse complement strand
TTTTTTTTTTTTTTTTTTTTTTTTTCTTTTAACTCTCCTCCACTACAAGTACCTTTTCTGCCCAACTCTACTTTCTGCATGGATATCTTGTTTTGCACTTTTTTCCCACGGCTGCAAAGACTATTTTTCTCCAACTCAACTTCAAGCACCCTGAAGACAAAGCCCACCTTTTGGGTGTCCCTCATGCTCCTCACACTGAGCATCATGACAGCTGGGCTCAAGGAGGATCTACCAAGGAGCAGTCCACTGTGAACCATGTCACTGTATCATTTAAGAAGTTCAGAGGAATAGACACATCCCATGGGTGCATGGAAATTGTCAAAACTCAGGAACATGGAGGTTCAAATGGAACAGACATTTGAACTCCTTAAGTCACGTACATGGTAATCCCAAAGACACTGCATTGAGTTGTCTTTTGCTGCCTAACAAATCATCCCCAAACTCAGCAACTCAGCAAAAAAACCATTTTAATTTTCTGACTCATGTCTGTGTGGATGAACTGGGCTTTCCCTGGTGGTTCTTAGGGTTCATCTGATGGCAGCCAAGGTTGCCTCATCTGGCCCGTGGAATGGGCTGGGAAGCTCCGGAGGGCTCCGTCTCAGGTCCTGCACCTTGGTGGGAATGGCTGGATGGCAAAGCTCACCCAGGTGCCTGGAGGGTGAGACACTGTCTCTTCCCCTTTTGGAGTCTCTCACCCTCTCTCTTCTGGAGTAGCTTACCCCCATGAACTCCAGAGCAATGTGCCTGGGTACTTTCTCGGGGAACCAAGACAGTACAGAAGTGGAAACTTCCAGGTTTTCTCAAGCTTTTAAGTCCAAGACTGACACAGTACCAATGCTGCTTCATCCTATCTGCTAAAAGGTGTTACCAGCCTGGTCTACATCTGTGAGGGAGAAAGTGTACACAGCATGAAAACTCAGAGCCGGCACAGCAATGTCAGAGTGTCTGTGATTTCATTAACAAGATTCATGAGTGAACAAGGCACTAAATTTCAATGGGAACTTAATAAAAAACATATGGTTTTAAAAAGTCCACCCAAGTTCTCCCCCCCACATACACACCCTCTGTGCCATGAGCTCCTGGGAGTCACAAGAGTACAGATCATGGTCCTTGAGGAAAGAGCTGAGGCACGCCCAGTAAGGCCTGAGAATATCAGCATAGCAGAGCACACCCGAGCTGCTTAGTCTGGGACCACAACCTCCAGTGCATCCTGAGGCCAAGCGCTGCAGAAAGGCGAGGAGCAAAGCAGCAAAGAGCGAGACAGAAAGCAATGGTCCCATCTTGAGCACAAGGGTTTCTCTCCTGCCCTGTGTCACTAGCGGGAGACCAGGGTTCTCATGTGGTCCCCACCTTATGGAAAGGTCTGCTTCACTGAGAAGGCACTAGTCCAAGGCCTCAAGAGAGAGGCTTTGAGTTTTCTTGGCTGTGACTCTGGAAGCAACCTCCAGAACCTTGACACTGCCCAAGTCATACCTCACGTACTGACTCTGTCCATTAGTAGCAGTCACCTTCGCAGAAGAAAACCCACACTAAACGGGACAGAAAGAAAGCACTCCTGTCCATTTCACCCATGCCCACTCCCCAGACCATCCCCAAAACACACGAGGAATCTCACAGCCCTCGTTTTAGACTGCCTAGCCTGGCAAGCCCACCTTTTCATTCCATAACTCCCTCTGAAGAATTACAAAGTTTTTCTAATTCCCCCAATCTGTGAGCACTCCCTTCTTCCTAGCCTCTGTCTATGCCAAGCAACACTAACACCCTCTTCCCCTACAGTCTTCTGACCGGTCTCTCAGCTCCTTCTCAAACAATTTTGTCTTTAAAGAAAAACTCGGCTTGGGATGTAGGTCAGTAGCAGAGCACTTGCCTAGACTCTTGGAGGCTGGGGTTAATCTCCAGCATGGCAAGCAAAAGAAACAAAAAGGCTCAAAGAGGCCAGGCCTAAAGATGAAAGGTGGATTCTCAGCCATGGGATTTCAGAAACTGTGGCACATGGCTATTGTCCAGCCCAAGTACCTTCCCAGTAATCCTTGCGTAGAGCATTATATATACAGTCTCAGTCTTACTATGATTAAAGACTTGCTACTAGCTGTGCATTTAAAATTCACATGTTTTGAATGTACCAATAGACCCAATAAAAATTTTAAAAAATCTGTGCATATGAAAAATAAATAAATAAAATTCACATGTTTTGAGCTCATATTCAGTGTAAGTCTAAGGACAAGACATGCTCATTTGACCAACGGGGAAATGGAGGCACAGAGAGAGGTTCAATAACCGACCTATGTTCACAGAACTATTGATTGTACTTAACCAGAACTTCACCCTTCATCTGTGGGACTAGGCCATTTCTCATTCTGTGACACATTATCATCATTATTTTTGCAGTTCCAGAGATAGGAAGCAGTAGAAAAAGCATGACCCTCCTTTTGACCTGTTCTTTCTCAGATCCCTTCCTTATCTGACCCAGCCTTCCAGCTGGGACTTTGCACTCCCAGGCAGGGGAGGCAGTGCCCAGGCCAGCCTGCCCTAGCTTCAGATGGCAAACCCACTAAACAGAAGTGACAGCCAAGCCCATGAATATATTTGCAAGAAGACAAGTTGGCATCTCAATTTAACTCTCACAAAATTCAATTTCACTTGCAGAACTATCTCCCTTTGGCCTCTGCTACCCTGCCGTGATGTCTCTCTTATTTAAATGTGTGCAGCTAGAACCTACCACTGCTCAGCTGGCTAAATGTTCCTCGGGGATTCCTAGTGTGAAACAGGGCCCTTCTGGATGCCCTAAATCTCACAGCCTTGCATAGCCATCAGTCTTCACCCATGAACATTAGCTAGAAGATCCATTCTAAAAACCACACAGCACAGACGGAAAGGTCAGCCTATGAGTTTCCTGTGGGGAGCTGCTTTCCTTGTGGGCCCAACAGCATTTTTCCAGGCCACTAATGAGAAGGGACAGGGAGCAAGTGAGCAGGCTTCAGTTTCCTGGGCCTTTCGAGAGAACAGAGATGCTCCTGGGTCTTACCAAGAGACATTCACTTGGGCTGGGCTAAAAAGCATGGGCTACCTGCCAGACTAATGGCTCAGGCCAGCCCTGGAATGTACTCATTCCCCTACCTTTGGCTTTATCTTTATTCATGGCATTCCTCCTCACCTAGGTGTCTTCTTACCACCCTTTACCCCCACCTCAACTCTTCTTTTATTGCTTTCTCATGGTGCCTTTTCCACACAATTATGTCCACCTGACTGATAATTCATATCCTACCAGCTTGCTGGTCACAGGCACAAGGGCTGTCCCAGGCCCGGAATCTTATCCCAGCTCTGCCATTAGCCAAGTGTGTGACCTTGGGAAAGTTTTTTTTCCTAAGGATTTATTTGCTGCATCTCAGTGTGCCCAACAGTAAAATGAGACAAATACTACCTGCATTGTGTATAAAAGTGGAATGATGAACATGAAAAGTGCTCAGGATGATAGCTGATACATGAGAAGCACTCAATAATTCTTTATTACTATATAACTTCACTTTTTGCCTTCCTTTCTCCACCATTTATCTTCAGCTTCAGCCACATTAAGCTGCTCCCATTTTCCAAGCACCATGCATTTCATAAGTCTTTTCTTGCTGGCCCCAATTCTTTCCTGCTGCTTTTCACCTAGCAAACTCCTACTCATCTGCAAAATCCAATTCAAATGTCCTTTTCTCTGCAAGGCCTTCCTCAAGCAGTTCAGATAAATAACTATCCCGTTCCCTATGCATTCATGTAACTTTGTATTTAGCCTTATACACGAGTAGCATATACCCCTTCTGATTTACAGTTACCTGTTTAAAAGTCTCTCTCTGCTCTCAGAGTGCAGACCTTGCAAGAGACAGTTGTATTTGTCTTTATGTCTGGCTCCAAGCTTGGAGCTATGTGCTGGGTTTAATTGGATCCTTACATGTACGAGTTGTGTTCTCTCCCCAGGATGTTGGCTCAGCTTCTTGTGATGCCAAGGCCAGTGTCTTTTATGTCTTCATACCTCAGAACTCAAAGGTTTTTCTTTGGAAGGTGTTAATAAATGCCCTCAACATCCACAGCTTCTGATAGGCAGTTCTTAGAATTACAGTAGTTCAAACGAAGACATCACCTTGATTTTTAAAAAAAAGTCTAGAAAAGGCTGCTGGAACAACTATCATGTGCCCAGATATGGGCCACCCTCTGTGGGAAATGAGGAGCAAGGATGACAAATAATAACATCAGAGCCCTGATCAAGGGGTGAACAGAGCCAGAGGGCAAGGCTGTGGCCTGACCTTCTCATACAGGTTGTTATTTCTCACACACATAGAAAGCCTAAGACTCAGACAAAATCCCACGTGCTATAAGGCTGACGTGGCAGGGAGATGGATGCACACTCATAATATGGCTTGGGTAGAGAAAAGGTCTGGTGCCAAGTCCTAGCCTGAGTTTTGAAGCAGATCACACAGAACTACACAGTCAGCACAAACATACACTCACAGTGGAATGTACACACCCCCACGTCTACCTGTACATCTCTGTTCCTCCCTACTGCAATCAATGCAAGGCAATGTTTAAAAAGAGGCCTGAATACAACAGTGTCTTTTCTGTCCTTACTATGAAGCTGTGGCCTTGACTGCTGAGAAGCCTGGGGACATTAAATAAAAAAGGTTTGTTGAAAAGAATGTCAACATTTCCCACTTTTGATGAATAGCTCTTGACTTCTGAAATCCATTTCACAAAAACCTGTCCACCAATGTACTTCTTCATGCTCACCTTTTGATAGAGCTTCTGCTGCACTAAGATAACAGCAGCCTCCCAAACGTAGACCAGGGTGGGGGACTCAGTTCACAGAGACTCAACTGTGATGCAGACAGCCAGTGTGAATGAACACAATCAGTGGACAGACACACCCATAATTTAAGAAGAATCCTTTCAGCACATACCTTATGCATGGTCTGGCATGGTATCATTAAGAGTAACTCAAATGCCACTCCCTTAAGGAGGTCTCCAGGGCACACACAGCTCAGCTCGGCAAGGAAACAAGATAGAACTGGATTCCAACCCTGGCTCTTTCCCCAACAGGACTCACTGGCAGGGCCCCTCCTGCACATTTGCCTCACACATGAGGTTCTGTAGCCCCCTAGCCACTGGAATCCCAGAGGAGGCAAGTCACCAGCCCCCTTACGACACACACTGCCTTTATGTTTAAGCCATTACAAAGCAGTCTGACTTGTACTCACTATAATTATTTTATTTACATGTCAGTGATGAAATATCAAAGCTAGAAGTGACCTCAGGGACCTTTACATTCCAGATATGGACACTAAGATTTCTAAGGGGTGAAGCATCTTTTCTAGTTATAATTTTCTAGTCATCGTGTCTTTTCTAATAATAATTTAGATAGTGACACTGAGATTCGAATCCAGTATTCAAGAAATGGCTATTCATCCCATGCAAAGAAAAAAAGTTCCCTCTCCAGCTGAAGATGTCCCCTCTAGCTTTTGCCATTTGCCTCAAACATTGCTGCAAAACAAAACATGGCCTCTCCCAGAAAAGCACATCAAAACAAACATTACTCCATGTTCTTCTGATCATGGGGCAACAGAAACAATTTGACATATGAAGGAAATAGATCCTTTTCAGAAGTTTTATCTCTGAGGCAACAAAATATGTAACCACCTTGGCAAGGCTAGTAGAGCTATGACAAACATAGTCATCTCAAGTCTGGAATCTCTGCCCCAGTAGGAACCTCTCTCCCTCCACCCTCCACTCCCATTATAATTAGGCAATCGAAGGACTTTTACTTGAATGGACAGCTCATGCTGCTGTATGTAGTCATGAAACTAGTTTGCAGATCATCCCTCAGTGGCCCTACCTCACCCTGCCTTAATGTTTCATCAGTTCCCACCAAATCAGTTTCCAGCTGCAAGTTCCATACTTTCCTGTGCCCACAAGCTACACCTGAGCCCAATCTGTGCCAAGTACATTCTCAATTTCTTGAAGACTTGGATATTGTGAGAGGCCCCTGGATCTCCCACATAAGTACACCGCCGATTATGTAAGATCACGAGGCCCCAGTCTAGTAACAGCGAACTTATTAAGAGCATGCGACGATACAAACAGCCCGCTGTGGCACACGTGCCGTAGGTTTGCCAGCACTGGCCTGGCCTCTCTAGCTTGGAAGGGACTTCTATAGACTGAATGTCCCCACCAAAGTTCACGCTGAAATGCAGGCTCCACTGTGGAGGCTAAACACATGCAACCACAGAGCTATGATTCTTATGTCTCGCGGTGGGGGACAGGTACCACCTGTGGTTCAAGCCAGTAGGAAGGTGTTAAGGTGGGAATTCCACCTGACTGTGGTATCTGGAACCTTTGGGGAGTAATTAACGTTAAAAGAGGCCGTCACGGTGGGGCTTTATAAGGAACAGACGAGACACCTGAGCTAGGACATGCAGTCTGATTATATCATGCCCTGCACTGCCCGAGAATGCTAGAGTCCTTACCACATGAGGCAGCCTGACTTTAAATTCCTAGTCTTCAGAAATTTGAGTCAAGTAAACACTTAGTCTCTACAGATTAGTCAGTCAGTGGGTGGTGTTCAGTCAAGGTTACAGAAGACAGACAGACCTCCGAAATGCCTGCCCCGGGAGCTCAAAGGCTAGCTTGGATCAACATTCCGATGACACCTGGCTGACATTCTTCACCTCCATAAAAGCCAATGTGGTCTACCCTGTGTGGAATTCTGAGTTTCTGCATAATTTCCAGACCTGCTGGTGGGTTCTGATGCTCGTGAAAGTTATCTAGCCAGTTCCTCAGAGGACAAGCCTGATTTTCCCACGGTTCACATTTGGGGCACCAAAGCTGAACCCCAGAGTGCTAGATATTAGCGTTTCTGTGTGCTTTCTACCATATCCATGTCCTTAATTCTGACTCACATTAGAATTAGAAGCCTTAAAAAAATCTCCATCTCCGACTAACTCCATCAGAAATTTTGGAGATACCCATTCCCGTAACATGATAATTTCCATAATTTTTATAGTATCACCTTTTGGGCTTCCCTATCAGACACCTTTTAGCTAATTTAAGAATGGTTTTGAAGCTACATACCAAATCTCTTACCTCTTGTGTCTGGCAGGTCTGTACACTTAAGATTTCCCAAAATATTTCCTTTTTAAAATTATTTTGTGGCCGGGGCTTCAACTCAGTGGTTCTGCCGCCTGCCTCACAAGCGTAAGGTCCCGAGTTTGATCCCCGGTACCAAAAAAGAAAAAAATTATTTTGTGGTAGTGGGGGTTGAATTCAGAACCTTTACACTGAGCTACACCCCAGCCCCTTTTTATTTTTTAAGACAGAATGTCACTAAGTTGCTATGTTTCCCAGGCTGGACTGCAAGAGTGTTTGACCTGCTCTCCTCTCTACCTGGTAAGTGCTAGTGATTTCAGAATCCACTGAGAAAATGCTTGATTTTTTTTTCTGAGTTGTCCTCAAAGTGAAGCAAACACCTTTACTTTTTGTCCTTTGGAGAGCTAAATAGTAAGGGCCTCCTTTATGTACCCTACTGCCCCCAATCCATTCCAACATACTTGGTAAAGAGATGTGCTGCTGAAATCCAGAGCTGGGAGAAGCTCAGAAGGTCGACGAAGTGGAGCGCAGAGCTCAAGTTGTTCTTGCTGCCTCAGGGAGAACGGTTGATTTTATCCCCACTCACAGCCTGCTCTCAACCAAGCCAACTTTCCACGCAGGTGTCCACAAATTGGAGGTTTGGCTCTCTGGCTGCACCTTCATTAAGCATTTGGGCTTGGCATTAGGCAAGGCCAAGAATGCAGAGAGAGTTTCTCCAGTCCCATCTCTACTGGCATTCTACACAAAGCCTGGTCCCACATCTTCGTTTCTGATCTGAACTCGTAACAACCTTGAAGGAAAGACACGGGTCTCAGGGCCCACACCTGGAACGGGCACGAAGGTAAATGCACTAGCGAGATGGAAGTATATCAACTAACCTGCCTAGATAGCATTCACAAGCCACAGCAGGGTAAAGCCGACTGTGCTCGGCAAACACGTTTTAATCAGAAGGCAAGACAATGGTTCTCAGCCTGGGCTTCTTGGCAATCCACTGGGAGCTTTTAAAAAAACACTTACACCTGAGTTGCATTCCCAGCGGCCCTGATTTAATTGAGCAAGAGTTCAGTTTGGTCACGAGGAGGTTTTTAAGACTTCTCAGGTAATATAATGTTCCTAGCCAAGGCTGAGCAGCAATGTGACAAAAGAATACTGGAAAACCAGGCAGAGACCAAAAGAGGGAAGAAGAGAATTAAAATAGAAATTTATACTGGGAATAAAATGAAAAGAAGGGGGCCAGGGGTTTAGCTCAGTGGTGCTGCTGCATGTGCAAGGTCCCCAAATTCAATCCCCAGTACCTAAAAATAAAAAGAAGGGACATAGTGGGTAGGAAGAAGGGGACTGAGGGACAGAGACCAGGCCAAAGATGATCACACAGATGGTTGGAGGATACAAGAGGTAGGATGTATAAATTATAAACAAACAGGAAACAATTCTGAACAGATTTGGATAGTATGAAGGAAAAATCAAAACAAAACAAGTAGTATTTGCTGACAGCTTGTTATGTGGCAGGGCTACAGTACTGGGGACTTCATGAAACAGACCAGAAAAGAAAAGGGGTGCCATAGTCTGAACCAGAATGTTTCCCAGAGACCCATGCGCTAAAGGTGAGGTTTCTAGTCCGCACACTGGGGTGCGGTAGAGCCGTTAGGAGGTAGGCCATGCTCCTGAAGGGGACTGTGGGTCCTGTCTCTTCCTCACCTCATTTCTTTGGAGAAAGAACCTCCTTGGCCAAACTTCTACCATGACGTTCTACCCCGAAGCAGTGATGTTGCACCCAAAGCAGCGAAGCTAAACGTGCATGGGCTGAAACACCCAACACTACGTGCCAGATCGCGTCCTCTGTGTATCTCAGATGTCTGCTACACTAATGAAAAGCCGACTACAAAGAGCAAAGAGAACAAAGCCCCTGGACACGGGCTACAGAGACAAGGAAATTTTGAAGCAAAAGCTAAGACAAGTGAGCAAATACATATAACCTGTCCCAAAGAGCTCAGTCTCTAGCACTTTGAAACCACTTCAAATAAAGCCTCAATGAGGGCAATAAACTCAGGCTTTTCATTTCACCTGATTTTGTCTTTTTCTTTTCTCATGCAATTAGTCTCTAGCACCTTGAAGATATTCTTCCTCAACTGTGCTAGGAAGCAGACTGGCTTGGAAAGCAAGCAGGGCTCCTCGACCTAAGAGCAATTGCTTCTTCAGAGGTGGTGGAAAGAGCAGCTGCTTTGAAAAGCCCCAAGTTTACTGAGGCACCCTAAAATGAACTCTCTCCAGTAGCTCCCTTTTTTGCTTCTTTAAAAACAAAGAAGGGGCTGCCAAGGGAACCCAGAAGCATGGTTATAATTAAAGTTTCTTTAGCATTCTCATTAGAAACCTGCTCCAGTGGTTTATGCCTCTGCAGTAAAACCGGAGTTGCTGTGCTGGCCCAGGGTCTCAGTAGGAGAGAACCCAAGAAACTAGCTTTGATCACAACAGTACATCACACATGGTGATGACTAGTCCATGAGAAGGAACATTCTCCACAAACAAAGGATTACAGTGGACCCTCAAGTTACGATTGGCCTGACATATGAATAACTTAATTAGGTTAAGTAGGTTAATGGAAGAGTCATCTGCCTCTGGTTATGTATAACATGTACCCAGGGAAACATCCAGATCTCAGCTGTATTGACTTACAACCACCTTGAGTTACAATCAAGTTGTAAGCCCTTGGGAACTGATTGAATTTGTAAGGCACTGTATTTCATAAACATGCTATGAATCACCTATGCATAAAGGAAAGGACTGGAACCCAAACAGAGCAGGAGGTGCACTTTGAGTAATTTTGGCAGGGGGTAGAGATGCAATCCTCCAGCCTGGAGCCAACCCAGAACAGGGACCTGCACACTGCAGCTTCCCAGAAACACAGGGAGCGCCTCTCTAACTTGAAAGAACCACACACATGTCCTAAGGAACTGTAGATTGAGGTACAAATTAACTGTACAGATATATACTACAATACTGCCACTCACCCACTAGTCCTGATGTCATTCAGATTTAATAGAAAAGCAAGACAATTCACCTCTAAATACCCAAAGCCACCGCCACTAATATAGCCTTCCCTCTGGCATGTAGTGTGTCAAATATTCAAATGTTTTACATATGTTTCACTGCTCAATCCTCAGATCAACCCTAAGAGGTAAGTACCATGAAGCTCACTTAGTAAGTGACAGGTCTTGAGTGAAACCCAGCCTGACACTTTGACTTCAGAGTCTACCTTCCTGTCACACCTTCAAAACCTTAGTCCGCCCTCTCCTCTCCCCCTTTCACTTCCTCTAAAGCTAAAATACTCTGTACCCAGAGCCGAAAGTGTTTAAATTGGTTTGGACAGGAGGGAACAGAGATTTAAATTATCTGAATAACTGTTTCAATTCACCACTATTAAATATTTAGTGAACATTTGCTATATGCCAATTTCTATGCCCAGAGGGATAGGAAAGAACTTCTAGATGGGACCAAGCAAAATCAAATTCTATGCTGTTCTAGGATCCCTTGACACCCCTTCATCCCTTTACTAAAAATTTTAACCATCTATTTAGGAGGATATATATGTATATATGCTTTTACATATACATATATATATATATATATATAATTTACATGTATATATATGTATATATGCTTTTGGAATTTAATGATAATTGTAGCCAAAAAAGGACCTGGGAGATCATCAAATCCAACATTCCTGTTTTAAGAATTGTGTCAAACAACCCCAGAGGACTGGCAAGACTTACCAGGATCACCTCATCCAGATCCCACCCCTGATCATGGGCGGTCTGAAGACAGCATGGGTGAATTTAGAACGTCCCCAGTGACATGGTAGAAAAGGATAGGAGTCCATCTTCGGACAGCTAGCTGTCATTTGTCATTCTTGGGAGAATACCTGTGAATATACGACAGTTTGGAAATACACTCCCCATCAAGAAGACCAGATGAAATGTTAGGGAAGTGGCGTGGGAGGGCGGGGTGATTAGAAAGGGCTCATTGGACCCAAGGACAGAAGCTTTGACCCAAAGAGCCAGACAGAGAGTATGTCCATCAAAAGACCCTCGGACTTGGAGCCTCAAGTGTATCCATCTGTTCCCTATGGTTTTAATTTTTCTGGCCCAGAACACCAGTACTATTCTCCAACTGCCTACTTGCATTTCTTTTACCACATCCAAACACAGGTCCTGGGCCCCTACCCTGAAGCCCTTTCTTGCCTTCTTCCATCACGGTTCATGGAGATCCCATCCATTTACTTATTCAGGTCAAAAATTCAGACATTTTCCGGTATGTAACAAATGTTTTAGCTGGCCTTTATCCCAGCTCCTGGGAGTTAAGCTACAAGTCCTTGGGATTTCTGAGTGATAGGAATGTCTTTGTTTTAATGTTGGGCCCCTCAAACCATGAAGCGACTTGTGGTGGGTTCCAAGATAATTTTTGCTTACTGAGGTGGGCCTGGTCACACTGGAAAGATCGGCCATCTGATTAGAGAGTTGGGATTTTGTGTCATTCGGAACCTGGAGTGGACAGGGACTGAGTCACATGGGCAGTGATTCAATTGACCAAACCTACATAATGAACCCCGAGTAAGCACTCCGGACACTGGCACTCTGGAAGCTTCGCTGGCTGGTGATATTGTGAGTGCTGTCAGCCATCATTGTCAGGAGGGCAAAGTTCCCCTAAGCGAAGAAGCTTTGCATTTACTCCTCTCAGTTATCAATCCATGCAGCTCTTCTAATTTGTATTATTTTGCTACAATAGAAATGTAATCATCAGTAAGTTGCACAAGTCTTTCTATCAAATTATCAAACTTGAGAGTAGTCATGAAACCTCCAAATTTGTACCCAGAAGTTGGTCCTGGAGACTCTCAAATTTAGAGCTGGCATCTAACGTGAAGATGGTCTTGTAATCATCTATAAAGTTCAGCCTCCCCCACATGTACCTGGATATCTCTGTTTTTCTTGCATTCTGATCCCTGTCTTCTAGGAAATCAAGTGATTCCTATTTTGCAATAGCTTCAGGATCTAATCACTTGCTACCATCTCCATTGCTTCTACTCTGGCCCAAGCCACATGAATTTTTGCATTCATTTCCTAACCACCCTCATTGCTCTCACTCTTGCCCCTTCATCTCCACTATTCCAAACACAGCATGTGGAGTGATCCTTGTAAAACATCACTGAGATGTCACTCTTCAGCTCGTACCCTCCAGTGGTGGTTCTATCCTACTCCAAGAAAAACGTTAAGTCTTTATGCTGGCCTTTCCAGATCTGATTCCTCCATCTCACTACCACTTTTCTCTAACTTCCTTTCCCACTACTTTCACTTCCTTGATTCTGCTCCAACACACCAGCCTTGCTTACCACATCTGTCTCATCCCAGGGCTTTCTTGCCTCCCTAGGGGTCTACCTGGATCTTTCCCTAGATGCCTTCATGGCTCATTCATCACCAACTTTTAGTTCTTTCCTCGGATGTCCCTGTCTCAGTGAACCCTTGCTGACCACCCTCTTTAAATTTAACTTCCATGCTTTTCTTTTCCCTTTAGCATCAACTGCCATTTGGCATGTTTTATATAGAGCATTAATTTCCTTAGCCCCTTTCCCCACCAACTAGACAATAAACTCTATGACGACAGAGGTGATCATTTTTCTCTCGATATGTAGAACAACACTTGCCATTTAATGATCCCTTGCGAATATAAATATGAGTTCCTGTTGACCAAGTAAATGGATGAGTACAATCTAGGCTCTCCTTCATTGTTGGCGGGAGTGTAAAATGGCATAAGAACTTCGGAAGGCAGTTTGGCTATTAACCAACTATGTATGGGCTGATCATATATGCATCATAGGACCCGGAAATCCCACTCCTAGCCGTTTATTCAAGTAAACTGAAATCTATGTTCACAGAAAATCTTATACATAAATGTGTTAGCTGTTTTATTTATAATTGTATTAAACTAGAAACAACCAAGAATCCTCTGTTGTAACATTCCTATCTGTTGTGAATGTGCTGATCTGTGGGTACTTATGCTGAGGTCTACATAACAGATGTGTTTCTCATTCTACATTCCCTTTATAGATTTTTCAAATTGGAGAGTGAATTTGTCTACTTCCATCTGTACAGGGCAATGGTGTGAGTCCTTTTCTGAATGACATATGCACTCTCATGTTGACAATACCAACCAGACAGTACATGCACTTAGGTGCCAATACCAAAACAAGCTTTCCCTTTCCACAGTCTCTTGACCTTCTTTGGCAATTTCTTAACTTGGTGTCTGGCCCTGCAGTCTCAACACAACATAGTTATGTGGCTTTAAATCACTGATTAGTATGCCCCAGTGAATCACAAGTCCTGCCTGGTCCATTTTCCATTCTACTCATAGGGAAACAGGGCCTGAGTACTTGGTTGATGTTACACAGCCGTCAATGGCATTCTGGAGCCCTGGGGGTCATCCTAAGAGGGCCAAGCCATCAGCTATGTGTGTGCACACAGGTACAGTGGACAAACCCTTACAAACTCAATTGGTTCCTTAGGACTGGTGGTAACCCAAGTTGGTTGTAAGTCAATACAGCTGAGATCTGAAAGTGCACCTGGGTACACTGTACCGATAAGAGGCAGATAAATCTTGCATTAATCTCATTAACCCAAATTGTTCGTATGTCAGGCCAGTCATAACTTGAGGGCCCACCATACCTTCAACCTCACTTGTTCTGCTTTCTCATTGTTTCTAAACCTTCTTATCCTTATTCCTTAGATTCTTCTTCTTAATCTAGTAATAAACCAGATCAAACTAGGAGCTAGAAAGCGCTAGCCATGAAATCCAGAGAGTAGCCAATATGGTTTAAATTTCACCTTTCAGTATTTTTGCTGGGCTCTTTGTTCCTCAGTAGATGCAATTTTTTGCTTGGTTTTGACCAAATTCTACACTGAGTCAACAGATAAACAGTAAACTCAGTATGTAGTTTAGTTCTTTATATGACAAAAAGGGGGAGCAGCTTAATTTGTACAAAGGCATATTTGTGGCTAAAATTAATTTTAAATACAGCTAGCATTTGCATAGGGATCTCTGAGAAATAAAACTAAGGCATGTCTATGTTTTTCTTCCACATATCAAATTACTATGCCTCTCTACCTTACTCTTCCTTTAACAAAACAAACACCCTAAGATATAGTGCTGCCCCATGTCCTGAAGCAGTAGGCAGTAAAGGAAGACATTCCTTCAAGTTAAATGCAATTTTAATCTTTATGTGTTTTACATTTAGATCAACTGGACGGTCACTTTTATTTGGGAAATACTGATAGCTTGAGCAGAAAACAAAATATAAAACCAAATAGGAATTCATTAATGCTCTTCCAGTGAGAGAAGCTAAAGAAAAAGCCCCACAAACCAGCTGCTTCCAGAAACAGAGGCCACTTCTCCAGGCCACTGTGGCACACACAGCCCTGACTCTTTGATGTGCTTGAGTATGCAAGCGATCTCAGCTTGGGATAAGACATCTGAGCTGGAACTCAAAGAGGAGCACAGTGCCTATTAGTTCAAATGAAATTAGCTTAAAGGATATGAAAATTTTATCAGATACATAAAATTAATTGAAATTACATCTCTGCCTAGAAGATATGCACATGGAAAAAAAGACCTGCTACAATGTGACAATTAAAATCTCATTATGTATCCCATCCCCAGTGATCTATGGGAGACTTGAGGGGAGTAGAAGGGGAGCTGAGCCTCTTGGCTCAGCAGCGGATGTGGAGGAAACTGGTTGCCAGGTAACCGCTTAGTAACCAAGGAGGCAGAGGGGCAGTCGGGGGAACACTTGCCAGAAAGGCCACCTCCAGGCAATCGTCACAGACACCAGCCCCATGATTTCTTACCTAGACCTCCTAATATACGATCACGGGAAAGGTGAAAGGTTCCCGGTCACTCAGTTTGCCTTCTACTACCCCAAATGATTGATCTGAGAGATTTAAAACATTCCTCCATGTGAGCAACGAGTTGCTCCATCTTGCACAGAGTCTGTGTTGGATAAGGTAAAGCTGAAGCAGGAATGCATCAGCTTGCTCTTGGGTCATTTTTGCTTGGTTCTATCTTTCCACATGAGGCTAACTGTATTTTTCAAAGATAGCTGCAAAACTATCTCCCATCCCACATGGCCTTCTATGGCGCGACTTTGCCACACCTACATACAGAGATGAAGTTCAATCCTTCACTTAGTGTGGCTGAGCTTGAACTGAGCTAACACTAGCGTATGGCATTGGTGACACTGTGTGACCTCCAGGGTCAGGTCATAAAAGATGCCAAAACACTCCTCTACTGAAGGGTTGCAGGTGGAGGTGGGGCCAGCCCCAAAGACCTTTAATCCACACACTGCTAGCTACTGCCTGCCTTTTGAATACGGTCCCCTTCGCCTATCACAACTGCCAACACTTCTCCCTCTCTCTCCCGTTTCGCTCCTCTCCAGTTGTTTTCATAGGCTACACCTCGAAGCTGGCAACAGGATGGACACCAAGACTGCAGACTTTGTAAGCTAGCCCAAATCCCACAGACTTAGGAAAGCTTGTTTTCATTCATTCCTCCTGACTGTCATAATTATCTGCTCTTTACTTTCCATCACAGGAAGTATGTGGCCAGGGGAAAAAATTTATTTTTATGTTAAAGACAAACCTAAACAGAAATGTAAAGAGCTTTACAGCTTTGCAAATATTTTACTATAATTGAAAGCTAACTGATCCAAATAAGTAGCCTTCTATACAGGGTCCTAACCCTAACACTTATCCCAGCTTCAAAAGGCTGCTACACATTCTGTACAGGATACAGAACAGTATCCTGGTTCTTGGCCTATTAGGATAGCCAAAAATAACAGAGAAAACAGAGACAAAGAGCCACAGACTTCCTGATGTGCCATAGAAGGTTGTTTTCTATGCCTTATATTTGTTTGGAGGCACTTTTTGCAAATGAAAATATTTTTAAAAAATAAATATTAATTCATTCTGCTTCAGCAAGTGTAGAACTGGTGGAAGGGTACAATGATGATGATAGATTAGAATTGTCTTAGACCAACCTAAGGTCTCCTAAACCAAAGCTTTTAAACGTAGTTCCCACCAGAGGACTTAAAAGAAAAATAACTGTTCAAGCATATCTCCAATTTTTAACATGTTCCCACCGGCTTGAGCCACAGGGGTAATCGCATGGCTGTGCTACCGAGCAGTTTGTCCCACCCAATGGGACTTTTCCGTGCTGCCAGATGGGACGGTCATGCATGTACCCCCAGTGGTTCAGAACCTCCAGATACGCAAATTCTGGCCCCATCAGCTATCCAGATTCAATATAAAACTTCCTTTTAAAACACTTCCAGAGATGCCCAAATTTTAAAACCCCACTTTCTATTTCCTCCAGTTTATGATGCACTGTCCTCCTGATGGCATTAACTTGAAAGAAAATCTACAGCATCAAAATAACCACTCTTCCCTGAAGAAGTTGGAAATATTACTGAAAGTCATTTTGAAGCCAGGCAAAGGAAGAAACAAATCAAGAATCCCATAAAGTGGGCACACATCTACAATTCCAGCCAGCACCGTGTCCATGGGCAGACCCAGCGCTCTGGGCACCAGGCAGTAAATGTCTGAGTAAATCTCCCTAGAATATGTCCAATTATAGGCTTGAAGGCTATCATCTTCCGGTTTAAATATAACTGCGATGCTCAGCAGGCCCACTTATGCTAGCGGCTTTGCTACCAAAACAAGCTCTCAGAAGTCTATCCAGGAAGGAAGGAGTCTAGGTCACTAAGTTGTTCAAAGCTGTACAGGGTGTCCCGGAAGTTCCCTAAGTTTGCAACTACTGTGGGAAATCCTTGGGGCACCACCGGGGGTCAAAGCAGACTTTGTGGGCCGTACCATGGACTCCTTCTGGGAAAGGCCCGCTAGGATCAGGGTGGAGAGCACTCTGCCGAAGCAGCAAGCCTTTCCAGAGTCAGAAGCCCTAGTGTGCCTGCTGCCCCGAGACCATTTCACAACAGCCTCGCTGAATAAGGCCAGACACAGGGTGTGCCTGCCGGAGTGCTGCCTTCGGGATCGCCAGCACGCGGCTCTCCTACAAACACTATGAACACTGCACGCGGAAAGATCTAAATTCTTCTTTCCTGTCTTCGTCTTTTTCTTTTAATGTGGGGAGAGAAGCAAGGCTATGTTACCGTCTTTCTCTGATGAACACCAAAGGATCCCACATCAGTGCTATTTTTAAATCAATTTTATTGATATATTTAATGTGTACAATTTAATGACATTCACTGTTCAAAAGTTGCACCTTTACATAATCAGCTTGGTTCTTATTTTTTCCCCATTCCCCTGCCCTCCCTTCAACCCCTCCCTCTCTCCCTCCCTATCTGCAGACTTTGTTTCCATTAGTTTTCATCTTCTCAAATTAATTCCATTCCCCTTTTCCCCCTACCCCTCCCATGTCCCCTTCCTCTTTCACATTATCTATTGTACCTTTTAGTCCTCATTTACACTTTCAGTTTCTTACACTAGAGAAACTATTTAGTATGTACATATGTGTGTCCTATTTATATCACTTAAGAATATTGCCTCAATGAGCATCCGTTTGGCTATAAATGTCTCTAAGTTCTCATTTTTATGGCTGAGTAGTATTCCATTTTATTTAAAAAAAAACCCACATTTTCTTTATCCAGTCTTCTATTGATGGGCAATTGGGCTGCTTCCAAATTTTAGCTATTGAACTGGGGATTTAGCTCAGTGGTTCTGTGCCTGCCTCACAAGAACAAGGTCCTGAGTTCGATCCCTGGTACCAAAAGCAAAACAAAACAAAACAAAAAAACAAGCTTTAATTAATAGAAATTGTGTTGCTATGAACATGGGTGCACATATATCACTGTGGTATGATTCTTTTCATTCTTCTTTTTTTATTATTCTTTTAATTCTTTAGGGAAGATACCCAGCGGGGAATAGCTGGGTCAAATGGGACTTCCAATCCTAGTTAAATGAGGTATCTCCATATTGATTTCCACAGTGGTTGCACCAAGCTGCGCTCCCACCAGCAGTGGAGCAGGGTTCCGCTTTCCCCACAGCCCTGTGAGCATTTGTTATTCACTGATTTCGTGAAAGGAGACATTCTTCTGGGGCGAGGGCATCTCAGCATTGTTTTCATTTGCATTTCTCAAATAACCCCTCATGTTGAACAGTTTTTCAAATGTTTATTTGCTTTTTCTACTTCTTTGTCTGAAAAATGTCTGCTCATTTCAGATGCCCATGTTTGGATTGGGTCTTTAAGTTTGGGAGATCTGATTTTTTAAAGTTCTTTATATACTCCAGATAGTAGACCTTTGCCTGAGAAACAGCTGGTGAAAATTTTTTCCCACATTGTGGGTTGTGTCTTCACACTGTTGGGCACTCTTGCTGTGCAGAAACTTTTTAATAAGACATCCCACTTGTTGATTCTTTCTGCTAGCTCATGGGCAGCTGAGGTTTTGTTCATCAAACCTTCTCCTATACCAGTGTCTTAACAGGTTCTACCTAACCTCTCCTCCAGCCAGTTAAGTGTTTCGGTTTTAACATTTAGATCTTTAAACCATTTTGATTTTAGTTTAGTGCATGGTGAGGAGATGTAGGTCTAGTTTTAATCTTTGACAAGTTGAAACCTGGTTTTTCCAGCACCATTTATTACAGAGGCTAACATTCCTCCAGTGAGGGTGTTTGGTTCCTTTGTCACAGATGAGGTGTCTGGACTTGTTTCTGCATCTTCTAATCTGTTCCACTGATCCTCAGGTCTGTTTCTTTGCCAGTACCAACCATGTCTTTTTTTTTTTTTTAATCACAGTATCTTTGTAGTTCAGTTTCAAGTTAGGGATTGCGATGCCCCCTAACTTCTCTTGCTTCAAATTGCTTTTCCTATTCTAGGTCTCTTCTTGTTCCAAATGAATTTTTGGATTGTTTTCTCAAGGTCTATGAAGTATGCTGCTGGGATATCAATTGGGGTTGCACTGAATCTATATAGCAGTTTTGGAAGTATGGCCATTTTCACTATGTTGATTCTTCCTACCCAGGAGCAAGGGATGACTTTCCATTTTCTGATATCCTCTTCAATCTCTTTCAGAGTGCCATAGTTTTCAGAATAGAGGTCTTTGATTTCTTTTGTTAGGTTGATTCCTAGGCATTTCAATTTTTTGGACGCTATTTGTGAAAGCAATTGATTGCTACATTTCTCTCTCTTAGTGAGTCTGTTTTCCTTGTACAGGAAAGCTATTAAATTTTTGTGTGTTGACCTTGTATCCAGCTACTTTACTGAATTTGGTTATTTAGTCTACAAGACTTTTGGTGGAGTTCTTGGCATTTTCTTATTTTAGAGTATCATGTCATCTGCAAATAAGGACAATTTGACTTCTTCCTTTCCTATCTTTATTCCATTTCTCCCCCCACCTTTATTGAGTTTATTGGTACATTCTAGGTATACAATACGGTTACTTACATTCATTACTGGGATCTTGCACCTTTACATAACAGGTCTTGGTTCTCATTTTTTCCCCTAGTCTCTGCCCTCCCTTCACCTCCTCCCTCCCCTCCCCATTTACAAACACTTTATTTCTGTTTTTTTCATTTTCTCATATTTTTTCCTTTTCCCTTATTCCATTTCCCCTACCCTTCCCACTTTCCCTACACCTTTAGCCCTTTTCTTCCTATTTCACATTGTTAATTATCCCATTAGGATCTTGTGTACTATTGTAGTTTTTCACACCAGAGAAACTATTCAGAATTTACACGTGTAACTTATTGATTTCACTTGAGTACATCCTGAAAATGTATCCATTTTCCTATGTTTATTCCATTTCTTTCTCTTATCTAATTGCTCTGACTAATGTTTCCAAAACTATATTGAACAGGAGTGGTGATAGTGGACATCCTTGTCTTGTTCCTGATTTTAGTATGAAGGATTTCTTTTGACCATTTAGTATGATATTGACTGTTGGTTGAGGCAGAGACCATCTATTCCAATTTTCTGTAGGGTTTTTTTTTTATCATGAATGTGTGTTGGATTTTGTCAAATGCTTTTTCTGCAGCTATTGAAATGATCATATGGCTTTTACCTTGGCTGTATTAACATAGTGTATTACATTTATTAATTTGTGTATGTTGAGCCATCCCTGAATCCCCGAGATGAATCCTGCTTGGTCAGGGTGTATGATCTTCTTGATGATTTTCTGCATTCTATTTGCCAGTATCTTATTAAGGATTTAGCCAACCTCATTTTAAAAAAGGTAGGGGGAGAGAAGGCCTAAATCCATGCAATTAGGAATGAAAAGGGTGAAATTACAATAGACCCAGCAGAAATCCAGAGGATCATCAAAACCTACATTGAGAACCTATATGCCAATACGATGGAAAATACAGAATAAATGGATAGATTCCTAGATTCATAGGAATTACTGAAGTTGAACAAATATGACTTAAAAATTCTAAATGACCCAATATCAATCAATGAAATTGAAAATGGAATTAAAAACTTACCAACTAAGAAAAGCCCAGGCCCTGATGGCTTCACTGCTAAATTCTACAAGACATTTAGAGAGAACTACTGCCACTACTGTTTAAACTCTTCAATGAAATTGAAAGGGAAGCAATACTACCAAATTCATTCCTGGAAGCAAGCATCACCTTGATCCCCAAAGCAGAGAAAGACCCAACCCAAAAAGAGAACTATAGATTAATATCACTAATGAACATAGATGCAAAAATCCTTAATAGTGCTATTAACATATGCATTACTTCCCCACCAGCTCCAGCAGCCCCAAATCAGAAAATACTAATGGGTGTGTTCAGGAAGTTCTTGCAGAGGAATTGGTCACCCCAAGAGTATTAAAAACCCCATCAAGAAGCCCAATTGCTGTGAGTTGTTTCCTCTTTCTTCGCCACCCAAAATAAAAGCAACCCAAGGCCAACACAGGGGCTCCAGTCCTGTGGGTACAGCAGTGCCAGGAAGGTAGCACCAAAAACACAGTCTGAACCCCTTTCCACATGCAGCTGCAGGAGGAGCCAGTTAGAAAGCATCTGGGCCTGCGTCCTACTCTAGCCCACTGTGCGGGACAGGCTGTTCTGGCCTATGCAGAAGGTCCCTGGGTTCCCTGGAGCCCTAGGGAGGATGGAAGAGAAGGCGGTCATCCTCAGAGTGGGTAGAGCAGAGGAGGGAGTTTAGGGGCTGTTTGCTACACAGTAACCTTGCACCCTGGCTAGGTCGGCCTGTGTGGGTGGCTGCAGAGAAAGCTGCCTTCTGGAGAGTTAGTGGGATCAGTGTGTGAGTGCATCTCACATCAGTAGAGGGAAATCTATCCCTGAATTTTGATGAATGTGGGTGGAAGGATCAGGAACCAGCACAAGGACAGGGAGCAGACAGCAAGAGGAGTCTCTCCGCCAATGGGTGGAGCAGAGCCCCAAAATTCCTGGCCAGCAGCTAGAATGAAGATTGGAGAAGGCCCATGGGATAGGCACCCCGGGGAGCCTAGTGGGGTCTGGAGTGATGGGTCTGCCCTCCAAGTCACCACAGAGACCCCCACAGTTGCAGGAGTGGAAAGGGGGGTGGTAGGGATGGGGGTTATTATGCTAAATAAGCAGCACAGCCCTTGAAGGTCTAGGGAGCACCTGGGAGATACTGTTACCCCAGCCCCTTGTCCTTTTACGTTTCACAACAGCCATGAGATGAGCAGCTTTCCCGGCTACACACTGCACCACTGTATACTTACTGTGCTGCTACAGGACCAAAGCGACTGCCCAACCCACCATGGACTCAGCCCATTTGTCCAAATATAATTTTTCCTTTATCAAGTTGATTTACTCAGGTATTTTGTCACAGTGATGAAAAGCTGACTAGCAAAGGATGCCATAAAGACATTAACCTCAATGGCTAGGTTGGTTAGTGTTTTTGCAATAGTCTCTTTTAAAAATAAACATTCCCAATTTAGGGAAAGCTGGCAAGATTTTGAGGAGTGTGCATATGTCGGGAGGGAATTATATAGGGAAAAGTATTTGCTGGCAGAAAAGTCAAGCAGTTTTAAAACATCTTGACCCACAAATTCATGACACATTATTGCTTAGCAAATAAGCACATGGTACACCAGAATCCACCTCATTGGTACCATTTCTACTACTCGTGAAGAACGTTGTCTATTCAATTTCTTTTTCTTCACATTTGTGAATCACTAAAAGATTTTGGCAACTCACTAACGGGTTGTAAAGCACAGTTTGAAAAGTACTGCTTTGACCAGGGGAAGGGATTAGGTCAGAGTAGGTGTGGAAGGGAGAATGGGACTGGTCCAGGAAAGTGATGCAGCCAGGAAGAGCAAGGAGGTCCCATCTGCATGACCCGCATGGGGGTTCCCAGTGACCCTCAGAGATGCTCAGTTAACTTAACCTTTACTAGCCCTGCTGATCCCTTAGACTCTGAGGGAGGGCTGGCCAAATCTTGCCACTTGTTCTATATATCCCTACTTTTACTGTCAGCTGGAGAAAAGAGCCGGCAAATATTCATCTAGTCCCTGAATGACTCTGACAGTCAGCATCATGTAGAATGGAACTAAAATCTGCCTGAAAGCCAAGTTGCAAATCACATATGAATTGTATTATATTATCTAAATTCTTCTCCCATATAATCATGACTGGAGGCAGTAATTCACCAGTCACAGTCTGTTCTCAGGCAAGAACAGAGGCTTACTAATAACATATAGCACAGTCTCTTACTTGCAAGTGCCCACCCCCCCAGCATTCTTGGCAGGCATTTGGGGTGATAAACAGGCCTGCTCCTCCCACTGATCACCTGTAACTGTGACTCACAGCCCAGACCCCAGACATGGCCACCTGCAGATGATATGTAAGAGGCCCCAGGCCAGACAGCTGGCGACATCCCCAGCACACCTGTCACTTAATCACCCTGCTCAGATGTCTGCCAGGTGACTCTAGAAGCATCATGGAAAGCCAATCAGCAGCTTGTTTCTCAACCACGGAGCATCTGCCTTAAGTAGTTTGAGAGAGAGAGAGAGAGAGAGAGAGAGAGAGTGTGAGTGTGTGTGTGTGTGTGTGTGTGTGTGTGTTGCTAACAGCTGCAATAAACATCACCACAGTTATATGAAACCTCAGCTAAGTGGAGCTTTTCCCACATTCTTTCTTATTTAGATAACTACTCACCAAATGAATCACACCCACTGGAAGATGGGCCCGGAGAGTACCATACTTCATTAGACATTTAATAAAGGATTCTTGGTGCTGATAATTCCTTCCCTGAAGAAGGTGGCTGTGAAAGTCAATTTGGCTTCTTTAAATATCCCCAGCCACACCCCCAGACCCCATTCTTCCAATTTTCCTAAGAGTCGATCCATCTCTCACGGGTTTGAGCTAATGGCCTTACTTGCTATTAATTCCAGTTGTGTTTTCCCAGGAATACTGGGAGTCAAGTGCTAGGGCGTGAGAAGTCAGTGTCAACTTCATATCGGATGCTACATTTTTGTTCTGAAATGAAGAGCAATAGAGAAATTAGGGGAACAGCTATGAAAAAATATGGTGAGGTTACCAGGCAAAGAGAACATTTTTGTTCTCAATAATTTTTAAAAGTATCTGTAAAACCTCCGAGATTAGCACATGGATTCTGAACCACTGGACCTATTAGATGTTTTGCTAAATTTAACTAACATTATCTCTCTTTCTGCTTCTTTCCCCCCACAGAAGAAATCACTACACTTCTACATAATCTTATGAAGTTTCCTGAGTATTTTGTAAATAGAAATAATTCCCTGTTGAGGATTAAAAGGTTTCCTGCCAACTGGCCTTTCTTGCTCTGGTTTCCTGGTCTCTTGCTAAATCAAAGTGATTTAACAAAATAAAGCCCATGGTGAGAAAGTCCCTGCAAAACTAAGTCTTCATAAAAATCACTCTGCTCAGAGGTTTTTCCAACCAGTGTCACCTTTCTGGACCCTTCATTATTAATGCCACAATAATAATTTTTGTTAATGTTAATGTTATTTTTTAGTCTTTATACTATTTTAAAGAAGTCAGTTTGGATGCTAATTTTCAATATATATGAGCAGAAAGAATAGTTATGAAACTGGAGTTGAATTCCACCCAGTGCACTTGGTTCCAATACCTGGCTTGGGACACAGTTGAACTCCTCTGCGACTAAGGTTCATACTTGCTATATCACAGCCAGTGAATGTAAGTACGTTGGTTAAAAGTGTATGAGTAAACACACTTTCACCTTCTCAAGGCAGCATTTCTGACCCACAATCAGAAATATGCAGTGATAAAGTCAGTTAACAACTCCCAGCCACTAACACTTTCTAAATGTCCTTACAACTAATAAAATGTTTTTTTTTGTTGTTGTTGTTTGTTTTGTTTTTTTGGTACTGGGAACTGAACTCAAGGCCTCACCTTGCAAGGTAGGAGCTCTGCCTGCTGAGCTACATTCCCAACCCTGTGACTGATAAAATGTACCTGTATCACTGAAAGGAAATGTTTCCCATGATGAGAAAACCCTCAGGTCTAGAAGTAAAGCCAATCCCAAGTCCAATAACAGCAAACATTTAGTGAGTGCTAGGCACTAGGTACCTACCGAATTCTTAAAAGCCTGAGATTTCACTTCCATTTCACATGAGAAACTGTCAGAGATGTCACTCAAGTGTCATAAAGCTATATGGATAATAAGTTTAACCAGGATTCAAAGCTCCAAATTTATCTTTAAAACCCATATTCACAATTGTTTTGCTAATATTCCTCTTGTACAATTCATGATTTCCAAGAGCTCTGGGTTTTAACAAAAGTAAATTTTCCTTTTCACCTAAAGATAAATGAAGCTGATGTTTCAGTAGCAGACCAGAACTTTAGGTATTTTACCACCAATTATCCCAATACTGTATAATCCTTTGGTTTTTTTTCCCATGGATAAGTCTGATACTTCACTCCCCTTTCAGAACCTTGAATATAAACATTTAAGAAAAAACTAAGAAAGAAAATGTGCTTCATGCAAAATACGTATTATTTCACAATGAATTGGAAGAGAAAATTATATTAAAATTATATCAATTATATAATTTTTCAACAGATTACAAAATGAAAGTTTGCTCAGAAATACTGCAAAAAAAATCAATTTTAGTTAAATAAATTTGGCAGGATCTTCCTCATGTGGTTGAAATCTCTGCCCAAACCTAGGAACTAATAGCAAAATATGTGAAGCAAAAAGTGGACAGAATGAAAATGGAGAAATGGTCAAATCCACAGTCCTAATTAGATGCCAACACCTCTCTCTCTCTCAACAATTAATAGAACAACGAAGCAGAAAATCAACAAGAATATTAAAACTTTTAATAATATCATCAACCTACAGGATCTAAAAAAAATTTACAAAGCATTCTACACAGCAGCAGATACACACCCCCACCACCAACTTCCATTACAGAACACACTGGTCCATATCCTGGCCAACAAAAGCAAATCTTGAAAAATATAAAAGGAATGCAGGAAGTGAAAGTGAAAACAAAAACAATAGAAAAGGAAACAAAAAGGTATTTCTTTCAAAAGATTGACAAACTTGATGAATCTCTAGGAAGTTAAAGAAAAAAAAAAAAGAGGGAAGACACAAATTACCATTATCAGAAATGAAACAGGAGCTCTTACTGAAGACTCTACAGATACCAAAAAGCTATGCAGAGAAAACTACAAACAACTCTACACAATACATTGGAAACTTAGAAATACAAACTCCCACCAGTCACTCAAAAGGAAATATATTGTTTTAAAAGCCCTAAAACTATTGAGGAAACCTGTAATTTAAAATCCACCCCTGCCAAGTCTGCAAGCCCAAAGTATTTCACTAGACAATTCTACTAAATGTTTAATGAAGAGTTAATAGCAATGCTACACAATCTCTTCAGAAAAGAGAAAGAACATTTCTGTTTATTGTGTATTGTTAGCATTACCCTGATACTACAAAGAGAGTAACCACCTCTCCAAAAGATTAGCAAATATAATTCAACTACATAGTAAAAGAATTAAACACTAGAAAAAAGTAGAGTAAGGCTTATTCCAGGAAAGCAAAGCTGGTCCCATATGTGAATGTCAATCAATATAATCCATCATGTTAAAGGCTAACGAAGAAAAACTGTAATCAAATCTATTGATGTAGAAAAAGTGGAAAAAATTCAACACCCACTTATAAGACATACAGGAGAGTTTCCTCAGTGTGTTAAAAGAGAATCTGTGGTTAACATTCTACTTAATGGCAAAACTCAATGTTTTCCTTTTAAACTTGGGAACAAAGCAAGAATTTTCCTTCTTACCACTTTATATAGTGCTGGGAGTTCTCATCAGGACAATAGGGAAGAAAAAGAAATTAAAAACATACAGATTGGAAATAAAAAACTGGCCATATTTGCAGATGACACGATATCCTATTGAAGTGAGTGAGTTAACCACAAACATCCCCCCAGCCTGCTCCTGAACTATACCCCTTTTCCTCCCTGAACTGCTTGTTCAAAGTGATTTTAACCAGCACATAGCTTACCTTGTGGTTAAGAACAAAGGAGCAGACATTTTATACTGTGGCCCTCACCATACAGATAGGAATTTCCTGCCAGATGCAAAAAACTGGACTCTAATCTAACTTCTGCACCCATGCTTGCTCATATAGGAGCTCCTGACAGTCTATTGTGTGGTTTTTCCCTTTAAAAACTGGGCTTGGATGCTTGATACGTACCAAGGAAGAGGGGAACATGAGCTCGTCTTTGGTTGCTGGCTACTGAAAAAACTCGTTTAATTTGGACATTTTTGTGGCATAATTTTTTTCATTGAGATGGCTATAACACTATTAGAAGATACACAGGAATCTATAAGACAGAAATACAGAATTAATGAGTTCAGCAAGATCACAGGATATAAGATCAATTCATAAAAATCCATTGTGTTTCTACATGTAGAAATCAAAATGTAAAAGATTTCCCACTTAATCACTTAAAGAAATTCAATATTTGTATGTCAGTCTAACAAGACATGTATAATACTTATATGCTACAAACTATTCAGTTCTGGAAAGGAAATCAAAGATTTCAATAAGTGGAGAGTTATATCACTTTCATGGATTGGAAAACTAAAAAAAAAATACATATCAATTGTCCTCAAATTCATGTACATAGTTAAGGCAATTCATCTCAAATCTACTGTAAGAGGTTTTTTTGATACAGGCAAGATTGCAGTAATATTTATATAGAAAATCAAAGGAATTCAACTATCTAAAACAATTCTGTAAAGGAATAACATGGGAGGAAGTCAGCTACCTCATTTGGAAACTTAGATAGCTTCAATCATCAAGAATATGACATTCCAAAAGGTATAATCACATAGCTGAATGCAACACAAAGGAGAAAACAGCTACAGACCCAAACATGTATGACCAACTGATTTTTGGTAAAGGTGCAAAAACAATTCAATGGAATAAAGATAGCCTTTTCAGCAAATGGTACTGGGGAATCAGATATTACAAACTAAACAGCAAAAACAAACATTGACCTAAATGACATATCTTATATAAAATTAACTAAAAAAACCATAACATATAAACTATTAAATTTTAGAAAATATAGACTAACACTTTGGGAACTAAGGGCTGGGCTTATCCTTAATATTAAATGTCTTCCATCAAGATCTCAAACTTTTGCTCTGTGAAAAACTTTAAGAGGATGAAAAAACAAGCAAAAGTTTGAAGAAAATATTTTCAAATCACATATCGAGTAAAAGACCAACATCTATAATAATATATGAACAACTCAGAACTTGATAGTAATGAAACAAAAGTCTTATAGAAAGTTAACAAAAGACACTGCATAGACTACTTGGGCTGCTACAAAAATACCATAGGCTGGGTACCTTATAAACAATAGAATTTTATTTCTTGCACTTCTGGAGGCTGGAAAGTCCAAGATTAAATTTTTGGCAGATTCAATGCCTAGTGAGGGCTAATTCCTACTTTGAGAAGACTGTCCTCTCATTGTGCCCTCACACAGCAGAGGATCTTGTATAAAGCAGTAACCCCATTCTTAAGGGGCCACCCTCAGGTCCTAATCACCTCCCAAACACTCCACTTTCTAATCCATCACCTTAAGATTTACAATTTGTAATAACTAAAACTTGGAACAACCCAACTGCCCATCAACTAGAGACTACATAAAGAAAATGTGAGGTTTTTAAAAATAAAATGGAGTACTACTCAGCCATAAAGAATGAGAATCTAGAGACATTATTTATAGCTAAAGGAAGCCCATAGATTGAGGCCATACTCCTAAGTGAAATTAATAGGATACACATGTAAATACCAAATATCTTCTCTGGTGTGAGAAACTGAAAGTGTAAATAAGGATTAAAAGGTATAATAGATAATGTGAAATAGGAAGAAAAGGGACAAAGGGGAAGGGGAAGAAGGAGGAGTAGGGGAAAGGAAAGGAATAAATATGAGAAAAGGAAACAATACAAACAATTTCTTTGTAAATTGGGAAGGGTGGAGGGGTTGAAGAGGGAGCAGGGGAATGGGGAAAAAATAAGAATCAAGATACATCATGTAAAGTACAAATTCCCAATGATGAATATGACCATATTGTGTACCTAAAATGTACCAGGAAAATTAATGCAAAAAAAGATTTTAACATGTGCACACAAACATTCAGATCACAGTAGGTGTGATAAGACATTTCACTGATGATGCATGGATAATAAATAAGGCCAAAAGCTCAATAACACTCATCCTTGTGGAAATTCAAATTAGAACCATCATGGGCTACCACGGCATACCTACCAGTGACAACAACAAATGCTAGGCACGTTGCAGGAATCCTGATCGCTTACACATTGCCGACATGGCTGTCAAGTGGTATGACCACTCTGGAAAACAGCTGGACAGTTTCTTTATACACTAAATGTACAACTAAAATATGACCCTCAATTATGTATTCATCCCAGAGAAAGGCAAAGCTACATCAAACACATGCATATTTATAATATTTACAGCATTTATAGCAGCTTTATTCACTCTAGACACAAACTAGAAATAACTCCAAAGTCCTTCACTGAGTACTATTCAGCAATAGAAAGGGACTCACCTAATATACACACAACAAGATGAGGTACTAGAGAACAATGCCAAGACAATCCTAATTGTGATGTTTTATGATAATTTTGGGGCAGGTACCATGTATAAAACTTGGGACCTTGTGCTTGCCAGGTAGGCAGAGGAACCACTGAGCTAAATCCGCAGGTCTTTTATCATAATTTTGGATGATATTATCATGGACAGAAAGTAAGTAAAGAGTATGAGGGATCTCCATTATTTCTTACAACTCACATGAGTCTGTACTTTTCTTTAAAAGTTTAATTAAAAAACACAAGTGAGTGTTTGATTGCAGGATAAAGGAGAAATTTTAAGCATAAAACCAGAAATCACAAGTGAAAAAACTGATAGCTCTACCTGTAAATCCTTTAACACTATTTTAGGTCTTTAATAAAAACTACCATAAATTATTCAATAGAATAGTATGCTGTCATAAAAAGTATAAGGAAGCTATTTATATACTGATATAAAATGAATGCTGAAATAAAAAAATGTGTAGAGGAGTACAAATATCACTTTGTCATTTGTGTAAAAAAATACAGAAATGTAAGAATATGTAGTGTGTAGAAGGAAATCAATATATACAAAATAAATTGACAGCTAAGGTGCTTTCAGAAGGGCAGCTCAGTCACAGGACAGCATGACTGGAGAGGAGATGTGTGGGAGAAGTTCAAGCCTGCCTGGGCCAGGTGTGCTGCACTTCTGTCTCCTGACCATGCTAAGGCTGAGCAAGCTTGCCTAAATGTGTAGACAGTGGGTCTAACAGGCTACACCTCTGCCCTCGTCCATGACTCCTTTCCCTTGCCCAAGAAAAATCACCCCACCATATGTCTAGCCAATAAGATATCGCCCAGTGTTCTCCACTTATATATGGATCTGCATAACCTATAAGAAAGTGCCATGTAATTAAATGCTCCTCCCATGCTCCTCCCCCATGGTTGTCCACATATAAGCTATATAAGCCTGTGCATTCCCTAAATAAAGCGGAAGCATTCCAGACACCTCCCCCGAGTGTGCCTGGTGATTCCCAGCCTTATCCTTCCAGTCCGAGCTCCCGAACCAAACTCCGCAGACCAAACAGCGGACGATGACAGATATACTTTATTATCCTAGTATTTGGCAAGTCTTAAACTTGCAAATCCATTACCACTCACAATATACATTGTTATGTATTAAACACTAACACTAGAAAAACAAAGTTATATTTCTACAAAATGAAAATTTTAAATACAATCACAAAATGGAATGTTATCAGTGAACCTAATAAGAATGTTGTGACATCCTTAACATACAAAGTGTTTCTATTAATCATTAAGAAAATATATAAGAAAAACATATAAAGAACATAAGGACAGTTTTCAGAAGTTAACATGCATATTAGTAATAAATACATAGTTGTATGTATTCTGATTAGTAATCAAAGCATATAAATTTGAGGCCATTTACCCATCAAATTAACAACAGATTTCAAAATTAATATTCAATGCTGGTAAGAATGAATAAACACAGAAAGAAGGAATGTAAGATGGGACAACTTACAATGAATGACAAGACATTGGAAACAATAAAAATGACCAAAGAAATAAAATTTTATATATAGTATGAAGTAGTATCGCTGCCTTGGAATATTTTATAGACATTTATGGTCATTTTGAAAAATGGCCTTGGTTTACCAGTTCATGATGGGTTAAAATATCAGCATGTAAAACTGAAAATATAAAATTGTGGCCATTAGAATTGCATAGCTTTCTAGTTTGACTTCCTTGATTGCAGTAAAGTAATACATATTTTAAAAAATAAAATCTGGTGTTTAACTGACTTTTGTAGGGCTCTATAGATATCAAGTGAGAGTTTAAGAGGCGATCTCATTCTGTTCGCTTTTTTCTCTCAGCCTGTTAAAGGTTCTTTGCTAAAAGAAGCTCTTGTCATTACTGCTGTCGGTGGCAGCTGAGACTCGCATTCAATTAGTTTCAGAGCATCCCTTTAACACAGCTCAGATTCTTGGATATGGATTCTGCTCTTGGCCCATCAAGTCTGCCAATCACTCCATCAGATAGGAGGGACCGGGAGGATAGATCTTGAAGTTAAAGGAACAGCGAAAAACAATTTACCATCCAGGAATTTCTCCCTCTTTGGCTCCTATGTCTGCCTCAGAGGAAAGTGGCAAGTTACTCTGATTATTTTCTTGTCACTCTGGCTGCTGGAGGCCCTGTCTGCCTGCCAGGCTTGCCGAGAGGTTGGCACTGTCTCTGGGCTGCTTGAAAATGCCCAGCCCTCTCTCCTTTCCCCTCTCTCCACATCACTCTGAAACCTTCCTGACTGCTTGTCTTATTTGGGAATCTGAGGTGTCGCTCACTAATATGAAAAACAAGCAGTGTAATGGGTGATCTCCAGAGATTCCCTGGTCAACCAGTCACAGATGAGGGGAAAACAGAAAGGAGGAGGGGAAATAGAGGCTTTGGAAGATCACCAAAGACTTTGAAAATATTTTCCAAGTCTCCCAACGTAGTTTGTCTGCCTTAGCTAACCTGTGTTTCCTACCTGGAGACCACAGGATTGCTACTGGGCTTATTGGAGAGGGGTGAGGTGGGGATAAGAGTTGGAGCAGCAGCTTCATACCTGGGTGACAAGGGCACAGGGAGTAGGCATACAGCCAGTGGCCATCGGAAAGAGAACCATATTCCATGTCTCTACATGACCTCAATTTGGGCCCAACCAACACCTTCTTCTGGTAGAAGAAACCACATCTTCCTTCCAGACTTCCACAGGTGCCATGTGACCCAGACCCAGACGATTACTGCATCTCATTTCCTTTGCCAAAGTGCTTCAGGGTTGGGGAAATGGCCCAAGGAAGACAAATCAGTTCTATGAGTCTTTCCCTGGGACGCTGGAGGAGATGTCCTGTTTAGGTGGAGTGGCTTCCTAGCAGAGCATACCTGGAGCAAAGGACCCAAGAGAATGGTGCCCAGTGGAGCACAGCAGCCTCCTATCAATATCTCATCACCTGGATTCAGCCAAACCTGAACTTCTATCATTTTCATTTCACGAGTGAATGCATGCCTCTTCCCTTTAAAAATTTAGTTTGTATTGTTTTCCATTTCTTCCAATGCAAAGACTTCTGACTAAAAAAACTAATGTAGGGCTCTGGTGTTCAAGGTTGACCTAAAAGTCAGGCCTGGGAACAGAAAGAAAGCAAGACTAGATCCAGCTGCTGGGGACATGCTCCTTAGCTTCGCTTTCAACTCCTTGAGCACTTGTCCTAGAGTTCCATGGAGAAGAGACTCATAATTAATAGGGGTTAGAGGAAAGAAGTGCCAAAATTAATGGCCACAGGGGTTGGGAGTCAGGAAAGAAGAGATCTCCAAAGGAAGAAGGAAACGCGGAAAGGGTCCACTCGAGCCTGCCTAGGTCAAGAGATCAAGAAGCCCAACTGCAACCACAGAAGGCAGATTGGGAGAGGGCTGGCCCAGCCTAGCCAGGAAAGCTCACGGTAAGTAGCCTGAGTAAGGCACCTCATCGGGATGGGTGGTCCAGCTCAGGAGGAGCTGCACATCTGCTCCCTTCCCCGAGAGGTCCTGGATGGAGGTGGGAGGTACAGCAAGGACAAGTAAACAACAAGAAGCTGTGGAGCAAGAAAGCAGACAGCAAGGACAATTTTGTCAAAACATCAGGAAATCGACAGATAAAGGTAATTCTGCCTCCCAAGAGCCCTAGGCAGGCGCGAATCAAAAAAAGTATGACCTAGTGTGCAACCAATCTTATTTGTGTTATGGTTTTGATACCCTTTCCGGGGTGTGGACATGGGCTTTGGACACCATGACGCTTCCTCTAAAAACCCTGTATGTGAAAGACTCCCCTTTCTGATGGGTGAGCCAAGTCAGACACCCTGTAGGGCCATGACTCCTGTGAATCCCAGCTGTAAGTAGATCCTCCCATAAGCCCCAGACCTTAAGACACCCAGTACCAGTCCCTACAGGGGCTGTGGGCTCCTCTCACTGGTCTGCTGTCACTCTGAGAAGTGTACTTTAACTTCTACCACTTTTAATAAATGTTATCCTTGTTATTCCTTCCAAGTGCCCTGCTCAGTTCTTTATCTAGAATACCAAAAAACCTGGAACAAATTCCCCGAGACTCTCCATCCAATAACAAAATACTGGCTCACTCTTAGATACCTGTTCATCATCACAGTTCACATGGTCTTTTAGGTCATCCAGTCCTGTGTCCTGGAAGCTGAGCCTATTCTTTAGACCCACCTGGAATCCTCTGCCTTCCCTGAGAGTTTGCTGGCTGGTCCAGGACTCAGATCTTCTAACCAGGGCTGTGCTAAGAACTTGACATCCGTGCCATGATTTAGCATGTAATTGTACAGACTTGCTGGAATGCTTTGCTTTTTAGGGGATTAGTTTAATTTCTAAGAGACTGGAAGTTGTTTGACCACCATGCCTGGCTCCTTCCCATTTCCTCAGCACCGCCCATGCTCCTGACCCCCTCAGTGCACCATGTGGGCCCCAGCAGCCCCTTCTGTCTTCTCTGTAAGACCCCACTCCTGCTTCCTGGCCTGCATTCACAGTCATTTCCCAGGACAAGGGTAATGGAACATCAAATAAGACTCTTCAGTGTTTGATTTTAATTGTCTGTTATGTCTACCTGCTTATTTTTACAGAGGAGCTTCTTCCCATCCAAAGATCTTCCTTGCAGAACCTTGAGACACGTTCTTTAATTCTTGATTTTCTGACTTATTGCAGAAGAGGGCCTGAGTTATGAAATGTCTAAAAACAAAATTAGAAATCTGATCACAACCCGAATTATAAAATTTTTATTGCAGACTTGTGGGGAGCAATTCTACATGATTTGGGGGGAAAACCATTTCACAATTAAGTCATGATTAGGGCCCAGTTTTTCTGCCTACAGGCCAGCTGTGGCATGTAGAGACATAACTCCGTCCGTCTTTCCCTCTGGTCACAGCTAAAATCTCAATGGTCTGGGGATGCTTCGATGCTCCAGGGCAGGATTACACCAGCAGAAGAGTCAAGGGAGGAACCAAATCTTCATCTGCATAGTTCCTCATTGTTCTAGGATTTTTTGCCCTCAGAGTCCCCTATTACCCAGCTGCCCTCTGAGCTACCTGTTAAATTTGTTACACCTGATGTAATAAAGGTATGGCAAACTCTGGGACTGTCTTTGCCACCCAGAGCATCACTGATCAAGCCCAAAGCTGCAATTCTTCTCTAAATCTCATTTTTCTATCTTTTCTGTCTAATAAATTAATTCACCTTGTGCTGTCATGGCTCACAGGAGACTAGGACTTACTGCAGAGGTTCTAGTAATGGCCCCTTTCCCTGTTCCGTACACAGACTGATATGAATTTAACCCTCTTGAATTTAGATTCCAACTCAAAGTGTGACTGGTGAGCAGATCCCTCCAAAGACTCCTCTTCTGTTTAGTCACAGGATGCATACAAACTGTCCATGGAAGACACTGATCCAGGAAACTGCTCAAATTTGGACACTAGGAGGATAGGCTGTGTTTAATCATTTCTTGGTTGGAAAATAAATCAAGCACCTGGTGAATAGAGTGAGAGTGAATGTAGAAGAGGGAATTTAGAGTATCTGATTAGTACCTTTTGAGCAAAATTCACTCATTACTTCAGCAAATACACTGGCCCTTGACTTACAAATTCAATTTGTTCATGAGGGCTGACTATAACTCAGGCTGGTCCATTGAAGGCTCAGGCTCCTCTACACAGCCTTCAAAATCTCGCTCCTGTGTACAGGCGGATCTCAGTGTCCTTGACAGACAATGGTCCAGGATTTCTCAATTAACCTCACACAAGAAAGGACGTCGTAATGTTCCTTCCCGAACTCTTAAGGGTTTAATCTGTATCTGACCCTGTGGAAGCATAAACTGCCGGCATTCAGATCATAATCAAAACTTTGTAAGTTAAAAACTAAAGTTCTGGTCATAACCCAAGTTGTTCATATGTCAGGCCAGGTGTAACTTGAGGGTCCACTGAATTTTTGAGCTTCCTTTTGCAAGCCTAACAGTACTCAGAGCATGGAGAAGCCCTGTCCATGGTGTCTGACATAATGTAGCCTATGATTATCAGGCCCTGGGGAGACTGTAGCCCCTGTCCCTAACAAGGTTCCAGGCTGTGGAAGGAATTAACCACTTAAAGTTTACCATGAGTGTCACTTGGGCAGGGCACCTATTTACATAGTGATTATCCCAAGCATGGCTTAGGCAGGTGACATCTCAACCAATTGATATTTGTTTGCAGGAGATACACTATATGTCTGTTTTTGTTTGTTTTATATCAAATATTTTTTGCATACTTTTAAAATTTAGAACATTGTATTCACCTTTGATATTTGTTTCTAGTGAAATCTAATAATACATTCTGGTAATTTTCTTTTGCTAATTCGTGTTATTTGATTTGTGAAAAACAGCCTGTAATTTTGTGCTACCACCTATAAAAACTCTTATCATAAGTACATTAGAAATACTGTCTATATGTCTACAGAACTCAGTGGTAGTCTTTTACAATACAAAATGGACATATTTGGGACACTGAGACTGAACAGGAAGGAAGTGCCAAAGATCTGTAAAAGAAAAAAACTGATAAAGGGAGAAATATTAGCATATCAGAGGAAAAATCTGTGTCGTGCAATGGAAAAACAAAAAAAGATGTTTCTTATTGTCAACTATTCACAATACAGAAATGATAGAACTTGAAAGAAGAAATGAAACTAAAAAAGTTCCAATAACAGTCGATGATTATAATGATTCTATGGGTGATGTTGTCAGAAGTGACCAACAAGTAACAAGCTAACCTGGAATCAAAAAGCAAGAAAAAATTATTATAAAATATTTATGTATCTCCTGGAACAAACAATATGGAACTTGTTCATTATTTATTCAAAACAAAGGGGTTCAAAAAGTCATTTGAAATTTAGATTAGGTCTAGGAGAACAAATAATTGAAAAATATGGAATAGTGAAATGCCAACCAGGAGGCCCATCGTGGATGTCTTCACTGTTACATTTAATGGGGAGACATTTTATTAAAATTACCCTGCCCACAGAAAAAAAAGGCCAACACAACAATGTGAAGTGTATTACTCAAAGAAAGACAATAATGCAGAGAAAATTTGGAAAGAGACTACCTACTATTTTCCAGACTGCAGCATTGCATTGAGTATTGAATGTTTTAAGATATATCATACACAGAAAAATTATCGAATATCTTTGATAAAATTGTTGTTGTTATATTTCCTGTTCTATTATCTTATAAAATTAATAAAAAATATGTAATTTTGGTCATTCTATATTTAAGTAGCTGGGCTGGTGATAAGGATCTTAGCCAAGGTCAAAGCCCAGGATTCTAGCCAAGGTTGTCCCATCAGGTCACACTGCCTCAGAAAGAGCTTGGATTTGGCCACAACGTGGTCACTGTGGCCTTGTGTGAGTCCATTTCAGAAAAGCAGTGAAAGGAGAAATCACATTGCCATGGGCTGGGAAGGGGTGAATGGTGCGGGATTCAGGCAATGAGTCTGACAACTCTTTCTAAAGAAGAAAGCTGGGGCCTAGAAAGTGTCTTCTTTCTTTCTCAAGAGAAGCCTGAATAGTACTTTTTAAATAGCTGAAAAAGACTGAGCTATGAGAAAGGGATGGAAGGGTTGGAGGAGAAATGAGCCAAAAGGTAACACAGCAAGACTCCTGGCAGGCAGGAGGGGGAATATTAGGACCCAACATGGAGCAGAAGTAGTGACCTTAGAAGGCATAGAGGAACAAAACAAGACTGAGCAAGGCAGCCCTGCTGGATGAAAGGCAGGTGTGAAGAGAGACCTCTGCAGAGCTGAGATAGAATCGATGGAGAGAAAGAGGTCTGTGCAGTAAAGGTGGCAGTGGGGGGCAAAGGGACTTTCCCAACAGAGGCAGAAATGATGGAGAGGGAAAAGAATAGGGCAACTGTAGCCCCGATGAAGGCAGAAACAGGAAATGAGGAAGAAACAGGGATGCAGAGGAAGGGAGAAAAGGAAAGGGCTGCATGTGGCCAGCACAACGGCAGCCCTGGTGAGGCCTGGGAGTCAACTGGAGACTCCGGTCTGATACTCACACCTTCAGTCCTTCCCTTAGAGAGGGACTTGCCCACCGTGTAGGCAGCATTTTGAATCTAGGTGACCCTGGACTCCAGACTCAGCTTTCAAAGCTGGGGAACCCCAGCGCCTCTCCTCACCACAGCTTCTGCCCCAAGAGCGAGGCAGCCTCAGAGAAGGTGTGAGCCCAGAGCTCAGACACAGCCTTCACACAGCCAGCAGCAGGTGGTGTGGGTGCCCACATCGGTCAAGCCCATCAGCTGGCTGAGCCAGAAAGCGAGCTCAGTGGGTCTCACTGCACCCAGCCTGGGTGCTGACTTGGCAAAGTCATGTTCAAATGATTTGGATAGATTCCAGGCCAGGTGGGGCATGGCAAACACTTGCTCAGGATTTCTAAACTGTTAAAATACTACTCAGCTCTACAAAAAGCCAACATCTCATTCTTTCCATTTATTTCATCTCTTGCTCGACACAGCATAGGGAAAACAAGTATATCAAAAGCAGTAAACACTGCCATTTACTAAGAGCTTGCAGCATGCCAGGGGCTGTGCTAAATTCATCAAATGGCACTACAACATCAAAACCTTAGACACAGACATGAGTCCCATTGTACAGGTGACAAAACTTGGGCACACAGAGTTTGACTGACTCGATGCACATAAAATCGGAATTCAAGCCTGAACTTGCCTGACTCCATCAAGGCTTCCTCTGTCTCCATTCACCACACACGCCACCCAGGAGCTGACAAGACCTGCCCAGCAAGGTCACAGACTCTTGGTGCTCATTTGTGCTGGGTGGGTGACTTTGTCAAAACTTGGGAGCTTTGCACCCAGAAGGAGGTTCTGTGCATATCAAGCAGTGTGTACTCTGGAAGTCCTCTCCAGAAGCCTTCACCCTGGGATCCTAACACACTTCTGGCCTAGTCCTGCTGTCAGGGCATAATAGAACAGTCAACCATACAAGGCAAAAAAGTAGAAAAACACACGAGCTTCCCACTTTGACTGACTTAGCAGCTCAATGACATCATTAAGAAACTAGATGCTTTCTACAGTTAGTAGTGATCCTTGTGGGAGAAATCTGTGCCCTTTGATGCATCTACTCACAGTCAAAAGATAGCTACAGTGACTCCAAGTATCACATTTTCACCCAACAACTACAAACCACTGTGGGAAAAGAAAGAAACATCCCTTCCTAAGGGCGAAAAACTTTCCAGAAGTCTCACCACCATCTCTACATTCTCATGTTTAATTGGTCAAAATGGCTTATTTTGCATAATCTTAAATTGGTCATTGGCAAAAGGAATCAAAACACCATTACAGGCCCATGACCTGGTTGCACATTATCATCACCAAGAAGCTTTTAATACCAACTTCAGACCAGTGAGATTAGAATTTCTATGTTTAGGGTCCAAGGACCAATATATTTTAAGATTTTCTTGGGTTTTTCTAATGGGCAGCCAGGATGGAAACTACTGTTTGGACTAATCAAGAGTCATGACCCAGAGCTGGGCCAGATGCCTGGAGAAATTCCAGGCTGTGCTAGCCAGGAAGAAGGTCAGTAAAGACAGATAATGTTGAGTCAGTGATTGTGGCTGGTCCCATCCACAGGACTCTGAAGGTGTGGAAGACAGCACAGGAAATGTTCAGGGACAGGAAAGGGCATTGGAGGGAAAAACCCACAAAGTGTGATGAGGGAACATGTGTTTTGGAGGACACTACATCGTTCAGAACTGGAGCCTTGATCCCAAGCTCCTTCAGGAGCTCATGCACCCCAAGATATTCTGTGTCCCTCAAGATGCTCATCCACATCCTAGGACTGAGTTTTTTCTCCTGCACCCATGGTACCCAAAACCATGGCAGGAAGGTGGCTCAGCCATGGAACAGGATAGGGCAGTATGAACCACAGTATGAGTTTCCTGTGGCTTAACCCTGCTTCTGGCCTCCTAAGAACTCATCATACCTCATGTGCTTATAAAGAATCCAAGTGGGAAGGATAGGGGAAAGCTAATAAGGAAAAAGAAAAAAATATGAGAAAATGAAGAAATAGAAATGAAGTGTTTGTAAAGGGGGAGGGAGGAGGGGTGAAGGGAGGGCAGGGACAAGGGGAAAAAGAACCAAGACCTGTCATGTAAAGGTACAAGATCCCAATAATGAATGTAACTGTGCTGTATACCTAACATGTACCAATAAACTCAATGAGGATGAAAAACAAAAAAGTTACCAAACAGAAAAAAGAAAAAAAGGAGTCCAAATGGGACTGATGCCGCTGAAATTCACAGGGGAGAATCCTCAGGAAGGCTACAGCATGAGGGATCCTTTTCCATTGTCCTCCCACCAAGTGAAGGGAGCAGGGACAAGGGGAAAAAGAACCAAGACCTGTCATGTAAAGGTACAAGATCCCAATAATGAATGTAACTGTGCTGTATACCTAACATGTACCAATAAACTCAATGAGGATGAAAAACAAAAAAGTTACCAAACAGAAAAAAGAAAAAAAGGAGTCCAAATGGGACTGATGCCGCTGAAATTCACAGGGGAGAATCCTCAGGAAGGCTACAGCATGAGGGATCCTTTTCCATTGTCCTCCCACCACTTTTTCTTGGCTCTTCTCACTGACAGACATCAGTGATTCTCAGTCTTGGCCAAATCACCTGGGAAGCATCTAAAATATTCTTGACATCCTGGCTGGCCAACAAGCCACTAAATCAGAAACTCTAGGGACCAAGCATAGGGATCATTATTTTTATATTAAAACATCTGTAATTGACACATAGTAATTGTACGTACATGTATATATGTATACAAAACATGTATACAATTTGTAGTGTTCAGATCAGCCTAACTGGTGCATCTATTACATCAGACACAGGTCATTTTGTGTGTGTGTTGGCAACATTCAAAATCCTATTAACTTGAAAAAGACAATTATTGTCTGCCAACCAGTTTTCCCACTATGCTACAGAATATTAGAAGTTACTCCTCCTATCAGCTTGAGCCCTTGAACCCTCTGTCTTCTCTCCCCCAATCCCTCCCTTGCACCCTTCCCAGGCTGAAGTGATCACCATTCTATTCATTACTTCTTTGAAATCAACTTTAGCTTCCACATTAGTAAGAACACACAGCACTTTTCCTTCTGTAAGCATCAAAAATGTGAAGCTTTCTATGTGATTCTAATGTGTAGCCAAAGCTGAGAATCACTGTCTCATGTTGCAGATCATGTTACACCCATAAGTACTCCCATTTAAAAAAAACATGTAATGAGAATCCTCATCACAGAGTCATAGTTTTGGGGGAGTATGCCCTCAACACGTTGGGTTTGTAGACAAAGTGGGAAGGAATGTCACCAGAATCTTTTTTTGGACAAAACTGTATACCTTCAAGATAGTGCTCCTATCTACCAACCTTGTTCAAGCCCGAGAGAGGAGACAAAGAGCAGGAGATTTAGCAGAGGGAAGGGGCTAAAGAAGAGTACCCTCCCTGTCTACCTATCCAGGGCAGGGATGAACTCTGCTTGGGCATTTGTTAGTATGGAAAGGTAAAGAGAAAATTATCCTGAATGCAGGATAAAAGAAGGGAGGAAATGTCATCAGCAGTGACCTAGAAGTTTACAATAATTATGTTAATTTGATTATTTGCAGTGTTACTCTGCATGTTTCCAGGGATGGATAGCCACTCATTTAGGCAACTTGGGTCACACAGGCAGCCAGGGAACTTGGATAGTCAGTTGGCAAATTTACAATTATTTGGTGGCATGGGTCACAGGACCCTCAGACTCCAAGGGTTTTTTAATCTATAAATTAATGCTACCACTTTGCCTCCAGCAGACACTAGCACAGTGACTATTCACAGGGAAGACTCCTGGCTCAACCACTCAGGTCAGTCAGCAGGATAAATATGCTTCTCACAGTTTTGGTTTCTCATCCGATCATGACAATGGATGTTTTCTAGATAAAGTTGGCACTGTTGGAGGCTGTAGAAGGATGGGCTGTGGCAGTGATTTTAACACTCTGCAGTGCACTAGAATTACCAGGGAGCCTTTACAAATCCTGATTTAGATGTCAGGACAGTTGCCACCAAATTACAAAAGTTTCCCTGGGGTGGCACCCAAAAACGGGGTAATTTTTTTTCCAACCTGCAGCCATGTTTGAGAATAAGTAAGGTAGAAGAGTGATCCTCAGCCCAGGCTACCCATTATGACCACTTGGGTACCTCTAAAAGGTACAAATACCAGGGCACCATTCCCAGTGTTTTTTGTCTCAATGGCTTCGAGTAAGGACCAGGCAGTGGGGGGTTTGAAAATCTCTCTGCTAGGATTCTAACATACAGCCAGTATTGAGATGGACTGAGCTATAGGCAATGCAGATCACAGCCAGGCAGGCACCCCTGACTCTCAGGAGGAGACTACAAAGGTCCAGATCTGCCCTACCTTAAGGAGCCCGGGCCCTCACCTGTCTTAGTAGCTCTTTGAGTGTGTCATACCTGATGGGAGAAGTGTGGGCCAGCTGTGAGGTGTGAGTACCTGAGCTGTTTCAGAGGCCCAAAGCTTTTATAAACTGTATGCTAATCATAATTGCTCCAGGGAAGAATGCATTTGAAAGCACGCTGTGGCAGATAGGTCTTCCATAAAGTTAAGAATGCATTTGTAAATATAGTCACCACTTTGCAACTTGCGTTCCGAAATAGGAAAGCTTTGTTGTGTTTTGTTTGCCTTTCTATGGTCTGAATGTGCTTTTTAAAAATGAGTTCAGTCTTAACCTCATCTCTGGAATCAGAGCAAACACTGGCACTTAATGAAGTAGGATCCATTTTATATCAGGGGTCTGTGGATAGGACCGCTTTCCACGTGGCCACAAACACTGCTCTATCAAGCTTTTATGAGGTACTGCTGCTTCTTCGGTGGGGGGGTGTTGTGTGCAGAGTTGTGTAATGCTGAGAAATGTTCTTGCAGCTCACACTTTGGACCTAAGTCTTTTGCTCTAACAATTCATTAAATGCTCCGTTGTACGCTTTGCTTTCATTTTTTCTTCATGAGGTTTTTTTTAACTTGTTGAGAGGTTAGAGATGTAGATGGGGATGTGGGTTTATTTGTTCATTCTACATATAATGAGTGTCTAGGTTATGGTGCTTCAGAAATAGTGAGTGGCTACTGTCATCAAACATCTCATCCCAATAGCGCAGGGAGCGCTGGTTTCAAGGATGCTCAAAGTGTATTTAACCAAACCCAAGGGTGTCCCGGCAGGCATTTTGCAAGCCATTACACCTCAGTGGGATCTGAAAGAATAAGAGAAAGTATCAGTCAGGTGTGGAGTGGAGGACATGTGCATTTGGAACCATGGTCTGAACCTCTACAAATGCAGGGACCCTTGAGCGAGCTGGCAAGGAGACCAGAATAGCCAGAGTTGGGGCCCCTGGATGAACTCACAGAAAGGGCTGGACAATTAGGCAGGGCCAATCTTGAAAGGCATGGTGCAATATGCCAAAAGGTTTATGTAATGCAGAGAATAATTTTTCCAAAAGCAATGGAAAGTTATTGAAGGATTTTGAGCAGGGGGATCAAACATAATCCAATTTGGGTTTTAAGTAAGCCACTTTAGTGCCAGTGTTGAGGACAGATTTGAGGGAGAAGAGATTAAAGCAGTGGGTTTTAACCTTTGCTGCATATGGGAATCATCTAGAGAGCTTTTAAAGAAATAAGTAAACATCTGGGTTCTACCTCTGAAATTGTAATGTAATTTGGTTTGGAGTGTGTCATAGGCAGCAGGATTGTTAATAGTTCTCCTTACAAGTTAATTTTATGTCTTAACCTTATTGGGCCAGGGATGCTCAGATATTAGGTCAAACACAATTCTGGATATGTCTAAGTGTGTCTAGATCAGAGTAATATTTGCTTCTGTAGATAGAACAAAGCAGTTTACCTCAGGGGTGGTCCTCATCCAATCCATTGAAAATCTGAAAAGAACAAAAAGGCTAGGAAAGAACTTCTGCCTCCTTCAGCTAGGACATTGGTCTTTTCTGTCACTGGATGTGAACTGAAGCAGTAATTTTCCTGCATGTCAGACTTGCCAGCTTTCAGACTGGAACTTTTTTTTTTTTGGTACTGGGGACCAAACTCAGGACCTTGCGCTTGCAAGGCAGGTGGAGGCACCACTGAGCTAAATCCCCAGCCCCAGAATGGAATTTATACTATTAGCTGTCCTAGTTCTTAGGCCTTTGGCTTGGACTGGATCAGTGAACACCATTGAATCGCCTAAGTTTCCACCTTGAGAGCCAGTTCCTTAATATATATCGCACATATTTCTCTCCCCTCCCTCCCACTTCTCTAGAGAACACTGACTAATACACCACGCAAATGACACCAACGTATGGTAAGGGTGAAAGTCACAGGTATTTGCAGAGAGGTCAAGCAGAGGCAAAGGCATTATGGTGGGTACTCTGGATCTGCTGATAAGTGTCCAAGGATTAAACTATCTGTGAATTGAAAATACTTGGGAAAAAAATTGCATCTCTACTGAAGATATGCAGGCTTTTTTTGTCATTTTTCCCTAAAAATATAGCCTAAGGACAATTTCCATAGTATTTACATTACATGAGGTATTACATGTAATCCAGAGGTGATTGAAAGGGGACAGGAAGATATGTGAGGGTTGTATGCAAATTCTACACTGTTTTACATAAGGGTTTTGCTGTCTATGGAGGATTCTGCCTTTTATGGGTACAGAGGGACAGGTGCAATCTGGGTGATGAATGGAGCCATCTAATGGGCTAAGCATCAGTTGAAGAGGTGGGTAGGGCACGAGACCATTGTTGATGGTCAGTGAGGCAGGGAAAGGAATCAAAAATAACCCCCAAGTTTGGGGTTTGTGAGAAGGGGAGGTAGGAGTAGATAGAGTAGAACCCAGAAGAAAAAACATAGGCTTAGGAGAGAAGAGAAAAATGAGTATGAAAATGTGAAGCAAAGCACCTACGTAGACAGGAATAATAGACAGGGTGATCAGTGGAGGACAGCTGGTCCCCATGTCAGGGTGGCAAGAGTGGTCCATGTGCCAGAGTGGGTGAGGTGCCCAAGAAAGGACAATGGTTACAAGAGAACAGAATTGAGAACAGAACCTTGGTCGTACTAACTAGTAACAATGGGGCAGAGGAAGTGGAACCAGGAAGAGGCTCCAAGAGAGGGGCCAAAGTGTCTCTGAAGGTCATGGGGAGACAGGCACCAGCAATTAGCACTGTAAAGTGCTGTGAAGGACAAATGAGACCAGGACCGAAATTCCTGGATTGTGCCATTGGAAGGCCCTGTTAACTTCAAATGAGCTATTTCAGTGGCATGGGGGAGGCACAAAGCAGGAGGTTGCTGAGAATAGACGAGAAAGAGGAAGAGAAACTGCAAGTGTGGGTTTGTTCTTTGAGGCAGTCAGATTGTTCAAGGGGGGTAAGAGGCCAGGGAGTAGCTAGAAGGGGACCCAGGATCAAAGCCAGTTACTCAGCAAGGTGGCTTTAAGAGAGGAGGTCATGGAGCAGGACTATGGCGAAGGGAAGAGCCAGGAGCTGCAGAACGAGGAAAGTGATGGATGTGTGGAGGGCTGCAGGAGGCCAAAGGGAAGTGGGGCACCTTCCAAAGCAAAGCAGAAGGGTCAGGCTTGGGCAGGGAGAAGAACAGGAGAATGGCAGGTGGTGTGTGGGAGATTTGGAGAAAACAGTAAAAGTTTAGTTTGCTGCTTTTGAGATTGGGAAAGGGAGCCAACTGGCTAAGGGTTGCAGGCAGCTCTGAGAGCCCAGCAGAGGCTGGGAGCGGGAAGTGGCATGGGTACTATTGCCAGTAAGCAGGTGGGGACCACTGCAACACACAGAGCACAGCAATCACCCCAGGGTGACAGGGTTTGGCCCTCATCACCTCCATCTTGCCCCCATCTTTACTCTTTCACACCATAATTCAAAGTCTTTCTAGGAAAGGAGAGGGCCAAAGGCAGCCGCCTGAGCATCACCTTGGCACTTGTTAGATATGTAGCATCTCGGGTCTCAGGCAGACTTCCTGGGTGACACCCTGTATGTAACAAGGTCCCCAGGTGCTTGGAATTCACATTACCTTTGGAACCAGTGCTCTGGTCCTTTCCAACCATAGCACTCACTGCTTTCCAAGTGTGCCAGACACGCGTGTGCTGCTCATTCTGTGTGGAGCACTGGTCTCTCCTTCCTAGCCCATTCTCCTTCCAGTCTCTGCATCAATGTCGCCTCCTCTCTGACTCCTCCCATAATCCTTCAGACAAGAATCTCATTTGCTCCCTCAAATGTCTTCATAAGGACTCCACCATGCTGCTTTCACTGGTTCTCAGCACCAAAGCAGCAAGCCTGATGCCACTGTTCTGGAAGTTGCTCAGGTACTGAGTGAATGAGACCTCACCCCAACCCCATCCCAGCTCAGCATCCTCACCCAAACACTGGAGCCATTTTTCCACGTAGAAATTCATGCCTCTTTTTAAAATATGTGCTATATTTTGAGCCACAAGGCCCTCACCTCGCACTCGCTGGATACTACCCCACAATCTAGGAAAGCATTAGGTTTGATGTTTTCTCTAAAAATTCAAAAAACCACATTTTATTTTAAAAATGTATTTCATATATTACATAAAGTTCAGATCTTGGGTCCATTGTTGAGCAGCTTTTTCCCTAAGTGGCTATAAAGAAACACAGAGTTTAAAAACATCAAACGTTTATTAATTGCTTAATTTCCTAAGTGTGGACACACTCTATCTCTGAGCCTTAAGTCAGTTTTCTAACAGAGCAAGGAGGGTCAGCTGAATTATAACCATCTGTGACCCTTTTCTTAATGTACTCTGTAAATTTCTAGGTATGAAAATCATGTTCTTTTATTCTATTTCTCTTAGGGATTGGCATGGAGTTGGAGTTTAATAAACATGTTTCTGACCAATTGAAGTAGAGCTATGGGTACGTTTTCCTCTCCAGGTTACAGCGAAACTGAGCCAAAATGCCTGCCGAGTGCCTGCTCAATGTCCCTCTTCTCCTCCCAGGTCCGCCTCTATCAGTAGTAGTTCTCCTTACAAACCTAGGATTTATGACTGGTCACAAAAGCTTAATATCTGCTGTGCTACTAAGATTATCTGTGAATCCGGGAGCCTTGGGAGACAGTAGAGATCTACCTACGTGATCTCATACTGATCATCTTGTCAATCAGGTTAGGCCATGAAGAAAGCTCCTCCCAACTTCATCTCAACATTTCCAGAAGCCCTAATCCTGAAAATACTTCCTCCCTTGCCCCCACTCCATCACGGCCAGCCAGTCACGTTGTGTGGGAAACACTCTATCTCTGTACCGCTAATGTTGCCTGAGAAATGGCAAAAATCTAGAAAGTTGCAGGAAAAAAAGCATGTACCTTCCAAAAAGCAAGAATTTGTCGAGAGACTCAGAGTCATGGGGCGTTTGTGCACCACGTGTGGGTTCCTTCAACCAAACCAAGTTTCGGGGGGCAGGAGATGGACATGGGTCCTCGCTCTCTCCATGAGGCTCTGGTGTAGCACTTTTCACAGGTGACCTCATTTCATCCTCACAAGGGACCCTCAGAGCAGGTATTGCATTGCAAGGCTCATTTTACAGACCAAGTAGCTGAGGCTGGGAGACAATTACCCAGGAAGTCATAGCTAATAAGGCTTTCAAAGATGATATTTCTACAGGATGTTTCTACATCCTGCCTATCTCAAAAGCTAGGCTGTTTTCAAAAGATTGCCATGAATATTACTTTTCAAATAACGTAACCTTTGGGGATTAGTATATAGTTGGTGCTTAGCAAATGTTTTTATATAACAAAAAAAGAAGCATTATGGGATGCCCTAAAAGGCTTTCCTACCAACAAAGTCTTATTCTACTTGTCTCTCATGGTCACTGAAATTCCCCAATTGTACTTTCTATGGAAGAAAGGCAGAAGCATTTCATTAGGATGCCAATGTTTTCTGTCATGGAGAGAATTCCAAATTAGAACTCAATAAATGTTTACGTGTTTGTTTTACCCAAGGCCTCACGGTAAATGCTGTGGGAAACACATCAAAAAATCATGAGCCCTTAAGAAACTTACAAGTTAAATAGCAATTTAAAATGTGAACAACAGTTGAAGGTGGCAAATAGAAGAGGTATCACCAGCTCTCTACGTGGTAAATTGTCAAATGAATTTTCTACCCAACTTCTGTAGGCATGCAGACGTAATACCCTGACTGAATATCTTAGCAGCTTAAAATACCAATTTCAGTACAGTATTTCCTGTCACCCACTTGGGGAAATGAGCTTTGGTGTTTTCAAAGGAAGGGGAGATCACAGCCCTTTGAAGAGGAGTTGCTGAGGTTGCCCTTGATGAGACTGGAGGGCCACAGCAGTCATCAGAATGGGCTGTACAAGGGGGGGATGGACGAGGGAAGAGCCATGGAGGAGGAGAATTTGGAAAGAAAAGTCCCATTTGGGGTTTGTTTATGCAACATGGACATGTTTTCACAGCCATATCCTATCATTTTACCTCAGAAATCCTAAAAAATTCAAGGTAGGAAAGAAACCAAGTCCTGCCACATGACAACTGTTGTTTCACATACAAAGGACTGGCAATTGGCATCACCTGGTGACCCCCAGGTCCCACTTAGTCAGAGCTTTCTCAAAATCACACATGAGAAGGAAAGAATTTACTTGCTGCTGGAGGTGTGCTGAGGCTGGTGAGTACCGGCACAGAGAATCAACGGTGAGATAGGAAATTTTTGTGAACTAGCTGCTAAACTGTTGGTAACTGTTCATGGTAGGAACATTTATACTATGGAAATTGGCAAAGGTTACAAATCAAAGCTTTTTACAGCATCCAATGCCCAATTTACAATGGTTCGACTTGACAATTTTTCAATTTTATGACGGTAGAAAAATGCCATGAATTCAGTAAAAATTGTGCTTCAAACTTTGAATTCGGATCTTTCTCTGGACTAGCAATATGTATTAGGCTGCTTTCTCATAATGCTGGGGCAGTGGCAGTGAGCCATAGCTGTTTGTCAACAACACTGCTGCATGGAGAAAGGATAAATACTCTGCAGTGTGCTGTGTGGCTAAGCTGTGGTGTTTGGTGGGTTAGAAGTATTGCATTTGATGCTTTTTTGACTCACAGCATTTTCTACTTAAGAGGGATACCTTAGGACATAACCCCATTGTAAGTTAAAGGGCATTTGTATTCTTTTGAGTCAGTTTGCCAGCACACCACTGCTAAGAGCTCCCCATGTCTATCTTTTCTATGATTTGTACATTTACATAACTGTGCATCATCTAGGGAACTTCAAGTTTAAAATGATGCGCTTAATGAAATTGACATTTGGGGCATTCATCTCTAAGAGGCCAAGGATATTTTCTCAAAGACCCTCTAGGGTCATAAATTTGAGCAGTAATTCTAAATTATAACCCTGGACCAGCACCATTATTGTGGGGAATTTTTTAGAAATGCAAATTTACCCACTGCATCTCAGATCCACTGAGTCGGGATCACTAGGAAGGAAGCCAAATTTTATGGTTTAACAAGGCCTTAGAGTGATTCTAATGCCTGCCATAATTTGAGACACTGACCTATAATAACCTTTTCCAAAGAGTAAAGCAAACTTTTATCTATTTACATGTTATATGCACACTGTATATGCTCACTCCATATAATCAATAAATTGTCAGATGTTTGCTAAGTTCCACTGGGTCCAAGCTCTGTGCTACAGCTGGGACTGAAGATGGCCTCTAAGAGCATACCTTGGTATCCATGCCTTTACTTAATCTCCTTCCACACTGAATCATGGTGGTCTGTAACTATGTCAAACTAAAAAATGCTAATTAGTGTCGTCTAAGATGGGTCTTAAGAGGGATCATAGCTTCCATTCATCTCTTGGGGCACTTTCTCTTGGGGATGTCCCTGACATGCTCTGAGAACAGTTAAGCCCATATGAACAGACCACAGACACAAACAGTCCCAATTTGCCAGCCGTATGAGTGTGCCATCTTGGAAATGGCTCCCCCAGTACCACTTGAGCCTGCAGGTGACTGTAGCCCACGCTCATTTCTGATGGCAACATCAAGAGAGACCCAGAGCCAGAACCATCCAGCTAAGAACCTTCTGCATTCCCAACCCCCAGGAACCCTTCAAGTTCAGGCACTAAGTTTTGAGAAATTTGTTTCACAGCATTAGATAACTAATTCGCTCTGGACTAAAAGTAGTTGAGGATGGAAGTGAATGTGGCAGCCACACAAATGGACATTTGATGCTGCAAAGTCTTTTTTTGGAAACAATGTCTTTTCCAAAAAGAAGGTTATTGGTTAGATAGGTAAGATACATATACACTAAAAACATTTCTAAAACATTACTTATTGACTTAAAAGATAACACAAATCTATAAAAAAAAGTCACTGTTGCAGATCCTTTGAGAAATGATTTGTGCTGCAAAGTCAAGTTTCCCACCCCCTTTTATTCCCCTGACAGCATTTTAGTTTACCCCCTTTCTAACTATAGTCCATATTTTCTCAGCCTTCTCAGCAGAGCGAACAGGAAGTGCTTGCTGCTGATGAGGCAGGTTTGTTGTTGAGAACACAAGTTCATAGGGGGCAATCCAGGTGTCATTGTAGCTGTCAGCTGGGGACCAGGGCTTCCAGGTAAAGGATGGCCCTTTAACACCTGGGTAGTACACCTAACAGGTGAGGCCAACTCCTGGCGTCAAGAGTCCACACGCATTCCCCCACACACTGCTCGCTGCAATCTCACGACCAGCTCGTGTTCCAGATGTGCGAGGTCACCCGGATAACAAGTGGCATGCCTGTGACCGACTTCAAGCCATGCTCTTCGTACTGTGGCATCCAGCCTTCAGGGAATTCTCCCTTCCTTGGAAAGGGCTTTGCTATCAGTGTGCTTAGCATTTTATGTGAAGGTAATGCACGTTCAGTGCACAAAACCTAAAGTGTGCCTAAGTCAGGCTCCCCAGGTAGTCGCTGGTAGTTCTCTTCTCTGGAAGCCACCATGGCTTCGTGGCTCTCTCTCAGTTTCTCTTAGCCTGTCTGTCTCTGTTTCCATCTCTCTATGTGTCTGTCTCTCTGTCTGTCTCCCTACCTCTCCATGTCCCACATACATATATACATAGTCATAGACATATAAAAACACATGTGTACTCATCCTATTGATTCTGTTTCTCCAGAGAGCTGTGATTAATATGCTCCCCAAGCCTCACACCCTAAATGTTTTGTCTTGTTCACTGATATGTTTCAAGTGCCTAGAGAGCCCAGCACAGAGTTAAACCCAAAATTTGTTGAATGAGTGCTCAAAAGTGTAAAGTGCCATTGATATGGTAATTACTGTGTGACTTAACAGGATTCTAGGCACAAGCAACATTTAAAAATTACTTCTTTTATATTATGAGATGTAAAGATCCGTCGATGTTTACTTTTAGTGATTTTCTCATAAAAGATCTTCTTATGACCCAAGTTCAGAAGTTGAGCTACAGTACAGGTATGATGTACTGTATGCCAGAGGCCCACTCTTTATGGAAGCACTTTACCTTCAGATAAGCCTCTTGTTCTGAAATAACCTTCAGAACTGCCCATCCTTGCATCAAGCCTGTACTCTACCAAACCGCACACATGTGAGAAATGCTGACCGTTTTTGGGTGACGTGGAACACTCAGAGGTATTGGCCTCTTCCTGCTTGTGAGAAAATTCTGATTATGAGCCTTGCCCTAGGAAATGGATCCTGACTGGTATACCCCAGTTATGTCCAACTTCTTCCCTGCTTTTCCAACTTCTCTGTATCATGGTCCAATTCTGGTTATTAAGACCTAAGCAGAAGGCTTCTTGGCCATTTCCGGGAAAGCATTTTTTCCTTGATAACATGGAAGATGCAGTTAACACATCGTCTTCCTCTTTTTTTTCCACATATCAATTGAAGACATGATGGCTGGAATTGCAGCAGTCATCTTGTAACCACAAAAGGCCAAGAGAATCAAATATCAAATATCATTGAGCTACTTATCTAAAGCCAAACTCTCCCACATCTAGACTTTTTGTTCTATCAGAAAAATGAAGATATTCATTTAAGCAAATTTGGTCAGGTTTTCTGCTTCTTATAGCCAAAACATTCCTCAGTAATACTGATGTTGATATATTACAGCCACCAAGCTTACACCAACCAAACTTGAAGCCTGTGTTCTTCATCCATTTAAGCCAAGGGAAATAGCTACCAAAGGTCTTTGAATGCCTTCACAAAGTCACCTTTCCCAAATTATATTTGGTAAAACCCAGGTAAATGCTGCCAAAATTCATCAGAGTAGCCCTGCTCAAATGGCATTAAAAAAATGTTCCCATTAGACATGGAGCTTGGTATAATGGAGCAGCCTCTGTTGTATGAATCCAGAGTGGTAAATCTTAGCTCTAGTGACTACTAACATTATCACTATTCTTCCACGAGACTCGTTTTCTCACCTGTGAAATAAAGAAGTTAAAATGATGACTCCTGGGGTTCCTTCCATTCTGTTATTCTATGTACACTGTGAACCAAAATAAATTATTTTTAAAACTATCAAACTTCTGTGGCCTCCTACTTTGCTGGCTGCTCTCCCACCACTATAGTTGACATTCTAATACCTGGGGTAAGTTTGAAAGGACAAATCCATGTGCATTTGCTCATAAATACATCTGTTTTTTTCCAAGTGTGTGGGAACAAAGGTAGTGTCAGCTTCACACCATGGAAACCTCAGGGGCAAGGCAGTGAGGTGTATTTCCAGGAGGTGGTCTCCGCCATTGCGTGGAGCTGATTCTCAGCATCCAAAGACTCATCCCTGCCATTTTCCAGAGCTGCTGAACCCCTGGTGGACTGATTCTGCTCCTCCCTATAGTCTTCCTTCACACGGTATCTAGCTATCCATTTTCTCCCTTTAAATTAACATAGTCTCTTTGTGCTGCCCTTGATCTTTCACTGAACGGAAATTATCTACAATAGATGGCTTTCCCAGTGCTTAAGTCTGTTGTGCTGCTTGCATATTCATTCTTGCCCAGACCACAATGTCTCACTATACCATGGCTTAGTTTGTTTTATGCTACATGGTGAATTCTGAATTAGACAACAGAGCTGGATAATTTTGGGGGATTTCTGGGGTAAATCCTAGGATTTCCCTTTTGCCTTCCTTGCTAACTCACACAAGCCCAAATATGTGCACAAAGCACATCAAAACCACTGTTGTAAGATGCTGGCATTGTGAGTGCCAAATGGTAAGAGACAAAATGGTACCCCTCGCCTTGGGACTCTTGTGGTAAGTCACAGACGAGGGTACTCTAACACAGATCTGTAAGTGCAGCCACTGGCCTGTGCAAAAGGCAGCATAGGCTGAGTCTGACTCCACACCTGGGGTCTGCCATGGCCTTCCTTCCAGGTGGTCAGGGTCCCCTTGGAAGGGACACAGAAATAGTGACTTATACCCTAGACATGCATATGTAAAGACTTGGTACCCAAGGTGATGGTACTGGGATATGCTATAGGCATTTAGGAGAGCCTAGTGGGAGGTTCTTAGGTCATTAGGGCATTCCTTTCAGAGGACAGTGGGGCGCCCTGATCTCTTTGAGCCACTGTGTCCCAATTCAGGCTGTAACCTTTTGCTCCGGCAGATATGTGACTATCCATCATCCTCACTAGAGGCCAAATAAGTAGAGCTGCCCATTTTTGGACTCTGAACTTCCAAAACTGGAAGCTAGACAAACTCCTTCTTCTTAGGTCTTTCAAAGTAGCAACACAAAGTGGACTAATGTGCAGTCTAGAAATGAACTGACTTTCTGGATGGATTCTCAATACCATCGATTCTAGAAATGTGGGCTCCAGATAATGGAAGCCATGCAGGGCACCCGCAGTTCCTAAATGGGCAGCATGGAGGATGAGTGTTGTCAGACTTCTGGGACTAGGAGCAGGGTAGAAAAAGCTTTATAGCTCAGGAGAGGGCAAGCCCAAAGACAGTGGCCAGAACAAATGTGGGGCTGACCCTTCCTGGGTAGGGAGTCACTTGCACAGCTCTGATGGACAAAGGAAAAATCAGGCCACAGAAAAGAACCTCTCAAATGCCAAAAGGGATGGAGAAGGTCACAAGCAGCATGAAAACGGAAAGGAGGAGGAAAGGAAACTGAGGGATGGGCTACATCTTTCTGGGATGTGAAGGATTATCAGAAAAATGAGCTTCCTCCTGCTTATTGTTGACAGAATAAGACCTAAAGGGTTTCGGGGGGCACCTGGGACTTTAGGAAGGCCATACCCAGTGGTATTGCTCATTTCCCCCTTACTGAGAAGTAATAGATTCCCCCCAATGAAGGAATTTAAATGGAAGATAGGTTCTCATTACCCCTGGATGACGGATGATGGATGATGGAAAGGGTGGAAGAAATGAAACCCAGGTCTGGACAAGTCTTCAGGTCCTCTAGTACTACCAAGTGGAGTGTGTTTGGAAGTTGCATGCTCTCCAGGTCCCATCATAAAACCAAGGGCATGTTAAATGAGCACATTTACAGAAAACCTGCAGCTAATCTAGCACAATAATTTCCATGCCACCTCCTTTTAAAATGTAAACACCAGACTCCCAATTTATTAGAAACAAGGACATAAATCAGGCAGAGTAACTCATTTGGGCCATTTTATATTAGATACTCCCTCTTAGCAAGCAAATTGACCAGTATGCTCCAGTTTGACCCATACACAGAATTTTTTTTTAAATTCTGAACATTTCAAATATACAAGGATAGTACACAGAACTCTTTATACTCATTGTTCTGATTCAACAATAACAAGTCTAACAAAAGTACTAATAATTCTGTGGGGTTAAATGTCCTCCGTTGTCTACACTGTAGATGAGTTGCTCAAACTGGAATCCAAATGATATCATATTTGTGTTCTGTCTCAGAAGTTTTATGTCTTTATCTCTTACAGTGACCTACACAAAATACCTTGCATTCTGGATTTGTCAGGTTATCTCTTCATGGCGCCGTTTCACTTGTCACTCTATTCTCTGTATTTCTGGCAAATGGAACTTAGATTTTCAGTTAGATTAAATCTAAGTTCAAGTGTTTTTTTTTTTTTTTCAAGAATAGTTCTGAAGCTGTGTTAACTGGCTCAGATCACAGGAGGCACACATTGACTGGCTCTGTCACACATTGTGGCGCTGTCATTGATCAGTAGGTTCAGCAGGTGACCGTCTGACTCCTTGCCATGGTTAAATCCCCATCAAACTTTAACTAAGAGATCATCATGGATGATCATTGACAGAATCAATTATTTCACTAGACATGGCAGAATTATGCTTTCCAATTCTACCACTCCTTCCACACTTACTAATAAATCCCCTGTTTATTTAGATATTTTAGCTTTGAAGAGGAAGAATTAGTTTATAAATATACTTCCATGGACGTGATTCCAGAGACTACAGCTATTAAGGAATATTTCTTAGCTAGAGATCTTGGTTTAGGAAGACAATAGTGGACACAATAAAGATGCAAAAAAGAGCCCAAGATCAAGGAACAAGAGAATCATTCTTATGCTGGGGGCCATTATCCTGGGTACCTTAAAGTTCTGAACACTCCTCTGACTCCTCCGTATGGCCCTTATTCTGTAAGTCCAGAGGCGCAAATGACCTCATGGGAAGAAAAAGATAAAGGGTATTGAAGGAGAGATGATGAAAAGAAGGGAGGAAGGAGGAATATGTGGTATGTGAGGAAATCTGGAGATACCAGGACACTGCCTTGCAAGATAGCGGCAGACTTGCAGTCCACGTGCTTCTGACAGGCCTGCTGGGTAAGAACCTGGTGACTCAAGGCTTGAGGCACATCCCAACTCTACTCACTGTAGTGAGAAGGGAAGATCAGTGCAAGGCATACCTGTCACTTTCATCCAGGGAGAAGGCCCAGGGACCGAGTGCTGGAAAGCAAGTATGGTAGGCTCCTTCTCTTCTTCCTCTTGTCGATAGCTCCTGACTAGACTTTCTGTTTCTCTCCTCCAAGGGAAATGAGCACATCCTCACTTGTTCAACCTACCCCATAGAAACCTACCTTGAGAGAAAGTTGATACCGTTTGTTGGTGCAGTCATCACCCCCTTTAGCAGCTACATTGGATTAGGAAGTTACTTGAGCTGCCATGGAGCAGTAAGAGTTTCCTGATATAAAATGTAGTTCTGGCCATACTGAGGTAGGCAGTATAAAAAGGAAGGAAAGGGCAACCTCTAAGGAAGCCACAAAGTTACGCAGGTGGGGGTGGGGGTGTCTCTGCTTGGCTCAGGTACTGAAATGGCAGTGACAATGGATGGAAAAAGAAACATGTGAGTCAGAATAACTTTATCAAATAGGTCAGGGTCTTGTAAGATTTGCTCTGAACCCAAAACTCATGGAGGCTCATGAAAAATAAAGGAGACAACAAAAGGTTTTAGAATCATACTTAGAGCAAATAACATAAAGGGGCTGACACATGACTAGTAAATGCAAAACAGTAGGCAACACAAAATACAGCTTCACTGAGACTGTTAAGGGCGATTTCTGTATTTGGAAAGAAAAAACTTGGTGGAGCAATGTACAGCCTTGCTCAAGGGAGCAACCCCCCACTGAATACCCACCATGTACAGGCTCTAGGTATCATGTGCTCTGCACACCAAAGATGAATTAGATCCAAAGATATCATAGTCAGAAAGGGAAGGGTATGATTCCTGCCCATGAGAAGTTTCTAGTCAAGCTTGGGATACAAAGGTTTATTTAACAGAACTCTTAAGGAGAGAAGAGGAAACCTTAGCTGCTCTGAGTTTGGGAATTTGAGGATAATGACACAGGAAAAAAGGCTGACCATAGAATGCTTGTTGGGCAGGAAATAGCCTCATTCACTAGAATGTCAGTTCATTCCTTCATTCATCTGTTCATTAAATCACTTATTAATGGTAGGATACCTTTCTCCCTACTGGCATTTTAGTAAAGACTGAGAGAGACTCAGTCTATGGCCTCTTAAGTTCACATTATAAGTGAGGATGTTAGAAAAAAATTATAAAACCCATGTTGTTCCTTTATTACCTTTTAAAAATACTAAATATATGCCAAGATAAGAGCTTGTAAATAAATTTCATACAGCACTCACAGAATGCCAGAAAACTCACCATCCAACCCCAAGACTAACTTACATCTATTTATGTGAACTTATATCTATTTATAACTATCGTCATAGTTAGGGTGAGTGCTCGAAAATAAATATGCATAAAACTATGACAATGCATCATAGAGGGACATGCGCTGTTCTAAGGGGTCAGAAAAGTCTCCCTAGGTAATGTTTGTTGAGAAAGAAGAATGCATAACCAGGCAGAGACTTTGAAAGGCAGTCAGACACAGAATTCAGACCACACAGGGATAGGAAGAGTAACAATAACGATAATAGTGAAATGTGTCTTGTCTTGGGGGCTTACTATATGTTCTGCTACATCCTTTCCACATCCATTTGAATCTTATAACAAGTCTATAGTGTCTTGTTTTCCTTATTTTGCTGTGGAGGAGACTGAGACTCAGCAAGGCTGAGTGATATATGCAAGGTCACAGAGTCAGCAAATTGAGAGGTGACCTGGGGCAAGATGGGGCAACAAACAAGAAAAATGATATTTGCTGCCTTAGCAGAGTTCGATTCCTCTCACTCAACTGTTTTCTAAATGATGCACTTTCACATACATATTTATTCACTAAGTCTATCCATTAAGCATCAAATACAGGGTAATATTCTGAGCTCAGAGAGAATGGCCTCACTCCCAGGGCATGTGGACCTTTACTTAAATTTATAGCCAATTAATGCTAGAAACCAGTTGCACTTCCTCCTATGAAAAGTTGGGTTAGTTTTTCATCAAAATATTATTTAATGGCAAGACCCCCAGTGGAATGTTCCAGAAGACCTTTAGCAATTGTGCACTGTCTGTTATTTAAACTAAAAACAATGCTGTGAAAAATTGCACTTCGGCATGAGCCATACCGAATGGAATTGGCCAGCTAAAAAGGAGACATGATGATTGAAATATTTTCCAGACTATTACATCCTTGAAGGGTTTAAACAGTGAGGAGAAAGACAGGGAAGGGGAGGAGGATGATTTAGGGTGGTTCATTTAGAAACAACAGGATTAAATTAACCTTGGGGGGGAGGATCATGCAAGATTCAAGAAGCTTCCCGAGGGGAAGTGTACTGAGCTGCAAAATTTTCCAGCCCAGCAAAGCTGGCAAAGCCATCTATCATTAAAGTCATTTACAAGCAAACTTGACAAATTGCTGAGAAAATATATGATGGGCCACATTCCTAAACAGAGTCAGGAATGGACAAACAGAGATGTCTTTTCTATCCCAAATTAGGGAAAAATGACAATTCTTTGAGATTTGTTTGCTTGCAGTTTTGGAACCTCTTCCCCCCCCCCCCCGTTTACAATGGATATCAGCAAATAAGTTCCTGTGATGTGCAGGTATAATATATCAATTATAGCTCTAAGAAAATTTTAAGCTAAGGAAAAGATGTATTGCATTGGATTTTTAAATGTCTACTAAATAAACTATCATATTAATAAGATCAATGACTTCATCCTAGTTTACTTGTAATTTTCAGCCTACAGAAATCCTAAATTACACAAGGTGGCAGAAAGATTAAAGAATACTTCCAGAATGAAAACCCAGCAGACCTAAACATTTATTGATTTTCAGCATATTGAAAAAAATCAAAAGTGTGCCCATAGGGGAAGAGTAGGAGCAATGATCTTCGCTTTGCATGGCCTGGAAATCTAGAAACCTCCTCAGCCATCTTCACTGCTTTGCTACTTCAGAGACTTCTCCAAACTCTGGATTCTCCTGGCTGGAATTAATGTCTGTGCATTGCTGCCCCCTGCTGGATGTGTGGAACCCATTTTGTCTGGGGTCCAAAAAAAAAGGCATTTGCAAATTTCAATTACTTTTCAATTCCCTTTCCTCCTGTCCTTCCATCCTCTGACAGCACTCCCTGGCCCAAAGGACTCTCTTAGGAGACAATTCCATCTGAGCTAATAGGTAGACATTCCTTATTATGCAATTAGTGGGCTCCTTATACAGTAATCCCAGTGACCCCATCTACATGGCTGGCCAGAGACACTGGAAAATATGAAACACACTGTCTTACTGCTTCAAGTACCAGTTTATGAAAACACTACCTTGAGTTAACATTCATTTAAGCATGACTGGTTTCTCCTCTCAGAGGATCCAGAGGCAGTCAAAGTGTCACCCAACCCTTTTTTACTCCCTCCCTCCATTTGATATTTGTATATGAAGCTGTTTCCTGATGATCAGGCTGGAAACCAAATCATCTCACATGCCACTGAGGATGGAGGCTCTGCCTAATCTCCAGAGCTCTTGATACTGACCATGAATCTTCAGGGTGTCCAGTAAAGCCTGGTGGTACTGGACCAGGCGGTAAATTTTATAGATAGACTTCTTGGATGTGGCATGCTTTGGAAAGAGTGGAGGTACGGAGGAAAATAAGCTCAGTTGGGATGACCATGTTTGCATGTATTAGGTAGTAAAAATCCAGGATGGACAGCCCCAGGCCACCACTGAGGCAGCTGACTTATTGGTCAGTTCTTAGTATCTAATCCATACAGCTCTGGGCGGACAAGACTCATGGTCTCAAGGCCACTCATACCCAAACTCCTTCTAGCAACAGCATCCACATATGCCTTTCTGAGTTTCTCTGCTGCTGTTGGCCTGTGAAGTCTTCACCCCAACACAGTGAGACTCTCTTCAGCTGGTGTGTCCTGGTGGTCCTCCTTTCAATAAATCTGTGGTTTTCAAAATTCACTGGAGATGTTAGAAATGTATATTCTTAGGCTCATCCCACTTCTTCTGAACTAGAGACTGTGGGGTTGAGCCTAGCTACTTATGTTTAAAAGGTCCTTGGAGTGATTCTAACACACACACTTAAGTCTTAGAACTATTACTCTAAACTTTCATTTTCCTCCTCACACCAATTCCCAACCAAAAATGTCTGTTACCTAGGTCATGTTAATGCTGATGGAAAAAAAATAAATATGATAAATTGTTGTTCATGTCACTTACTGATGAGGACAGACTATTCATCCTCAAAGGTCTGGATTGAATATGAAATCTTGTGGGAAATTGGCTCTGAATCTGCCAGTGGGTGGCCAGGAAAACTCAATTACTCCCTGTGTTAGTGACTTTTTCATTGCTGGGACAAAATACCCAACACACATATAAGTAAAGGAAGAAAGGTTTATTTTGTAGAGGTTTCCATAGCCCACTGGCTCCAAGGCAGGGTGGCACGGCAGAGGGGTATTCCAGAGGAGAAACAGTCCATGGCAAGGCAGACGGAAGGCAGAGTACCTGCCTTCTTTCTGTCCCTTTGTATTTCATCCAGGACACAAGCCTGTTGATTGGTGCCACCCATACTCAAGGTGGGGGGCTTCCGTCTTCAGTAACAGCCACTCCCATAATTATACTAATCCAACGAAAGGACAGATCCAGATACTACACACACTTAACCCATATTGACACATGTTAAATCCAGCCACCTCTGCAAAGCATCACCATGGGTGGGTGCCCGAGGCTCTGGGGGGACATGTAGATACAAATCATAGCACTCTTCCCCCATCCGTATGGGTCTTACACAGTGAGTTACTATAGTCATCACAGATTTGAAGTCCCTTGTTATGCATGGTTGGTCCTAGACTAGCCTCATTTACATCCCCAAGAGTTTGTTGGAAATACAGATTTCCAGGCCCCACTTCAGACTGATGACACAGCTCTGCATTTCAACAAGATCTCTAGGTGCTTCACTAATAGTGGAGAAGACTCATCCAAGTCAGATGCCTTCCACCTGTTCCACATGCCCAATCACACACCAGGGACTGTGAGATGATTTAGGACTGTCTCACCAACTTCAGGTCTTTTGGATCTGGAACAGGGCCAAAAATATTCAATTTCAGCATGAATAAGTGTTTGGGGAGTAAATGAAGAAGAGTGGACAAAGGATTTCTTTTTGAACTAGGGATGTTTGAAGACTCGGAGGACTAAATCCTGGAATAAAACTATTAGTATATTTCCGAGCACCATGGTACTCGATAGGACCTGTGAGTTTATGGGTGCAGCCCTTCAATCACATCATGATCCCAATTACAGATGACGTCTACTCAGCACTTGGAGAGCAGCTGCCTTTTGTGGACTGCCAGCCTGATTCCTCACCTTCTCTGAAGAGGGAATGAAGAGCTGTCAGCTTCACCAGGGACTCCAGTGTGGAACCTAGAGCAGTCAAGAGTCAGAAAATGGTAGCCTTGGAGGTGCACCAGCCTGTCCCAGATGAGGGGAAAGCACATGGACAGGTAAAATGGCCACCAGCTCCTGTCTAGTCTTCCCAGGGTGGCAAATGACAGACAAGAACCCAGCCTTTGAACTGTATAGTAGCTTTGTCTCAAAAACCCCTCTTTCCCACTTCCTACCTCTCATCATCCTTATATTAATGATAATATTAATGTGAACACTTTATTTCCATTTTTTTCATAAAGAGTGTGGAAACGGGGAGGGGAGGAGTGGGTGAAGGGAGGGCAGGGACAAGGGGAAAAAATGAGAACCGAGACCTGTCATGTAGAGGTACAAGATCCCAATGATGAATGTAACTGTACTGTATCCCTCAAATGTACCAATAAACTCAATTAAAAATAATCTTTAATAATACAGAAGAGCCTAATAAGATTACTGACATTGAAAAATGGGAAGAAAGGAGCTAAAGGTGTAGGGAAGGTGGGACGGGTAGGGGAAGGGTAAAAAGGGAAAAGAAAAAAATGTGAGATAATGAAAAGATGGAAATAAAGTGTTGATAGATGGGGAGGGGAGGAGGGGGTGAAGGGAGGGCAGGGTCAAGGGGAAAAAATGAGAATCAAGACCTGTCATGTAGAGGTACACGATCCCAACAATGAATGTAACTGTACTGTATCCCTAAAATGTACCAATAAACTCAATTAAAACTGAAAAAAATAAACTCAATTAAAAATATTAATGTGATACTTAAGACCTAACCTAAGACCAAATAACAAGGACTTAAAACAAGTTTCTATTTCTCTGTGAAAGTCTCAGCGGATTGGTGACCTGAGCGCTGAAATGGTTTTGGCTCTATGATCACCCAGGTTCTTCATCCTTAGGATATCATCTCATGCACAAGGTGAAAACTGGCCTTCCACCCCCACAATGGTTTCCAGCCTGGGGAAGGCAGAATGAGCAGGAGGCCAGGAAAGCAGCCTGCTTTCTAGGTTGGGATTCTGAGCTGCACACATCCATTCTGCCCACATCCACCTGACGGCAACTCAGCCTCTTGCCTTATCTAGCTGCAAGGGAGGCTGGGACATGCAGATTTTCCCAAGGTGGCTCTGTTCTCAGCTCAGACAAAAGGGAAACTTTTACTGGGAGGAAGGAGGGGAGAATAGATGTTGAACTCAAGCTTCTGTATTAGCTGAGGCCATTAGGAACCCAGTGTCTCTGGGAAATAAATGTTGTAGTGGAAAGCAAAGGCTCTGCAGGAGAACAGAGAGTAGGAGAAAGGATGCAGAAAAAGGACAGAGACCTTCCTATGAACAACTCATCATTCTCCATATTAACAATTACAATTGGTCCTGTTTTGATGAATTCCACATTTGCAAATTCAATCAATCATAGATTAGAAAAATGCATCTGCTCTCAGCTTATAAAGACATTTTCCTTGTCATTATTCTATAGGTAATAGTGTATAGCCACTACTTCTACAAAAATAAATTGTATTAAGTATTAGAAATAAAGAGATGACTAAAGTATATGAGAGGAGGTGTGTAGGTTCTACACCATGTTAGATAAGGGACTTTGTTACATCTTGGTGTCTGTGAGGAAGTCTAGAACTAATTCCCTGCAGATAGTGAGTTTACCAAGATTTGTAGCCTCCATAAAATACAATCTCCATGTACACACACACACACACACACACACACACACACACACACACACATCCTTAGAGCAGATTTGAAGATCTTCTCCAAACGTGGATTTCAGTTCTCCATGTGGGTGACAAGACAACTTAGTTCCTCAGTTTCGCCCTCACCAGCCCTCCCCAGACTCAGCTGGGCATTGACTCCTGCTTTGACCTAACAACTCCTATTTGAGGGAGCTGCCTACTCCTCGAGATGCCCTAGGCCCAGAATTTCCATCATTTTTTGCCTGAAGGTCATTGCACAGTCCAGCCCGGGCCACCCACATGTCTAACTAGTGTGAAGAATAAATGCTTCATTCCATTTCCTGGGGAGGGGTGGAGGAGGACCAGGCTCACAAAGGCAGTGGATGCTTCTGGAGGGGGAAGATGGCCTGGGGAATCAGGATCACTTCTAAAACTTCTCAGAAAAACCACACAGGGTCTGAGAAAAACTGTACCACTTTACTCACGGTTGATTCCCATGCCTCACGCACACATACAAGGCATCCTGTCCACTGCCTCCCTGGCCAGACCACTCATCACAACTTCAGTGATGACATGAATGCTTCTGGAATCTCCCCACCTCTGGTTTCTTCACCCACTCAGCCTTCTAAGGCTACAACAGGAAGCACTACTCAACCTCACATTTTTTATCCAGTGGTTCAAAACATTTTCTAGCAGAAGAGGCCTTAGAAACCAGCTATTCCAATCTGCTTCTCATGGAAGAGGCTAAATGGAGGCTAAGACAGTTGAAGAACTTGCCTGAAGTCACATGGTAATTTCTGGGAGACTTGGAATTTGCAGCTAAGCTTGCTCCTGTCCACCTGGCAGGCAGGGGTTCTGTTCTTCCACACTGCCCTCCTCATTCATCTCACCCGGCCATCATTTATCGCCCCATGAAAGAAGAATAGTAGCAGTGACATAGACACGTACTGTTTCCTGTGTTCCAGACATTGTTCTCGGTGTTTTGAACTTATCAACTCACTGATTCTTCCAGGACACAAACTACAGACTCAAGGCTTTTGTTCTTAAAATTTGTATCTTACAATCTTAACCCTCGGTATGAAGGTATTAGGAGGTGCAGCCTTTGGGTGATTAGGTCATGAGGGCAGAGCTTTCATAAATGGGACTAGGGCTCTTTCATGACAGGAATCCCACAGAACTCCTTTGGCTTCTGTACTACATGAGGACACTAAGAAAACCATGATCTATGAACTAGGAAGTGGGCCGTTGTCAGCAATGAATGTGCAGGCAACTTAATCTCAGACTTGCAGACTCCAGAATCATGAGAAAGAATTTCTGCTGCTTATACAAAGCCACTCAGCCTGTGGCACTCTATTATGATAGAATGAATGAACTAGGAGACCTCTCTATGAGGAAGATATTACTATGATCTCTATTTTGCCGACAAGGTCACAGAGGCTCAGGATGGAAAACGAACTTGTGCAATAGCCTCTGTCTCTTTCACATGTGGCCACAGCAATCAATGAAACACAAAGTTCCATGGGCCCTGTGCACATCCCACCCCAAGTCACTGCGCCCACCTCTTCGTCCTTGTCTTTAAGGGCTCAGCCAACTCCTCCGAATGCAGAGCTGATTGACCTGCACCATTTTTCTTCACCTTTCAAATCTCAATGAGGAAAGACAATGACATTGTGAATAACAGAAAGCCAGGTAACTTCCAAAATGTGTTCCTTTTGCCCCAGGACTTCAGAATATGATGTTCATTTTCCAAAAGATCTGTTACCCCAACTCAGGTTCAGGCTTATTACAGAAAAAGCCATTATCTCCTCAGCTGACCCTAGTTCCCAGAGGGAAAAAGAGACTAAGAAACAGGGCAGCCCAGCAGAAATGTCACCTAGCAAAGCCACCATGCAGTCAATCCACAGGGAAGCCTGTGAGGTGGCCGCCTGTGAGCACATCGCCTTTCAGATTGATCACTTGCTTTGACAGAGGTTCTTTTCCTTTGAAAGAATCCGGCCCCAAACCATTTCAATTTCACACTGTCTTCTGGTGCCAAAAGGCACAGATGGCCCAGACAGCAGTCAGCCAGGTCACTGGCACTCTCTGTGGGCATTTTATAGTGGCGGTGGTAAGACTGCCTTTAACAGCACACTTAGAGATGATGGGGAGCAGCTCAGATAAAACAACAAACCTACAAACCCAGTGGTCAGGCAAGAGCTGATTTAACACAGTGAAATAAAAACACTCGCCGGCAGGTATGTGTCCCTCACAGCCCGGCCAAGTTTCACAAAGGCCGCTCTAGTGCCCAGCTCACAAGCACCGCAATTCCGAGGAGCCAGCTAACGACTGTGCCAGGAAGTGAACCAGCCAGGGAGCTAGCAGAAATGCTCAGGCCCAGCAATGACCCTGGAAGGGCAGGTGCTCGGCCTCTGCCTGAGTCCCTCCTCCCCTTCCCTGGTGCTCTAGAACTAGCCAAGAGCCTGCCCCTGCCTCCTTGCCTTGTTTTCCATTTTGAAGTAAGAGGTAAGTTTTCTGCATGTTAGAGGAGTCTTTGGCACTTGTGGATAGGTGGAAGAACTTTGGGGGATGAAGTACAAGGTTGAGGGAAGAGAGAGTGAAGTCTGGGGATGGGGCACAACTTCCTGGGAGATACAGGGAGTTGCTTGAGAGTGAGAGTGGGCTCGTGGATTGTCTTAGACCTCTTCACATGAATACCCTTTTTCTCTGTACATATATACACGAAAAAAAAAATATTCTGGTCACTGTTACACCACAAGCTTCCTCCATGATAATTCTCTAGGGTGAAAGAGTTCTTTGCAGGGCCTCTCATCTGCCTGCATGCCTCCTGAGCAGACTGCATTTTCCACAGATAGCCATGGAATCACCCGCCTCACAAGCACCTGCAGTGCCTTCTTGCCCTGCCCCCATCATAAGATGGAAGGGTCCGCCCACCCCCTCCAACCTGGGTGGGCCATGTGCCTGCTTTAACAGAATATGGGAGAAATGGGCAGTGTGCTCACACCAGCTAAATCCTTGTGGATCAGACAGGAACCACCCAGCCAAGGGCTCCCAAATTCCTGACTGCCCCCAAATTGTGATCAAAGCAAAACAGTTATTTGAAGCCCTAACTTAAAGTTGCAAGTAGTTTATTAAGTAGCACTTACTAATCAGAGCAATTCCTTGGGCTCAAAATATATTTTTTCTAAGAGTCTAACACATTATTTGAAAGGTTTCTGTTAGGCTACTCTATGGGTTAAAACAAAGCTTGCTCAAATGTAGGTGGTATCTAGAGACAGGAAACCCAGGACATATTAACTCCCTAATACCGGAGCAGAGTTCATGTCATTACTTAGAAATTAGCAAGGTCCTGGAAAAGGGGGTACATTTCCCCTACACCATGGTATGGGATACAGAAGAGGAAGTCCACTAGGAATTACTGAGGTGCTGCAAACACCACAGCTCAGATTTAGAAGTTCTTCCCAGCTAAAGGGGCAGTGGGGAGGGCTGAAGGAGTGTGAAAGACATCAGCAAAGAAAAGCCAGGGAGCCATATGGAAGGTGTGGCATTGGCCTGGTGCTTGAAAGGCAGAGAGGGTTTGAGCCAGTCAAGGGTTCCACATAGGCAAATGTGGGAGGCCTCCGCTGGGAATTCCCAGGGATCCTTCGGGCTTACGTGCAGCTCGTATCAAGTGATTCACAAAAGACACGGCTCTCGATATGGATTTAGCAGTGAGAGGAAAGAGGAATTTACCCCTGTGGTTTAACTGAAAAGAAATTAATATAATGTATCACTCATGTCACCTCTGAATACATGTTATGCTCTTCTTCGTTCCTTCTATATTTTATGCCTTAATTTTAAAAGATACTCAACTGGTGAGTGCTACATTTTGGAGGTTTTTGCATTCTAAGCTAAAGACATTGGATTTATTCTGTGGGTACCTGTGGAGGGACTGTTTTGTTTGGGATAAGACCAATTGTCGCTGTACTTTGGGGCAAAGACTCTGACAGACCAGAGCACACGCAGTACATAGATGGTCACCAGACACAACTGTGTGCAAGCCACATGGAACTCTCAAAAGCTTCTGGTGCTGCTAGTGCAACCTATCTGGCCCGAACTCCTCCCCCGGGCACTGGGCACTCAGCAGGTACCACGTTGAATCTCCACAATACCTCTGAAAAGTGACCCTCAGTTCATGGAGGAGGGAGTAGAAGGCCAAAGAAACTAAATAAAACACCAAGGTCGCACTAGCAATGGGGGGCAGAGCTAGGACTGGGCTGCTGCTTCTCACCTGCTCCCCACCACTCCTACTCCTTCTCCTTCTCCTCCCTACTTGTCCCCTAAAACTAGTGCTCATTATTAGAATTTTCACAGGTCCAAGCTGAACTGCACAACGCAGGGATACTGCAAGCAACTCATTATGTCAACCATCTGAACTCCACTTAATGGATTGCTCATTTTTTCTAAGACGAGCCCATTTGTTTTAAATGATTAAAATGCTTTTATGAAATGACGATAGCAAGAGATTTGTCTTTTATTTATTCTCTCTTGTGATGTTTGTAGTTGGGAAAATAAATAGGTAATGACATTAATTTCAGTTCCTTCTGTCTCTTAAACTTCTGGTCTATACATTCCTGGCAACAATACCCTGCTCAGCTGCCTCTAGCACCTACAGGCACCTGCTGTCTGCAGAGTAAGGATGGCTCAAGATGCCTTGTCCTTGGGCAGGCTCTTCAGAGAGCACTGTCCTGAATGGGGTGCCCCCTCCCACAGGGGCTGCTGGTAACCACACGCATACATCCAGGGCAAGCGTACACTGTCAGAGCAGCCAGCGGGACCTGAACCAGTCAGGCAGTAAAGAAAGTCTGTATCAATTCAGCTTTTAGCTACTTGAATTTATTTCTATTTTCAGATGGTTGCTGGAGTCAAAGGGACTGGGGCTGGCATCCCCATGTGGAATGGCCTGAATCAGACAGAAGGAGGCTCTGTGTCCTGGTCCAAATGTCACAAAATAAACAGTGGTTTCTATTCAGATAAGAAGGCTGTCGTCTAAGCAGGTGGGTTCTGGTACTACACTACCCAGGGACAAATCCTGCTTTCCACCATACTGGCTGCGTAACCTTAGGCAGCCTTGCTACTCAGACTCTGGTTTAATGCCCTCGTCCATTAATTCAGAATTATAGCACCTGCTTTAGAGGACTATTGTAAAGATTAAAGTATCTAAGAACAGGGCCTGGCATACAGAATGCATTTGGATACTGGCTTTTGTTATTATTCTTACAATCATTCATTTCACATTTATTCATGTCCAGCACCCTCTCAAGGGGGGCTTTATGGACAGAGATGGAGAGAATAGAGTTCCTCTTTCCCAGAACCTCCAGCAAATATGACCAAACCTATGAACGAAGAAGAACCACATTTGTGGGAGCCTGATGGGTTAGCTGCGGAGCCAGCGGAGGGTCAGAAGTAAGGAACGTCCAGAGGAGAGGCTGTGTGTGTAGATCGAGTACATCACGACAGGTAAGGCAGGAGGAAGCTGGCCTCCACTGGGTAAGCAGCCATGAAAAGGCTCAGACAGTAGAGTTCCATGCCACACTGGGAGTCATATTTACACCGTAGCTATTTCAGCTACAGGGAGGGAGGGAAAACCATAACTATTCCCAGCTTGAATTATAAAATAACTGAATAATCCTTCAATGTTCTTCAATGTTCATAATTATTGGGGGGATCCTTTGTTCCATTAGAAACAGGCACAGAAGAGGAAACTCCATCAGCTGAATGAAGACACAGTACATTAAAAATGGAAATTAAGAATTGAGAGCAAAACAATTGAATTCTGCCAGTTTTTTTTTTATTGCTACACAAATTGCTAATCAGTATCCAGTGTCATGTTAGCTAATTTGTTCAATAAAAGCAAATAAAGAAAAAGATCCCAGAGATGGAGCTGAGCACCAGCCTGGTGAAATCAATTGTGTGCAAAATGTCAGAAAGTCCTTGACTCTTTTTTTGAGAGATACAGGGATTTGTGCTCAGGATTTTTAATCTGGGCCTGGAGGCACAGAACTGTGGCAAACCCACGTTTATGGTGCAAGACAAAGACAAATGGGCAGAACCAAACAAGAGCGAGGAGGCCTCTTTCCTCATACAGTATACATTCCAGTGGTGGATGCAGCCAGCAAACAAAAGAATTAAATAACCATGACCATTTCAAAGAGTATTAAATGACAACAGGAAAACGAAACTAAACTCACAGGAAGACTTTAGGAAGTGAGGGTGTGAAGGCCACTTGCTCACCAAATCTCTATTGTTTTGCCCTCCATTAACCAAATCTGGTGGGCTGACACGTCCCATGCTCCTTACAATTCACCAGGCGTATGCCCCAGTGTCCACGTAACTGAGGGGTAAGCGGAGGTTTCAGGGTAGCAGCGAAGAAAATAGACTCCATCTTGTCCCTTCACTTTTTTCCCATTCTTGCTTAAAGGACAAAGTCATTCTGTGACCATGAAGACAGAGCCCATGTGCTAAGACAAGGACCACAGAATACCAGCACAGATGCCAGTAACACTGTGAGCGATAACATTGCATCAGCCCCGAATGGCCCAGTTCCAGGCTTCTTGTTAGATAGGATGAAAAGAACACCTGATCAAGAAACGTTCTTGGAATTTTCTTCTACTCATAATGTATTCCAACTCTGAGCTGATTCAGATAGATCCCTGTCTCTATAGCCCCTTGCTCTGCATTTCTCTGCCACTGGCAGAAACACAAAAGTAGGTTCAGGTGAGAGTGGGCTCACCTTGGTCCAGGTGAATTTGATTCTGCCACTCCCTGCTTAAAAATATTGCAGTGGTTCCCAATGCCATCAATATGGACATTAAACTTTTGAGCTCTCGGGTGTCATGGTTCTAACTGCCCTCCCTCCTTTACAAACACGACATTCCTCGTGTGGTCCCCTTATCTCAGCGAACTGAGCCACTCATGGTACGTACTCAGGTCTCCCCTCTCAGGAAAGAGCAGATCTTAAAGCAGATATGATATTGGGCTGAGGATCCAGCATCATCGTCAGTCCCCTCTTGAGAGAGAAAGATTGCCCAGGCTGATGCTCCCTGGGAACTAATTGCAAGGTCATGCTTTTCCTGCCTTGGAGAGAGAGGAAAGGCAGCTCCTTGAGCTCCAGAAGTTCCTGCTTCACTGGCTTAGCCCAGCCCACCGGCCCTGTAGATGTCAACTGACCACTCACTGAGACACAGGCACTTAGCCAGGCAGTGGGGAAATGGAATACTCACAAGATAAGATCTTCCTTCTGAGGCAGCCAGGAGCATAACAGGCATTATGACTCCTGTGTGCACATTGCCCACAGTGTTACAGCACCAAAGAGCAAAGGCATTGAAGCTGCCTGGGTGAAGTAGGGGAGGCTTGGGGAATGCTTCCTGGAGGAGGTGGAGCTTCGTTCAATAAAGGAAATGGACTAAAATGTGAAGGGAAGAAGCCAGATGAAACAGGAGGAAGAAAAGAATTGGTTAAAGAGATGTAGGACTGCAGAGTTGGAGGAGCACAAATTGTTAATTCGGAGGGAGGAAAAAAGGGAAGGAAGTCATCAGGGGCTATGTTGTAGGACAGATTGTACATCTCTGTTAGGAAAAATATAGTCCAGAATCTGAGGGTAACGGGGAGCCGCTGAAGTGTGCTTAGCAGCGTGTGATGGGATCTCATCTGCGTTTTAGACAGAGCTCTGCCACTGCCCGTGTGGGTGGGGAATTTGAGGACAGAGCTGGAAACAGGAGACCAGTCAAGAATCTGGCCGCTTCCTGTTTACTGTGAGAGGAAAGCTGGTGAAAATAACAATGAGGCTGTGGCAGCCTGCAGCCTGTCAGAACAGCATCAGAGGGCCTTGAGGGCTGGCCAGCAGCCTCATTTGTGGCTAGCTACGAACACCCTTGGGAGTAGGCATCTGGAAGGCTTTTCTCCCTCCTTTTCCTCCTCCCGGCATCCCACTTCCTTAGCCGGTGAGGGTCTCCAGGTGATGAAAACCCCAGAGCTCCAGGATCACATCACCCATTTCCTAGTCTACAGTAATCAAGCGCAGTGAAAAACAGAGTCCTTGCATTATGCCTCAGAATTCCTATTAAACTTTCATAATATGAAACAATTAAAATATTCTCCTAGATATAAGTCTGCACTTTCTTCAGAAATATTGCCAGTGAGATAAAATACTCAGCAGCTCCTTATTCCCCAAACATATATTTGACAATATGCCTCATGTTCTGTTTGACATCAAAGCAATAGCACTAGTTAGGAGTTAGGCTTCACAAAAATAAATAAATAAAACTTTAAAAAGTATGCTTTTCCTGGCAACAAATAATAGTAATAGTAATAAAAAACAACCTTGGTTGTTTTGTTTTTTTTTTTATGAGGCCACAATTGGTGAAGCCAAGCTCTGATAATGAGGAAATGGGATATTTATGAGCATCTATTCTACTTTTATTGGTCTGGAAGGTGGGAATGGTGACAGGAACCGCAAGCCAATTCATAGAGATTATAAATTTGCCAATGACTTGTAAGACTAATGGTAAAAATTAAAATGTAGGTTCTACATGCTCTTTATGGCTGCTGAGTACCCAAAGCCCATCTCCACCTACCCCAACCTACAAAACCCACAGGGAAATGAAGCTTTATCATAAGTAAAGAAATTCAGTCTAGATTTGTTCTATTGCAAATGATGGTCATCAGACAACATGTGGTGATTATTCATTTGAAATGAGGGTACATTGACTTGAGACACGTCATAAATGCAAACTACAGGCTAAATTTTGACAACTCAGTACAAAAAATAAATAAACTATTGCATTAATATTTTCACATTACCTAGACATTGAAAAAATAATGGTTTGGATATATTGAGTTAAATAAAATGTGTCAAAGTTAATTCTATTTCTTTTTTAAATATAGGCGGCTATTAAAAATTTTTAAATGACACATGTGGTTTGCAGTACAATCATATCAGCCATCTAGACTGTGGAATTTATATAAAAGGCAATTGTCAAGGATCAGTTAGCAGAGGAAACCCATCTCTGTGGGCCTCTCACAATTCATTAGAAGCAAGCCCACCAGAGGATGCAGCTGTCGTGAAGCCACGAGCAGGGCAGGTACGACAACCCTCAAGGTCCCTCAGCAGCAGACTTCAAACGCGCATTACCTCTCAGGGCATGGGGGTTCATCAAGTTGAAGGAAATAAAATCCAATAACAATTTTTATAGTGAGCTGATTTTGCTGTTGCTCATTAGTGGCTGTGAACTAAATTAATTTGAGCTTGATTGTCCCCTAATTGGAGAGGGATATAAATCCAGATGAATGTGCTATTACGAATGACACCTTGATCCTGCAATGAGAACACCCTGCAATAGAGGGGAAAACCCAGCTTTCCATAATTATCTTTAAAATTATGGTCATTGACCAAGAACACTGTAATAAATGGTATAATGTGCTAGGTCATAACATATTTTCTCTATAAAGACATGGATCAAGACTTCATTGAATTAACATGTGACAGCCTGATTATTATGACTCAGAAAATTACCAATTATTATTAAAATGGAGAATATAAGCCACTTGTACCAATATAATTATAATTTACCAGGTCCCTCACACATAGCAAAACAAAAACAGAAACCTGGACATGTCAATGGATTCCTTTTACCCTCACGTTTCTGACTAAAGTTTTAACCACAATCAGTGTGCAGCAGATACTTATTCGAAGAGATATAGAGACATAAAGCGTACAGGATATTGAGACAGATGCCTGTGTCTGGCTTGTCATTTGCACAAAGTATGGCAAGTCACATCCATACCTGAATTCTACCAATTCCTGCAACAGTTAAGTACATTTACTTGTAAAATTGAATGCTTTTAAAGGTAAAAACTGCCCACAAACTTGAAGATCAATAATATGATTCATCTCAATGGAGAGGTAAAAGGATGCATCAGTAGTTAAGCATTTCCTTCAAGCCGAGCCATTTTCACTCGCCTTGTAAGGAGGGCAATGATTCAGATGAGATAGATTTGGCCGAAATGAGAAGGATCAGATTCTATTCTGAAACCAATTTTGTTGTGATGGAGGGAGAGCCCCAGTCACATGCTGTGCTGGGCACTAGACAAAGGAAATTTAACTGGCTTGCTCTCGTGTGACTTGAGGGACTTTGAAGGCAACTTGAAGGACAGATATTCATTCCCAGGCACCAAAAGCCTTCAAGAGAAGCCTTTTCCTCCCTTGTACCCTCTGTTCCTCCCTCCACCCTTCAAAGGTATTTGTCATTACGGTCCTGGGTATTTCTTCATGGTTTCCTTTGCTCTGTGACTTATATGCATACATACATACTCTTATTTTTCCTCTCCTTTTTGTTTTTTACATAAAAGTAGACTAGTACTTACATATATACATTAAAATGTGTCTTCTTTTTACATTTATATCTTGGAGATCTCTTCATATAAACACATGGAGTGTCTGGTTTTTATATAAGCTACATTGTTGTATCTCATGGTACTGTTATAATTAAATCAGACCCTAGATATGGATCCTGGGTTATGCTTTCTTTTTTGTTATTATAAAAATATAGGGACTTCTCAGCTAGCACTGACATCACCCATGTGGCATGGTCTTCCTCCCTCCCTGGCTTCTCAACTTCCCTTCTTCACCCCCTCCCTCCCTCCCTCCCTCGCTTCTCTTTCTTGTGTGCACTCATCCACTGCATAAACATTTCCCGCACATCCACCCGGGCTAGAAGATGCCCAGTGAATGCACAAGGTCCCTTGCGGTGGCCCATAGGGCCAGTGGGCAAAGGGGCAGAGTGACAGCTGGGGGCAGTAAGTCACCCACAAGCCACTTGGTTTATCCACGTAGGAGGTAGATAAATAGGAATCATACATGGGTTATCTGCTTTGTGGGAGGGATGTTCAGAATAGGAAACACGGGTTACTCACACCTGCCCACAAAATCTTCTATCGTTTTGAGGTAGTTCTCTCCCTATATTAGATGCACAGGCCTCCCCCTGAGGCACAGCACCAGCCCGGGTGTTCCACGTTTCACACCTCCATTCCACCGCAGGCATCATTCTGCCACCAGTGTTGGGAGTAGGGACGGCTCATTCTCTAGAGACCTGCTGGCTGAGCACTGAAGAATGGGTGACTCTCTCGGGAGGTGCTGCCTCAATCCTGGGAACATGAACACCTCTTTATGGAGGCCACTACAGGGTGCTGGTCAGCCATGCTGAGGACTTAACTACCCCCATAATTCTGATGAGCAAGAGCGGGACCCAAAAGTCAGCCTCCGTGGGCCATCCAGGACATGGGGGTAGAAACAAAGTATGGCGTGGAGTATCTTTTCCTTACCTATCACAAGGGCTGCAGCCTAGACCCTGTAACAGAGACAATTAACAAGATACAATCATACAAATTAATATAAGTTTAACATAACACAGGAATCTTTATAAATGAAGACCTATGTTCCCAGGGAAAACTGTTTTTGAGGGTTGTTTTGTTTTGTTTTGGTATACTGGATCAAACTCAGAATCTTGTGCTTGCGAAGCAGGTGCATTGCCACTGAGCTAAATCCCCTGCCCAAAAACTGTTTGTTTTTTTTTATGTTGGCGGGGTTGTGGGGAGAAAGGAACCCTCCTCCATTGTTGGTGGGAGTGCAGACTAGTGCAACCACTATGGAAATCAATATGGAGATACCTCAAAGAGCTTGGACTGGAGGTGCCATTTGACCCCCCCATTCCTCTGTTGGGTATCTTTCCAAGAGAACTAAAAGAATCATATCACAGAGAAGTATGCGCACCCATGTTTATAGCGGCACAGTTTGTAATAGCTAAATCTTGGAAACAACCTATTTGCCCATCCGTTGGAAACTGGATAAAGAAGTTGTGGTTTTTCTATAAAATGGAATATTACTCAGCCATAAAGAGCGAGAGAATAGATTCATTCATAGGAAAATGGATACATATTGAAGATATACTCCTAAGTGAAATAAATAAGTCCCACATGTGTAAATACCAAATAGTTTCCCTGGTGT
>NW_022900941.1:15085832-15094420 GCF_012274545.1 Fukomys damarensis | reverse complement strand
AAATAAATAAATAAATAAATAAATAAATAAATAAAAAACAGATGGCTGTGCAACTGTGATTGAAAGACGGAAGTGTGTAATCAAAGGTGATAAACTCTGAGGAGCTTGGCAAGACCTGTTCATTCAGATCTTCTTGGCCTCTCTGTGTGACATTCTTTTCCTCTGGGTCCAAGGCAAGTACACTTATCACATGAAGAGTTTAGGAGAAAAGGGAAGAAGCAGGTGAGAGAGTGATCCTTCTAGGTTTTATGGGCTGCTTAAAGAAAGAAATGCAGAAATTCTAGGTTCTATGTCCCACTTGGAGACAGCGGGTGGGGGAAGAACAGAGATACCTGTTTCTAGGGTCTTCTTCATTTCATTTAACTTAAAATATTCAATATGCCAGGGCCAGGGATGTAGCTCAGTGGTGCTGCACCTGTCTGGCAAGCTCAAGGTCCTGAGTTTGATTCCCAGTACCAGGAGGGGAAAATACTCAGTATGTCAAGGTGGGAACTTGATGCTAAAATTCCCCATAAAAGTCAAATGTGGAACAGGTACCTGGGGAGGACCAGTGGGAGGGAATCAAGTGTCACTCGATGCTTTTTCAAATATATTTTATTTCTTCAGTGTATGCCAGGTCAGGTGTGGTAGTGGATGCCTGCAATCTCAGTACTCCAGGAGGCTCAGGCAGGAGTACTGCAAGTTTAAGTCTGATCTGTGCAACTTAGGGACTTAGTGACAGCCTGTCTCAAAATTTAAAAGGGGTACAGGCTGGGAATGTAGCTAGGTTTGAAGGCTCTGGGTTCAACCCACAGTACTAAAAAAAAAAAAAAAAATGTATACTGTGTAGCCAGCACATTCTAGCTGCTAGGCATACAGCAGTGAACAAGACCAAGTCCCAGCCCTTGGGAGCTTACACCTTGGAAAGGTGATCAATGGATAAATAAGCAAGAGCTCTGCAAGTGCCTGCACCCGGTGCTCACATTTGCTCACTTGCTTTCCACAGGTAGTCACTGTGGGCAGGTAAGGATCAGAGAATGAGGACTAACAGGTGGTGACCCTATCAGACACCACCTCCCACTAATGGCCTGCCAAAGGCATATGGCAGCTTAACAGCAGAATAATCAGAAGTCGTCCCTTCCACCAAGAATGAATGATCTTCACCGAGTATGATGACATCACACTGGGGAGAAAGGGTTATAATCGTTGGGGCTGAAATATTAAGAATGTCATAGAAAGAACTCAAAGAGAAAGAATTGTCCAGGGATTGGTTACCAAAATAAGATTTTTAAAAGGGTGAGGCATTAATCTCAACTGCTAGACAAGAAAAATCATCTTTTAAAATTTTCTCTGGAATTTAATATTTCTAGGGCCAGGTTCAGTGGATGGGATCACAGTTTCATCCACATTGCAATCCAGGCGTGGTGGCACATGCCTGTAATCCCAGCAGGCAGGAGGATCGCTGTGAGTTCGTGACCAGCCTGGGCTACATAGTGAGTTCCAGGTCAGTATCAACTACATACTGAGACCCTGTCTCAAAAAAAAAACCAAACAAAAAACAAACAAACAAACAAAAAACACATTGCAAAGGTGCCTCTTCCACCTGTGCCTCCTAGCCTCTGAGCAAAGCTCCTGTGAAGTAACAGCGAATGCCCTAGGCAGTCTGCCTGTGTGGGCTGGGGGACTTTGAGCAGCAGAGGAGGACTACCTGGAAGGGAGGCACCAGGCAAGTAGTACAGAACTGGGAGCTGCACCTCAAGGAGAGATATAGACAAGTTCAGCTCTGTTTGAAAGCTCCTACAAGCATGCAAGTCATCTCTGCTCCAGATGTGCAGTGGGAGAGCCTCAGCCAAGAGCTCCACTTAGTGCAAGAGCAACAATGGGTGTGGGCAACAAGAGACAGTGGGAGAGATGGCCCTAGGGATTCTACCATGCCATGGTGAGGGACCTGTGGGAACAGGGCTTTTTAGGTGGAAATGTCAAGATCAGGAGAAAATGGCCTGGACTAGCGATTGCAAAAGTGGGTTTTACTGCATCCTCTAGAATCAGACAGATCAACACTGCCTCAGCAGTCACTAGACACCAATTCTGGCCCTGCTGCCACAGGACTTCAGAGCATCCCCAGAGGGCCTCTAGGGAACAAGAAAGGGAAGACAGACCACAAGTTACCTAAACAAAGCTATTTAAACTAGCTCTAGCAGAGAACTTCTCATTCAACTGAACTAAGAGCAAACTCTCAAGATAGGAGACGAAGATGTTAATTGACAAGATTTAGTTTTCCAACTATCCAGAGAGAATACAAGCACAGAAAATAGCAAATGTATCTACACTTTTTGCATACAGTAGTGTAATATCTGTATGCCCCAAGATGGCAGCATTAATTCTTTCCTCTCCTCCCATACTGTTCCTCATGTGGAGGGGTGGAACCCATGTGCCCTGATTCTGCATTTCATTTGGAGGCTTATTTGACCAACAGAAGTGACTGCATCTGACTTCTAAAGCTGGGTTGCAAGCATCCTTGCAACTTGTACCTGGAGATCTGAAATGCTCACATCTGGAGTTCCTTCTTGGAGCCCAACCACATGCCACACGAATGCCACTCAGAGGTGAAGACATGTAATGATGCTATCTTGGACAGGTCGGGTGGGGTGAGGCCTGAGGTGAGTACAGCTCCAGCTGACTTCGCACAGAGCAAAACAGGCTAGCAGAGCCCAATTCACTTGCAGAATCACAAGCGATATAGCAAACTGGTTGTTGTTCTGAGTCACTGTGCTGTAAGTGGTAGTTGTGTACCATTAAAGAGTGAAAACATTAAGTGGCAAGTCTAACTTCCTCAGCCCCTCAGAGGGATAAAAATAAACACATGTGTTTATGCATATACTGTATGTGTATGTGGATTGGATTTCTGTTGCTGTGACAAATATGTGATATAAACTTAGCTGTGAGAAGGAGAAGTTTATTTTCGCTCAGTCTCTGAATTTTCTGTCTGTGACCCTTCATGGCTGCCGTTGACCTGTGGTGAGGCAGAACATCATGGTGGGAGCACAAGTCCGAGAAAGCCTCTTCCCTCCATGGAGTTCAAGAAGCAAAGAGTTGGAGGCACCAATATCCCCTTCAACAGCGTGTCACGAATGACCTGGCCTCCTCCCACTATGCCCCACCTCCTAAAGGTTCAACATCTCCCAGAAACGCTACAAGGCATTGACCAAGTCCTTAGCATATGGGCCCTTAAAGGGCATTTAAAAATCTGTCTTACTTTGCTTGTTGCTCAGCTACAATACGTGACACTCATAAGTTAAAGGGGGAGAGGTTTATTTTGGCCCATGGCTTTTAGAAATTTCAGACAATGGTTGGCAGGCTCAAATGCAGAAATGACATGGTGGTAGACCTCGAGTGGAGGAAAACTGTTCATATCATGAGCCTGGAAGTAGAGAGAAGGAAGGAATAGAGAACAAGATGACCTTCTAGGAGCTCCAGTAACCCATCTCCAACCAGGCCCTACCTCCTAAGAGCAAATTAGCTAAAGCACTCCATGGTCTGATCACCCTCCAAGAGCTGCACCTTTGAACACATGAGGATTTGAGGGAGGGCATTCTAGTGCTAAACCATAATAAGATCCAAACCACATCAGTATGTGTGTATGAATTAGCGTGTGACAGCAGAATCTACATGTAGCTCACATAAATGTATGACTATGCTTTGTGTGACTACAGTCAGGTGTGACACAGGAACATTTTAGTGGGGCCACACCTACGTTAGTGGCACCTCTAAACTGTAATGGAGCTAAATTCTATCACTTAGTGACTTCACAGCTATCATCACATTACAGCATTGTTTATGGTAATGCTGGTGTGAATGAGTCATGCTATATGTAAAGTATAGCACTCGTAATTATATATCATACATAATACTCAATAATGATAATGACTATAATGCTGTTTGTGTTTTCTATACTGTACTTTTTATCATTTTAGTATGTACTTTGATTTCCAAAAAGCTACGTACAGTCTAGCAACTCCTGCAAAATTTACATGCACAGAACCACATAGGCAAGAAAGAGGAAATAATTAGTACCCTGAGTCACAGTCTTGGCTGTAGACAGACAAAGAACCAATATACAGCTTCACTTTCTTGGGAAAGGAAGAAAGAAACCCTCAGCTGGACACAGCTTCTTACACCTGGCGAAGGCAAGGTACAATACTTGTTTGAGGGCTGGGGGCTTAACACGAGAAAAGATGAGGATAAATTCATGGTTCCTGCATACTATGAGAGTTCACCATGAGTCCACGTGCTTTGCAGTCAGCTCACAGCACAGAGGCTCAATGTGTGGGATCTGCTGACAGATAGCCTGGGTTTGAGTCAATATTTTGTTTGGAGTGCTGTAATATCTCAGTTTTCTCTCCTGTAAAATAGGGATGACATTAGTAATGGTATCTGCTCACAGAGTAGTAGGGAGGGTTAAATAGCTCATTTTAAGAAATGCTTGATCAATGCTGACTGGTATATGTAAGGAAAAAATAAGTATGTGCTGTTATTTGCCAAGACAGCAAATGCACTTCACCCTAACACTCTCTGAATCACCAATCCAAAAGCGTGTCAGAAGAATCCAGAGCCACTACATTCTTTGACTCATGAACCCTGCTTAGAATAACGTGTAATCTTGTCAACTCCCTTCAGAATTGTAGAAACTCTTGAATAATTTTTGTTTAGAATAGACTGCAGAACAGATGTTTAAACTTAAAACATTTCATTCAGGGCAGCATAGTATTAACATATAAATGTAATTTCTAATTGTATATGATAATATTCATAACATGTAGTTAACATTTTACTTATTTCCATTTACTAAGTGATGCACACAGTTTAATTTGCTTGAGATAAATTATGTAAGAAAAACATAATTTGTTGATGATAAATTCCAGTGCTATACTGTATCAGCTTTGCTTAGAGGATTAAATGTATACTAAAGAGCATAATTGAAGTTTAACTCTTTGGTGGTGCATTAGAAACAGACAACCCCTTCTTTATCTATGCGATGCTGGCAATGTGCAGTTTAAAAGTAAACTCATTAAATTTTGTAATTTCTGAGTTTCCTTTTTAGATGATTAGATATGTTTTAAGCATTTTATCCTCCCTTTTTACATTTCTTTGCAAATAACATATTTTGGATAAAGCCACTATTCTGAGTAGATGAAAAACCAGATTGGATATAATCATCACTTTGTTTTCATCACTGGCTTCCGGAGTCCAGGAGCTACCCTAATGCACTGTGTGTGCCGTAAGCAAATGACTGCAATGTGAAATCAGATAAAGATCATCGTGCATCATATCTGAAGAATTATCATGATGTTTATGCTCTTCATTCCTTTCATCTATTTCAACATCAATGCTCCTTACGCATTTGATAAGTTCTATTATAGTAGTAAACAAGACTAAACTAAAAACGAAAAGAACAAAAAATTGGTCAAAACTGTAGGACAGGATCTCTTCCCTTTCTTGCTTGTAGTTCTTAGAAGAACTGTAACATGCTGGGAGTGCATGCTGCGTAAGACAAGCCAGGCTGGAATAGCCCCAGCCCTGTCCCAGTGCCCACCTCCACTGGCCAGCACAGGATGTCCCTCCACACCTTCGCTTACTCAGCCATGTTTCTCTGGGGTATCAAGCAACACACAGGTGCCTTCTGGGGCCCCATAACTATGGAGCAAGGAGGGCATGGAGAAGATGCCACGTACCCCAGGCAGTTTTCTTGAGCCCTGTGTGACCACTTTGCAATGAATCCTCGAATTCTGTTGTACCTTGTTGCCTATTTTTAAATTTAAAAAGAAAAGAAATTCATTTCATGTAACTTCCAATATACATGGATGTAATATCCCTTCAGACTCAGACAAGTTGGTAACAGTTCACGGTTAACCTGCTTCACTGTGTTCAAAATCCACTATAATCAACACAGGCATGAATAAAGAAAATGTGACATTGATATACAATGGGATACTACTTACTGTACCATAAAGAAAGACAGATTTGAAACGTTTTTAGGTAAACAGATGCCCTTGATGCCATAATCCTAAATGGATTAAAGCAAACACATAAGTTTAAACATCACATTGTTTCTCTTGTGTGAAAAAAGTATAAATAATGAGCAAATTAGAGGATAGGAAGTCGGAAGTACTTGTTCAAAAGGGAAGGGAAACAAGAGATAGGGAAGGGAGAAAGGGAAAGAAGATTCAAAAAGAAAAATGATTGAAGAAGTGCATTCCCGAGGACAGTGAGGGTGAACATTGTAGAACTTCAGGAATCCAGACAGTCCACTGAGGCACGCATGCCATGGGTTCACCACCACTGCTCTAGATCTTCATGGCTATTAAGTCTATTGGGGCAAGTTCTTACCTTTCCCAGTCTCAGTACTTACCCCTACAATGACTAAGTAAAAAAACCCATGTCAAAAAGTCAGAGCTGTGTGACATAAGTACTACTTGTAAACAATGTCACCGACATCGTTTGAAACCTACCTCCTTCCCAGCACCATGAAGCACGCTTTATCTTTCAAAGATACCTTCTCTCTCTCTCTCCAAAGGTCTTTGACAACATAGAATCTCCTAGTCTGCCCCACATCTTTGTGCATTCCTTGAGAACTGCCTAATATTACGCCTTGGTTATTAATTTATATCTCACATATGGTATCCATCTAAGTATTTCCTATTCACACACTTGTTTACTAGTATATCACATAGAAACAGCTGAACATCACTTTACCAAATCTGAATATGTATGCTGGAATGATCTGATTCTGATAGGGTACACAATGCATATAAAGTTTTCTTTGGGACATCATCAGAACATCCCACTGCTCTTCTTTTGCACCAGGAAAACATTATTTTAAATAAAGGACAGACAATAAGAAGTAGGGAGATCTTTTTCAAATAGGAAGGGAAATACGAGATGAAAGCAGGAAGGGAAGGAAAGGAAAAAGGATTTTAAACAAGATAAACTAAAAATGGAAGCAGCTTTTTCAAATGGGAAGGGGATTTAGAGTTGGAGGAAGCAGGGAGAGATAAAAGGGGAAGGAAGCAAAAACATTAAGACATATCGTGGACACGTACAAACTCCCCATGATAATGTAATCATTTTTACCATAAATATGTACTAATAAAAAACATTCACAAAATAAAAAAAGAATTAACCAAGATCACCATAAAAGATTTCAGTGAATGAATTTAGAAACTTTATCTTTTGTACTCTGAGTGTGACAGGAAGTACCAAACATTCATTAATTCTTCTAAGTCATTGCTTTAGTTCACTTTTATGTGGAAATACAAAATACGTCACACAAAAAATGAATGCTATTAGAAGGAGTGAAAATTGAGGAGCATGAGAGAGTTGTTAAGTCAGTCTGAGGCAAATCTCTGTGTGGCCAGTTGGGGGAGATAGGATTTCCTGAGGTAATAAAAGGAAAAGCATTTCACAGCTAGCCAGGATAAATGTTCTCGCCTGCAGGCTTTATGTTAGCTAGCTTTTCACTGCTGTGACAGAATACCTGATGATAACAAAGTAAAGATTTTACGTGATTCATGGTTTCAGAGGTTTCAGTCCACATTCACCTGGCTTTTAGCCATGCGGTAAGGTAAGAGCATCACAGAAGAAGGGTATGGCAGAGAAAAGTTGTTTACCTCATGGTGGCTGAAAAGGGCAGAAAAGAGGAAGCCAGAGACAAGATATAGGCTTCCAAGCTATACCCCTGGGGAGCTGCTTCGTCTCCTAGTAATGCCATCAAATTACGGAGTCATCAATGGATTAATCCACAGATGAAGTTAAAGCCCTCGTGATGAGCCAGTCATCTTCCAAAAGTCACGTACCTGAATTTCACTGCATTGGAGATCAAACTTTGGAGCCTTGGAAAACACTTCAGCATTAGAAACTTCAAGCTCAAAGAACATATGAACACCCAAAACACAGGCAATCTCCAAGCCTACTTTTGGGAACAGAAGCCCAGGAGGCTGAGAGGCCACTTTTTTGAGTCACTTACTCTCTTTCACAAGTAATGGAAACAAAACTCGACTAAGGAGTATTTTTTGCCAATTAGCAGACACCTAAAATGCACATTTACATACATGGGCAGAAGGAAATGAATAATGGTTTTAATCTCCCAGTTGTTAAATAATCATACATCAGATAATATAAAAAATTGGGTTGAACGAAGAAGATAAAAACATTTTAAACACCCCAATCACAATCAGTGAAATTGAAAATGTAATTAAAAACTTACCAACAAAGAAAAGCCCAGGCCCTGATGGATTCACTGCTGAATTTTACAAGACATTTAGAGAAGAACTACTACCTCTACTCTTCAAACTTTTCAATGAAATTGAAAGGGAAGCTATACTTCCAAATTCATTCCTGGAAGCAAGTATCACTTTGATTCCCAAACCAGGGAAAGATACAACCAAAAAGGAGAACTACAGACCGATCTCCTTAATGAATAGATGCAAAAATCCTTAATAAGATACTGGCAAACAGAATACAGAGGATTATTAAGAAGATCATCCATCATGACCAAGTCGGATTTATTCCAGAGATGCAAGGGTGGTTCAACATACGAAAGTCAGTGAGAA
>NW_022900941.1:15050475-15083791 GCF_012274545.1 Fukomys damarensis | reverse complement strand
TCATTCATAGGAAAATGGATACATATTGAAGATATACTCCTAAGTGAAATAAATAAGTCCCACATGTGTAAATACCAAATAGTTTCCCTGGTGTGAATATTCTGCAACAATGCATAAGATTCTAATAAGATTACTGACATTTAGAAATGGGAGGAAAGGAGCTAAAGGTGTAGGGAAGGTGTGATACGTAGGGGAAGAACAAAAAGGGAAAGAAAAAAATGTGAGAGAATGAAAAGATGAAAATAAAGTGTTTGTAGATGGGGAGGGGAGGAGGGGGTGAAGGGAGGGCAGAGGTAAGGGGAAAAAATGAGAATCAAGACTTGCCATGTAAAGGTACATGATCCCAACAATGAATGTAACTGTACTGTATCCCTAAATGTACCAATAAACTCAATAAAAGAGTAAAAAAAAAAAAAAAAATTGGACACAATTGTGAGGTTCTGTACTGTTGCCATAATTCGAAGCAGGCACCTATGGTGATGTGGATGCAATGATGTCAGGTTGGATCTTATTACCGGGACCCAGAGCCTAGGTCACTTTTTAGGTAATAGCCATGGATACCAAAAGAGTGTGATTTAGAGAAACCTTTGCTAACATATTCTCCAGACACCCCTGGCCCAACAAGCCTCTTAACAAGAGAAAAACTCCCTTCTTTTTCAGATACTCACTCCCAGGGTCTGTTTCTCAGTAACCATCAACAAGTCTGTAGGATAGAATCTCCAACACGGTAGCTCAGATCTGCTTAAGCTCCTTCTCCTTCAGTCACATCAGGATGAATAACAACAGAAACTTATTCATATATACTCCAGAACAAGGGCATACTAAGGAGGTTGTTAGGAAAAGTTGTGTTCCAGAGTTGGAAATAATTATGACTCCTAATTAGTTATGAAAATTTCATAAAAGTTCTATTGGAAGTGAACACTCATCTTTTATGTTTGAATGACATATGGGCCAGAAAGGAAAGAGGCAAGTCCAGAAAAGGATCCCCTGCTCTCCACTGGAGATGGTTTAAGGAGAAGGTGTCTGAAGATGCTGGTAGTCACAGAAGTTTTTAACATTCTCTTCTGCCTTCCCACGCCTTTTTGCTTTGACCTCCTCCACCTAACCAGATCTCACTCTTTCTCTGATATTCAGCCTACAAACACGCCAATGAGAGCAACTGAGAATGGAGAAATCTTAGAGGCAAGGCTAGGAGGGCCTGTGACAACCCTGAGAACCCAGGGTTTCCAGGATTTTCTCGAGGATGCCCTTCCCATATTTTTTATTTGGAACTCATCTGCAAACGAGATGCTGGCTCCGGCACTGATCACACCCCTCATGTGGATACATAAACGAGAGCCACACATGCATCAGATTGTGCTCCTCTGGAAAATCTAGACAGTGATCACAGGCTTCAAAGACCAGCATTGTAAGAAACAGAAGAAAAACGATGTTACCAGACAGCTGCTCCTGTCATGATAGCCAATTGCCACTGTGGCTTCATAAAACTGGAAGTAAGATCCAGAAACCAGATATTTTAAAATCAGTGAAAGTCAGCTCCTTTCCCTCTTGCCTTTGACAGTGTCGCACGATTCTGGAGCCCAAGTATTACTCCGTGACACCATGAAGCTGTCAGAGGCCCCACACACACCTCCATTCATCAAGGCTGCCAATGGCTCCTGGCTGGGGACATGTAGGCCATATTGGTGCAGTTCAGGAGCCCCACAGCTCAGCAACACCGGGCAGAGTGGAACTCACTTTGGATTTGCACGTATCTGCAGTGTCAGGAATCCTAATCTCAAACAGACCCAGATCAGAGGAGAACTGGAGAGAGAGAGAAAAGGTTTGGAAGAGGGGATGACAGGTTTGGCCAAGGAAAAACCTCTTTGAGTGTGATCTACACATCTATTTTAATTGTCTTGTTGGTAGTCACTAATAAAAATTATCACTGGGTTGTTTTTTCACTCTTTCCTTTTAAGGTGACTGATTTTTCAAAAAAAAATATTATGTGCTTCCTCCTACAGCAAAGGGAGTTCTGATTAACACATTTTCCTGCTGGAGGCTATCATGTGTTCGCACATGCCTGAGTAAATAACAAGTAATTATAGGTTCCATATAGGAAATTTACGATACTGTACTCTGGTATTAACCTGTCCGGCAGGAGAGATTGGTAAACACGCTGAGTCGGGTCTTACGCTTGTTTCCTGAGATGAAGGGGCATAAACCAAAATGTTTCCATGAGGGGAGAAAGAAGGTGAGCAAAACAGCATCAGGACTCCGAGCACCATCTGCACTTTCATAGATCACTAATGGGGAATAATTATATTGCTCCTGCAGCCCAATAACTGCATGTCTCTGGAACTGAGGTTGGTTTCCCAGGGCTTCCTAGTGGCTGTTGTCTGGCAAGAGTGAAAATTGGAGGTCCGATGCTGAAATGGCTCATTAAAAGAACCTTGAAAAAGAGGGTTGCTCTTTGAATCCTAAAGACAGTAATGAGTAACTCAGCAAGCCGTGCAGAGAAAGCGTTCCCTTGTCCCTAAATTAATTTTCAGTGGCTAGGGACCCACGCAGAGCAAGGTCTTTAAAGGTAAGACTTAGGAGGTGGGAGGGATGGGGAGCAAGAGGAGGGAAGAAGAGAGAGAGAGAAAAATACATACATCCTCTAGCCAGATACTGATAAAACTTCTCCAAGACTGCTTCTCAGGAGAAACACTCACCAGCTGCTCCCTGGCAGGAAATTTAAAACTGTCAAGAATTTCCATTTATTGCTGGCTGATGGGTCTGTGAGGGAAGGATGCTCTGCGTGCCTTAAGTGAAATTTCAATCCAGCCTTGCCTCTTGGCTGCTGAGCTCAGCAAAGAAAGCAGATGAAAATGGGCAAGAATGAAAACACTTATCCAAAATGCTTGGCCAGGAAAGGCAGGTCAAACAGCCAAGCAAGACAGAACAGACCCCATCCCGTTCTGACCTTGGCAGAGATCCCAGCCCTGGGACATCCAAATCAAGGTCCCAAACTGACCTTGACAGCCCACAGCTTCTTCCATAGCAAGGGCTGCTCCACATACCCAACTACCTGCCACCAGCGGCTGCCACCTCAACTCTTCGTAAACGTAAGGTTCACTTGCTCAGTTTAGATCTATTCCTTTAGCAAGACTGTATTTGTCCCAAGTCCTCCACGAAGCTCTCTAGAACATGCTAACACTTGAGACGGTGGTTCCTTTTTTGATACATCGCCCATCCCCACCTACATCGTTCATCACAACACAAATTCCTATGTGGCCTGTGGTGTTATCTCCCTAGTGTCCGATTAGTCTCCAGCAAGGCTAAAATCTCTTGGAAGCCTACCAGGGATATGGACCACACTCTCATCTTCCCTACCCCATCACTTTACTCTCTCTACCAATAAAGTCAGGCTTTCCCCTACTTCATTTGTCCTAAGTCCTCAAATCTAGTTCTGCCCTTCCACTAGTTATTATCCTACTTTTCCCATTACTAATGTACAACTTCACTTTGCTAAAAATAAAATAAAACCTGAAGAAACTTAAAAAAGTGCATTCAGGAAAAGAAAAATTAATGTAAGGAAATTGAGAGAGAGTAAGCACAACCTCCAGATGTGTAGCATTAATTCACGCGTAAAGGTTTACCCACATGTTCTATTCTCTACTAGAAATGGGACACAGGCCCGATTCAACTTGTAATAAGAGAAAACAGAGTCAGAGAGAAACATAAAATGAGACATGGTGTCCCTGTTGTGGAAAAGATTTCTTCTTCTCAGGGAAGGCACATTCATATGTAGAATTAAGCCTAAGGAGTAGTTACAGAGAACTAATGCTAATGCTGAGTGACAGAGTCATTAGGCTTTGATCTAAAACATCCCCCAAATTCTCACATGTTCAGAGGTAGGGCTTCTAGAAGGTGACTTGTTCATGGGGGTACTTTACCCATCAGTGGATGAATCCATTGGTAATTTCATAGCTGAATGCGCTGTTAGGAGGTGGGGACTTGACTGGAAGAGATCGGGGTACTAGGGCCTGACCTGGAAGAATGTTTCTCTTCCCCACCCTCCCTCTTCCCCCCCCTTCCTGGCTGCCATATTGAGCAAAGTTCCTCCACCAAGCCCTGCAACCATGATGTTTCTTCCTTGGAGACAGCCAGTCATGGACTGAACCCTCCAAAGCTGTGAAGTGAAATAAATCTCTACTCGTTTAAATTGTGTATGCTAGATGTTTGTCCCAGTAGGGGAAAGATGGCCAATGTAAGAGTGACACAGAAAATAAGATGAATTAATGCCTACATTGGACCAAGCATCTCTTAGCAATGAAAATGAGAAAGAAAGGCAAGAAAAATATATTCCTTCATGGATCTTTGATTTTATTAGAGGAGCAATGGGCAATAAACACATTCATGACACATTGGTTTAATGGAGAGACTACAAGAGGTACCTGAAAGAGGGTGCTCAGGAGAAGGTCTTCCTTAGAAGGATGAAGAGGTGGCAGCTAAGTGAAGACTTGGCCCATTTTTATAACGTTCCCTGACATAGCCAGTAATCGGGCTGATTCAGGATGGCAACTCTACGAGTGATCTGAAGTTTTCCCCACTGCTTCATGACCAAGACTCTTTCAAAGAGCTACCTACACAAGGTCTTTTTTTTTTTTTCTAATTCTTTTTTTTTCCAGCTTTAATTGAGTTTATTGGTACATTTTAGGGATACAGCACAGTTACATTCATTGTTGGGATCATGTACCTCTACATGACAAGTCTTGATTCTCATTTTTTCCCCTTACCCCTGTGCTCCCTTCACCCTCTCCTCCCCTCCCCATCTACAAATACTTTATTTTCATCTTTTCATTCTCTCACATTTTTTTCTTTTCCCTTTTTACTCTTCCCCTACCCATCCCACCTTCCCTACACCTTTAGCTCCTTTCTTCCCATTTCTAAATGTCATTAATCTTATTAGAATCTTATGCATTGTTGCAGATTATTTACACCAGGGAAACTATTTGGTATTTACACATGTGTGACTTAAAAGAAAAACCACAATTTCTTTATCCAGTTTCCAATGGATGGGCAAATAGGCTGTTTCCAAGATTTAGCTATTACAAACTGTGCCGCTATAAACATGGGTGCACATAAAGATCTAAATATTAAAACAGAAACTTTACACTTGCTGGAAGGTAAGTTAGGCAGAACTCTGGAAGACATTGGTATAGGAAAAGACTTTATGAACAAATCCTCAGTAGCACGGGAACTAGCAGAAAGAATCAACAACTGGGATCTCATCTTACTAAAAAGCTTCTGTACTTCAAAAGAAACCATCAGCAGAACTAAGAGACAATCTACAATGTGGGAAAAAATTTTTACCAGCTGTTCCTCAGACAAAGGACTATTATCAAGGATATATAAAGAACTCAAAACAATCAGTCCCCCCAAATATAAACACCCGATTCAAAAATGGGCATCCAAAATGAACAGACATTTCTCAGACAAAGAAGTAAAAGCAGCAAGAAAATATTTGAAAAAATGTTCCACATCACTGGTCATTCGAGAGATGCAGATGAAAACAACACTGAGATTCCACCTCACCCCACAAAGAATGGCTGCTATCAAGAAATCACACAATAACAAATGTTGGCGGGGTTGTGGCGAGAAAGGAACCCTTCTCCATTGTTGGTGGGAGTGCAGACTAGTGCAACCACTATGGAAATCAACATGGAGATACCTGAAAGAGCTCGGACTGGAGGCTCCATTTGACCCAGCCATCCCTCTGCTGGGTATCTTTCCAAGAGAACTAAAAGAATCATATCACAGAGAAATACCTACACAAGTTCTTTTCACTCTTTCACATCCTAGCTGCTCCTTAGCCTCCTGTTACCTGAGCCCTGCTCCTCTCCCTCAAGCAAAGTGACACCAGGCATGGGATCAATGAAGACATATTGCCATAGAAATATTTTCAGTCTGTGGTTGGTTGGATGTGTTTGGTGCATGAATTTCTATTGATTATCGTCTCCTTGAAATTCCCTCCTCCTTTCACTGCAGTATTTCCAGTTTACCTTTTTCCTCTTCACCTACCTTTCCGCATCAGTTCTGTGGCTTGGTCTTTTTTAATGTGGGTCTTGAATGTCAACCTACCCAGGACACTGCTGGAGCCTTGTGTTTGCCTCATTTAATGCCTTTCCTTGAATGATTGCAATCTACACAATTTCGGCAGTGACTTCCACATCTGTATCTAGCTACAATCTGTCCTGTTCTGCCATCGCTCAGGTCCACGAGGTCAGCCGCCCGCTGGAAAACTCCAAAGGCACACTTCATAGGCACACCTTTCTCAACATGTGCACATTTTTTCTTTGAACCTGCTCCTCTCCCAAAATCCCCACACCTATGTGACCACAACCCAACTCCCCGCATCAGAAACTTCAGATCCATTCCTAACTCTGCCTCCTCTCTCCTCCCTTATATCCAATCCAGTTCATTCCACCCACTACAAATCTATTTACTTTTTTCTCAGTAACAAACATGTGCTGAGCAGTTACTATATGTCAGGCACTGATCTGAGTCCTTTATGCTTGACACCAGTACCATACAAACCTCTTGAGCATACGGCGGAAGTAAGCATCACTTCTGTCTGCATTCCACAGGAGAAAGGAGGCATAGAGCAGTTATGGGTTTCCCTCAGATCACACAGCAAGCACAGGCAAAGTTAGGACTTGAATCCAGGCAGTTTCTGACCCTAAAGCCAACACACCACTATTGCTTTTATCATTTTGCACCTCAGTTATTATAATCAATTCCTTACCAGTCTCCCTAACCACAAGATTGCCCCTTTTCTGCATGGCTGCCCTACAGAGCAATCCATGGAAAGTTCGTACCTGACCTCACTACCTCTGCTGAAAACTCTCCCATGATTTCCTCTGCATTGCAGAATAATTCTTAAACTTGGTGCCATTAGCCCACCCCTCCACGCCCAGTTGCACATACACACCCAGGAACTGTGCAAATATTTCTGGGCACATGGTTCCAGTCATTAAGATTGTATTGAAAAAATGAGCAAGAGAAATTTATAAGTGAAAAGTTAAACATGAGACTTAAGTCCCAGCTTACAATTTAAAGACCGAGGACACAGGTGGTGTGATTTAGTAGAAAAGAAGGCAAGCTCTAAAGCCAGACATTTAATATATGCTGAATTTTCTCTCCAGAAGGAATTGTTTCTGCTCCCAAGCTAGGCACTTGTGATTGAGCAGTTCAATCCTGGTTTAGTTTGAAAGATACTTTAATATTCCCATATTGTTCCAGTTGAATACTTTTAGAAAATGAACAATCTCAGTTCTGGTTCAAACTGGCTTACTAGGTGTTGCTGTTTTGAAAAAATCCTTGGTTCAGTGCTCAGCTCAGTGGGAGAAAAAGATTAATTTAGGACTCAGCTTGGTTCAGGGTTCACAAATTAGAGCAGTCCCTTCCATTTGTGGTCCGTGCTGGGCCGGCGCCTAGCCACAGATGCCACTCTGGACTCAGAATGTGTGGTCCTTCCCTGAAAGGCACCCAAGCATCCCTTGGTCCTCACAGTGCTCTCCGCTCCCCGCCAACCTGGGCGGGCGTTTCACACAGCAGTGCCTGCGGGGAGCCTGGCCTGGGGATCGGGGAAACTGGCATAGGGTTCCAGCAGCTGGGTCCTAACCTCAGGCCAGTATTTCTTGGGCTGAGAACAGAAGAAAAGAAAGCAGTTCCCTCAACTTCCCAGTCACCCTGTCCTTCTCTCACATCGGCCTGGGCTCACATGGCCTTGCCCAAGACCTCCTACGATCACCCTTAAAAAGCCTGCCACTCTCTCCTCCTACGTCTGCTCTCTCATTTGCTTTCCCTGCTTTCTTGTTCCCTATAGAATTTACCTGAAACTGGTCCATTCTCCGTACTGATGTTTCCCCCCTGTCCCGCCAAACACTGTCAGCTCCAGTGGCTCAAGGACTCTTATCCATCTTCTTCACTGTGATACCCCACCCACCTTGTTTAGAATATAGTGAAAGTCCATTTAATATATAATAAACTATGTTAAAACTGGGCGTGGTGGCACATGCCCATAATCCCAGCACTTGGGAGGCTGAGGCAGGGGGATCAATACAAGTTTGAGGCCAGACTGGGTTACACAGTGAGTTCGAGACTAGCCTGAGCTACACAGCAAGACCTTGTCTTAAAAAAAAACACAACAACCCTATGTTAGCTTTGTGTTACTTTGACAGAATATCTGAGATAATCATCTTATAAAGAAGAAAGATTTACCCTGGCTCACTATTTCAGAGGTTCTAGTCCATGGTCACTTGGCCTGTTTGGAGCCTACGGTCTTACAGTGCATCATGGTAGCAGGAGCACATGGCAGGGACTTTTGTTCATCTCATGGTAGGGAAGTAATGAAAGGAAAAGAAAGATGCTGAGTTCCAACATCTCCTTCAGGACACACCTCCGGTGACAGCCACACCCACTAGGCCTCACTTCCTTACCGGTTCACCACTTTCCAATAGCACCACAGGTTGGAGACTAAATCTCCAACACAAGGCCTTCAAAATCCAAACTAGGGCATCTTGCAATCTAAACCATCTATATTCAGAGGTGATGGTCAAAGACTTCTAAAACGAAGCAGGATTTGGCCTTTAAAAACGGTTTCCTTAAATTATAAGAATATTGCATTCTTAATGAGCTTTTCCCTGGTAATATCATCTTCCTCTTCCTTTTCCTTTCTTGTTGTTTCCAAATACCATGGTAGAGTACAGTACAGTAAGTACACATTCATAGGCTGCCTCCTTTCCCTCCACATTATCCCCCCCCGCCCTACTCCCCAGCCCCACTCCCAGCCCTACCTCCACCCCTACCCCCATATCTCTCCTTTGGCTCTTGTGAGGAAAAAGGAAAGATCTCTGCAATCCCAGAAAGCCATGGCTGTGATAGAACAAGGCGGTGTGCTGGCTGCTGACTCAGAAAGCAGAGGAGAGGAGAGACAAGTAGAAAGGCAGAAGCCAGGTGCCCAGAGGATGCCCTTGGGAGGCACTCAGCTCAACACAGATGCTCAAGGAAGCCTCACCAGAGCTGCCCCTCTGCCTGCAAGCTCCTGGGCCTGTGTCCAAATGGAATTTGCATCTGAGCCTCTTCTCTTTGAAGTAGCTTTTCAACTGCCAGTTACAGATTAAATTTACGTTTGTATAAAAATTAATGAAGTGTACTACTGCATTTCTAACAGGCCAATTTTTGGCATTACAGTGCATACCTATAAGAAAGTGGTAAGAAAAGAATTAGAATAAACATTTGATCCACCCAATATCAATACTGTAGTTACTCAAACAATTGTGTCTTCCTACCTACCCCGAGTCCCATTCCTAGCAATGAACATCCAAGGGTTTCCCACTTCTAGTACATGCAGCATCAATGATTAACCAAAGCCAAGTCCATGGAGCTTTCTAAAACTGTCATCAATAAGTTCTCTGGGAAAAATTAAGACTAGAGTCACACGATCAAGAAATTCAGGAGAAGGAAAGAATGAAATTTGTCTAATTATCACTTAGTTTCCCTGCTGGTCAGCACAGCAAACAAATACGATCTGAAAATGATCTATTTTTTAGAAAGTGAAATAGAGACCTTTATCTCTAAATATTTTTTATTGTTTGTATTTGATATCATAATTTCACTGAGATATGTCAGGTACAGACTTTTTAATGTGACCTTATTGAGATTTAATGTATTTTCTGAATCTGCTTAATTTCATGAGATTTAGAAAAATCTAAGCTATTCTTTTTTAAATATCACCAATTTCCCAATATAGTTTCTCCTTCAGAAATTATGATTTAATGTCTCACCCTATCCTCTTACCCTGTTTCATTTTTCCATTTCTTTGCCTCTTAGACTGCATTATGCTTTCCCCAGATTTATTCCATTTCACTAATCCTTTTTTAATCTGCCTAATAAGCTGCTAAATGATAAATATAATAGTTAAAATCTGATCATAATTTTTGTTTCCAAAATTTTAATTTTGTTCCCTGTCAAATCTCTCAGATCACTTAAAGTCTAACACTCTTATTTTCTAATTCTCTTTACTTTTAAAAACATATTAAGCCTAATTCTAATTTGTGTATTCTGATGTCAATATCTAAAATTACTATCTGTTGTTTTTCAGGTTCTTAGCACTTTTCTTCCGTATATGGCTTGGTGATTTTTTTCCCTAAAGTATAAGCTCATTTTTCCCCAGAACATTATCTGTGCAAATTACCTGAGGCCTGGACTCTAGGTGAGTTCTTTCAGAGATTTGTTTCTTTCTACCAAGTGAGTCAGACACAAACAACCTAGACTTTACATGAAAACTTAATTTCTCAGTGGTTTCTTACTAGTGGTTCCTCAGACCATACATGGAGCACAAATTAGGGTTACAAAACTAGGTACAGGTGTATAAACTCTTATGGAAGAATTTTTCTCCTTCACTCAGCATCAAAGGATGAGACAGAGTACCTTCTTTGTCATTTCCTAGGGCTTACTCCTTCTCAGCCCTTCTTATGAGAGTGTGGGATGCCATTTGGCACCCTAAATTAAGGTGTGTTGGGGAAGTGGGGATCTTCCCGTTTTGCATAGACCAACTGGAACTCCCATCTGCAGCTGTACAAACCAATGGTCAAGCTCACAAAATCTGGCAAGTGCCCACAAAGGGTCACAACAACTATTTGTTGCCCATTTCCATTGAGTGTGTCCTCTGAGTTTCTTTACTTTTCCCAACTCATCAGCACCTTTAGCGATATTTTTAAGTGGCTTAACAGCATTTTTAAATTCTTTTAAGTGGAAAGTTTTTATCAGAATTTCTGGTCTGCCAAACAACTACATATGTAAGGCACATAAATCTCTTTACCATGTAGCCTCAGGGGTGAGTCAGTATTCTGTGACCGGCCAAATGTGTGTTTATTGGAACAATGGCCTTTGGCACTGGCCTCGGGCCTATAGCTCATGTGCACATCAGTGATCATGACTGAAGGTGAAACTGCACTGAGAAAAGTAAACTTTTACCTTTAGAGAATTGCCTAAGGGACTAAAGATGGGTCATTAACTCAGGCAGGATCCAGAGCCTGCTTTATGTACTCAGTTCCACTAGGTTTAAGTATGGTGCAAGGTCAGGGAAAACTCATACAAGTTGATTCTTCAACTAACAAGAAGGAAGCTGATATGCAGTTTGGATGCCCAAGATAGCATGTTCCAGCCACCTCCCATGTGTGGATTTCTCAATAGCTTCTACCCAAACCACCCAGAAAGGTTGTTATGTTTTTACCAAGTCCAGCAAGCAACTCTCCAGACATCCCAGGTACTCTTGAGGCTTCTGCCCTATATTCTAGGTGGTGAGAAGGCAGTGCTAGGGTTTCCAGTGTGCATCTGGATTCAGTTTCCAGCTTTAGTAATACTCAGCAGGAGCAAATTAAACAGCAACTGGTCCCTGCAGTAAACTCAATGCCAGCAATGGCTGAGGGCTAAACATCATTTAGAGAGGCAGGAAAGCCCAATAACTGGGCTCTGGTATAACACCAAAAGACTGACATATCCCTCCAAATAGAAGAGCAGAACTAGAGACAGACTTCAATCAGGAAGTGAAAAGATAGAGCAGCACGCCATCCTTACATGGAAGTGCGAGCAACACAGAGAGCCATGATGGCGAACCTCTTAGACCTTTCAATGATACAGAGAGCCTGCTGCAGTGTGTGGGCCATAGGTTTGCCACCATTGACAAGGGGCTTCCCACACTCCCCTCATGTATGCCACACACCTATGTGTGAATTCCATGAGATAAATTCTGTGCTAAAACATAACCAACAATGACAATGGAAGTTCACAGATCCTGTGTGGTACTTGTGTGTCTAGTACTGCACTGAGCACATTTGATCTTCTAACAACCCTACTTGGTGGTGTTATTTCCTCCATATTATAGAGAAGAAAACTAAGCTGCAAAGAGCTTAAGAAATGTATCAAGGTTATATAGGCAGAATGTGGCAGATATTTGAACTTGGGCAACCTGACTGCTGGCCTGTGCTATCTATCTATTGCGACACTGCATTGGGGTGCCGTGTTTTTGTGACACTGAATTTTGTGCAGAAGACAGCTCTTTAGGTTAAATAGTCACTAAATTCTCACACTATAACTGTTTCTTCTGTAGAATATATGAACAAGGTTCAATTGTATTAAAGCCAGGTAAAACACTAGAGGAAAAACTGACTTTTGGCTTCATCCGATTTGTAAACTACTACTACTAAAGAAATAAAGGTACTAAAACTGGGAGCTTTAAAAATACATATTCATTTGAACTCAAATCATTTTAACAGTTTGGTATCAAAATATCCATGTTTCCAATGATTTTATACAGGAATAAAAATTAGCACTCATTGCAGTGTTTCAAAGTAGTAGTACAAACACAGCAAAGACAGCAGCCACAGTTCTCTTCAGGGCCTTCTCTTCGGCTACGCCTAGAGTCTGTGTCCCCTCCTCCTGAATGTGGGGTGTCCTTTTATTTGTCTTAATCAATATAATGTAGCAGACTGATACCTTGCTGATCTGCAGAGAGTCTGGCAATGTTCATTCTGTGCTCTTGGAAGTCACCCATCATCCAAGAAACTCAACCATACTGCAACCACCACACCGGGAGGAAGACCAAGCCAGCCACGTGAAGCACACTCAGGGAGGAGCTCTGGTCTACCCCAGCTGCTGGCTAATTATAACCAGACAGGATCACAGTGAAAGAAAACCCATTAACTCATCCCTACCCAGAATGCAGAACTGTGGGGAGCAACAAATCAGGGCTGTTCTAAAGCCTGATTTTTAGAGTGATCTGAACCCAACAAGAGTTAACTGAAATACGTTGCTTAATGTGATGCTCTATAGCACAGTTTGTCAAATCTGATCTAGGGATGTTAGGCATGAATAACAGGACAAAGTTGGTAGCTCACATAAAGAAAGGAAAATTAAAATCAAGATTTTTTTCAATCCTAAAATTCATTTGGAACCAGAAAAGAACTAGAATAATTGCAAAAACAATTCTGGGCAACAAAGGCAAGGTAGGGGGCAACATAATCTCGGACTTGAAATTATACTACAAAACTACCATGATAAAAACAGCACAGTACTGGCCAAAAATAAATAAATAAACAAACAAACAAAAATTTTAAAAGAGACCCAAGGATCATTGGAACAGAATAGAAAATGCAGAAACCACTTCAAACACACTCAGCTATATTATTTTTAACGAAGGGGCCAAACATCTTCACTGTAAGAAAGATAGCCTCTTTAATAGAATTTCCCAGCACTGGGAAATTCTGAGAAAACTGGCTGGGGGAACTGGCTCTCTACACGCTGAATATTAAATGTAGACTCATATCTCTCATGGTGCACTAAACTAAAATCAAAATAGATCAGAGATCTAAATATTAAAACAGAAACAATTTGGGGAAGATAGAATAGGTAAAACTCTTGAAGATATAGGTGTAGGCAAAAACTTTATGAAAAAAACTTCAATCACACAGGAAATATTATGAAGAATGAACAACTGAGATCTCATTTTATCATAAAGCTTTTGCATAGCAAAAGAAATCACCAACAGAGTGAGAAGACAACTCACAGAGTGGGAAAAAAATTTGACAGCTGTTCCCCCGGCAAAGGACTAAGAAAGAAAGAAAGAAAGAAAATCACAAACGCTGACACTGGCAGGGCTGTGTGGGAAAGGGAAACCCTTTTCCACTGTTGGTGGGAAGATAAATTGGTCTAAATTTCCAGTATGGAGATTCCTCAAAAAAACTAAAACTAGAGGTTCCATTTGACCCATGTATTCTCTTTCTTGGTATCTTCTTGAAAGAGTTTAAAGCATCATACCACACCCCTGTTAATAGCAGTACAATTCACAATAGCTCTCTTAGAAATAGCCCAGATACCCATCAACAGATGAATGGAGAAAGAAAATGTGTTTTTTATATACAGTGGAGTACGACTCTGCCATAAAGAATTCCATAAACTTGAGACATTTTTAGGTAGAACACATTTAAGTGAAAGAAATTGGACACACATGTTTAAATATTGTATTGTTTCTCTTGTGTGAAAAACTGATAGAGTAAATAATGGCAGAAATGGAAAATGGATATGGGGAAGTGGCAATAAAATGTTCAAATGGGAAAGGAGGCAAAGGAGAGGAGAGTAGAAAGATGAGGAAAGGAAAAAGAAAATCAGAATGAAAGGGAAAACATGGAAGCAAAGTTACTGTAAATGGGGTGGGGAAGAAAGGTTGAAGGGAGGGGAGGGGAATGGAAAAAAAAGAAGAATCAAGGCACATCACATACAGGTGCAGATTCATTATGATGAATGTGATCATTACGTATATAAGAAGTGTACCGATAAAAGTAATTCGAAAAGAACACAAACAAAAAAATTTTTAAATTAAAAAAATAAAATAAAATACAGATTTTTTTGTTTAGATCCAGGTAAGACACTAAATAAGATAAGAATCAAGTAAAAATGTAGAAATAATGAGAGTTGTGCATGAAAGATTCTGCTCCTTTCTGGAACTAAGCACTGCTGCCTCTGAAGCACCCCCGCCTGTCCTCAGCAGCCACCGTGTACCTGTGCAGGCCCAGGCTCAATCTCCACACCTTCAGCTCTCTCTTCCCTGAGGAGATGTGATGACTTTTTCTGTGAGAAAAGAATTAGCGATGTTGGACCTCATGAAGGAAAATGCAATCCAGAAATGTCTTGTTGAATAAGGAGTTCAGGTACAGTACTCCAAGACACGGTGAATGTAAAAATCTTTGACTAGTACAGCAAGGTGAGTGAAGACAAAATCCTCGAATCTGTTGGGCTAAATTAAAGGGACAATTTCATAAAGGAGGAAGTAAACTAACATGATGCATAGAAAAGTAAATAGGTCAAATACCGAGGTCTGAGCCTAATCATTTAGTTGCCTGACCACGGAAAGAGGGAGATATTTTAGCAAAGGGGCTGAGCCCTAAAACACATTTGAGATGCAGATCCACTGTTTAGGGGACATCAGCAACACTGGGACAAAGGTCTACAGCTGTGGTCCAGTCTAGAGAAATATCGAGCTTTAATCTGCTGTGTCGTGGTTGCTCTGTGTGTCAATATTGTGCATTTAAATAAGGCCATCTCCTTTGGCCTAGACTCTACAATGATAGCTCGAACCTGCAGCAGAGTGCTTCCTGATGAGGTCAGGGGAAGCCCAGGTGAGTGACTGGAGGTGGTGGCATGGCTGTGAGTATCATCACCTTATACGAGGTTAACCGAGTTGGGTCAGAACTGCCTCCAAAGAGAACCTGACTTTCATTTGACTGCTTCCCTTCAATTTTGCTACCATCTCAGGGTCCCATTTCAACCATTTTCTGCACATCATAATTCAGTGGCTCCAATTTCACAAAATAGTTGACTTGATAATGATTGTCGATGAGAGATAATTTTCCATGGGAGACACGCTACCAATTCAATGCAGCAATTCAGGCAAAGTTATATTATTTCTCACATAGATCTATTTCCACCATCGCTAGATATTTTTAATTGACTCTCTGCTTCAACATCTTCAACTTGTTAACTCTGTGTCTAATAAATGCTGACTTGTGGTTTTCAAGGGCATGTCTAAATTATTTTCATTTTGATGACATCTGTTCTGTCAGCTGCACCAATTTTCTAATATTCCGATTCCCAAAGGAGCAGGAAATCTTAATTTATTCTCTAAAGTGAAAATCAGAGTCATTCCATGAGGGGAGCAGATTCATGAGTCCAGTTCTTTCTTTCCCCATTGTCATTACCTCCTTCCTATATTACTAAAAATTAACAAGAAAGTTGTTATATGCTATTTTACTCACTTTCCTCTCCCATATCCAACATCCACAACTTAAAGAAGGAGAGTTTTATTTCGGCTGTTTCAGTCCATGGTCAGCAGGTTCCATATCAGAAACAGGATGGCAGCCAGGAAGCACGGAGAAAGGTGGAGTGGGGAACAAGAAAATACCCTTCCTGGCCATGCCCCCCAATGACCCCCCTCCTCTAAGCAGGCCCTAGCTCCTAATAGCACTGAATTCCCTGAAGAGTACGGCCACATCCAATCACAATCCAATCACCTTTGATACACGGGGTAGCGGGGGGGGGGCATTTTAGATCTAAGCCATAATACATGCTAAACAATCTTTAAGGAAATTCAGAAAGACTGTAAAGTGATATAAGTTTCCCCAAGTTTGCATAGAGAGAACTTCAGAGAACAACTCTCCAGCACAGAGAGTTCAGCACCATGGACCCGCTTTTAACCTCTTTCCTCCATCTCCAATGTTTGACGACAGGAAATGCATAGAGATTCAAGGACAACACAGGAAGTACGGCCAAATGGAAAGAATTGGGAATCAAATATAGGGACTCCCCTGGGTGTAAATTCTATTTCTGCTGCTTACTGGTTCTATATACTCACTCAACAGCTCTGAGCCTTCATTCTCCATTCTGTCAAATAATATCTATTTGTAGCTTTTTTTTGAGAATACTTGATGTAGAATGTTCAGCACTTGGTATATAAAGGTGTCACTACCATGATACTAATTATTGATATCAAGATTGAGACGGTTTGTTTAACACCAAATATCTGTACTATTACAATCTCTTCATTCTCCAGGGACTACCAGTATTTTCCACAATGTCTTCTTTCTTTCCTAACACTTCATATCCTGCAATATCTATGTGTATTTTTTTTATTTGTTAAAGATCACGGTGACTTTTAACAAAGTCAACAGGAAGCACATAATTAGAAACATTCACAAAAGGGTAGTGTTTATAAATGACGATGTGCTACTCTGCCACAAAGAAGGATAAACTTTTTCTTTGTTTTTCATTTTTCATTTTTTTATCTGTTGAAAAATGGTTGCACCTTGAGATTGTGTTAAGTGAAATAAATCAGACACACAAGCTTAAATATCACTGTTTCTTTTATATGAGGAAACCCAAAATATAAACAAATTAAAGAGCAAAATAAAGGTTAGATAATGGGATACAGGGAGACAGATCTTTTGCAAAAGGAAAAGTGATCAAGAGATGGGGTGGGCAGGGGGGAAGGAAGGAAAAGGGTTTGAAAAAGAATTAAGATGTGTTCTATTAAAAAAAAAGATGTGTTATATATATGTACCAACTCCCCACAATGAATGCAATCATTATGTACTGCAAACACACTAATAAAAAAGACAAAATTGAAATAAAACTGAAACACGCATTTAAATCTTGTGGACTAATTAGTACTGGCTAAAGTTAAAGGCCTTTTATAACATTTCAGAAGGAATGATATTCATCAAAAGCCTATAGCTCCCCTCCCTATTCACAGTTTCACTTTCCATGTTTTCAGTTATCCACAGTCAACTGTAGTCTAAAAATATCAAATGTAAAATTTTAGAAATAAACAATTCATAACTTCTAAATTGCCAACCATTCTGAGTATCATGATAAAATCTTGCACTCCTCCACTCTGTTCTGCCTGGAATATGGATCACACCACTGCCCAGTGTATCCATAGTGTATATGCTATCCATCCATTAGCACTTAGTGTACTGTATTATGTATGAGGTTCAAATAAACACTAGTGGTCTTATAATGCATGCTTTATGGGTATGGGAGGATACTGTACATCACTGAACATGGGCTTTCTACTTTAAGGGGTTTATGCTAAAGAAATATTAGTGACTGTGCCAAGACTTTTGTTATAGTTTTTCTTAATGATTAGGGTGGTCACATACTTTATTGTTCAACCTGGGACACATTAAAGATGAAATGGAAATACAGTTACCCATTAAAGCAGGGTATGACAAGTGTAAAACAATAGTCCAAAAGAGAAACAATCTAAATATGTGTTAGGGAGGATTTGTAAAAATAAAGACTAAGCAACCTCTAAAAAAGATATTTAAAAAGAAAATTTCAGTTGTATAAAAAGTATGCCTGATATATTTATTGAAAAAATATCAGACTGTAAAGTAATATACATATAATGGTCCCTTTAAACACACACACACACACACACACACACACACACATACACACACCTACACACCTACACAGACACTCCCTCAAATGGTGAAGGAGAAATGACACCATGTTAACAGCGATTATTTCTGTGTGGTAAAACTATGGTCCATTTTATTCATCTATGTTTTGTAAAATTCCTTTAGTGAATATGTATTGTATTTGCAATTTCAAAAAAATATTTACAATCTCTTACAGTCAAACAGTCAGATATTGTTTTATAAAACTCTTGTCTCAGAATGCAATGTGTTCTCCAAAGCCCAAGGTGAATTTTCTAAGCACTTGAGACAGGCAGGGCTAAAACATTTATGCAATGTATTAAACAAAGCTCGACCTCACTTCAGTATTTGTAACCTTATGTCTCCACATATCAGTAACATAAAATCTTTTTGACAGAAGTGACACAATAAAGACTATAAAATTGTATCCTATTACATTCCAAGATTCTGGCCTTTTAAAATGTCCCAAAATGTTTCTTTTGCCTCCTAGTATAGCAAACATTAAAAAGACACTTGCGATATTCAAATGGATGATTATTTCTGAACACTGACTCATGCCAGGTTGAAACCTGTTTCACAGCTCTCCTTTTTCACCCTCGACAAAATTCTCTCAACTGTGAAAGCAGGGATTTGAAATAACAAATGTACTACCGCCATCACTCTGGGAATCCTGAGGTGGTGACTTTAGAAAGCACTGACATGAATACATTTGTAAACCGCTGGCCCTTGTGAATGCCTAAAGTAAAGAAATAAGCTCACACCTCCGAGGCTGCTTCCATCTTAGACGAATAAGGACCACAGTTAAGAGGTAAGGGTATACTGTGCTCTTTCAGACTTCTTGAAAATAAAGTTTCTAATGAAAAAGGACAGGCATTTTGCTTTGGAAAGGAGAAAAAGGACATTTCACAGTAAAAGAAAATTAACAGCTCCCTAATTGTCACAACCTCCAAAGAACAGTCAGCCTCAATCTAAGAATGCAGAGAAAGAACTGATCAGAGATTCATGTTGCAAAGTGTGCAGCCAACCTTTGGTTTGAAGTTAGGAGCTAATGGTTAAGCACGGCCGAGTGAGTAACTGAAGTAAAAGGTAAAAACAGGCAACTAAAAGAGCCTCCAATGCTCTGAACAGTTATTAAAATCAGACCACCTTCAGCCCAATTGGCTATAACTTGCTTTGCAGTCAGAATTAATCCAAAATCAAATTCCTTATCTCCTCGTATTAGTCACCATTTCTAGGAAAGTTTCCATCATTTTCTCTTTAGCAAAGTTGGGAACTTCCAAGATATTTCCAACTTTCACTCTTTGAATCCAGTATTCAACAAGTGCCATAGTGTGGTAATTCTACCTTGACAACTCTTCATTCTTCTTCTTATCCCTACCTTTCTTGCCTCTCATTAGACCTAGGGTTATAGTCTCTACTGTGATTTCCTTTCCTCTCTCTTCTGCCTTAATCCATTTCATACTACACTATCATAATCTACATTCTTATAGTAAAAAATGAAACATCACATAAAACTTACTTCACTGTTTAAGTACACTGTAAATAGTTCAGTAATGTTAAGTATGCTCACATTGTTATGAGACAAAGTCTAGAAAGTTCCACCTTGCAAGTGAAACTCTAATACTCACTAAATTATAATTCTTCTCCCTCCCTCCAGCTCCTGTAAACCACCATGCTACTTTCTATTTCTATGAAGATCATTACTAGAGATGCCAGATATAAGTGGAATTATACAGTACCTTTTGTGAGCAGCTAATTTTACTTAGCAGAAGGTCCTCAAAGTTGATCGAGGTTTTAGCATGTGATGCGATTTCCTTTGGGAGAGGGCTGAATAGTATTTCATTACACACATGTGTGCGAAAGCATACACACATGCACACAATAATTTATCTATCAATCTGTTGGTGTACACTTAAGTTGCTTCATCTCCTGGCTACTGTAGATAATACCACTATGAACATCAGTGCACATATTATCTCTGAATATATGTGTATATGTATACATATATGGAGATATAAATATATTTATGGATATATATATATATATATATATCCTAAAGTGGGATTTCTAGATCATATGGTTATTCTATTTTTAATTTTTGAGGAACCTCTAGTGTTCTGTAGCAGATGTTCCCTATTACAGTCTCACCAACAGTGTAAAAGGTTCCAATTTCTCTACGTCTTTGCTAACACCTGCTATTTTCTGGTTGTTCATTTGTTTGTCACGGTAGCCATCCAAATGGGTATGAGATGGTATATCGCTGTCATTTTTATTTGAAAATTTCTGATGATTAGTAATGTTAAGCACTATGTTTAAGTTCTTATTCTCTACCTCTGGCCAAACTCTTGCTATACTTAGAGCTGCCTAATTGAATAAAACACAAACCTATTCAAGACCTCCACAATCACACTACATCTATTGATTTCATACTCTTATTCTAGAAATCTTCCACACCAGCCCAATTAAATGTTTCACCTTCCCCAAATAGATCCCAAGCTTTCTTTCCCTCCTTCAAATATTTACAACTCAAATACCATCTCCCTTAAGAGGAAAGCTTTGTTCTCAAAGTCAGAAGTCTGTATTACTTCATTACTTAGTGCTTGCTTTCACGGTATGTGTCACATTTACGTTTTCTAGACCAATTTATTCTCAGGTCTCATGTCGCTATTGAACAGAAAGTTCCTTCAGGCCATACACACAGCCCTGTTCAGTCATTTATCTCCCATGGTGCCTCGAACACTATAGATCTTTAATAAATAGTTATTGAATAAAGGGCTTAATATTTTAATGTGTGATCATCTGTTTAAGCTCACCAAAAAGTCCTCAATTTCAAACCGACAGGACTGCTCTCCTTTCTGTGTATTGGGGAAAGGCAGAAATGAGGAAAAGGTTTTTTTTTTTAAGTCATTCAGACTCATCCTAAATCCCTTGACCACATTATTTAACTTCCAACTTAAAAAAATTGAATGCCAAGGATATCCCACATCTATTAATGGAACTGCTGCTATTGTGTTTACCCTTCTAGTGGGTCCAGGCTGACATTTAAATACTCCTCTTCCCTATCCAAATATTAAACACGCGCAGCTGGTCACTTGGGTTCTGAAACAACATTTGATGGAGCACATTTCAAATATAATTTGGGAAAAATATTCAATTACTTCACTTTCATTTTACTAACTAAATGGTAGCTTCCCTCCCAAGTTCAATTAAATGCACTGGAAATTAGAATTCACAGGAATGCATTTCATTTAGATTTACTGGAAGATGTCAGACACCAGTTAATTGGCCTTGAAGCAGCAAAGCCATGAGGTCCCTCCTGACTGAGCTGTCCAGCTTGACATGTAGCTGTGCTTGTTAGATAGCATTGATTGGGCAGCTCATCCAGTCACGAGGCCAACCAATGGCTATACAACATTTGGACAAATAAATTAGATGTAGATTTCAAATTACTTGTGTGGATCCTATAGAGGGCTTTAGCCTGGAGTATCAGTGTCTGGGTTCTGTGGCCTGAAACTTCTCAATCATGGGATTGAATGAATAATTTCACAAGACAATTTAACTAACATTTACCATGAACCTATCCTGTGCCAGGCACCATTTTAGACACTTCATTTATTTAGCAAGTTCTTATTAATCCCTTCTATGTGCCAGACATTTGGACAAAGATTGAGAGATATAACTCCACCCCTCAAGGAATCTAGGAAATGTTTTATATTTGTGCTTGGCTGCTTGTAGGAATGCAGTGTTCAGCAATTTGTGGTTTGTTTTAAGAGTTGCTGTAATGCTGAATCCCAATTAATTCCAATTTGCTAGAAGAGTTAGATTTCTATATCCAATTAGATGTGAGACTGGGTCTCAATTATTAATATGGTTAGTGTAATAGGAATAGAATAAAATGCCTCAAATTCTGTGTAGGTTGTCATCTTGATTTCAAATTGGTAAACTGCTGGAATTTACTCCCTGTTTGGTAAATCATGGTAACAAATGCCTTCCAAACAGTGAGACCACAAATCAGTAATTATTAAGTAGCCATTGTGTGATCAATTCTTCATGAGACAAGAAGGAATATGAAAGGAGAAACGTGATTCACATTTGTTAATTAACACAATGTATTATTCTTAGTGTTCTTCTCCACCCAGGATATGAAAGGACCAGGCAGTAAATATTTGAGGCTTTACGGCCTCTATAGTTTTGCTTATAAAAGCTTTATTAAAATGGAGAAAGACAAGATATAAGTGAATAAGTGTGGCTATGTCCCAATAAAACATTATTACAAAAGGAGGCAGAAGGCTGGATGTGGCTTTTGAGCTATACTTTGCCAGCCTCTATTTTATCCATCTCCCATCTGCCCTGTGCTCCTCCAGCTGGTCTTCCTGAGAAGCGCTTCTCCATGCTCTCTACCTGTCCTTACAAGTCTTACTCAATTCTCTTCCCTTCTTTTAGTCATGCTTAAGAAATTTTCAGATAAATAATTAGATTTTCTTTTTTTTCCTTTTTTTTTGGGGGGGGTTGAGACAGGGTCTCACTATGTTGTTGAGACTGACCTGGAATTCACTATGTAGCCCAGGCTGGTCTCGGACTCACAGCAATCCTCCTGCTTCAGCCTCCCGAGTGCTGGGGTTACAGGCGTGTGCCACCATGCCCAGAAATAACTAGATTTTCTATTTAAACTTTCTCTACACTTTTTCTGTCTTAAAACAATCTTTTAAAATATTATTATTACTATTTATTATGTCCATGAGAAACAGGCAATATAACAACCTGAGAATGGTTGATGGTTATTGTCAGAGGCAGAGAAGCAAGAGAAGGAATCCCAGAGGCTGCAGTCCCTCCCACCACGGCAGCATGCACGCATTGTGCAGTCTTCAATCTTCCCTGCTTGGACAGGCTAGCTGGCTAGCCGACTGTGAAAGATTGAAAAAAAAAGACAGCAAATATCTCAGTGTTAGTCAGCTTTCTGTTGCTGTGACAAAAATACCTGAGAGATCAACTTATATAAGAAAGAAAGATTTTTTTTTTTTTTTTTTTTTTTTTTTTCTCACGTTTTCAGAAGTTTCTCTCCGTGGTTGCCCGGCCCCATTGCTTCCAGGCCCATGGCAAGTCAGAGGATTATGGCAGGAGCACGTGGTGGCACAAAGTTGCATTGCCTCCTAGTGGCCCAGAGCAGAAAGTGGAGGCCCATGTTAAAGGGCAGACAGGACAATCCAGTTTGCTTCCACCAGGCCCCACCTCCTAAAGGTTTCACCACCTCCCAATAATGCCACAGCCTGTCAACCAAGCATTTACCATGTGCGCTCTTGGAGCACATTTAAGATGCAAACCACAACAGTCTCTGTGAAAGGATCTGGCAGATTCAACCTCTCTTTCATTCCCCAAAATGACTCTTCTAAGGCAGAACAGCCTGTTCACCACTGAGAAGCAATTTTACCATTGTTTATGATATTTCAGCCAGCTTAACAAAGCATCATCTGCTTTCCCCTCCAACCATACCTCACTTGTTTTCCTTCCATATTCTCAGTGCCCTGGGACCAGGCCCTTTAATAAACCCTAAAACATGCTTCACATCAGAATTTATTTTCTAGAGACTTTGAATAAAAAACTTGGAACCAGGTGACCCTGGGTATATGACTTATTGGAAAACTGGGTTCCCAAAATGGAGAGGCCAGAAAGCAGCCCTTAACATCCAGGGGCAAGACAGATGTAACATGCCACAAGGCTGGAGTAGCGTTTGGGGTGACAGAAATCTATGGTAGTAAATGATAGACCATGGGGTCCCAAGGGACAAGATAGATGGAGAAGCAGAGAGAAGGTGTTATTTGTTATATCAGAACTAAACGGTGGGGGGCAGACTGAGACAGCACAGGGAGAGACAGAGAGAGGAGACTTACATCAGTTACCATAATGGGGAAAAAGCACCGTTCCATCATCTAGTTTCTAGTTGTCAGTTCTCAGACACAAAGTTCCATAGCAAAGTATGGGTTAGTGAAGTTATACAGTTCCTTTGATGTGTCATCATCTATTGCTCCCTAGAATTGAATGTGTATATTTCTTCTACAGATATGGCAAGTTCTACTTGGTTATTGGTCTGGAGACCATAAGAGGTAGTGGAAGGCAGGCTCAGGAGTAGACTAGGGCTCCTTCCGGAAGAAGTCTGCCACACTAGTGCAACTACATGTAGAAAATAAAACTCAGATTCTTCCTCCAAAGACACCTGCAAACATTTTCCTAGAAAACTTAGCTACAGAGAAAGAAGAAAACTCAGAAATTTCAAGAAATGTTAACTACAGGGTCTGAAGTTACCCTAATACCAAAAGCCCCCAAAATTACCATCATGGGCATCTGGTTAGACCAAAGGCTACTGGAGCATGTCAGATCATGGTTTCAGCCCAAGCTACGTTATGCCTAAGGAATCTACTCAGCCACACTGTGGTTCTTCGCTCACTCAATGTATAATTGACATAGATACACTTAGTAATGAGCAGTATCGTCACATTTGCTCCTTGATGGTGGAATAACAGTCATTATAATAATAAGGGTAAGATGAAATTGTACACTTTTCTACAATGATGATAAATCATATGCAATACTGCATTCGTGGGGAAACTGAAGAGACTGGTGTCATAACCAAAACCGTGAATGAGGCAGAGATAGTGCTCCGTATCACATCTCTTGATTTACCTGATTGTGTCTTGAAGAAACCAGATGGGTCATAGTATAGGCTACTGTAAAATTAGTCAAGTGATAGTCACAATGTCAACTAATTGGTTAGGTATAAGGATATCTTAATATCTTTACTGAACCAAATTAACATGGATTCTGGTGTGTAGCATATCACCAGAGTTGATAACTGCCTTTTTGTTCAATAGCCAGTATAATAATGAGATCAAGACTTACTTGTTTGTTTTTTTTTTTTTTTTTTTTTTTTTTTTTTTTTTTTGGTACCGGGGATTGAACTCGGGTCTTTGTGCTTGCAAGGCAGGCCACCGAACTGCTGAGCTAAATCCCTGGCCCAACACTTACTTGTTTTTCTATGGCAAGGACCACAGTACAACTTCACTAAAATACTATTACGGTTATAACACTCTAGTCAAAATGTAGCCCTCAGGGAACTAAACTTTTTGACATTTTACTAAAAAAAAATCACAACTGCCCATGATCTTGGTGATATCTCACTAACCACTCTGGGAACAGGAAGTGGACTAGATACTTTACTAAAAGGGCATGTGAATGTTGGACATGGGTGATAAACCCCACAAACACTTAGAATCTGACAAGTCTGTGACGTTGTCAAAACTTCCACAACTTGAGCACTCCTGTAAGTAAAAGAAAAAAATTATACCTTGGATTGTCCCTTGGGATATAAATATTTATGACATGTTGGAAAACTCCTCAAATTTATTTATGTGATGCCTCAGGAGGCTGTCAGAGGAATAGGGGCCGCCCCAGTTCAGACAGTGGTAGAAGATGTCCTGACACTTGAACAGTGTTACAACGAAACTGTGTGCAAGATGGTTGATGGTCAATGAAGGTGCTGGGCAAACTCCATATGAAATTTTCGGGACAGACCTATAGAATTCTTAAAACCATCTACAGTAAAGAACCACTCTGTTTGGAAAAAAAAAATAGCTTCTTGTGTACTACTGGCTTCTAGGGGAAGCTAACATCTGACCTTAAGACACCTGCTGACTCCATGGCCTGAGTTGTCCATCATGAGCTAATTTTTATTATGTCTACAGGGTCATATGGCCAAGTTTGTGTAGCAGTGATCCACTGTGTGATTAAAGTGGTATGTTTGGTACCAAGACAAGTAAATGCAGAAAGCATGAGCAAATGACAGAGGAAAAAAAGCAAATTCTATGATCAGGTGACTAGCACATCATTTACTTCTGCAGTTTGAATACCATTTTTAACAATCCATATTTGTGCCCTCCCATTTCCGAAGACTGTTTAGTGAAAGAGGAATGAACCTGGGCCTAGTTCATAGGTGGGCAGTAGGAAATGATGGCACTGATGACAGACTGTAGCCAAATTATAGCCCCACACAAGAATGGCCTCCCAGGGAGCACACCAGTCATGACTGCAGAACGGAGGCAAACTTCTTGGTGTGGTAAATGGCTTAGCTAATAGCTCAGGAGCTGGAAGAAAGAAATCTGCAAGGCCAGTGGTAAGGAGGCCCAGAGGAACACAAAGAAGTACTTCCAACATTTAAAAACTTTGTGCTCACGATGAACTTCTCAAGAACCAAACCAAACAGGACGATATAACCAGTTTCTCTCTTCAACCCACTCTTGTAACTTCCCAGTGATGGAGGCTATGAAGAGGTCCAGCATCTATGGGCCCCCTCTCACTAAGGCCCACCCGACCATTGTCACTGCTGAGTGCCCAGTCGATAGCAACACAAACAGGCTGAGCCCTGGGCATGGCAAGTTGGTTTCACTGAGCACTTTTCTCATTGGCAGAAATATCACCTCATTCTCAATGACAAAGATATATACTGCAGTATGCTTTTGCCTGCTCTGTTTGTAATGCTTCTGTTGGGAATTTGAAGCAGATAAAATGGCTGATATATTAAGGGTTGTCCATACAATACTGTCTCAGGCCTGGGGATTCATTTTATTGCAAAGGAAGTGCAAAAATGCCCTGGGGCAAACTGCTCTTTGCCATCCCCAGAGGCCGTCTGCCGGACAAAATGGCATAGCAGCCTATTCCAGGCTCAGTTAAGGACCCCACTCATAGACAAGGGGAAAAAGATAATATTCCAAGATGTATATAAGAATTGAATCAATGGCCTAAAGATGACACAAAGAATCTAGAATGAACTAGAATGAACTCATCAGGTTGTAGTCATAGATTCCAATTTGGTGGAAGCCTTACTGTGTCTGTTGACAGGTAAGATGTTCCTTAAAACTCAGTTGAGCCAAAACATGTAGCTATAGCAAGCACAAATTCTACAAATTGGTCATAACAGAGGTGGTGAGCAGGATCCCTTCCTATTTCCTTTATTTGATTCCTGGACCAGTTTATTCCAGACCCAAAAAAGGATCTCACATGGCATCAGCTTTTCCAGTGAGCACTAGCAGACAGAAAGCTTCCAGATATATTTCTTTCCTTTTCTCTTCTACACTGGTGGACTATTCAACTCAAATTGTTCTCTGGATGCTTTTCAGAGGCATTTCCTGTGGCCAAGATACTGGATATTTCCTCCTGATACTGTGGACAGCTTGTAGCGATCCTTCTATTCCTACTTTGTCTCCTCTGCCTCACCTCTTACCCCACAGCACAGTACTGTGCTCTGCGATTAGAGTGCTCAGTAAAGCATTAGTGTGTAAGCAAACCCAACTAGGTAAGACATACACATGGGTACTGACTTGCCAAGAGACAGTGGACAGGAACTAGATCCCAACTCTGAGTAAGTGACCAAATCTTCGGGCATAGATTAAGCCTATGCAAAGATGCTATACATAGACCTTAAAAAAAAATCACAATTCAGCAGGACCATACTAGCTGAGCAAGAATCAGAGGAGAGAGATTGATCCCCTGCTGCCTTGGTGAGAGGTGCTCAAAGAGTCAGGGAGGAAACAGGATGTCAGGAACTGTCTTATCGTTTAAGATCCTGGCAAAATCCAACTTACAGCTCCTCAAAAAGCCTTCCCTGGCCCTGTCTTCCTTTCCTAGGCTACACAGATGCCCCTTCTGTCTGCTTTCTCATACACATTTCCTTTATGTTGCTGGTCCACTTGCTTTATAATTCTGGCTTGTCTATTTCCATGTCTGTCTCATACCACTCCAGTGCTCAGTAACAGTGAGCACTGGCTCCCATTTTATTCAAAATATGTTTTTACATAAGTGACTAACAGAGAATTTAAAATCTGTTTTGTTTTGTTTTTACGGTTTTTTTGGTACCAGGGATTGAACTCAGGTCCTTGCACTTGCGAGGCAGGCCACCAAACCGCTGAGCTAAATCCCCGGCCCTGAGAATTTAAAATCTGTATCTCTCCCTATTTCTCTTTCTTCTCCTCCTTTTCCACTCTGGCCCTGTCCCTCTATCACCTGGGCCTCCTCACAACTTTAGGATGTACTGGAACCCTCTGTGGTGCCTCTGCCTCGATATTCTCTAAGCGTCTTCATCCCTTACTCCCTCGGGGCTTTGTCTTAAAGTCACCTGACTGAGGCCTACCCTTAGTAGCCACCTACTTAACACAAACACCTGTCCTCCTTCCTCCCTCCCTCTGTAGTACTCCCAGCACCCCACAGATGGCAGCTTCTCAACTCTGCTACAACTAAAGAGGAACAGCATGAGGTATAGAGCCGTTGACTCCCAGGCTCTGAACCCCAGGAACACACACATCCCAGACTAGAGGTGGCCACATCCGCTGGTGACTGGAGCCCTTACCAATGTAGAGGTCAGTCTGCTGGGGGTATAAAGAAGCCATGCTGCCTCGTATAGTTACTATTTGCCTCCAGCCCGCACTTCATCCCATTCAACCACTTCCCATCCCTTCAATACTGAAAGAGCTTGCATCCCCTGCCCCTTTTGGACTAGTCAATTGCTTTGATAGTAGGCAACTTTGCCACCAGTTTCCACTTGTTGATGTGTTCCTTACAGTACCCTAGGCTGAGAGTCACACACAGCTGCATCCGGAGAGTGAGACCGAAGAGAGTCAATTGCATCTGGCTGCCTTTCCTCCCATCTGTGTCTAACTGGGGGCTTGTGTCTGGTGGGAGCTCTGAAGAGAATCCCATTAACAGTAATAGGCCCTCCGGATATTTCAGCATTAGAACCAACTACCAGATTAGACATTCCCAGGGAGAATGAAGGCTGCTGAACTCACTTTCTGGGGTGGAGAAATCACTCCCACTAGTTATTTGACTCTACTTCCTCCACCTCATCCGTGTAACCAGAGGGTCGTTTAACAGTACACATCCACTGTCTTATTAAAGCAAAAGGAAGCACAGGCCTCAGTCTCTCTGCTTCTAAAATATGTTATTTGTGATTTAATTTCACATGGCCTGCAGAGGCAATAAAGGGCAAAGGGAATTACCCTGTAATGTATTCCAAAAGCACTCCCAATACACCCACACTCCCGAGGATAACAATTTGCCAATATAACCTTTAATTAAATGAACAGAAATCATGCAGACCCTATGGGGTAGGAAGTCACTAAATAGAAGGAAATTATGTATGAGTTGCCCCCAGCCACTCATTTTAGCTTGAATAGGATCTGTCAGTAGGAGCTTTAAAGAGCTCTAAGCTGAATGTGAGAAGCAATTCCTTCCCCTTTCTCAGCCCTATGAGAGCAGCTGGCATGGCCTCTGGTATACCCACTGGGATGAGAGGAGGTGCCACCTAGAGGAGGTGCACAAGGTAAAAAGGGCAATTTAAAAAAAATCAGAAAGACCCACAGTCCCAGGGATGGGATCCAAGACCTCTGTAGCAGATGAGTAACTTCCCAGCAGGGCAGACTTGCTCTAAATTCAGAATCACGGTCACGGAGACAACAGTTATTGTCCAACTCAAGCACAGCATTCCCTGGCTGGAAGGGAGCAACACTGTGGGTAAAAACCAGGCGATTTCTACCATCGAGAAATGACAACCTGTGTGACAACACGTTTCACGTGGGGAGGAGGAAAGACAAGCACAGTCCCCTTTTGCACTGATTACTCGGGCACTGACAGAGGCCTAACCTTGCCCATCTCCAATTCACAACCTTCAATGCCAGCCTAAAGTTCACATCTTTTCTCTGTTCAGAATCTTCTCAGAAGAGCCCGAGTCCGCCCAAATAGGAGGACGTGGACCACGGCCTCGTGCTCCCAACTCCACCCACCGTTCCAGTCTTCACTGCTGGCACATTCATTCGCATCCCTAGCCTCAGCCGATCTTGGGACGTTTCTGCATCTGTCTCTTGTGACTCCATTCACAATGTGCACTCTAAATGCAATGTTTCCACCCCCATCTTTGTCATATTTGCAAATTTCAGGTGCTTCTTATGGACCAGCCCCAGTGCTATCCCTTCCACGAAGTCCTCCCTCACTGGAGTTACCCGCATTCTTTCTTAACAGCTTCTCTCACACTGTGCTGTAATTTCTCACTTCTGGTCTAGAAGGTAAAGTCTTGAGGACAAGAAACTATTCACTATTGCATCTGGATTATATAGACACGCATATGCAGACCACAGGTACTTGATAAAAGTAGGATGGGTAAAGTGGAATTTTTTTTTCCCGGTATGGGAGATCGAACTCGGGACCTTGCACTTGCAAGGCAGGCATGGTGCCACTGAGCTAAGTCCCTAGCCTGGGTAAAGTTTCATTTGAGAGACTGTTTATTTTGGGGGGGACTTGCACAAGCATTGGCTTTATTTCACAGATCAAAGAATTTCCTGTCATTCCAAGCATCAGGTAGTGTTGGAAGAAAGAAAACTTTTAAGGAGACTGTTTTAAGAGCTGAAGCCTTGAGAAGTGAGAGTTAAACTTCAAGGCACTCGGGAGAGGGTGAGAAATTTAACAGCTGGATTTTATTAACTCAGCACTACTGGATAATCCAACTTCTCCAGGGAAATTCTGAGATTTAAGAGAAAAGTGGAAGCAGATTCACTCTAAAAGGGTATAAAGAGTTAATCAACGTAGACACTTTCTGACCCTGGGGTTCTACTTTCATTCCAGTTTCCTCCAAGAGCCCTCCCTAACTGTTCTGGGGCCCTATATTCCCTGCCTTTGCTGACTTTAGTACCATACAGCTCAGTGCTAAATTATACATCATCTTTATTACTCAGTAAAATTTCACGGGCAGTAACTGTTGCTCACTAATTTGACTACAGCAAGATTGTATCTGAAGACTCTGAATGTCCCTCGGGGGCCAACACCTTGCTCGGTATACCAATGGGTGCAGTATCTACCTGCAGGTGGCCTTATTTCTTTTACATTTCCCAGAATGACTGAAACACAGTCATGGCTCTGCTCAACTCCAATTGAGATTGGAAGAACTTTCTTGATATTCATATTTCTTCAACTCCTACATCTTCTGTAAAGACTCCATTGTTGACTGGTACACATGCATAAGCAGTTTTAGGCAGGTAGTTTTCAAAATATTAGAAAATACAAGAAACACAAAACATGAAGTTATTGGATGGCCTTGTCATATAGGGGACAGCGCGTAGTCTGATATGCGAGAGAGAATTCTTGCATACTGAGACATAAAAACAGGACAAGCAGGGGTATGCTGGCTCAAGGAAATTGCCAAGATGTCAGGTAGGTGCAGCCAGCAGCCAGGTACCCAGGGATTTTCTCAGCAGACACCACTGGACTCAGTCAGCCCTGGCCCCCAAAATGGGCTACCGAGCTACAAAGCTTGCTGGAGCCTCTCTGACCTTTCCTGCAAAGTACATTTCATTACAAGCTGGAAAAGAAATACAAACTAAATCATAAGGAAAACAGTCTGAAAAAAAAAAAGTACAGTCATGCAGAAAAAATAGGCTTTCTCTCCTTTTTCTCTGGTAGTGACCCTGCTAAGAAAAAAGTGACTCTGGATAAGAAATCAATTCAAATTAAAATTACTAAAACATGGAGAAAATATTTGAGGTACTTTACTTCTGCTAGTGATAAACTGTTCTTTAGTCACTCAGTTAATGTACAGTGACGGCTCAGAAAGACCCAAGGTCAAGGGTATGCTATGCATGGGTAACCCAGGAAAGATTGAGCTCAAGAACAGCCTGTGAATGATGGCATGGAAATGGGCATCGAGTTTTAGCTTTCTTTTCAAAATCTTCATTTTTCTCATCATAAAGGAAACATTTTGAAAAGGACCCAGGTTTAGGAACCATTATGCTAGTAACAGTTTAGATGCATTATATACACTACATCATTCTACCTAGATAATCACTTTGATTCTATGACATTAAGCATCAGCAAGGTTAATTAATCTTCCTGAGGCTATACAGCTATTAAATGTGCCATCGGAAGAGGAACCCACCCCTGTGGAATTCTAAATCCTCTGTCTTTATTTTATACAATCCTCTTTCTACTCTGAAGCAGTAAGTAGTTTTCCTTCAACAGCTGTAAACTACCCTACCAGATTTGACAGACTCCACTTTCAATCTGTTAGGGGAGATTCTCATGCCTCTTCTCTGGGCCAACACATTCTTAGCCACCCAGGGACTCCCCAGGAAACAGTGATGGTGTGACAGGTGTATTCACAGCCACCTCCACTGCCGACAGCAGTAGCACAACAAGTTGGACAAGGGTTTTCAGGGTCAGGGAAAGCTCTGTTCCATGGTTGACATTCCCTCCTGGGAGGCTTCCCAGAGCCTCTCTTTCCTGAGCAACAAAATGCAGCAGTGTTTGGGAGATAGGGTCCAGAGATGCTAATCAGAGACTTTGTGCCAAAGGCTTTTACTGGGGGCTCATCACATGGATATCTTCTGCCTAACATATACCAACATTCCAGACTCCCAGAAGAAAAAGCATAAAACACACTGTGTACAAAACCATCCAGGCACACTGAGCCATACTTTTCGGTTAGGGGACAGTGGGACCCTCCTTAAATCCAAGTTTCCAGATGCTAATCAAAAAGCCCACCCCACAAGCAAGCTTTTCTAACAAAGCTGTCTTGAGCCTGCTAGGTATACCTTTGCTGCAAAACTAAACACTGAAAGCCTTGTTTCTATGCACAAGGTCTCAACCAAGGGGAAAGAAAATCAATCCAATGGGTAACATGGCACCAAGCATGTGCACCATTCTTCATAGATATACTCATACAGAACTTCTTTGGCTTTCTCATTACAGCTATACTAACAAGAACTGTGTAGTTTTTAACTTAATATCTATTCTCCCTGCTAGAATCTGGGACAGCCTTGTGATTTATTTTGACCCATGGAATGCAGCAGAAGTGACCCTGTGTGAGTTCCAGGACCCAGATACTGAAGATGTTTTACAGTTTCTGTTTTTCCTGTCTTGGAGTCCTGCCACAGACAACCATACAAGAAGCTGTCTGGCCAAGAACACCTGTAAGCCTGGTGTCTGAAGCTTCAGCCTCCAGACACACAAGGAAATTCATGGGGGGTCTCTCAGCCCTACCCCTCCTGGAGTCAAATGGATTAGGCTTGGTAAAGCCAAAACAGGAATTAATGAGCAACTCACGAGGTCATAAGAAATAAATTATTGTTGTTTCAAGTTACTAAATTCTGAAGTGCTTTATTATGTCACAATAAATAACTAATAACTAATATTAGGCCCTTTTTTCTTTTTTCACTTTTTTTTTTTTTTTTTTTTTTTTTTTTTTTTTTTTTTTAAGTGGG
>NW_022900941.1:15030931-15050213 GCF_012274545.1 Fukomys damarensis | reverse complement strand
TTTTCTTTTTTTCTTTTTTTTTTTTTTTTTTTTTTTTTTTTTTGGTTTTTTGAGATAGGGTCTCACTATGTAGTTGAAACTCTCACTATGTAGCCCAGGCTGGCCTCGAACTCACAGCAATATTCCTGCCTCAGCCTCCCAAGAGCTGGAATTACAGGTGTGCGCCACCACGCTTGGCCTTGTTTTTCTTAGGCAGCCTTTCTTGGCATTCCTGAAAGGCTTATTTTATAAATGGAGTTGAATGTCTCCAAGTGGTTCTTTCTCGTTCTGTCTTTCTCCATTCCTTTTCCTACTATACACCGAAATTGACACATAAACTTAGTTACCAAGGCACGACCTTCTTGGCAGCTGGGAAAAGAGATGTCTGAGGTTAGAGGAAAGAGACTGAGAGAAGACAAAACACTGAAAAATCCAGAGCGTTTGGAAGACACTATTAATGAATCTTCTGTCTATCATAACCACGAGCACAGATGCTACGGTCTGCTCCAGTGACCTCAGACCACCCCATAATAAGAAAACCCCCACCCTGCCTGGTCCCAGTGCCTTGCACAGGCGAACCAAACCATCCCTCGGGTGGGCACCTTTTCACTCCCCTTTCTTCCTTCCAAGTGTTTTATCTTTCACCATTCATAAAAATCTTTCATCTCATCTCCCACCTAACTTCTGCGTACCCATTCACATGAAGGTCCAAGGGCGAGGTGCGTGCTGGTCTCGTTGACGGATGCATTTTGTCACCTAAGACAGAGCCCGTACAAAGCAGAGCTTCCTTCATATGCATTGAATGGATGAATGAGCAAATGACTGGAGGGGCTAAATGAATGAACCTACGCAGTATAAACTCTAGAAGTAAGCCCACGGCAACTCTAGTGTTAGAAGATTAGGACGAAGGATTGACAAGAGAAGAATGCCACTATTATAAACTTACACATTAAAAAACACTGGTGTTCATACGTCCGTAGCATGTATCAGTCACTGTGCCACTGCTTCACATATACGCAGTCGTTATTCCTCACAAATCCCTATAAGGTAAGTAGTTTCATTACCATCGTCTCCATTTTATGAATGAGGAAACCAAGACCTAAAAGATGTGAATCATTTGGTTAATGTCACCCAGCTAGTACCTGGATAAGCCCGGACTTGAAATTAGCTTACCTAAATTTAGAGGCTATGTTAGTAACCACATCACACAGCAACTCAGAATTAAATCAGCAGGACCACGGTATTAAAAGGCAAATATAGCAGAGTATATCAGCACACACTTACAATCCCAGCACTCAGGACAGCTGAGACAAGATGACCACAAATCACACAGGTCACAGGGTGACTTACCACAGGGACAAAGGCTGCCAGGAGAGCCTACACGCAAGGCACTTAACAGGCACACATAGAATTAATACAGTAAAACTAATCCTATGGTTAGTAAGTGCTTCATCACATAGCTCTTTGCAAACATCCCATTGCTATTAAAGTGGTTATGGGGAAATTACTTACGACAAAAAGCTACATGAAAACAGCAAGGAATGAAATTGTATGTACAATACAGTTTCCCCTAGATGTTTTTAAAAAGCTGAATGTATGAGGAAAATGACCAAAAAGCTACAGATTTAAATGATTATAGCAGTTGTGTTAGCAGGCTGCAATTATTTTAAATGTTTCTTGTTCTTGTTCTTTTCCAATTTTTCTGAACTGTGATATGCTACTTTCAAACTTGAAAATACTCAGCAATATTTTAAAATAAGCTCCTCCTCAGCTAGAATTAATGTCGTGACCATTTTTTACGTGGCATCACCTCCAGTGTGATGCTAGCATCCGGGAGGCATTAGGACTAGGAAATATCTACTGGTGGCAGCAGAGATGGAGCCAAATCCATAACATACTGCAGGAAGAGTTATGAGAGCTAGTCCAAACCCTGTCAGAAGTCACTTTGACAATACAGAAAGGCCACTTCATTTATCAGAATCATTATTTTTTTCATACGCAGACGAAAATACTACCCACAAGGTCACATATTATCCTCGGGCAAGAGTCATCCAAGGAAGCAGATGGCTTTGGCCTGTTCTCGGCAGTGTCAGCACTCACATCTCTCCTCATACATCCCAGCTCTCCCTCCAAAAAACCCCAACACAGGTCAGGGCCCACCAGATGACCTATCCTCTCCAGACTACTCTACCACCCAGGATATAAGCCCCCCAGATGCTTAGCCGATGCTTGTGAAGTCCAGAAAATCCTTGGCAACCTATTTTTTGGCTTTTCTGACTCCAACCCCAAACTTCATTCCCAGAACAAGCCCCTGTCCAGAGTTGGCTCTGCTCTGTAATTGTAAATCTCTCTCTCCTATCTGGGGTTACAGAAGAGGCACGTTATTGATAGCAAATGAAATTTAAAACATTACTATTTCAAGAACAGAAAAGTTAAAGATAAGAAAAAGAAGAGAGATAGTCATTGTTGGTGGAGTTTTAAAATATATCATGTTTTAAGCACACCTTCCCAGAAATTTAAAATTAAGCTTTCCTTTCTCCCTTTTCCTTATGTGGAGAAGCAGTATTTGTTCCAATGAGACTGCAACTGACCAAGTTCAAAGGCTGCTCTGGTTTGAATTACCATTTGGCTTCTCCAGCTCTTTATCATATCGGAACATCTCAGCCTGCGCACTGACTGGCTCATCGATTGGTGTCAAATGAACGTTTTCCATTCTACTCCAATTGCTTATTTTTCTCTAAAATAGCATTTCTCTCCTCATCCAGCCCAGCCCAGCAACCAAAGGTGACTTGAGCTGACCTTCACATGAATCAGCTCCACCCATCAGAGAAAAGGCACATGCGTTTTGTGGATTATCATATGCAGGGCATGTACAAACAGGAAATCAGAAGAAGCACATAACATACACAACCTTGCAGAAGTCACTTCATTCTTCTCTGCCTGCTTCTTACAGTAGAAAACAGACACTGGACCTAACCAGTGATCTTTGAGACTCTTAAACTAGGAATGGAGATTGGGAGATAAATTTCTAGGAGGTTATACTAGAATCATGCAGAGGGATTTTTGTTTGTTTTTCATACCATCTGTATTAGACATATTTCTGTCACCATTACAAAATATTTGAAATTATAATCTTATAAACAGATAAAGTATAAAAGCTCATGGGAAATATAAAACATGGTTATGATCAAATAATTTGAAAATGAGCCAATAGAAATCTGAAAATAGTAAAGCTTTAAAAATAAAATCTTTAGAGAAATAAGGCAAAACTGAGATCAAGATAAAGAAAATATGGCACTACTAATAACACAAAAAGACAATGAGAGGCAAAATGAAAAAAAATGAAATGGAAACACATGAAGAGTTTGAAGAAACAGAGAAAATGTAAAGAATATTTGCAGAGTACATAAAAGCATATTTAAACATATTACTCAATAAATATCCCCAGGAATAAAGGAAGTCATGAATACTCTAGAGGACACAAAGTATACTGAAAATTTTTAGTAAACATGAGTTAGTACATTTATGAGACATGAAATATCTTTGGCCATCTGGGCACCACTCACTATTGATGGGGGAAGCAAGGGCTTAGCTTCAAAACTTTGTTGTTATTTCATTTAGTATCAGAAAACAATAGAGTAATATTTTTACATCTAATTCTCTGAAAAACAAAGTGAACTCAAAAAATGTATACCCAGCCCTTGGAACAGGGGCCAATATCTAGAATTTATAAAGAACTAAAACCTTCAGACCCCATCCAAAATAAAACTCCCAATCAAAAAATGGGGAATTGAGGTGAACAGACATTTCTCAAAAGGGAAAGTACAAATGGCCAATAAGTACATGACAAAATGTACAACATCTCTGGCCATTAGAGCAATGCAAATCAGATTCTATCTAACTCCAGAAAGAATAACTAAGAACAGGGATAAGGGGGAAAAATGAGAACCAAGATGTGTCATGTAAAGGTACAAGATCCCAATGATGAATGTAACTGTACTGTATACCTAAAATGTACCAATAAACTCAATGAGGAAAAAAAAACTCAAAAAATAACAAATGTTTGTGAGACTGTGGAGAAAAAGGAATCTTTCTCCATTGCTGGTTGGAATGTAAACTAGTACAAAACTGTGGAAATTGGTATGGAGATTCCTCAAAACACTAAAAATAAAAATTCCGTATGATCCAGTTATACCTCTTCTGGTGTCTTCCCAAGGGAGTTAAACACACCATTTTACAGTGGTACATGTAAACCACGTTTATAGCAGCATGACTCACAATAGCTAAATCTTGAAAGGGACTACACGCCCGTCAATACCTACATAAAGAAAAGGTAGTATATATACACAATGGAGTTCTACACAGTTATAAAGCAATATAAATTTGAGTCATTTGTAGTAAAATTGATGCATTTTAAGTCCATAATGTTAAGTAAAATAAATCAGGCACAGAGGACTAAATATCACATGGTTTCTCTTATATAGGAACCCCAAAGTATAAATAATATAAAGAGTAAAAAGATAGATGATAAGAAACACAAAGATAGACTTTGTGGCAATTGGTAGGGATTTTGGAAGTGGGGGAATATTGAACAGAGTTAGAGAAAGGGAAATAAAATGATCAAAATGCAATATGCATATGCATCCATTCCTCATAACGAATGAATTTATTATACAGCACATATACTAATTTAAAAAGAATTTTATACCTAGAAAAAATATCACTCATGATAACAATCATAATAAGTGTACCAATACTTTTGAACCTGCAACAAGTTAAGGTATTTTTTTCATTTTAAAGAAATTATTAGAGGAAGAACTTTTCATCCTCCCAAAAGATCAATGGAAAACCACAGACCTAGTGAGAAAGACTGAATCTATGGAAATGTAGCACTAGGACAGAAACAAGTTGGGATTTATGGCTGAAAACAATCTGTTATAAATCCTGCTAATATAACTCTATTAAAATTTTACAGTAAAAAGAGGAAGAAGGAAGAAACTATATCTTCATCATCTTATATATTTGAGAGCTCAAAAGATACCATGAAAAGTGCATAAATATATTTAGCAGCACAAAGGTAAATCCTAAGAAAAATAGTACAACTAAGACACAGGTAAGGATGAGAAAAAAGGAAAGGAGAGAAAGAAGACATTAAGAAAAAATTAATCTTCTTTGTTCCCCCCATTCAGCCTGATGCCAAGCTTACCTCATATAATAATCTCACTTTGCTGTTTGCTGCCTAAGCACTAATAACTTCTAGTTACCCATTCATTCATTCAAAATGTATTTATTGTCACATATACAATGTGACAGGCACTTTCTTAAGGTACTGTTAATAGAGCATGGAACAAAATGCACAAAGTCCCTGGCCTCATGGAGCTCACTTTTAGAAGAAAAAATAAAGTAAAATGGGGAGATAGGGTAGTGGAAGGGCAGCAGTGAGAAGGTATCAGAGACCAGAATGAAAACATGGGCGAGTCTCCCTAACAAGGACAAGGAAAGCGTTTCACACTGAGGGAACATCAAGTCCAAAGACTAGCAAACAGGTAAGAAGCTGGCAAGTACCCAAGCCATTCGAGTCCAGAGCGTAGGCAGCCTGGCTTCTCTCTCCACATTTAGGCAGTGCTGGATTCACCTCTATAAACCTGAGTCTTCCTTCCCTCTCCCCCTACCCAGCACACACCCTCCACGGTGACAGTCTGCTCCCAGCTGGCTTCCAGTATGCCCAATAGCACCATCCTGGCCACTTCATTTCTCCTCCTATCACCCGGCTCAAGCCAGAAGGGCAGGTCATGATCCCTCCAGCTCTCTTTCTTTGGCATTTACCTGTGATCATTGGGGAAAAAAAACTGGAATTGGAGCTGGAAATTGGAGAAAATCAAGCATCTAGGCAAACAGAGTCAGGGAAAGGTAGGTCCTTTGCACTTAATGGATTCCAGAGTATTTTATAATCCAGGAAAAAATGAAAGCCTGCAGGCTGCTGGAGCTACGGAAAGCCTGGGAATTGGAAATGGCAATTAAAAGGAAGTGGTGGGCTGCTATTGATCTTATGTTAGCCCAGCAGGCTGATGTCACAGAAGAGATAAGTTCAAAAGCCATGCAGAAAGCCCTCTCGTCTCCTCTCCAGTAGTTTTTGGTTTGGTATCTATTCCTTAGGTACCCAATAGTACCAGCAGCCCAGCTAGGGCCTCAAGGGAACAGGCAGAAGGAGAATGAAAGAGAAAAATAAACAATTGCAGACAGGCTGTCATATGCCCAGCACTGTGCCATGCATGCTATGCCTTCCTACCAAACTTTTTCAAATCCCAGGTATAGGTAACAATAATAATGCAGGTAAGAGAATGCCCAATCAGAAGATTATTGGTGTCAAAAATGAACAGGCCTCACAGCCAAGCTCCTATAATAAAATATCCATTGCAAAGTAGGTACCTGCAGAAAGATGAGAGTCAACCCACTCACCTGAAACAGAGCCCCAAGAGAGGCACAGCAGCAGGAGCAGTGAGGGTGGCCAGTTGCTGGGTATCAAGTCTGCACTGCTTAATGTGGAGATCTTAGCAGGCACACGTACAACCTAATGACAAGGAGCTCCACACAGACACCCGTCGGATAGCTTTGATTCCAGCACACTCACGCAGACCTCAGCCCCCCAAGACGTCAGGTCAGGCCTTCCTTAATAATGTCAGGGCCTGGCCCCGAGCAAAGGATATTAGAATGGACAAAGGGCAAAGTAAGTCCTGGTATCTTTGTGCACACAGATTCCGGCGACAGGCCCACAGGTCACATTCTACTAGCCTTTTCTGCCTTCTCCAGTTTCCCAGCCATCTGACTCAGCCTACCCACTCACTTCTGCCTTAAAGATTTTTTTGTCGGGGGTACCGGGGATTGAACTTGGGTTGTTGCGCTTGCAAGGCAGGCAGCAGAACCACTGAGCTAACTCCCTCGTCCTCTGCCTTAAAGATTTTGAAAAGCCCCCCTAAGAGTATACTACAGGATGCTACAAGGTTTAGGGAAGAAACAAAGGTGAATGATACAGCAAAGGATAAAAAGTGAGAGAAAAATAAGTGAAACAACATTGGGCCTGTAAAAAAAGAGAGAAAATAATTCCATGGTTCCTTTATATTCCAGGCAGAAGGCAGACAGAAAATGACAATAAATGCCAATCATCTAGACCCACTGAAAAACACTTTAAAAAAGGATCAGTGCTTCATTAAAAATGCACTTGCTCTCAGTTCAACTGAGGAACAAAGATGATGAGAATTGAAGTGGAATCTTTTTGAAAAGTAAAAAAAAAAAAAACAAAAAGGAGCTGATGAACAGCCCTTAAACCTGATAACCAAATGCAATTTCAAACAACTCCATAAAAACAGTGAGTACCAGGGCCAAAGATCTTCTAGAGGACGGAGGTAATTTATAGGAACCTTGCTGTGTGTTGATGGCAGTTGTGGCTATGATGAAGGCTTACCTGCTATTCCTTAGAAACACTATTGCTTATTTTGTTCACTACTCAGCTCCGGCCACAAGTAGGGATTAAATACCATCTGGGTTGGTATTTGTAAAGCTCCAGTTTGCAGATGGCTGTGGGAGTTTGCAGAGAGTGGACTGGGAAAGGCAAAATTATTTTTTCATGAAATTTGCATCTCTTCAGATAATAAAAATCTGACCCTCCCTCTCATCCAGCAGGGTACTGAAAAGGTGTCAGGGGCTATACTATTTGGACAGAAGGGAAGAAAAATCAATTTCAAATTCTCTGGGTGAGACTTTGCTACATGATTAAAGACATGAATAATTCTTACAGTATACATAGAGGTGAGTTGGCAGCAGTTGGCAAGGAATGGAAGAGGCATAGCTGTTTTCTGACCCAATGGAACAGGAAACAAAGTAAAACAAAGTTATTAGTTTCGACATTTTCACCTGTTGAGTTTTCATTAATAACCTAGAAGGATAAATGTCAAGGGAAAGACAGCACAGGACCAAGGCAAGAAAAGATTCACTGTGCCACTGAATTGCAGTAGGTCTGATATAAACAGTGAGTTAGGACAAGAAGTTAGGCTCCCTAGGTCACGTGACAAGCCCCAGGGTTCAGCACCTAACAACTACCAACAAATCTATCCACGATGGGCCACATTTTCATGGACAGAAAGCCTCTTCGCTTTTGTACATGCCTAAACTAAAATGGATACTGCCAAACAAAACTTTAGAGAAAGCATTTCCTATCTTTTGTCCTCTAGCAATCAATTACCTCCTGCCTGGTTAACAAGTGAGAATTGAAACTATCTACCTTACTCACTGGTTACTGGCTACATTAATATGGCTTTTCTATTGTATTGCCTTGTCGTCGCCAGCAAGACATTGCTATTCCAGGAGGCACTTCCCTCCAGGCAAACAACCTGAACATTCACTATAAGAACTTCCTGAAGGACTCATCAGTTCTTTCACAGAAAGCATGCATCAACAATATAGATTCCAGAACATTCTTGGAATCCCTTGTCTCACCAATCTTTGCCATGCTGTTTCCATCAATGCTAAACTGTTCTATCATAATGCTTATCCGACAAGAGGAGCTCAAGCAGTAGGATGATGTTGTATATCATTGATGGCAAACCTTTTAGAGCTTTCAGTGATACCAAGATCCCACTGCGGCACATGTACCATAAGTTCACAACCACTGTTCTAGATCCTGGGAGTCTAATGCTGCTAGCTGGATTCTGACAAAAAGACCAGACACAGAAAAGAGCCACAAGCACCTCTCCTCACGCACCAGAGAAGGGGCCTTTGGAGTAGAAAGACAGGAAGATTATGTGCCCTTCACTGGAAAAAAGAAAGGGAGAGTCAAAATCCCAAAAGAAAAGTCCATAGAAACTCTGAAAGAAGAAAAACTACCCTTGACCCAGAACTGAAAGCAGCTTTGACTAATACCTTAGACAAGCAGCCTTTGGAGACTCAATTAGCCCAATAATCCAAAGTTTAATGAAGCCAATATTTAAGGAACCACCTAACCCCATACACATGGAAGGAAATCTATAGTACACAAAAGCCAACATTTCCATCCTGGAAGACATCAACCTTAGGCTGTCAACCCTGAAGGAATCTGTTAAAGTTTGGAGACCAAAGTGCACATAAAGAAGTTCAGGCTAGCCCTAATCCACAGCAGCAGCACTTTGGCAACTGCTTTTGCAGATAAATGGGAAGTAAATAACACCTTGAAAAGTCTAAACATAGAATCCAATTTTATCACTGATCTGGGATCTGTCCCTGATAAAGGCACTGAGAGAAAAGTGACACCTTGACAGAGATCAAGACAGACAACCAGAAGCAGCGGCTGGGAAAAGCCATAGAGATGTCAAGTGCCTGGACACTGAGAACAATTCAAGGATCCTCAAGTTTGGGTACCAGTTACCAAGCAAGGTCCATGAGCAAGGGTGGCAGCCGCCATCACAAAGATTAATAACCTGCTTTTTAAGAAGGGAGTGGAAGGAGACCAAAGGTAAATTTTCATAAAAAAGAGGTAAAGTTTTATCACGGCAGCAATTTAAAAGCAAACAGCAGAAACACTTCTTCCCCATGAGGACCATTTTATCAAAGGCCACTCATTTCTATTAATACAAAACTAATAATTTGCTATTCTTTTTAGCATTATTTATTTATTTTGGATTTTTAAAATATATGAAATTGTTTTATTTGATTGTGAATACTTCTACCAAATTGCACAACTAGATGGATACAAATCTTAGGGAATGACAAAAGCTGAAAATGATTTTAGCCAAATACACACACACACACACACACACACACACACACACACACACACATACATGTATGCAAGAAGGCAAAATCTGAGGCATTACAAAAATTAAGACAAAATATCAACAATGAAGCCCTATTTCAAATGTTAACCACCTCCTCTCTGTTCCATTCAAATTGGGGTTTTATTCCTAAGAAGTTTGAATTCCTTGCTATTGTAGAAAATTATCTTGGTCTCCTAATAATCATGGAGATAAGCCTCATCATTAAAGTATGGTTACCAATGTACAGGCAAAATCTTCTGTGCCCAGGACTTGGGAAATGCTAGTAAACAGTTCATGCCTATAGGGGTAGGTCAGTTGTGAGACAGAGGGAAGTTATCGAAATAGGTCCACTGCTCAAATTCTGCAAATCATCAATTTACAACCAGATTTAACCCAGCGATTTCTTGCCTGCACGGTGTTTTGTGTGTTTCATGTGTTCACCTGGTCTGTCCAACATCATCTTATGTCCTTAGGACTCATGATGGATCATCTCTTTCCTTACGTAAAGCACATGTGTTCAGGCCCTAACCATGTTGTTTCAAATCTTTACGCCTTTACAAATTCTCTGAGTACTAAAATATCTGCTCTCCTCCCATCTATTCCACCCCACTCCACCACTGTCTATTTTTCCCCTATTAAGTTTATTGGTACATTTAAAACAAACAATAGTTACATGTATCATTGGGATCTTGGACGCTTACATGATGTATCTTGGTTCTTGTTTTTCCCACATACCCCTGCCCTCTCTTTACCCCTTTCACAGACTTTGTTTCCATTTTTTCCTTTTTTTCATATTTTTCCCTTATTTCCTTTTCCCTCCCCCTCCCTCTTCCCATTTAGCCATTTTCTTCCTATTTCACACTCCCATTTATACTATTTGAACCTTATTTACATTTTTAGTTTTTCACACCAGAGAAACTATGCTGCCATAAACATGGGTGCTGCTCTGTCTTTTTTGGCTTTTTACTTATGTATTTTTTAATTTTTATTTTATTTTTTTCTTTTATTGAGTTTATTGGTACATTTTAGGTATACAGTACAGTTACTTTCATCATTGGGATCTTGTACCTCTACATGGCAGGTCTTGGTTCTCATTTTTTCCCCTTGTCCCTTGTCCCTGTCCTCCCTCCACCCCCTCCTCCCCACTCCCTTTACAAACACTTTATTTCTATTTTTTCATTTTCTCCTATTTTTTTCCTTGTCCTTAAATTTTCCCTTATTACCTTTCCCCTGCCCTTCCCACTTTCCCTACACCTTTAGCCCTTTTCTTCCTATTTCACAATGTCAGTTATCTCATTAGAATCTTATGTACTATTATAGTTTTTCACATCAGAGAAACTATTGTGTATTTACACATGTGTGACTTATTTATTTCACTTAGGAGTATATCCTCAATATGTATCCATTTACCTATGAATGAATCTAATTTCTCATTCTTTATGGCTGAGTAGTATTCCATTTTATGGAAAAACCACATCTTCCTTATCCAGTTTCCAAATGATGGGCAAATGGGCTGTTTCCAAGATTTAGCTATTACAAACTGTGCCACTATAAACATGGGTGTGCATATATCACTGTGGTATGATTCCTTTAATTCTTTTGGAAAGATATGCAGCAGAGGGATAATTGGGTCAAATGGAACCTCTAATCCTAATTCTTTGAGGTATCTCCATTTTGATTTCCACAGTAGTTGCACCAGTCTGCACTCCCAACAATGGAGAAGGGTTCCTTTCTCCCCACAGCCCTGCCAGTATTTGTTATTTGATTTCTTGATAGCAGCCATTCTTTCTGGGGTGAGATAGAATTTCAGTGTTATTTCTATCTGCATCTCTCCAATGACCAGTGATACTGAACATTTTTTTCATATATTTACTTACTGCTTTTACTTCTTTGTCTGAGAAATGTCTTGTTTAACTTTACTTTCATTCCTGCCTTCACCTTGGCCCTTTATTCCTACTTCCCTCTAAACTTAGCCTTGCTAGAAAGTTCTCCAGGAAATTTTCCAGGGCTTGGGCAGAGGCACAAAATTCTTTCTATGGAGGATATTCTATGATCACTGAACTCTAAGTTCTAAGGAAAGAGATTTTTATCTACTTCCCTGTCCCCCATATCCCAAGCATCTAGCACAGTGCCTAGTGCACAACAGAAACTCCACGAACACTTGCTGAGTGAATGATGCCTTCATGGCACACCACCATAAATCTGGTTCAGCATTTTTTGTTAAGAGTAGTTTGTGTGTCCATCTATCCCACTGTAAAAGAGATGGTGAAGACCATTTCTTAGTGGAGGCCCAATGCATGCCTGGTACATAGTGGGTGCACATTAGTTGACAGGTGGATTAAGAATGAATGCAATGTGCCCGCACTGTTCTGGGTACTCAGCAAATGCTGTCAATAAAAATGGATGTGCTGCTCTAATCTGTAGATCTCTACACCAACTAAGAGAATTTTGTAAATGTGATTTTTTGGGGTGTGCTTTAATCCACTAACTATCTTTCTCTATAATTTTAAGAATTTCTCATGTTTTATTGATGAGTCATACCCCTGCACTCCACCTCCTTAGTAAAACCAGACATTCCCGCTCGAGGCCTGCCATCCCTCCCACAATTCTTCCTATGCTGATTCCTGCAACTGAGTGAAGGTTCATGGTAGTGACAAATGCCAGACAAACCTGTGTCTTCCCTCTGCTCTGCATGACCAAAGACCCTTGCTTTTCATCAGTACTAGGACCTGCCCTGACCTATATTTGGTGCAAATGCAGGACAGTCTACTTCTATCCTAATGTGCTGCAAAGAGTCAGATCCCCATTTTTCCTAGAAGGGACAGTGTTGTATCGGAGAGTTATATCTCAAGGTTGTTCTCTAAAAACAAATTAGTGAAAAATAAATCACAATAATGACCAATAATTTGTCAGAGAAGCAAAGACACAACAATAAATCTCTGTGCACAGTTTAAAAGCCTCATAAAGGAGTGAAAGAAAAGACCTACAAAACAGGCATGAACGTCATACACACATCAATTGTAGGGGATCCATACACTAAGGTTGAGACTATTGTGTCATAAAATTTAGCTTAGAATAAATACGCTAACTCTAATACATGTATTAACTGGTTAAAATTTTGATTAACAAATCATTTTGTTTGCCGTGTTGAAATTAGTAAGGATTTTAAGGAGTGATTTGGATGCTGCAGAACTAATAAAACCTCAAACCTATCTGAGAGATATAAACTAGTATCTTCTTTTGCTTTTAAATTACTCTGTAACAAAAAAGGCATTTAAAACCACCCTATTATATTATTCAGACTCCAAAAATGAAATTTATGGGGAAATTGGGAACATAGACATGATATAACATTTAAAACACAAAATTAGTATATATGTAATATATGCAAGCTGATTAGAAATATGCAAATTCTGAGGGTGTGCATGTGTGTGTGTGTGTGAAGTTAATATGCTCTCTTACTTGGATATAGTTTTTCTCCACCAAGTATCATGTTGAAGCTTGGTCCCCAATGTAATGATAATGAAAGGTACTGGGTCCTTTAAAAGTGATTAAATCATTAAGAGCGATTAATGCTTTTCTCATGGGAGTTCTGCCGCTCTGGGACTGGACTGATTACTGCAAAAGTGGGTTGTTACAAGGTGAGCTTGGTACTGGTGACTTCTCTTGCTCTCTCATGTATGTCTCTTCCACAAGCACCCAACTTGCCCACCCATTCTTTCCGCCTTGCTATCGTGAACCCTAAGATGCAATACAGCTGCCCAGTTTTGAACTTCCCTGCCTCTCTCTTTTTATTTTATAAATTATCCAAGCTCAGGTATTGTTATAGTCACAGAAAATGGATTAAGATAATTCATAACAATGGAAACAGCTACATTAGAACAATAAATTGTGATAGCATGAAATTATTTTATAATTTTTGAAAACTATTTTTGCTATCCAATTTTTAAAAGGGGATTGAGAGACAAGACATCTGAAGCCATTCAGTGGACCTATGAGTTGTATACAAGTTATCTGGACCCACTCATAGATTTATTTTCCTTAATAAGGACTGACTCAATACTTGTCAACTGGATCCTCTCCAGTGTTCTCAATTTATTCTGACCTGGAAAAGCCACTGCCACTCTGAACTAAATTACAGTCAAGCTGAAGGAAACAGGAGACACCAAGCCATTCTCTCCTTCATACTTTATAGTACTCTTGGCTGATAGCTCTGGGCACTTCATCGATGGTGAACTTTGAGACAATTACCAAGCTATTAGCACCAAGTTTTCAAAAGCAACTACAGAACGTTATCTCTAAATTCCACAGGTAGATATAATCCAGGCTCCAACAAATGCATTGGTTTAAAAAACCAAATGAGATCATGGTGAAATATCGTGATCCCACAGATTAGTAATTTACAGAATTCAACAACTGGCTAGTGATACGACAGAGTAGTTCAATAGTTTAGGTACTATAAGAATACAAATGGAGGCCACATAAATATTTAAAAGTTGGAGGAGGTGAAGGGAGGGCAGGAGTATGGGGAAAAAATAAGAACCAAGATACATCATGCAAAGGTACAAGATCCCAATGATGAATGCAACTGTACTGTATGCCTAAAGAGTACCAATAAACTTAATGAAAAAAATATTTAAAAGTTACAGATCAACCTAATGAAGTATTCTATTCTCCCTCCCTGAGAAATACACCTTCATAATGGCAAATTTTAAAAGGGTAGAGGACATGGCTCAGTGACAGAACACCCAGCACATACAAGGCTCTGGATTTGATTCCCTGCATGGCAATCAATCAACTAAAAATCAAAATGTGTTTAAATGTAGGATTAATTAGGACGGAAAGTTGTAAAACGCCAAAGATGAATCATTGAACAAGTCTGGTTATTCTGTTAAAACTCCAGAGACAGTGAATAAGTGATATAAAAAAATATAATTCACAAAATATTTGTTTCATAACAACTATTTTTCTTAATTTCATCTTAGCAAAATTGCCAATGTTATTAAAACTGAAAGTTTCAATATTATGTGTATTTTATTATTATATTACCACAGTGATTTAAGTGATTAAAAGAATAAAATGTGATTGTATTCAGTCCAGAAAGTTTGAATGTATTTTCATCAAAAGCTTAAAGTGTAGTACAATGTAAAATATAATTAAAGTATAAACATATAAATTTATAATCTTCCTATAAATTCATAGAATATAAATTTAAATTCTAAGAAATACAAAATTCAAATTTTCTATAAAAATTAAAAGCCAAAATACTAATTACATTCAGTGTCAACAATATAAATCAGTTATTTAAATAAAGTTGATACTCATTTATTTTTCATCTAAACTAAATCTTCTTAAATATTTTTTAAATTCCTAATTCCTATTCTTAATTGTAGTAGTCAATGCCTAATATAGCCTAATTGCCTAAGAATCAAAATTGCCTAATACGAAATCTTTAATATTGAAAACTGATCCTTAGTCACAGTGAAACAGTTGGGAACTGAAGAGAACTTTGGAACCACAAATGATAACAAAAGGAGAGCACGAACGGGCTCACTTAGCACAACAGGGAAAGCACACCTCATTGTACAAGAATCTATTCCATCTGTGCTATGTGAAAGGAAACATTTGACAAGATAATTAATTTGTTTTTTCCTCTTAGGTAAGCACTTCTGCCACTCAAATCCTCCCTATTCTGTAAAGCCATGTCTGACTGCCGTTTTCAATAGCGCAAGCCGAAAGCCGTTAGGGCCATCAGGCATGGCCACATTCTGCTTCACGGACACAAACCAGAGATGCTGGGGAGGCTTTCCCTGGGATCTGAGCAGTGCTGATCACAGCCCAGGAAGCAGAGGTTTGGAGTATGTGTCATGAGTCAGTCCAATGGGCAAAGGGACCGCAAATTGAGAGTGTGAGTGTGTGTGTGTGTGTGTGTGTGTGTGTGTGAAAGACAGAGCCTTCTAAATCACAGGCCCAGGCCTTGGGCCCCTCACACCCAGACATAAGGACCCAACTGCAGAGCTCTGTGTCACTCAGGACAGTTGTCTCCATGGTTTGATCACAGCCACCACGTGCCTCTAAAGAGGGCCGGCCATCGGTCATCACTCTGAATGGAATTTCAGTGTCTCAAGATTCACATTTTTCTTTGTCTTAGACCAAGCTTCTCTGCTCGCTTTCCAAATGAACATCATCTATTCCAACAAGGAAGGAAGGAGTGGTTGGGTAGAACTTCCTGAGAGAGTAATTTGATCTCCAATGTAAGATATTTTCAAACTATTTTCAAGGGTAACTGACTGCACAGTTTTTGCTTTTACACTGATTTAAGAGCCTAACTCCCAAGTAAGAGATGATTCTACCATAAGGACAGTCATAAAGGGCATGAAAGCAAAATAGTCTCAAATAGCAGATGAAATCATGGGTTGAGTTGAAGTGTAAGATACATAGTTTTTCTGCCCCTCTCCTCCCAGGGCCAGACCATGCCAAGTCTAAGTCTCCTATCATCAAGATACAGTACCGTCACTCTCACGTCAGTCTTGTTCACGTGTAAACTTAGACTAGTTTAAACAAGTTGCTTTCCTTCTAACACTTCGCACTATAGTTGAATTGAGGGAATGGAAACTTTGAAGTTAGCAGAGAAGGGCAGGGGATAGTGACTAATTCAGTGACTTAGTGACTCCATTCATCTGGGCTCTTCCTGAGGCCCTTTCCAAGCCCCCTCCACAGCCATTTCCAATGTGCAGCACCAGCCTCAGCATTTTGTGGCATTAGTTTGTTTAGGACAAGACTCCTTCCCTTGAAAGCAAGTCTTCTGGTCATTCTCAGTTCCTTCCATGGTGAAAAAAAGGAATGCATCCATGGAAATAAGTCTGTACTCGAAGATAAATCCAGTTTCTAAACCAAGAATTTATATACTCATTTGTGGAATGCAACGTATTTGTAAGCAGAGAACCGCCTGCCCTAGCTACTGAATCTTACAAGCTTTGCCTACTAGTTCTTGTGAACACATCTCACTTCCTGTTCTGGAAGCTCTCTGAGAGCACATGGAAAGATGCTCTGCCCTGTCATTTAGGGCCTAGATCAGAGGCTGCCTGTAACAGACACACTATGCTTATTTGTAGGAAGGATGAAAAAAAAAAAAAGAAAAGAATCAGTCACTCAGTTTGCCTGAGCTTTCGGGGAGAGATGGAGGGGGCGTTAGGGCACAGCAGCTGATTCCATCAGCCCCTCTGAAGTCATGGGACCATGATTCTGAAGGAGCAACCAATAAAACAGGCCCAGGGCTGTTGCCCTGCATCTTCTTCACCAGCAGGTGCCTGCCCGGCGCAGAAAGATGATGTCACAGAAGCAAGCCCCTGGGCTTCTAATTTAAAAGTAACTTAGTTAGTTAGTTAGTTATTTAGATAGTTATTTTTGGCAAAGGTTCCTACCCCCACAGAATACCAACACAGAAGAATGTATCCTCCAGAGGAGAAAGGAGAGCAGGCCAGGTGGAGAACTGACGTGCAGCATCAGATTCCCCTGGCATGCGTGAAAGTCTCGCCTTGTATGGAGCACAAGTGCCTCTCAAGTCCTTCCTGGTCCAGATGCAACTGGCCCATGTTGGACTCTTTTGATTTTGTTTCTTGTAATAACCCTTCCACTAATACTTTTTTATCTCAGAGACAGAGAAATTTTCATGACAGAAAAGTGCTTTGGTTCACTATGAATTCCTCCTTCTTGGAGGACCTTCATGTCAGCAGTGGTCAAGCTTGGTGAACCAGGGGCTCAGGGCCCCATTTCCACCAGCTTGTTCGTACAGATTGGTGTTTAGTTCCCCTCGCCTGACAATCAAGTCAGTGTCAAGGACTCTTCCAGTTGCTCCTCTGCTTTCCTCCGTCAACCACGTCCTTTCTCTGAGAAGCTGTTCTTATGAGTCAGTTCTTAGGAAGGAAAAGTGGGGAAGGCAGCCCAGCAGGACAGCTCCTCAGTTTACTGCTCCCTTGCCCTGATCCAACCAAGAGCCATAGTGAAGCAAGAGAAAGGAGTTTTTCAAACCTTTCCGCCACAACAGAAATCACTGATTGACCACTACCAGAAAACGGTCACTGGCACTTTGCTCAACATTTCTTCCAGGGTGGTACCAGCAGAAAAAGGGCTCCAACCTCTGGAGATGGTGAATGTTTTTGACCTGCCATTAAGACAAGAGACTCTTGAGATGTTTGTTATGGTTTGGATCTATTACATCCCACAAACGGCTAATGTTCAGAACTGGGGATTGTGGAAGGGGAGTGGATCACAAGGCCTCTAACCCATGAGTGGATTAATCTATCGATAGACTTAAAAGTTAATGGTTTATTTATTGGGGAAATGATAAGACTTAGGATATGGGATCTAGTCAAAGGAAGTGGATTATAGGGGTATGACCTTGGGGTCTATATCTGATCCCTGGCTGCTGGCCCTTTCCTTCTCTCTGCTTCCTGGGTGCTACGAGATGAAAAGCTTTGCTCAATCACATCCTCCCACCATGATGTTTCTGCCTTGCTGCAGGCATAAAACTAATGCAGCCAACTGACCATGGACTGAAACCTCTGAAACTGTGAGCTAAAAGGAACCCTTCCTCCCTTAAGCTGTTTATGTCAGATATTCTGTCAAGGCAACAAAAAGCTGACTAACACGATGTTTCTACAGAAATGGAGCTGAGCTTTAGGGAATTCTGCCTGCTGTCCACAGACCTTTGTGGCAAGTGTGCTGTCATCACAAAATAACAGAGTAGGGCTACAAGGGGAAGATGCACACCACCGATTCTGATCATACATCCTAAATTCAATTCCTTGGCAGACAAATGAACGGGGCAGTTGGGTGCAGCACCACAGGAAGTGGGAACCATTGTGGATAAGTGGGAATAGTACACAGTGTTTGAATAGTTTTTAAAATTCACATTTAACAAACACAAGGCCAAGAAAATAAAACTTTTCTGGATCATCACTCACTAGTTCCTAAGCTGCCATTTAGTGAAGCCTGGTTGGTGACTTCGGACAATGGACGAACACTCCATATTCCATGAGATTTTTGAAAAATAATTTCTCTTTGTAGAACCATCGAAACTTATACTGGAATGGAGCCACTTCAGGAATGAGCATCTGCAGAATCATCAGAAGCAAATTAAAATGTTCCTCCCAAAACTCTCCCTTTTTCAGGAAGGTGTCCAATCAGGGTATTCCTTCAACTATTTTCGAAGTAGTAGCTTTTTGCATGATAAGAGCAATGTTAAACCTATCCAAAAATATCTAATTTTCTTGCAAGAAAAGTCCCACCATTGTCAAACACAGCCGTGTCTGAGCTGCCCGCACAGGACAACTCTATATTTTCAACAGAGCTGTTAAAGTAATGTGTCCTTCAGAGCCATTTGCCAAGAGTTCTTGGCATACTGCCTCAGTGATATCTGAAAAGCTATATCTACCCACATTGCTTTTATTTGGAACCACACATTAGCCTGTCATTAAGGTACTGTTATTACAAAAAAAAAAAAAAAAAAAAAAAAG
>NW_022900941.1:14996228-15030686 GCF_012274545.1 Fukomys damarensis | reverse complement strand
AAAAAAAAAAAAAAAAAAAAAAAAAGGAGCTACTCATCTTTGGTTGTTTTTTTTTTTTCCCCCTTGATTTTTAAAACTAGTGATGGGCTTGACTACATTGTGATTTTCTAGGTTTAACTACTTATCGAGATCAAATTTCACATCACACACATATTACAAATGGTCAATCGGAGCATGAAGAGAAATGCTTGCTATTTGGCCTCCTGAGTTATTTGTGTTGGAAAATTGGAAAGCTGCATGATGAGGTAATATTTTTATGAATGTTATCATAAACGGCATCAGAGCCACAGCCTAGCATTCTGACATTTGGCACTAATTATGGGCACACCACATGTCAAAAGAATTAAACATGTACATGCTAAGTGCTGCCAGGGTAGAGCTAGGGAACTCCTGACAGCCAAGCAGCAAGGAAATGAGCAACTGCCTGTGCGCTTTCTCCTCTCCAGGGTACCAGTTCTGTGTGCCCTCAAGGTGGGACAGGAGGGTGGGGAGAATGACTAAAGGGTGATTCAGAAGCACAGACTTTCACTTGAAACTAGAATTTGGAGGCATAAAGCTCCACTCCTCAGACTCCACCTCTAAAATTGTTTCATTAAAGGACTAGAGAATGAGTACATTAGGTATGGCTGAACCACATAAGTCAAGTTCACAGAATGGTCTTTTCCACATCACTTTAAAAGCATGAACTGCACACAAACTGGTTTTGTCAGTGTGTAGTTGGCTGGACCCTGACCTAAGGGAATTAAGTAGTTGTAAGCCAGTGACCCAGATTACTGGGGCAGTTAAGACTCATGACTCAGTTCAGGATCCTTTTATTTAAGTTAGGCTGGGACCTGATGACTATGCACGAACACGACTCAACCACAGTGCTGGACCCTGCATACCTGGTTTTTGTTCTCATATTGTTGTTTCGAAGTTTGGGGATGTTTTCTTTTGTTTTTGTTTTGCAGTACTGGGGATTGAACCCAGGAGTGCTCTACCACTGAACTATATCGTCACCCCCCCCCGACCTTTTTTTATGTTCAGACAGATTCGTGTTTGTTGTTCAAATGGGACAGGAAATTTCCATCCTCCTGCCTGAACCTCCCTCAGTGCTGAGATTACAAGCATCCTCCATCATGCTTAGCTGCATATTTGTTTGTCTTCACCACTGACCAGTCACTAAAGATGCCCACTCCTACTGTCAAATGCTGCCTTCCCCAGGAAGGCTTTGTTGACCCCTAAGCACATCCATACCTTCCTGGAACTCTCATCCCCAGCTCCTGCTCACTGACACACGTGACTCTCAGTATATAGCAATATAGCAGCTAATGTTTTTCTCCAGCTTCATCAACTCAAGCGTTAATTGTAGCCCAGAGGCAGGTGCTGAAAGATCACATTACTAAGTGATAAATAACACTTGAACCCAGAGCTATCTAGCTCCAAAATCTATGCTTAAACCCACGCACCTGCCCCTGGTTCTCGGCTTACAGTTTTCTTGCAATGAAAAATCATGTCCTGTGTTTCTCTGTAGCCCTCCCAGACAGATCTCAGCACTCCTGCACACAATGGCTTCTCAGTAAACCAAGTAAAATCTGGGTTAAACTTCCAGCTAAAGCCCAGATATTTAGGCCAGAAAGACCCCAAAGACCTTATGATGAGAAGCACCCTTCCTGTGGTGCTGCTCCTATGGACCCAGACACACTTGCTCAGACACAAATGGCTTCCTGAGGAGGTGGGGACAGACTGGGGCCCTCTCTTCACATTTCCTGGTCTCTTCCCACCAATAACACACTTCCTGCATCTCTCGTCCTGAGCTCAGCCCCATGAGTAGCCAAGGAGGAGTATGCCAGAATTCAAAGCTTCTCAAACCATTGGTAAAGTCTGGCCTTTTTGCTAGTGAAATGCATAGAAAATAAAAAAAATGCACTCCACATTCTAATGTAAGAAAGAGTGAACATCCTGTAATGAAACTTTTGTTTATTATGCACTCTGTGTGTGCGTGCGTGTGTACTGTGTTGTAATATCAAAATTCAAGCGACTGTAACAAGATGGTTACCGTCTCAAGCGCTGCAGCCAGCCTGCCCAGATTCAAATCCACCTTAACCTCTTAACTGCTGGGCTAACTTAGGCAGGTTCCTTAAAGTCTCTGTGCTTCAGAAGTGTAAATGACTGCACTTACCTCATAGGATTTTTACAAGAATTCAATCAACAATACACAAAACACCTATATAGGACAAGTACAGAAACAATGCCAGCCACATAACAGTGTCAGTCACATAATATCACAGCAAGAAGAGGAGACTACTGTCATCCCAATTGACCAATGGAAACTGAGGCAAAGAGAGATGCATGAGGCAGAAGAGTCAAACCGTCACCAAGTTCCCAGCCTGAACTGCCCACAGGCAACATTATACCAGATCACGAAATTTCTTCCAGCCCAAGGGCTCTTTACTAAGCCAAACACAATTACAAATATTACCTCCTACCAACATTTCACAGCTCTGTGATGAGGACTGATGAGACACTGTCTATAAAACGCTTAGAGCACCACACAGAGGAGTGCAATATAAATTCTGAATGTCATTCTGCCATTCTCATTATTATCATTAAAATGGGAAAAATGAAGAGAACATGATTTCAGCACGTCAAGTTTTAATGGGCATTGGGAATATGGCTTCTGGAAACAATTGGTTACCTTGGTGCCTACGTCTCAGATGGGCCAGCGTGGCATAAATAATGGCTAAGCTGTCAACAGTTTATTTCACAATGAACATCATCTTTCCCTCCTCGGGGCAGAGTTTATGTTTTTGGAAATAAAGCTTGGCTTGATGACAGTCTTCCAAATTTTTATTTTGATATATTGATTGTCATGGCCAATAATGAGTTGGTCTTACAGGTAGGTGAAGAAAACAATGTGGTCATTTAGCAAAAGCTCCCACCCAGCATCGACTGCAGGGGCCAGAAGCTTCTTTTGCTCTTCATGGAACTTCTCACAGAAAAACAGTCAAAGGCAAACAATTTTAAGAGTGTAGGAACCTCTGGGAGCCTCTGGGCCTAAATCTCTCCATCTGGGATGAGCACATATCTGGGGCCCTCCAAGAGCATTCCAGACTCTCTGGGAAGCCATCCTGGAGCTCCGTTCCTAAGCTGTCACTTGTATTTTTTGGAAAAGGAACTTAAAACATTTTATTTTGAATCAGGCAATAACATATAATGGAATGAACTGCAAATGTACATGCGTCTTTATAATACAGGGGAGACTTCACAGATTTTTCTACTCTGCAGAGTGCTGAACCCTAGAACCTGGATTCCCTATTTGTGTTATTTCTGTGGGGACTTGGGATAAACTTTTCAAGTTTACCCCCTTCTTGCTTCACAGAAGGAAACAGGCTGTGACTTGCTCAAAATGATGCAAGTTGATGGACCAACAAGAACTAGAACTTAGTTTTCTTTACCTCAGCCAGAATACTTTCTATACTATCACAAGGTCACTGTAGCAAACTCGTTTTTATTGAGAATCTACCACATGCCAGGCATGGCACTGGAGTCCTCCAAGTACTCCCAGTGGACAGCAAATTAACCTTTGAGGTTGGAGCTCTGTCTGACAGATGGTGGAACTGAGGACCCAGACGGATGAGTACTCTGCCCCAAGTCATACAGGCTTGCAGGTGGTACAAAAGAGATTAGAACATACAGGCCTTTTGTTGTGTTTCACAGTGTCTTTCTGTAGATTGGGAGTCTATGTTTACATACTACATTAAATTTATACTTTCTGGTATTCTTTTGTTGTCTATAGCAGTCTGGAAAATGTTCCCCTAAAATACTAGGTCCTATCTGCTAGAAACTATAGATGCTAGCTTATAAAGGAAAAGGGTATTTGCAGAAGTGATGAAGGATTTTAAGGTAAAGAGATTATCCTGGATAATCAACACAAAACCCTAAATATATCCGTTGCATTCTCAGAAGGGGGAAAATGAGAGAAATTTGACACACAGTGAGAATGCTATGGTCTGAATGTTTGTGGCTCATCATATACTGCAAACCTTATCACTAGATGATGTTATTAAAAACAACCTTTATAGATAGTGATTAGATAGCAAAGCCAGAGACTATGCCATTAGTTTGATTTCTACATTTTTAACCAAAAACTCAAGACCCAGGTAACTATACAAAAAAGAGGTTCACTTAACTCAAAAGCTAAAAGTTGAAGATTAGGAAGCCCCACCTACTTGCCTGCCAGTGAGGTCCCACCTGGCTACAGCCTACATGGTAGATGGCTATCATGGTATAAGAATGTGCCAGAGGGAGAACTCACATGGCAAAACAAGAAACCAGAGTAGTCTTGCTCTTTTTATAACAAGAACTAAGTAAGCTCAAGAAACAAGCATTCACTCCTTTAGAGGGCAAAATCCACAATTATCAAATTATCTCTCCCTAAGCCTCTCTCCACAAAGGTCCTACCACCTCTCATATTGCCACACTGAGGCCTAAGCTTCAGCACATGAACCCTTGGGGGACACATGCAAACCATATCCAAACCCTCAGAGTGCGATTAATGCACTCATAAAAGTAGCTCTGAGAGCTCTCTTGCCTCTTCCATGAGGTGAGAACACAGCAAGAAGTCATTAGTTTGCAACCTGAAAGTGGATCTTTACTAGATCTCAGCACCTTAATCTTAGAGTTCCCAGCTATTGGAATTATGGGAAATAAATTTCTGTGGTTTCTAAATTAGCTAATCTGTAGTACTTTGTTAGAGCAGCCCAGGTAGACTAAGACAGAAGAGAAGGTGACAAAAAAAAAAAAGTAGGGATGGATTCAGGGGACCTAGTCTTAAGACACTGGAGGGATGACCATAAGCCAAGTAGTGCGAGAAGCTATCAGAAACTGCAAGAGTCAAGGAATGGACTCTCTCCTGGAGTCTCTGGAGGTTCTAAGGCCCCACTTTCATCTTGATGGGCTCAGCTGGCCTCCAGAAATGTGAGAGTAGATTGCTGTTGTTTTAATCCATCAACTGTGTAATGATTTGTTGCCGCAGCTACAAGAAACTAACATATCACCCTTGCCTTCCCTGACACACTCAAGACACACTAACAAACTTAAGGCCTTGTCCTCTGAATGGGAAACTGACCCACGTCATACCTGCTCCTGTATTCCTGATGCATCCAGCTCTCAGCCAGGTCCTAAGAGGAAGGCTCGCTCGAGGTATGACAGCTGGTATGACAGATCCCGTGCAGGAAACACCACCAACAGTAGTAGCATCTATGAGGAACTGCTTTGGGGAGCATCCTCTCTTTCTAAACTTGCAGGGGGAAAAAACAGCAACTACCCCAGTGATAGAGTCTAGTTGATATTATACTCAATGGCCAATCAAAAATATTTCTGAACAAAGCTTTTTACACATTACTGGCTTTTCTTTCTTAAATAACTTTTTAAAAGACAACAAATGCACTTCATTTATTCCATACTTTCTATGGTAAATGTCCTTCACATCAAAGGTGGGATTTTTTATCTAAAGAAAGGAATCCTGGCTGAAGGCCAATATCATCTTAAGATAGCTAGAAATTTCTCAAGAGAAGAGACTGCTACCTAGAAGCAGAGGGTGTATCTCAAGCACAGCTAGAGACCTTTGTTTGCCAAGTCAAGGTTCAACTCAAACTGATTTTGTGGTGATGAAAAGCAACCCTCTGACACCTGGTCAGTGACCTGGCAGAATGAGCCAGGGTCCCAGACAGGAAATAACACACCCTGTGGATTTGACATTAACCAGATTCTACAAGTGGGGGGTCTGTGCTGCTGGTCCCTCTTCTGTGTCCGACTAACTTGCTCATACACTGAGATGGCCAGATCTGGGGAAACATCACCCAGGACTCAGCAGTGGGGATGGAGACATAACAGAGACATAACTGCTGTTAAATTAAGTTTGGTTGTCTCTATATATAATTTTAAGTTTGGTCTAAAGGATTCTTTGTACATAGTGAACTATTCTCCAACTTGATGCATAAACAGACTGGAACATATTCTTGTAACAAGTAGCTATGTCTTAGTCAATCATAGCAGCTGAGCTTCAGTCAACCATAGACAGCCAACTGTTCAAATGATGTTAAAAAAGTATATAAATGCCAAGATTTAACTAATCAAGCTATCTCTATACTTTTCAGCTTTCTGTATATCATTTCTGTTTTCTGTCCATAAATGTTCTCAGACCATGTTGCAAGCAAACCATTTGGAGTCATTTTTGGTCCTGACTGCTGCCCAATTCCAAATCACAGATAAAGACAATTAAAACATGCACAACAGATTTGTTGTAATTTTCTCTTTAAATGCTGTGCACAAAATAAAGTCGGAGAAATGACTGCACATAGCAGAGAAGAAAGTTGATGATGATGGTGTTGTTCCCAGCCAGGAGTTCCTTCTTTCTGCCCCCTGGCTTTACAATGTCTCTCCTGGGACCAACAAGGGTATGCACTTTTTTGAGGCCACACCTCTCGCTGCATGTGGTCTTGATGGCATTATCAATCACCTGTCCTAACCTCAGCATCCAGTGGGCAGATGAGCAACAAGCCAGTCTAAGAAGCTTTCATCTGTGGTAATTTGATCCTGCGTGGAGGGACCACAAAGATGGGAAAATGCCCAAAGATGATACTACCTTGTGGTGGAGCCCAGCACCAGTCAGTTTCTGTGAATTTCTGTTCCCTAGATCCCTGACCATTCTGGTTCTTTAGCCTTTCCTTGAGCTATCTCTTATACTTCCAAAAAAAATTCCTTTTCACTTCTTAACTCAGGATCGGATTTGTTGGCTTGCTGTCCAAAACTTTGGTAAAACTACCAAGTTCAAAGGTTCCACAGCCCAAGCTGTGTTTCCATCTCCCTCTCTCCCCATTCCCTAAATACACACTGGAATCACCTGCAGGCATAAATAATTCTGATGCCCAGGTCCCACCCTCTACTGAATATTTGCCATAAATGGGCAGGAGTGGAACATTATTTAACTCTCTGCAGGTGATTGTAATGTATAGTAGAGTTGACGTCTACAGCCCTTCATGATCCAGCCTTTCTATTTACCATCACCAAAACCCATAACCAATTCCATACTTGCACCCCTCAAGGTACATCTGCATGCTTGTAATGCACACCATGGCCACATCATAGGTCTCCTCCTGCTACTCCTGTTCTCAAGACTTCCATGGCTCTCTATTACCTCAAATATGTCCTCTGAATCCTGCAGCATTACTATCTACATTTGATTCAACCTACTTTTCAATCTAAATTCATCATTCACTCCCCCTTCTAGGCCCTTCTATCCTATGCAATTGCTTATTTTATGCATAAACAAGGCCCTTTCCAGTTTCAAGTGGAAATGAAGCAATTGTTTATTTTACATGACTCCTAGGAGAGCCAGAAAATGTGGTATACGGGCAGGAATCTATCAGGTTGTGCCACCAGACTGTACTGACACAAAGGTGCTGCTAACATGTGGCCCAAGATGTTACCCCCTAGTCCTTGCCTGCTCTCCCTCAGGGACACTTATTACATATTGTCCTTGTCCCCCAAAATCCATGTGGCTCCTTTCTGTTATTCCCTTCCTAATTAGAATCTCATGCCAGTTTGTGATTAGCTCAGCCAAGGTAGTAACAATGCTACCTTCCATCTGCAAAGGATCCTGGGAAAGCAAGTTTCTGGCCACTGTCTTAGGGAAGTACAACTCAAAAATATGGACTTTGTTGAACACAAGAAGGATGCTCAACAGCAGCTCAGTAACCAAAAAGCAAAACAATTTTCTCCAGACTCAGCATCACGCTTTCTTCCCTTCCATCCTCACCATACATAAAGACCATAGCTGGAACCTATCCACCTTTCAGAGCCTTCTCTCCACTCAGGGAAAGAATTTGGATGGTACGAGAGCCCGGATCAAATGCCAGTGGCTGATGACCTACACAATTCTGTAAAGTGAGGATAATTATAGCCTTATGAGTGGTGTTAGGAGAAATGAAAATGAACTATAAAGGCTGTCCTTTGACTGACTGGTCCCATGCTCGGGCAGCAGAATGATAGAACAAAAGGAAGAACAGGAAGTATTTGAACAAAGGGCCAAATGCCTCATTTTGGGATACCTCATAAGCCCCTTGAATTTTAATACAACACAAGGAAGAAGAAGTCCCTCACTCACCAATTGCTCCTGAGAATAAAATTCTCACCACCTTACATATATAGTCTTGGAGCTACATTTTTAAAACAATAAAGTAATGGGAAGTTTCCTGTACCTATATGTGGTAAAATATATTCCCACCTGTTAAACTACACAACAAGCAATTGATAGCTCTTATCACATCTGGTGAGTTTCATCATTCCCAATTCATCCTTTCCCAGTCATTTCAAGGTAAAGAACCCTCTCCAACTGCTAGGGATCATTCACCTCGTATTTCAGCATTAGGGCACTGTACTCACTGGTATCTGCTTAGAATGTAGATTCAAATTCAATTTCACCATTTCCCAGGGGATACTTATGCTGCTGGTCCATGGAACTTACTGTGAATTGAAGGTGGAGGCAACAGCTCTGGAGTGATATCCAATTAACTGCTCTATTAAAAATTCTGGAGCCAAGTACTAGCTTGCTTCATAAACAGTCACTAGCCTTTGCTCTTTACAAAGCACATTTTAAAATCTCTAGAAAGCTCCACCTCAATATTTTGATGCCCCGACTAGAAAAATATTAAGTTCCTTGAAAGGGGACAGCAAAGTCTTGATCTCTATAGATATGATTCACAGTCTAAGTTTTATTAATAGTTGGTGAGTGAACTTCCGAATGCAACAGGATGATTAGCTAGTGTGACTAGAGCAGGGTCAAGCCAGTCCAGGCAGCCTACCTGGTGGAAGTGGGCTCACAATAATGAGGAAAACGCCAGGCCCAAGAAAGAGAAGAGCTGGCTTCTACAGAAATTTCCATCCTCTAGACAGCAACCCTCAATCACTAAGGTGACCCACTTGTCACCTGTCAAGACAAACTTGAATTTGAAAAATAGTGACAACCCATCAGCTGTCTTTTAAATATAGAAAATACACAGCTGTCATTTCGACATGATATTTAATTTTTCAGCATGGCAGTATATAGAAAGTAGACTCATAAATTTCCCAGAAAACTGTGTTTCTGCTCAGTATATCCTGTCTTCCAAAGAATTATAATATATAAAGCCAAATGACTTCTGCTCTACTCACACACCCTGTGTGGAATGTTTGATTTCTAAGGTAGGGTAAATTTTTTCTCCTTCATTAGATAAAGAGGATGGCTTTTCTCTGCATGTTCAATGAACCTCATCATTTCCCTACTGGGCCCGACTCCGACTTCTGCACGCTTTTGGTTTCATAGCCAGTTAGACATTTAACAAGTACAATGGCAACTTAATGCTACAGCCTCACTTCCCAATCTCTGTCTGTCAGATTCTGGTAACACCACTGCTGGCCAACTACACAGCCACACTTGATATGTGTAAAACAGTGGGATGAGATGTCTGGAAAGCCCTCTGCCTGCCAGGATGGATGCTATACACAGTAAGTGCAAACAGGAAATGTTGTCAAGTTTCTAAGTTGGCAGAAACCCTAAAGCCAAAAAATGGTAAAGTTTGTTAGCCCAAGACATCTTTTTTATTCAGACTGTCTTCCAGCACTGTGGATGGCTTCCGTTCCCAACTACTTTTGCTATTTGAAGCTTAATAATGAAGGAGATAGTCTGGTGAGGAACACTCTGGAAAAGGCAAAACCATGCAGATATTAACAAACTCATCAGGCACATAACCAGAACCCAAGTGCCAGGCTATAAGGAGATGGATTAACCAAAAGAATGATAATTTTAAGTGTATCCCATATCATTCTCCTCTTTAATGAACAAGGTATCTAGGATTCCAAAAATACCATTGGTGGGACTTATATTTGCAAATTTTGAATTCCTGAAACATGAGTCTGAAAGTCCAGTGCACATTCCATGGTGCTCTAGGGTGCAATGAACTTCTTGCTCACTGAGCACAAATTTTCTGATCATTGATCGTTGATCATTGATCAATATATGGATGATGAGGTAGTAAATGACTGGCCCAGGCAGTCCTTAGGTAAGACTCTTTAGAGAAAAATTTCTAGAGATTAGACCTGTCTTGGAAGGTCTAACTAAAGCATGTGTTTACCGGGAAGCCCCTTAACCAGAGTTCAAAGGAGTTTTGGTTTTCTATAGCTAAACAGCAAATGATCACAAACACAGTAATTTAAGACAGCACCTATTTATTAATTAGGGCACAACATAGCTGGGACCTCTGTTCAAGGTCTCAAACTGAATGCTGAATTATTCTCCTAGGGCTCTGGGGGAAAATCTGCCTCTGAACTCACTCAAGTCCTTATATTCTTGCTGGTTCTAATTCTAAAGACTCCTTGTATTCTCTGATATGAGGTTTTCTCCATTTTCAAAGCCAGTAACAAAGAATTTCTCACTTGCGAGCTGCCTTTCATGATTTAGTCCTTTGACTTCTGACTCTGACCTCTAAACTCAAATTCAAAGGGTCATGTGATTTGTTTAAAACCACACAGAAAATTTTTCTGCTTTAAGGTTAACAGATTTGGGACTTAATTCCTCCTATAAAATCTCTTCACTACAGCACCTAGGTTACTGTTTGATGGAGTAACAAGGAGAAGGCATATATACCCTAGGCACTAGGAATTTAGGAGGCCATCTCAGAATGTGGCTTTCTACAGGGAAAGAAAAGAGAAGCAGGTAGTAGCTTCCTGCATATTATAGTTTGGGTGGGTTTCCACCATTCCAAGAATAGCAGCCACCATAATGAGGACGTAAAGTCCCTGATCACAGGAATCGCAGGTATAGTCAGGAAACGACTATGCCTCCTTCTGAGAAATATCCAAGATGGGGCATTATGCAAAGGATGATGATCACTGTAGGCTGCAGGGGTCCATGAAGCCTTCGAAGAAGCTGGGGTTTGAGATTATCGCTGAAGAATGGATAGACCGTTGTAGAACAGAAAGAACAAGTCAGGCCTACTATGAACTAGCTTTATTCCTCAGAGCTATCTACTATCTATAGCCTATTCTACATCAGAGCAATTTGGACTTCTGTGCTATGAAAGCATGAGGAACTCGGCAGAAGCAGTCACTGGCCATGGAGGTCTGTGGTAGCACCAACTCTTGGGAAAAGCAAGAACTAGGGAACTGGCCTAATGGCAAGAAGAGCTCACTGTTACCAGCTCCTCTACAAGACTAGGTCCCAATGCAGGATGTCTCTTCTTCACTCTGAAAACAACCAGACCAGTACTGCAGTGCAACAAATGCTTCTATCCAGGAGCAGCACCACAGACTGAACTGTGCTGTTTTATTCCTTAAAATTACCCTTCAGTGGCCTCCAAGGATGAATTTCAAACCCCTTAGCTATGGCCTTATCTGGAACAGGCCTACCAGGCAGGCCTCTCAACATAATACTCCCAATACCCCATGGGAGATTCTTGAAGTTTACAGTCTTTTCCTCCTTCACAAAGTGGGGCTTTCAAGATAACTGCACAGCCAAAGTAGTCAAGAAATCTAGCCTCTGGTCTCAAAATTGATCTGCAACACCCCTGTAACAGGAAGTACTTGAGTTTTCTTCCCCTGGGGCTCCTGCTTGAGGGAAATGGCTCCTAGTGACCACAATTTAAGGGGGAAATAAGAACATCTTGGTCTAATATTTTTTAAATATAAACACCTCTGAATTCTTGCAATTATCCAGAACACTCTGTAAACAAGTGAAAGTGCCTGCTAAAATATCATTTGTATGAGTGCTACCATTGCATTAACATCTTGTTTAATGAAGCTAACAAGTCCTAGGGCTCTCTGGAAATTCAGAGTTCTATGCTTAGCGAAGACTATTAAATATCACTTGAATCACTTTCATTTCATGGTTACTTCTGGAATGTACAAGGTACATATGGTTAAAACTATTATCCAGGGGCCAATTAGCACAGACAGGTCACTTTCTTAGGGGAGTGAAATCTTAAGTGTCTTCCATGATGGCCTGACATTTCAAGAGGGCTCAGTGAGATTGGATCTCTATCAAGGACAGCATCCTTAGCTTTGGGCTAACCAGGACACTTTTGAGAAATAAATTTCCATTGGAAATACATATGTCCAAGAGCAAATAGAACTTTACTTCCCAAGTCCACAATGAGGCTTGTTCATTTATTTATTTAGTTAACAAACTTTTCTTGAATATCTGCTATGTGCTGGGTACAGTGTTGAGCAAAATTAGGCATAGCTCCTGCCCTCAAGAAATAAGAAAGAGGGCAGAAACCAATAAATATTACACAATTGTAAACTAATAACAGTGAATATTATTCCAAGAGAGTTTTAACAAACTCAGAAGATGAATCAAGTTTCCTGCTGAGATCTGAGAGGAGAAGAGTAATGTGTTGAAGTACGTGAGGCTCAAGAGCTTGGAGTGAGATGGGAAAGCATTTCAGGAAGCAGAAACAACATGCACTAAGGCTTCAGGCATAACCATGTCTATTGCAGGAATTAAAGGGCAGCCAATGGGGCACAGGAATCAAGGAGTATTACGGACTAAACAGTATTCCCCCACTCCCACCCAAAAATTCATATGTTGAAGCCCTGGCCCCAAAATGTCTGTATTTGGAGATGGGGCCTTTGGGAGTAATTAAGCTTAAATGAAGTTATAGGGTAAGGCCTTAATCAGTCAAGACTCATGTTCTTGTAAAAAAAGGAAGAGACTCCACGAATGTACATGCGTGGAGAGAGCCATGTGAGCATGCAATGAGAGGTCAGCCAAGTGCAAGCCCATGGGAGATGCTGCAACCTTGATTTCCCACTCCCAGCCTCCAGACCTGTGAGCAAATAAATATCTGTTGTTTAAGCCACCCAGCCAGTTTTTGTAGTGACATCCAAAGAAGAACTAACATGAGGTGACAGAGGAACTCAACATGCTGAGCAGGCAGCCAAACCAGTGCAGGTTAATATCAAGGGTTCTAGATACAGAATAATACGAGAACCCTTGAAGCTGCTGACTGGTTTTAGTGTATCAGGGTTGAACACAGGGGTGCCAATGAGACCCTGTGGCTGCAGTGTGAAGAACAGACAGGCATCAGGGCAGGGGCAAGGCTCTGGAAACATAGTACAAAGGGAGGTGGGCATGGTAGTACACATCTGTAATCTCAACAAGAGGATCACTGTGAGTTCAAGACCAGCCTAGGCTACATAGTGAGACCGTCTTCAAAACAAATGGACAAAAAACACAAAGCACAAAGGGCCCTCTGTGAACTGATGTCCTTTAAAGTTGCCTATAAGGGGTCTACCGTCCAGCAGAGCTCAAGTGAGGCTGACCAGTATTGTATGACAAAAAGTAGAGCAACAATGACAATGTCCACCCTTCTCTGCAGTACTCGGGAAGTATCCCAGGAGTGGAAGTGGAGAGTCAGTTGCCAGGGAAGGTGGGAGAGGGAAAAGGTGATGAGAGCACAGAGGATCTAAGTGGTGGGTTAGGGGAGTTTGTTCACTAAGGCAGGACAGTGGGCTCTTTAATTGCCAATTCCATATTCTTCCTGTGTGCTGCCTCAACTCACAAATGGCTTGTATTCTGAGCAGTTTTAGCATTAATAAGCTGAATACTCTGCTCAGCGAAGGCTTCTGCTGCCTGATTATACTCTCGCAGCCCCCATGAGGCATGCAACTAAGACAGAGGAACAGGCTTGCTAATGAATGGAGTCTGGGATTCCAATATTCCCTTCCTCAGGAACTATGCGTCTCTCCAACAGAGAAATGAAATCTTTGAGACAGCCTGATTATACAAATAAAGCAGCGTTATTATATTTGTCTGCCAGGCTGATCACAGGACATTTGCAATTTATGACAGATATCACAAATATAAAAATAAATATAAAATATCATTTATTACAGCCACAACTACATCATAAAGGGAAGAAGAAAATAGAGCCAATAATCTGAATATTTGAGGAAAAACTTTTTCCTGATATATACAAACATTTGAGATAAAATACTATCTTACACTAAAAAGTCACTAATTTAATTTTGGCGATATTTCCTGAGAGATTAGGTTGACATCCTTTTACACAACAGAAAAAGCTTTTGCTAGGAAAATTAATGGTGAAATCATGATTGTAAAACCTGTATTGAAATTATTCAAGAAGAACTATTAAAAGATTCTTAGGGCATTTTAAGAAGAATTTTCAAGAAACAATTTTATGTAATCCTTGCTATACACTAGGATATAGAGATTGGTTTTTAAACTAATTATATTCTTGGTTATGGCTCGGATATAAAGTACTAAATTTCATGAACACGGAGCTGAAGACGCACATGGATCAAATACCAAGAACTGACAAACGAAGGTCAGTCCAAATTAAACCATCTAATAGTAGAATAAAGCCAGGTTCAGTGGTACATGACTGTAATTCTAGCTACCCAGAAGGCTGAGGCAGAAGGATCACAAGTCCGTGGATAGCTTGGAAAATTTAGCAAGACCTTGTCTCAAAATAAAAATAAAAAAAGGAAATAGTAGAAGAATGGGAAGGTTGACAATAATGATTCTTGCACACGTGCTCCAATGAGGGTAATTTCAATAGTAAAAAATATGAGACGCCCTTGGGAGAAAGACTTCTTTATAACCTTGCTGGGAAAATCAAGAACAGAGATTATCCTATAGCTCCATCAGAAAATTTATGTCCTCAAAAAGAAACACTTGATTCATTCTGAATAATTACTATAAGAATTAACACAGTCATAATTATAAACTATATTCATAAAATACAAGTTTCTTTTCATAATTTCAGTTTCAAGTCCCAATCAAATGTCTTTAAAACACGAAGTTTTGGAGCCCATTTTAAGGGAACTGACATTAAGAGTTCTTTTCAGGGACCGATTGCACTCAGATAAAGAGCCCAATAGACAACATATCAGCTGGCTCTCTTTTTTTCTCTCTCACCCTCACCCTTTTTGGCTTGGCCTCTAAATCTGAAATATAACACCAGGCATGGTGGCACACACCTGAAATCCCAGCACTCAGGAGGCTCAGGTACTATGACCCTGGGCTGCGTAGTAAGTTCAAAGTCAGCCTGAACTCCATAGCAAGACCCTATTTCAAACAAACAAACAAAAATGAAATAAAATAAATCTAGACTCTAAAAACACAAAGGACAGGACTGTGATGTTACATGTTTCCGATCTTGTTTTTCCCCACTGGCGCACTCCATCAATACTTAAATGTAGTCCTTGACAGTAGCAACTCTCACCCATTTTCCACCCAAATTCACGTGATGGGTGATGATAACATTCAATATATTCTCCCATGGGCAACCCAAGTTGATGGACAATCCTTTCCATTGGGTGTCATTCCTTCCCTTGCCCCCTGACTTGGGATAGCAAATCCGAATGTAAAAGAAGACAATTATCATAGTGTCAGAATCTTCTATGAGGTTCCTTTAACTTTGTACCTTCAAGATTATCTGTAAAATTCCTTCTTCATAACTACTTTTTTTGGGGGTGGGGGTTTGAGACAGGGTCTCACTATGTAGTTGACACTAACCTGGAACTCACTATGTAGCCCAGGTTGGTCTTGAATTCACAGCAATCCTCCTGCCTCATCCTCCTGAGTGCTGGGATTACAGGTATGCACCACCACGCCCGGCCCTTCATAACTACTATTAAAGTCACTTGCTGCCCTCTAGGAGGTATCTGTGATGTTGTCTCAACTATACCATGTCCCTGAAAGTTACAAATTAAAATTAATTTAAAACCTCTCCATTGTTCCACTTTGAGTGGACCTAACAGGAAGCCACAGGTTCGTGTGCCTGGATTAGAGGCTCATTTGAGACTCCTTCGGGGTCAGTGTTTAGAAAGATAGACATGAAAGAGAAAGCATAGTCTGGGAAGGCCTTGCACGAAAGGAAAGCTCATTTTTCACACCCTCAACAACCAAGAGACAAATAGCCACATCCACTAGTGCCTCTTCTCCATAAGAGGTCAAAATCCAGACCAGCAACCTGTGCTCTGACACTGGTCGTGTATTACCATGGCCACACAAGCTATGACCACGGAACTGGAAAAACCCTAACCCTGATTTCTCACTGAGCTAATGAAGGACAGGAAGAGGCACTCGCCTTTCCAGGAATGTTCACTTATGTATTAATTTTTCTCTTGCAAAGAGTTCCAGATTTGTTTTCATTCTTCTCCAGACCAGTACCTCAACTCAACTGGGGCACAATGGTGAAAGATGCAGAAAGGAAACTTGATATCTTCTACATGGATTTCCTCATGTTGGGATGAATTTATACTGAAATTAAATGATACAGAAGTTATAAATTTTAACAACAAGGGGGAATAAACTTTTTTTATTACCTCAAGAACTCCAAAGACATCTTGTGCTATGTTGTCATTTACATTTCACATTAAATTCAAAATATGTTTGAGATGAGCAAATATTTGCTTTAATTTGATCCATCTGTTAAATGAAATACTAAAAAGACAGCTAAATCACAATATTAAATTCAGCAATTTGTAAACAATTTATATATTCATTTGTTCTGAGTTAAAAATGCCCCAAAGCACAAGTTTTATGAAATGCACAAAGTAAATTGCATTATACTAGTCTGATAGATGCAGAACATGATTTCTTCTTCTTTGGTCCATTAATTTATTTCCTAACTTGAATTAATTAGGGAGGGTCCCATTTTTAAAAGTTCTTTGAAACTCATTGGGAGAAGGAGACATTTCCACGAACAGCTTTGAAAACCTACTGCACAGGAAATGGGCTAAATACAAATGGTAAACTTTCCTAAGACACTGTCAAACATTGAGCACCTGATTGCTATTCAGCAATCTTAAGGCTGGGAACACAGAGGGTGATTAACACAGTAGTTGTTTCAAGAGAGAAGGAAAGAGCTAGGAGCAAAGGATAACAGCAGCTGTGAGGACAAACTCACTCCACGCACTTATAATACTAACCCAAGATGATCTCCAAGGTCCTATCCATCTCTAAGTCAAATCTATCATGCTCTGGTTTTATACTGCCAAATGGCAGTGGACTTTAACTTGGAACACCCACTGGGAAAAGAACAGATATATATGCAGATAAATTTTTTTAAATGCAGACATTGGTCAGAGAACAAAGGTAAATCAATCATTTTTCCTTTGATCAAAGGCGACATTAATTCCTCAATTAGATTGAGAGGAATTTCTTTGTTCCGCGGGGGGGAGGGGAGGCTGTGCTGGAGAGCAAACCCAGATATTTGCAAAATCTAGGCAAGCAGTCTACCACTGACCTACATGCACCCACCACAGCCCACCACTTCCTAATTCTTGTCTACCCTCTAATGCTTTATTGCCCTATGAGAGAGAGAGAGAGAGAGAAATTCATCATTTACATTACTGTATATATTACTGCTAACAGTTCAAGGCAAGCCTAAGTAGGTGGGGAATACATTCCAAGAGCTAGCCTTTCCACAAACATTTGAGCTTTAAGCAAGTGCAATATCCATTCCATATTTTGGGCAGCAGCCATGGGGAAACAAAGGCTGAGATGGGCTCAGGGTCCTTCCCATGCCTACAGATGAAGTTGCCTGCCAGGACTTCCTACTCTAGCTTCAAGTGAAGCTGGCCCAAGGGAGCAGCAACACCAGCAGTCTAATCTAGGAAGCACCTTGTTTTGGAAGCCCTGCCTTATTTCACTTTCTCTCACTACAAGCCTACGAACGTCATGGCCAGACACTCTCAAAAGCAGAGTGGGAATCTTGGAGTTGCACTTAACAATAAGATTTTGATCTGCCTCCTCTAAGCCTCCAGTTCCTCCTCTATAAAATGCAAGCATAAAACTACCCAGCATAGCCCCTGCTGCGGCGTAGTAACCAAACTTTCCATGCCCCTGCTCTCATTTTGCTCACTTAGATTAAAATCAAGTCAGCTGTGCACAAATATGCCCGAGGGTGGGAGTAGCACTGATACAGACCCATAGATCCACGTGCCTTCCAATTTTCTCCTCTAACTCCTGCCCCTGGAACTAGTTACTCAGGTTTCCCACACCAAAGCAAACAGCACCATGACTGATTCTTTTTCCTGGCACACCACACTAGCAAGGGGAGAGGGGAGAAGGAAGCAATGTTTGTCGTATCAACTTCTCCTTGATTCACACTCACGTATCCTTGATATTATTTTTTTCTTGTTTTAGCTAAAAAAAATAATACTTTAAAACCCTTGGCTTATACATACCTTGTGTCTACAGTAATCCCTACCTCCCAGAAGACAGGGACAAAGCCCCTCTTTTGAAGGTTTTTGGGACCTTACAGATCCTGGGACTCCCTTGAAATATTCCCTGTAATCCAGAAATGGCCTCAACTTTATACACTTGTATCAAAACAAACTTTGGAAAGCAAACAACTCTTTGCATGGGAATTGGTTACTTTCGACAATCAGTCCAGCCCCACAAATCTGCCAAGTTGCATTTTTCTGAACCGAACAGTCCATACTGCCATGTTTTGGTAAGAAAGTCCACACTGTTTTGGTAAGAAACAGATCTATTGCCACAGAAACCCAAGCTCTACCCCAGGGAAAGAGTGTCTCAGAGCTCCAGTTTCCTAAATCAGGTAGGTGGATCACTCTGGGGGAATAAGACATCAGCCTGGCTTCTCCAAAAGAGAAAACTGGGAACACAAGCTAACTGCCTGAAACAGACTCTCATAGAGTGAGACACGGTGCTCCATTTACCTCTGCAGAACCATTTCACAAGGGACTCTCACCTGCCCTGCATGAACGGTTTAGTCCCTCACATTTCCCACCATTATCATCCCCATTTTACCCAAGATAGTTTTGTGTGACTTGCCCTGAGGTCACACAGATGTGGTTTTCAGACTTCCTGCCTCTTGGTCTGGTGTTCTTTCCTCTATCACCAACCACAAACCCCCAAAATATAAAGCAGAAATGCCAGACACCCAGATCAAGGTCAATACCCTCTGCTAGAACCTTCCACTTCAGTGAATTTAAATTTATACTTCTAGGGCAAGACTTCGGGTAAAGAGGACCACAGGAAATGGCCAGGTGGGTGGTGGGCAGGTCACCCACTCAGGGACTCACTCAGGAAGATGATGATCTGCCTCCTGGCAGTCCGGCTTTCCTCGCTCTCAGCCTTTCTCAGTTGCACCTGCCCGGTCCCAGCCACTGTGCCCAGCTTGCTCCTCATGATCACCTGCATCATGTTCCAGCACATGAAAGTCACAGCGAGCAAGACCAAGAGGTAGAGGACAAATGCACCAAAGATGCTGGACTGGAACACGGTCCAGCGGCTGGAGAGATTGGTACAGATGGACATGTTGGAAGCCTCTGGGTGCTCCTGGTGGCGGTTACGGGAGCGGTTGCAAGGGAAGACCGGGTGAGTAGGCACATGCACCAGGGGGTACTCAATACCCATGGCAAAAAGCAAGGGCAATGCCACCAGGGCAGAGGTGACCCAGACGAAGGCAATCAACAGTTTCACCTGGCAGGGTCCTGACATGGCCTTATACCTGAAGGGGTGACAGATAGCAATATAGCGCTCGAAGCTAAGCGTCAGCACATGGAGCAGCGTGGCGTAGCTGCAGGTCTCGAAGAGGAAAGTGTGAAGCTTGCAGGACAGGGCGTCGCTGGGGGTGGTCAGAGGGTTCCAGATGATGCTGTAGAACTCCATTGGCATCCCAATGAGGAAGACCAAGATGTCGGAGCACGCCAGGCTCACCATGTGATCGGTCACCTCCTTCTGCAGGTAGCCTTTCTTTTGCAACACCTGGGTAACCCGGATGGTGATGCTGTTCCCCAGGATGCCCACAACAAAGATGATCAGGTACACCAGGAAGAGGGTGATTTTGATCCAGGTGGCCACCTCAAATTCAGGGACATGGTCGTGATCGATGATTTGGGAGCAGTCATTGCCGGATTCACTGTGTGAAGCCATGAGGGACAGCCACACCACCAGGTCCAAAGACGTCTGAACTTTGCTTTCTCCTCCCAACAGAAGTTCTTGTCTGCAACTCAGAACGCTGGACTGGACGTAGATTTTCTCTCACTTGAGTTCTCTGGGCAAAAGTAATTTAGCACTTCAGGCGCTTTTACGGACGCTTCCGGGAGCAATCCACTTTAGGAGAGGCCAGAAGTGCCCGGGGGTGGAGTTTGGGGCTGAGAGGGTAGGAGTGAGGCGGGGATAGGCAGCGGAAGGCGGGTCTGACGTCCCCGCCCCTCCGAGGGTACCCCGCAGTCCCGCGCCCCGCTCCCCTGCGCCTCCAGCTCCAGCCCCCTGGAACTTGCAGCCCAGGCCGGCCCTCCAGTCCTTCTCCCGAGCTGCGGAAAGCAGGGTAGTGAGCGGTCAATCATTAACCACAGCAAACTGTACTCTGAGGCCGGACTGCAGATCCAGCCTAGTGGCGGGGTTTGACTCAACACATAGTCACGGTCAGGGGAAGACAGGTGGCCCCACCTCCCCCGCCGCCCTGCAGTTCCTGCCCCGCCAGCCGCTGGGGTCTCTGCCTCTGCAGCCTCCAGAGGGGTGCAGCCCGCGGAGCTGGAATGCGCTCCTGGTGCTTGCGGGCTTGGAGAAAGATACCTTCTCCTCCCCACAACGCCATACACTCCCACAACTGTCCAGGGCCCCTCAAATGCCAGGTCATGGCCACTTTGGATGGCTCGCCCTGTGCTCCTGCCTTCGCCTCCTCTGCCCGCCCAGCCGCCTGGGGAAGCTAGCGAGTGCTCTCCCCAGGTGCTCTGCCTTTAGGGAGGGCAGGGTGTTTACAGAGAAGGAGCGGAATCAGCCCCTACCACGCCAAGGGGATCCGAATAAAATCTCCGACTTTGTGATGCGCGGCCCTTGCCTTGGCTTCCCGCTGGGGACCGAAGAGAGTGGGGTCCCTCCTTTCAGTTTCAGTCTGCCAGCGCTTGAGGCGCCTGGGAGTCTTTAATTGGGACCATGCATATGGATGAGGACGGCGCAGCCTCCTTGACCCGGGAGCAGGGAGCTATGCTCCCAGCAGCCAGGAAGGCCTAGCAGGCTTCGAGCTGTCCCAACAGGGCCACCGCACACAAAACAGTGTGAGGATCAGGCTTTAATGGGCCCGTTTTCATCGTACTCCAAGATCAGAAGGAATGGCGGTAGTCAGAGGGAGAGGGAAGGTGTCCTAGGCCCTGTAAACACCCAGTAGTACACGGTGTCTCCAGACATGGCTAAGTGGGGGGACAGGGGGTGTAAGTCGAGAACCACTGCATTGAAGCAAGAAAACAGAAAATAGATCCCCTCCCCAGCACAAGCTGATGTGAGTCTTGGGGTATCCAGAGGACAGGTGCTTCCCATAGCCACAAAAAAGTGACAGCAAGATGTCCTATATGTGCAACCTAAAAAAAAAAAAGCGAATACATAGCATTGGAATAAGGGAAGTTACCTGGGACAGGGAGGGAGAGGAAGTACGCGACCTACAGGTCAAAGGACAGGAAGTTGTAGCTGTGAGGTGAATAAGTCTAGAGATCTAACGTGCACCAGGAGGACTACAGATCATAGGGAACATTTGCTAAGAGAACAGATTGAGGTGCAGCACTTACACATTACTCTGGAAGGTGGCTGATGCCCAACTATAGAAATAATTTCACTATATATGTCAGAACACCATTGTGTACATCTTAAAAACATACTAGTGGGGGGGGTTGGAAATTAACAGGAATTTCACCCCTGAGCCTACACTCCTATCCCCTAACAGGAGGGGCTCCGGGAGTACAACAGGTGCCACGAAATGTGTCCTGAGTGTTACACTCAGGAATATGTGGGCCATGTTTTCTTGGCAGGAATTCTTGATCTTCTTTTATCTGATTTTCTTTCTTTCTTTCTTTCTTTTTCTTTTTTTTTTTCTTTTCCTGGTATTTAAGATTGAACTTAAGGCATTCACCCTGTGTGGCAACCCAGGCCTTTTCCCTTTTAAAATTCTTTGATACAGTATTGTTAAATTGCTCAGTTGCCCAGGCTGAGCCTGAACTTTTAATCTTTCCACCTCAGCCTCTCAGAGTGCTGGAATTATAGGTGTGCACCACACTGGATGTGGATTATGTAATATTTAATTATCTAGCTGTATGGCCACCAGATCTGTATAATAGCTTCATATGTAGGGTCTGGGATCTATCCCAGGGGTTCCACTGCCTGCCTCACAAGTGCAAAATCCTGAGTTCGATCCCCGGCACCCAAAGATAAAAAAATTTTAAAAAAATAACTTAATCTGTGACTATAGTGTGTCCTCTTTTTCTTTGTTAAATAACAAGCTCCAAAGCCAAGTAATGTATCTTTTAGACATGTATTCTCTGACTCTCCATAGCACCCTAAATAATGTATTTTGCTAGAGGCCTCCCCACTCCTTCATGTGCTATTTGTTTGACTTTCTTGCTAGCAGAGAAACTTCTAACTTACTTCCTGTTGGTGCACTCTTCTCAGCTAACTGCTCTTCTTCTACAATGTTTATAGAGCAACAAGATAGAAAGTGAGTCCGGTTCCTAGATTTTCCTAACTCTATTTAGAACCCTGAAAGGGCTCCTCTACAGAAAGAAACCCCTAGTTGTTTACTATCCCAAACCACTAAGGAGAAGAAGGTCTAAACTGGGTGGTTCCACACACCTGTGGAGGCTGATGCAGGAGGGTTACTGAAAATTCAAGGCCAGCCTGAACTAAACAATAAGTTCAAGGCCAGCCTGAATGATATAGTGAGACTCTTCTCAAAAGAAGAAGGGGTGGGGGAGTCTAGGCCAGGTCCATGGACTTCCAATACACACACAGAGACTTCTGGGAAATGGCACACTGTAAGCAGCAACAAATCAACTTCTCAAAGATTCAGAATCCAGACCCTGGAAAATAACAACTTGGGGAAGGAAAGGAGGGAAGTGGAACCCAGCACCCAGGAAGTATCTGATTAGAGAATTGGAGCCCACAGAGAAAGTGAATAGATAGTCCTCAACATAAAAAAAAAAAAGAAGAGGCAATCTGTACCTTCTCTCTGGGTCCTGGCATGAGAAAGGAGATCGAATCTATAGAGACATAGTGAAAGCAAGTATTTCCAGAACTCCAGGGAGAAAGGAGGCAGTAAAATGGATCATTAAATGCTGTACACTACAACAGCTGAAGAGTGACTCCAGTCCAAGTGACTGCTGGGTGCCATGGAGACAGGGCTTGGTCAGAGCCACTTTAGGGATGGGCCTACTGAACCTGGGACTCAGAGCAGCGATGAGTTGGCTTCAGCTCAGGGCTCCCAGTGATAAAATCCCATGGTGAATGGATGAAGGACAATGATAGAGATATCCGACCACAGGAGCTGTGCTCAGGCCAGCAAGAGACATCCAGAGGGTTATAAGCTAAATGACTCAGGTCCCCGCCCTATGACTAGAGGCCAGGATCACCTTGCATTTCTGTGGATTTGAAAGTACCAGATCCAGCACCCTGTCTTGATCCTACTGCAGGCTTGCTGGGATTGTCCAGCATGGATTTGGACTCTGACTGCCTCCTTTGTCAGCCAGCGAGAGCAGAGTCACACCCTGAATTAGACAGTACCACAAAACTGTAGACCCCAGATGATAATCACAGAATATTTTCTTTCTTTTCTTTTTCTTCACTTTTGAGGTTTTTTGCCCCTTAGTTTGGTTCCTAGTTTTTGTTAGTGTGAACATTGTTTTTATTTTTCGTTTTCTTTTGTTCTTATTTCTGTTTTCCCCTCTTTCTTTCCCTCCTGTCTTCTTCACCAGTTTTCTGAAGCTAGGGTAATCTTCTTTAGTCCTCAGCCTTGCTTCTAATCTCTTTCTCTTATTTCTCTATTTTTTTTTCCTCTTATCACCCTTAAATTTTCTCCCCTGAGGGTAGAAGCTCTCTTTTGAGTGGATATATATATATCTATATATATATATACTATATATAACTTTCTGATTTGTCTTAGATTTTGTTATATGTCTTGCACTTATGATTAAAGGCAGCAAATTAATAGTTATCACAGTTTGTCATTTCCCAGTTTGTGCTATTATTATTATTATTATTATTATTACTGATTTTACTTCTTTAGTCAAGGTCACATAGTTGTTGTGGTCAGTTGATCTTCTTTGTATGCCAATATATAGATTATCTGGGGTCATAAACAATACTATAGTCCAGCACTCTAGAACTTGGTGCTAGGCCAAACAGGCAGTGACTTTTCATCCCTAAGAAATAGAAGAGTCAGGATCCTGGGACAGACTCAAAAGCCAGGTAAACCTAGAAGACATCTCTGAAAAGTAGTCATTTCCTAAAAAGGTCTCAATACTACTAATAAAGCTACTAATGATAAACAACTCACAACACTCAATACAGAAAACAAATTAAAAAAAAAAAAGGAAGTGAGAACATACAAGCAAGATACAAGCCATAACCCTAATTTTCTTAAGGCAAATCAAGGAAGCACTGAAGTGGAAGAAATTAAAAGCCACACAGCTGAATTGTAGAAATGTAGCAGCAGAAGCAACAAAACAGGTAAACAAGTTTCTTGACAACTCCAAAGCAAAGATAGAGATGATGACCATAATGAAAGAAATGGTTTGTGAATCTAGAATAGATTCAGATAAAATAGAGGAGCTTAGAAAAGACATGACAACCACAAATGCCCAACATAGGAAAGAACTGGATTCCATAAAACAGACTCAGAGAGAAATCCAGATTGAAAATGCTACTGAAATTATACACAGCAGAGTCAACCAATGGAAAGATAGAATATGAGATTCAGTACACACACTCATATATATCACTGCCCCTGACTTTTTTTTTCCTTCTCTAAGCTATAAACAGGCTGGGCACTTCCCAAGTATCCCTCATTCCAGCCATGGATCTCTCCTGTGAAATTCTTAGTCTTTCTCCAAAGCCCTATTATACACCATCTATGTTGACATAACTCATTTCTTCCGGTCCTAATGATACTGCAAAATGGATAAATAATTTATCCTCCTCCCATTTTATTTATACCTCCATTTTACAGATGGAAAAACTCACAAGTAGGGGATTAAGTGACCTTTCAGAAAGGTCCAGAGGCAGAATTCAAACCCACCTGGAAAAACTGCCAGGTCTAAAACAGCCAGGACATTTTGGAAAAAGGCAGTTTTTTCTGTCACCAGCTCCAGTGTATTTCATCTCCCCAGCTACAACATGCTAGTCGTGCTGAAATACATTTGATAATTCCAATTTGCTCAACTAACAAGATTTCCACTACTATTAAATTCCTTTATCACCTTTTCCTCTCCTAAAGTATGAATACAGACTAAAAATGAATGGCAAAATGGTAAGAAATAAACTAATTAAAATTCATCCCTTATACTAACAATGGAAAAATACATTTTGAACAAAGGTGCAGGAAAATTACATTTTCATTTCACCCTTGCTTTTCCTAAGAGCAATTAAAATCTTTTTAATGCTCTCAGTTGTTGATAACACAGTGCTATGGCACCAGACCTGGGTCTGTATAATCTAGATTTTTTTAATCAAGTGTATTTCATAAAACAAAAAATGGAATCAAATGAGGAAAAAATTACCTTAGGTATCCTTTCATCTCAACACTGGGGTCACTGCTCTCTAGGGCCTTCACAAATTTATATTTACATTCTACACATTCTAGATGACCTTTGGGGTTTTACAGTCTAGAATCGTTCACACATTTTTAAAGTACTAAGTATCTTTTTTTAAAAAATACAATCTTCATAGTCAAGTATGGTGGCACAAACCTGTAAGTCCAGCACTTCAGAGGCAGAGGCAGTAGAATCACAAGTTTGAGGCCAGCCTGATTTATACAGAAAGTATATATAATCTACCCAAGGTAAACAATCATTAATGTATTGTAAATATAAATTAATTTTGTATAATTGATAATATTTATTCATCTAAAGTCAATTAACACTACACTCTAAATGAATAACATATAGTTTACGCGATGACTATATAGTAAGCTACAAAGAAATCTTCAAACATTTTCAAAAATTATAAATAGCACAGATAACTATCCATAGTGCAATATGACTAAAAGTTAATAACAATACCATAAAACTGAAACATAAAACACTACCATCTCAAAAACTTTTAAACCTCTGGAACAATTCCTATTCAAAGAGAAAACCAAGACTCAAGTTTCAAAAGATCTAGAGAAAAATGACCACGAAAATACTGCTTGTCTTGCACATATGAACCTGGGGAAATAGCTGAAGGAGCCCCTCAGGGAAAAAATTAACAATATTAATGTTCCTAATAAACAGGAAGAATAAAAATAAATTAAGTCATAAAAAGATAAATTAGAGAAGATAATAAAAGAGATTAGGAAAGATAAAGTAATTATAAAGAAACTGGCAGGAAAACTAATAAACTCAAAATCTTTTTTTAAAAACAGTGGGACTTTTGCTTCTGACCATCAAGAATAAGCCTCTACTCTACCTTCCTCCACTTATTTATTATCAAATAAATAATTTGATTTGGATCCTAGATATCCCCAAAAGGCTCATATGTTAAAGTCTTGCTCTTCAAGGAGAACCGCAGGAGCTACATAAGGGAGGAAGTTAAGTCACTGGGGGTGGGGCTGAAGAGGACATTGGGATTCTGGCCTCATTAAGGTCTTCTCTTTTCTTCCCAGCCCCCATGAGGTTAGGAGATTTCTCCACCATATCCTCCCACCGTGATTTACTGTATTATCACAGGCTCAAAGCAAAAGGGCCAAATGGCCAAGGACTGATACCTCTAATATACTGGATCTTTGGGAAAACTGCCCTCAGAAGAGAATAAGGTATGTCTGGTATCAAGAGAGTAAATTGTTGTAAAAGCATCATCCCTGAATCACCCTCTGGCTTGCTGTTCTGCAATTTGATCTCTTGCTTCCGGTATGTGTTCCTGCCTGGTTGACATCTACTGTTAGGCTTTCACCAGAGGCTAAACCAATGGGGCTGCTGGATCTTGGACTTTAAGTATCTAAAACTGTGATCTACATAATCCTCCTGTATTTACAAAGTTAGCCTGCCTCACATATTTCACTATGATAATAAGCACATCATTTCTGTAAAAGAACAGAGGTTAGCTTTTGTGGCTGGGAACACATGATCTGAAAAGGCCTAATGGGTTGAGGTTAGAGACTTCTGTGTAAAGACAGTATTCTACTTTAAAACCTGGGCAGTAAGAATTGTAGCAATTTTATGATGTTTTCTTTATGATTTTTTCATTATGCCACTATTTCATCTTATGAATTCTGTGCGTTATATTTCATATGTTAAAATAGAACTTTTTTAAAAAGAACTCGACATAGCCTGTTGCATCAGCTGAATCAACCTTGCTTCTCACCCAACATTATGACAATGCTGCAGTCAGTTACTCTCACAGTGATGCTGATAGTAACATCTCCCATTATTAAACACCTACTGTAGGGCCGGGGATTTAGCTCAGCGGTTTGGTGGCCTCCTTTGCAACGGCAAGGACCCAAGTTCAATCCCCGGTACCAAAAAAATAAAATAAAATAAATAAACACCTACTGTGTACCAGATACCACACTTGTTCAATCTTCAAAATAGTCCTGCTAGTTGGGTGTACTTCTATTTATATATCTGTCTCCTCTCTAGTCTACTGAGGACCTAGCCCATGGCTAGGAACATGCATGCAGCCTGATCCTCCAGATTCTTCCACGGCTTCCTGGCTGAGTGAGTGAAGGGACAATGGCAGGTTGGATCCAGTGTTGCTGGATGGGGGGTCCTGTGGGGATTCTTTCCAGGTTCTTGGTGTCCTGAACAAAGAATCGAACAAAACGAAGATGTGGTGAGAGTGTACATTTATTGAAAATGGAAAAGAACGTCACTATATAGAGTGAGAGCAGGCCAGGTGAACAGACTCACAGAGGTCCTGAGGATAAGGGAAAAGGGTCTTTCGTATCCAGAATTTCTAGATTATCTTCTCCCTCATGCAAATAAGGCACTGGGACAATTTTCTTCAAAAACTCACTTGACCTAGGCTCAGATATTTAATCCGCTCTATGGAAAAGACTCCCTTGACTTCTTGCCAGATGTAAATGAAGAATTAAAATAGCACTTTTCTGATTGGCACTGCAAAACAGTGCCAGACTCCAATGAAGGACTGAAAAGATCACTTCTGATTAGCTCTGTGTACGGCGCTCAGGAGCCAGGGAATCACACTGGATCCTATGTTATACACTTGTCCTCTGGGATTTTATCATTTGCATTCTGCCCAGTCTATCTGGTTTGCCCCAGCTATAATCACCTACTTCATAAGGAGCCATAAATCAGTATTTTATGTATGAGTATACCTTGATTCCCCTATCTAGAAAAAGGGATTTTAGTTTTCTTTTGTTTTTGTTTTTTAAGACAGGGTCTAGCCATATCATCTAGTCTGGCCTCAAAATCAAGGCAATCCTCCCATCTCAGATTCCCAAGTACTGGGATTACAGTCGTACACCACTAAGTCCGGCTCACACATGCAGCACTTTCTAAACTCTAAACACAAGCTTGTCCTGGGGACTTGCTATTTTCTTCACCTATGGCATTTCACAAAATCACACAGCCACTGGTTAACACCAGCTGCCCAGCAACATCAGACACCAGGACCAAAGGGAGTCAGACACATTTGCCTGCTCTCCAGTGCACTCCACACAGCTCCTCAGCTGCCGGACTTGCCGTGCCACTTGCCTGAGGCTCAGCCCACCCAGAGAAGGCACTGGAAGGTCCTAAGGGCAGCAGCCACACATGGTGGCATCCCTTGGTAACCTGGGCACCCCAGTGTCCAAGAATGGACAGAAGGCTCTGCCAAGGAGTCCTGGCTCCCCGAGGCCAAGTCAGGGGCCTTTTCAGGACATGATGAGGTCACCACCCATCCTCATTTGCAAGCCCATGGCCCAGCTCTGTGTCCCCCACACATAGGCTCAGGAATAGTCAGTCTGGGAGTAGGAAAGAGAAAAGAGGATTTTAAAAAGGAAATGTATCCTCGATTTGGGTAAATTACAGCTGATAAATTACAGTTTCCACTCATACACCTTTCTTTGTTATACTAGGCTATGCCAAGCTCACTAACAAGTAAACAGCCTCCCCTCTACTTGCTGGATGCACCATTTCTTTTATGACCGGAAAGCAGAGTGAGTGTTTAGTTCAGGGGTAGACTACCTGAGCTGCTCCCAAATGCACACACTGCATGGTAAACCCTGTATTCTTAGAGTATAGGGCCACAGCAGTGCTACTCATCAGTTCTTCTCCTCTCTTGTATCTGAACCCTTGTAAAGAAACAAAAATCCCTGGGCCTTGATCTCTCTGTCATAAAACACTCCAAGCAAAGTATAAACTATCTTTTCCAGCCTGGCAGAATTTTTCCAGCCCATTTGGGAAAAAACCCTGCATAACCCCAGCCCCCAAATTGTCAAGCAATATAGTGCTTTTAGGCTTGCTGGAAACTTCAGTATCTTCTTAGAGTCTATAATCTACCATGTCTTGCTCTGTAAACCTATACAAATCAATTCAAGATGGGTCTTCTGTCCATTGGGTGACTCTTATGAGAAAGCTGAAGGCGATGATTAAGAAGATAAACTTGGAAGCAAGACTCCTGGTTTGAGTCTGGGTACCACTGCTCAGTCCCTTCTTTGCACTTTACTTTCCTCATCTGTAAATGCAGGTGATAGGAGTACGGGCCTCCTTGTGAGGATTAACAAGATTACGTGAATACTGCCTGGCATAGAGTATGCATCTATACATGTCTTCTCAAAGAGCGATGTAGCTCAGTGGGTAAAAGCATTCTCTGGATCCAAACTGCCTGGATTTAAAGCTGCTACACCCCAGTTGTTTAGTCTTGGGCATGTTTCTAAATCTCTGGGCCTCTGGTAAACTTAAAGATAAATAACAGTGCCTAAGAGTTATTTTTAGAAATAAATGGAATCGGATTGATAAAGAAAGTATCTAGAATAGTGTCAGGCACACAAAAGTGCTATGCCTGAACAAAATGTCATTGATGTCATCCATAGTCTACTGGGTCCTGTAAGGTCAAAGAGAATATTCCAAACACTCCAGGCCCCATTCTAATATGAACTAGTACTGTTTAAATGCCAAAGCTTACTGAATTTCCACTGAAATTGGGTCAACACATACTGGCCCAGCATATCTTTCCCAGAAACCACTGTGTGGATTATCTCTGAAAGGGTTTATCTACAAGTCAAGCCAAAATCAGGTAAGTTATTAAGTATCATAAGACAACAACTACTAATTTAGAAAACAATCCCATTCCTAATACATCAAAATGGATAAAATGCAAATAAATTTCACCAAAAAGTGACGACCTATATACTGAAAAGAATGAAATATGAATGAGAAAAATTGAAGAAGACACAAATAAATGGAAAGATATACTGTGTTTATGGAGTAGGAGAATTAATACTGTTTAAATGTCCACAGTATCCCCAAAGCTATATACAGATTCAATATAATCCCTATCAAACTTCCAAGGGCATTTTTTCACAGAAATAGAAACTATAATTCGAAAGTTCATTTGGAATGACCAAAGACTGAAGAGTTAAAAATGATCTTGAGAAAGTAACACAAAGCCGGAGGCTATAGAATCAAAACACAATGGTACTAGACTATAAACAGATATACAAACTGATGAAACAGAATAAAAAGCCCCAAAATAAACACTAACATATTTATCCAACTAATTTTTCACAAGGCAACCAAGAAGATGCAATGAGAAAATGATAATTATTTTCAATACATAATATTGGAAAAAACTGAGTATTGGCATGCAAAAGAATGAAATTAGACCTTTGTATTAAACTATAGATAAAAATCAATTCAAAATGGATAAAATACCACAGATGAATAGATAAATGTAGGACCTAAAAGTGTAAAATTTCTAGAAGAAAACATATAAGGAAAATATCCTTGATATTGGCTTTAGTAATGATTTTTTGGGGTGAGGATTTAGCTCAGTGATACTGCGCCTGCCTCATAAGCACAAGGTCCTGAGTTGATCCCTGTTACTGAAAAAAAAAAAATATATATATATAGTAATGATTTTTTATATCATACCAAAAGCTCTAGCAACAAAAGCAGAAATAAGTAGGACTACATTAAGCTAAGAAGCTTCTGTACAGCGGAAGGAAAAATCACCAAACATAAAAAATTAGGAAAAAATATTTGTCAATTATTTATCTGATCTATTAATATTAAAAATATATAAGGTATCTAAACAACCCAATAACAAATAAAACAAAGTAAACTCAAATGCCCTGATTAACATATAGGCAAAGGTCCTAGACAGACATCTTTTCAAAGAAGACACATTATGGCCAATATGTAAATGGCACTGTATTTGAAAGCACTAATCATTGGGGAAATGCAAATCAAAATCACAATGAGATATCACCTCACACTTGTTAAAATAGCTGTGATAAAAATGTCAACAGAAGGTCTGGGGATTTAGCCCAGCGGTTTCGTGGCCTGCCTTACAAGCACAAAGACCCGAGTTCAATCCCTGGTACCCCCCCAAAAAAAATTGTCGACAGATAACAAGTGTTGGTAAAGATGTGGAGGGAAGAGAACCCTTGTATATCAGAAAACAGTATGGAGGTTCATAAGAAAAAAGAAAATAAAACTATTACATAACACAGCAATCCTGCCACTGGATATCAGTACAATGGAAATGAAATTAATACCTGTGCTCCTATGTTCATGGTAGCACAACTCACAGCAGCCAGTGTGGAAAGAGATTGACAGATGCATAAAGAAACTGTGTTACATACTCACGATGGGATATTATTCCACATTTGAAAAAGAGATATTGCCACTGGCAACACTATGGATGAAATGGATATATTATGATCACTAAAATAGTTCAGAAACAGAAAAATACTGCAAGGGATCATTCATACGTGGTATCTGAATATAGTTGAATACGTAGAAACAGAAAGTGGAATGATGCTTACTGGAGTGGGAAAAATGGAAATAAGTAAAATCAAACAAGCCAAAGTTGTAGTTATGCAGCATATGTCTAAACACACAAAGTAGAGCTGGATGACCACGGTCAGTAACATAATACAATTAACAAGAATAGCGGACACTGAGAAAACAGATTTTTAGATGCTCTTACAACACACACAAAAGCAGGTAACTAAGGGCATAATAGATATGTTAATTTTTCTGACATAGTAATCATCTTAATAAGCATATATAGCAAATGTATCATATGGGACACCTAAATACAATTTTTAGGAAAGAAAAAATTGGTGAATTAATGGATTTTTTTTTTGCACGTTATATATAACAAGTCCTACAGATAATTACAAGATTCCTAGTCTCTAAAAATGGGGGATACAAATAATTAACATCTATTTCATCCAGGAGATTTCCCTGATTTTAAACAGATCATACAAGACAGAAAATTTATGAACCAACAAGAACTCTATACTCTCAAATTTATCTTCACTAAAATTTTTTTTGCAGAGTTGTGGCAATCAAGTGGCAATAGGCCCATTTAAATATATAACTCATGGCCTTAAAATGCTTTCAATAAGTAAAAAATGAAATGGCTACTCTCGGAAGGATTTCAAGTATGCCCTTAGCTGCATTAGCATCTTCATGTGCTGCTGGAGTTAAGTCAGCCTGTTCGATGGGCTTTAGAAAAATAGTACCACCCCTGCCATACGTAATCCCGATCGCAGTGGAGATTTTATTGTAAAAACCCTTCAGTGTACTGAAAAATCCAACCAAAGAAACAGACAAAAAACACTCCAATTTCCAGAACTGAAGCCAACTACTCAAAGTCATTGCTCATTATTTTTAAAAATGCAGGTAAACCTTGTCCTACAAATATATTTAGTACTGACTACTTCAGTGCTCCTAGATGTCACACCCTCATCTTTGCCATTAGAGCTTGCAGCACATAAGGAATGTATTCGTTGTATTCAAAATTAGAGACACACAAAAAAGCTTAGGTAGCTTCCTGAAGCTGATGTCTATCTTTCTTTCTCAGCTCACATTATGGATAAAATGTACATTATATTCAAGCATTGCTACTTCAAGGGGTAATATGTGTTATAAGTTCTAGACCTTTGAACAAAGCCCACTTTAAGTTGCACACGGGAAGAGATTTTATTTTATTTATAATATCATCTCCTACACTTAAAACCATCTCCTCCCAGTAGGCAGCATGTTTATAGTGTAACAAATACAAGAAAGAGCAAACTCTTTCATGATTCTTCTCAATGACTGTTATATGGGCATAATCAATTTCCTCCTTCTTGCAAGCAGAGAGGTTAGCATGGAACAGAGGACAAATACTCATTCAAAACTCAAGCAGCAGCTTAGCCTCAACTATCTCAGAAACCTTGTACCTAACTATATTATTCGGTGGGAAATACTTAGCCCCACAACTGAAAGGTGGAGAGGTTTATTTAGCTCCCAGTTTCGGAGGATTCGGTCTATGAGTGGTCAGTGAGCTCTAAGAAAGAAACAGCATGTGGAAGGGTATGGAAGAGGAAACCTGCTCAACCAATGACAGCCAGATAGGAGGGAGAGAGGAAGCAGATAGGGACAATAATACACCCAGATCACAGCCCTGACCCACCTCCTCCTTGTAGGACCTACCTCTTAGCAGCACATTCATCCACGAGATCATCAATGGTTCAATCCGCTGAGGAGTATAACCCTCCCCATCCAGTTGGCTTCCTAAAGCTTTACCTCTGAACATGTGAGACTTTGGGGGAGCATGTTAGTTCCAAACCACAACACCATTCAAACAGGCTGTAGGGAGACTCCACAGGGAAAGACCAACGTTTTGAATGGAAGCAACTAGTGACTTGGAATCCATGTAAGCCAATCTTGATCCAGGGTCCTTTGCAGATGGAAACAACATTAGAGGTCAAGCATTCTACAAGAATCAACTCTGTAGACTTGGCCTGTTTGAGCTCGTGGCCACTAAGCCCAGGGTTGGTCAGGTTGTGCTCTTGACAAATTTGATACTCAGTATTGTCAGCAGTACATCCCACTATGGGCCACCTCACTATCACCTGCTCAAGTATACTAGAACATGTGGGTTTGCACCAGCTGGGATATGAAGCAAGAAGTATATCCAATCTGGTCTAGTTTTCATCATTAGTGGACTAGACAGGCATACACATGGATTTCGCGCACAATTTAAGAATAGTAAGGAAAAAGATATCCTTAAGATATGACTCCTACTGTCATACGATCTGACAGGCTTGGTGGCAATGACAAACCCCACACATATGAAACTGTGTGGGGTAATCAGCAACTAGTACATTAATCTCTCCGGAGGGGAAGTGTTTGGTTTGACATTTGAGATCTCTTCAAATCTAGCTCATCCAACAATCCAACCTTAGAATTTACCATGTATGGCAGACTCTATTTCCAGACAAGGCTATATAATATATATTATTATATTACATATAATGT
>NW_022900941.1:14975130-14995849 GCF_012274545.1 Fukomys damarensis | reverse complement strand
ATATATGTATATATATCCTATGTCATACACTTGCACTGACGTTATTGACAGTTTTCTCCCTGGAGATAAGTTCTAGGTTTCCTCTCTTTGAATCTGAATGGGAGCTTGTGATTGTTTGTTCCATAGTCTATGGTAAAGTGATGCTATGTGACTTCCAAATTTAGGGCAGCAAAAGGATACAGCTTCCTATTGACTTGCTTTCTTCAGCACATACATCTTGGGAACCCTGAACTGTCATAAAGAAGCGAAGTTGTCTGGTAAATACCATATTGGAAAACCATATGGACAGACCTTAAAAAATCAGAGAGATGTTCAAGCAGCTCCACCTGCTTAAATCTACAGTGCTTTGAATCATCCCACCTCAATCCCCAGACAGATGAGGAAGGGAGCCTTCAGATGATAACAACATTCAGCCTCCAAGTGACTCCAGTTGACACCAATAGATGAGCCCTACTTGGTTTTTTGGTTTTGTTTTGAGAGAGGGTATCACTATGTAGTTTAGGCTGCTTTGAACTCACTAAGTAGCCAAGGCTGGCCTTGAATTCATGGTGATCCTCCTGCCTTAGCCTCCCAAGAGCTGGGATATAGGTATGCACCACCACATCCAGCCCTATTTGGATTCTAGATTCAGGAGAAGTTTGTTGATGTTTAAGGCATTAAGTTTTGGGGTGGTTTGTTATATAGTTGTAGTAACTGATCCCAGCACTGTATTCCAGCAAGAATAGACTGTTTGTTGAACTTGAAACTTCCCCTATATTCCTCTTCTTCTCCTATATCCTGCTCATGTCATGAATGTTCCTGAAATTCCTTGCACCTCTCCATTTATTTATTTTAATGTATTCAACAAACAGTTGTGGGATTGCAGGTATAGGAATATTACAAAGACATTCTCTGCCCTCTGGAACTCAAAGTCTACTGAGAGAGCTAGAACTTGTTAAACTTATGTGGTGGTATAGTGTTAGAATCAAATTATACTCATCATTCCACTCCATTTCAAATCCTACCTATTCCAAAACATCTTCCTTGCAAAGCTCAAGCAACATGTTCCCTCCCAGTCCACACACTGAGATACTTACTAACATGCTGTCCCTTCACACCCTAGGAAGCGACCGCACACATTTCTTCCCAACTCTGTGTTCAGTGACTTCAAATCATTTGTTTGAACCTGATCTTAGTGAGAGTATTTACGCCATAGCAATCGGCAAAGGCCACATGGCAATTTGCCCCAGTCCTTACTTTTGAGAAGCTAATGTTTAAGCATGAGCCATCACTTCTCTGAAGATGACTTTCATTTGGTATCCATCAGGGTTACCTTTGGCAGTGAATAATCCTTCATCAAAAAAATTGATCCTCATATATTCTAAGATAGCTAAATGGAAAATTTAAGATGTTCTCAACACAAAGAAATAAGTATTTGAAATGATGGATATGCTAATTGGCCAAATTTGTATATATGTATGGAAACACCACACTGTACCCCATAAATATGTGCAATAGTTATTTGTCAAGAAAGAAAATGAAACTTAAAATGGACCTTCTGGGAATAAAGCTCATTTAGAAAATAATTGGATGTTTTGGTAGAAAGATGATAAGGACTTCCTAAGCCATGGAGAACTCTGATGGCAGTGAGTCACTTGGCTCTGTTATGGACAGCTTTCTGGCTGCTGGATTCCCTTCTTTTTTTAAGGAAGATGCTGTGAAACTTACACAAGCCTGCCAAGGTGGTTAGCAGATAAGCTTAAGCAACTCTAGGGGTGTCTGTACTCAGGGTCTGGAAAGAATCTGCTGCTGCTTGGCCTCTGGTTACTAGAACAACAGACAAAAGACACTCCAGTACAACAACTGCCCAATGAGTCTCATGTGCCAGTAAACAAGAGATGATTCACATACTATCCCTCCTGCAACATGCATGTGAGATTCCACCCTGAGGAAGCGTCCTCTCATGGAAAACGAAGATATTTTCTAACAGTTACTGTTTGAATTATACTCCCCAAAAGATAGGTTGAAGTCCTGATCCTTAATACCTGGGAATCTGACCTTATTTGGAAATAGGGTCTTTTCTGGTTGAAGTTGAGATACAATCATTCTAATCCAATACAACTGATCTCTTTACAAAAAAAGAAGAGCAACAGAAGTAAACATTAACATAGGAAAGACAATATGAACCTAGACACACACATACACACACACACACACTCACTAAGACAACTTTACTGACAAAATCAAGCAGTGGACTGCATAGACTCCAGTTTGCCAGCCATGAAACAAGATTCTCTCTTTTTAATAATGAAGTGCTCATTTCCTCTGTACTCCCTGAAGGCTGCACTAGAGAATTACAGCTCTCATTTGAGGCCCTCTCCAGTTCATATGAAAAGACAAGCTTTATCCAAGGTCAAATCCACTTGGAAGTCATCCTAGATCCAATAACTAGTATAGCCTATATAGTATGGTAGACAATTCTAAAAGGTCCTCCCCACTCCCAATGAGAACAGTTGAGTCCTTTGTGTGACCACATCACAGATTAACCTTCCTCTGACTACTTCTGCTTTCTTCATTCCCCACTAGGTGCTGACCCAAGGACAATTCCCCAGTAAACTCCATATATGGCTTCCTGTGTCTACAAGGTGGGTCTCAGTGAAAGAGGAAAAACAGAATACAGGAAATACATAAAGGACAAACTACTAAGAATATCCAAGAATAACAAGTGGAAAAACATTAGAATGAATGAGTTAAATGAAAGCCACAATGGGTAATCAAGAAAAGCCCACCAGTTCTGGCACTACCTGGAATTAGGGCAGACTCTGTGAATCAAAGGGTTTCATTCTATATAAGACTCCCCTCCCCAATTACAATCAGCGAAATTGAAAATATAATTAAAAGTTTACCAACAAAGAAAAACCCAGGTCCTGATGGGTTCACTGCTGAATTTTATAAGACATTTAGAGAAGAACTCTGCTACTACTCTTTAAACTTTTCAGCGGTATTGAAGGGAAGCAATACTTCCAAATTCATTCCTGGAAGCAAGTATCACTTTGATTCCCAAACCAGGGAAAGACACAACTAAAAAAGAGAACTACAGGCCAATCTCCTTAATGAATATAGATGCAAGAATCCTTAATAAGATACTGGCAAACAGAATACAGACGATCATCAAGAAGATCATACATCCTGACCAAGTCGGATTTATTCCAGGGATGCAAGGATGGTTCAACATATGTAAGTCAATAAATGTAATACACTATATTAATAGAGTCAAGGACAAAAGCCATATGATCCTCTCAATAGATGCAGAAAAAGCATTTGACAAAATTCAACACCCATTCCTGATAAAAGCCCTGCAAAAAAATTGGAATAGATGGTCTATATTTTAATTTAACAAAGGCTATCTATGAAAAACCAACAGCCAACATCATATTAAATGGCCAAAAACTGAAAACCTTCATATTAAAATCAGGAACAAGACAAGGATACTCACTATCAGCACTCCTCTTTGTATAGTTCTAGAAACATTAGCGATAGCAATTAGACAAGAGAAAGAAATTAATGCAAGAAATATAGGAAAGGAAGAAGTTAAACTGTCATTATTTGCTGACGATATGATACTCTACATTGAAGACTCAAAAAAAAAAAAAATCCGCCAAAAGACTTCTAGACTTAACTGACACCTATAGCAGAGTATGTGGATACAAGGTTAACACTCAAAAATCAATAGCCTTCTTGTACACAAATAACAGACACTGAGAGAGAAATTAGGGAAACAATTCCTTTCACAATAGCAGCCAAAAGTGAAGTATCTAGGAATCAATCTAACAAAAGAAGCAAAAGACCTCTACACTGAAAACTACAGCACTCTGAAAAAAGAGATCCAAGAGGATATAAGAAAATGGAAAGATATCCCCTGCTCCTGGGTAGGAATAATCAACATAGTGAAAATGGCCACATTGCCAAAACTGTTATACAGATTCAATGCAATGCTGATTGAAATTCCAACACTATTTTTCACAGAACTAGAAAAAAGAATCCAAAAATTCATTTGGAAACAGAAGAGACCTAGAATAGCAAAAGCCATCCTAGGCAACAGAGACATGGCAGTGGGTATAACAATTCCCAATTTGAAACTATACAACAGGGCCACTGTGATAAAAACAACATGGTACTGGCAAAGAAACAGAACTGAGGATCAGTGGAACAGATTGGAAGATACATGAACAAGATTTACTCTGCTACCTCATCTTTGACAAAGGAGCCAACCATACTCCCTGGAAGCAAAACGGTCTCTTTAATAAATGGTGTTGGAAAAACTGGATTTCAACCTGCCAAAGATTAAAACTAGACCCTTATCTTTCACCATGCACAAAACTAAAATCCAAGTGGATTGAAGATCTAAATATTAAAAAAGAAACATTAAACTTGCTGGAAGATAAGTTAGGCAGAACTCTTGAAGACATTGGCATAGGAAAAGACTTTATGAACAAGTCCACACTAGCACAGGAACTAGCAGAAAGAATCAACAACTGGGATCTCATCTTATTAAAAAGCTTTTGTACTGCAGAAGAAACCATCAACAGAACTAAAAGACAACCTACAATGTGGGGAAAAAAATCTTACCAGCTGCTCCTCAGACAGACAAAGGACTATATCTAGAATATATAAAGAACTCAAAACAATCAGCCCCCCTCAAATATAAAGACCCAATTCAAAAATGGGTATCTGAAATGAACAGACACTTCCCAGACAAAGAAGTAAAAGCAGCAAGTAAGTATATGAAAAAATGTTCCACATCACTGGTCGTTTGAGAGATGCACATGAAAGCAACACTGAGATTTGACCTCACCCCACAAAGAATGGCTGCTATCAAGAAATCAAACAATAACAAATGTTGGCGGGGTTGTGGGGAGAAAGGAACCCTTCTCCATTGTTGGTGGGAGTGCAGTCTGGTACAACCGCTATGGAAATCAATATGGAGATACCTCAAAGAGCTGGGAATAGAGGTTCCATTTGACCCAGCCATCCCTCTGCTGGGTATCTTTCCAAAAGAATTAAAAGAATCATATCACAGTGATATATGTGCACCTATGTTTATAGTGGCACAGTTTGTAACAGCTAAAACTTGGAAACAGCCCATTTTTGCATCAGTTGGAAACTCGATAAAGAATATATAGTTTTTCTCTAAAATGGAATACTACTCAGCCATAAAGAATGAGAAATTAGATTCATTCATAGGACATGGATACATATTGAGGATATAGTCCTAGGTGAAATAAATAAGTCACACATGTGTAAATACTGAAAAGTTTCCCTGGTGTGAATAAACTATAATACTACATAAGATCCTAATGATATAATTGACAATGTGAAATAGGAAGAAAGGGGCTCAACATGTACGGAAAGTGGGAAGGGTAGGGGAAAGGTAATAAGGGAAAAGAAAAAATATGAGAAAACAGAAAAATGGAAATAAAGTGTTTGTAAATGGGGAGGGGAGGAGGGGGTGAAGGGAGGGCAGGGACAAGGGGAAAAAATGAGAATCAAGGCCTGTCATGTAAAGGTACAAGATCCCAATGATGAATGTAACTGTACTGTGTACCTAAAATGTACCAATAAACTCAATGAGGGGAAAAAAAAGACTCCCCTCACTTTAGAAGCAAGATTGCAGATATTGTTTTTCCCAAGACTACCCACAGTTTTGACTGACTGTACAAATTTCAGAGTTTCACAACATCCTCAAGTTTTACCGTTTACTAAACTGACTCATAGAACTGGGAAAATGCTGTTTGGATTAAAATGGCAAAGAATGTAAATCATAGCTGGACATCATGACACACTTCTGTAATTCTAGCTACTTGGGAGGCTGAGGCCAGCAGATAACAAATTCAAGATTAACCTGGGCAAAATAGCTTGTCTCAAGAAAAAATAAAAACAGCTTGGGATACAGCTCAGTGGCAAAGCACTTTCCTAGCATGTGTGAGGTCCTGGATTCCATCCCCAGTACTGAAAAACATTGGATGAGGTGTTCCTGGCAGGGAGAACATGAATGTTCTCTCAGGGTCCTAAACTGAGAATTTCTATAACCTCACCACACAGAATCAAAGCACAGCACCCTCCTAGCATATTAATGTGTTCACTAATAGGTTAGCTCCACTAAGCTTGACACCCAAAGTATTTATTGAGGTTTCATTGCACAGTCATGATTGATTAGACCATTAGCCACATGATTGAACTCAACCTCCAGCCACCTCTCACCTTCCTGAAGGTCAAACTGGCTGAAAATCTCAAACCCTGTGATGATACTGTTCATCTGTCTGGTGACAAGTCCCCCTCTTAAAGCTATCCATGGGCTCCCCATGAATAACAAAAGTACCAAAGATTTTAGAAGCTGCATGTTAGGAACCCAAGACAAAGAGAAGCCAAAACCTCTAGTGTTTGAGAGTCATGCAGACAAATTAGAGAGAGCTTTTGGACAGAAAGAGCATATTACCTACAAAAATGCAAGAGCCACCTTGATACCATACTTCCCATCAGCAACACTAGAGGAAAAAAATCTTCAAGTAATTTTTTGAAACAGCAGAAAGAAAATAATGTAGACTTTTGAATTTTCCATATGTGTAACTGTTCAAACAACAGATAATTTAAAAAATAGCTCTATATTATTGATCACATACATATACTTTTGTCACATACTGCTTTCAAGAAACAGGCGCATCATGATAACAAGGACCTCACATACACACATACACTACCCTTCTGTAGTTACACGCACTCACCATCCCACTTGCAATCACCAGGCTATTCTCCATCGCTATACTTTTGGCAGTCTGAGCAGGGTAATGCACAAAATCGTAAGTGTGTAACCTCCTGAAGTTATTTTTTTTAAAACAATACAATGCCCTGGACATTCATTCAGGTTCTTACATATGTCAGTAGTTCGTTTCTTTTCATTGCCCCTGGTATGGATGGGCCATAGATTATTTGATCATTCTCCTAGAGAGAGGTGCAACGTTTGATCCAAGTTTGCAGCTGTTGCAAACAAAGCTTCTGTGAACAAGTTTTTGTTCAGGTTTTTATGTAGATGCCTATTTTCATCTCCTTGAGTAGTACAACTGCTGTACCGTGTAGTAAAATTGTGCTTCCTTTTAGAAGAGACTGCTGAATTATATTCCAGAGTAACTATAGCATTTCACCTGCCCATCAACAAATGTGTGAAAGATCCAATATCCCCATATCCCCAATCGCATTTGGTATTGTCACTGTCTTTTATTTTAGATCACTAATAGATGTAGTGGTTTGTTGTGACCTTAATTTGCATTTCCCTAGCATCTAATGATGTCAAACATCTTTCCATGTGCTTATTTTCCTCCATATATATTCTTCGGTATAATGTCTCCTTGTGTATTTTTCTTATTTTTCTATTTGTATTTAGAAATTTATTCCTAGTAAAAATGTGATTCATTTTAAGGACACAGTGAAGGTGATTTTAGACATTCTAGGCCTTAATAGATTTTTCACAAAAAGTCTTTCTTTATAAAGATTCTTGGTGAAAGTATTCCAGGAAGAATAAAAATAAAATTTAAAAGTTCTATTGGATATATGATAATGGAGGGTGAATATAATTTAACAAGGTTTATGGTTAAATAAAATACTTAAAAGAAAAGGAATAAATGCATCCTTACAATATGGATTTTGAATTCTTGAGGCCACAGAGGCTTGGATTTGTGGAAGACGCAGGGGAATTGTGGACTTGGATGTTGAATCTCTAAGGACTGAGGTTTACACCCTATGTATTCTTATTTACCAGCTATGCTATGATTCATGCATGTGCAAGGGCCTACAGCAGTACCTGGAGCATACGGGGTCACAGTGTAAATTTTATTAAAGAAAGAACATGTGATTATTTCAACATTGTAGGTATCACAGTGAAGCGGGGTTTCAACATCGCTGTCATTCATATGTGTCTCCCCAGAGTTCATGTGTTAGATTCTTAATTGCTAACATGGTAGTATTGGGAGAGAGCCCCTAAGAGGAAGTGTTTAGATTATGAGCTCTTCACCCGCATGAATGGATTAAGGCCATTCACTAAAGTAGGCTAGCTCTCGTGAGAGTGGCTTTTTTATAAAAATGAGCCTTCACACACTCTCTCATCCTCTCTGCCATGTATGACAAAGCACAAAAGCGCTGCCTGATGCTAACATTATGCCCTTGGATTTCCTAGCTCCAGAACCATAATCTATATAACCTCTTTTCTTTATAAATTACCCAGTGTGTGGTATTCTGTGCTAGCAAAACAAGGACAGCGACAACAAAGCAGACTAAGAAAAACACACATAGAGGTTTTCCTTCATTTAAATCTTGAAACCCAGCCCAACCTTTCAGTCTTCCCATCCCAGTTAGTGACCCCAGTAACAATAAAGTTAGCCCACAAGGCATAGTATCAGTCAAACACAGACAGGGGACTAGAAACCATCTATTTTTAGGTTTGTTTTTTATTTTAATCAAGGAAGACTTCCTAGAGACATGAAAAGTTATGATGGGCATTGAAGGCTGAGGGAGAAAGAGCTGGGAAAGAATTAACAATTTAGGTGATGGTAGGCTAATGTACAAGTGCATAGTGTCATTTCCTTTTCTAGAAAACTTCTAGAGTCTGTGTTATTATCCTTTGCAGAGCATATGAATGAATGAAAAAGAGCTAGATAATAATTAACTGAGTCTTCCTGATAGGCCCAATTTTCCTGATCACAAGGAAGCACTTAAACAAAGTGCTTAAAATTCTACCTATAAAAGGATTTAACTTTATCTTACAGAAGCTGAGAAAGTTTTGGAAGCTCCTGACAGCTATAATTGTCTGAAATGGTTCTGGACAAACAAGGCAGAAAGACCTCACAGGGTATTCCTACCTTGGGCTGTGTAAAGTGAGCCTCTCCTCATTACTCAGGAGTGACACCCCACTGGTTGATGATGAGGCCGGATGTTGAAGGAAACCATATTCTGCAGCAGCCTAAGCTCAATAGACAGCAACTTTATCTCTAATCTTTTGTCTCCACCTTTTCATTCTACTTTATTCTTGAACTGTTCCCTAGGAGAAAATTTTTCTCACTGGAAGTTCTCTTCGAAAAGCTGTTGATAGCTAAGATAGTCATGTCTTGGCATTGTCTTGAATGTGGCAGCTAAGGTAACATAGGGTAGGGAAAAGGCACATGTCTGAACCAAGACCACTCTGGATTAGAAATCAAGATCTATTACCTTAGCTCAGGTTCATAAGCACCATGTTTCTCACTTATATGTAAAATAGGAGTAATAGCTACTCACAGAGAAGACGGGAGGATTCAATGAGATAAGATATGCAATGCATAATAGCAAACACAAAGCATATTGCTTCTTAAACAATGGTTCCTTTGTATTCTGAAAAGCAGAAGTGATTTCCCAAATGACTCACTAAGGTGAGTCATACTTAGGGCATCCTGACACGAACATGTGTGATGCCTGCCACAGCCAATATCCTATCATAACTGAGGTTTTCAGCACCAGGTTTAGTTCTGGGTGATTCTCTGGGAATGGGTAAGTGACCATGGCATAGACTGAGTGGGCACAAAGCTCGTTCCTTAGCCTGGCCAAAGACTGGTGAAGTTCTCTGTTAAGCAGGGAAATAATAATGAGCCAAGCAATAAAATTAGTTTCTTTATCATCTGAACTAGGTTTCTGGAGCAGGAAATGAGCCGAAGTAGGAGAAATTAGGGATGCCAAGTGACAAAAGAGAAAAACCAAATCTACCCTGAAGGACAGAAGCCATTTCTGGAGTCACTCTGCTTCTGGATAGATTCCCAAATCCAGTAATAGCCAATGAGTTCTAAAGCAATGAGCCTTTATTCCTCAGTTGGCTTGAATCACTCTGTTTGTTACAGCCAAGGAACCTTCAAATATATTTTGTAAGAGACTTTAATGGATGGAAAGATAGAGTTTGCTTGCCTCTTTGTGAGAAATGGGTGTGTACTTTAGACAGAGTTGTCAGTAATTATCTGCAGAGGTACATAAGTCAACTGACTGGGATCATTTAGAATACTACCCATAGGAAACACATCCATGCAGCAGTAATGTGATTCACTTCATGCAGATGAACTGGGCAATGAGGATTCATCCGGTTCTATTCTGGCACAGCACATGAATCTCCTTCCTAGTTCTTGGACGTGCCCGTGGTGAGTCATGGTACTGGGCATGGCACAGGCAGTCATAACAGAATGAGAATATGAATACATGGCCTCAGCTCAGCCATCTGAGCTCCCACAAGAATGCCAAACCTTAAAAATATAGCAGATACATACAAAATGCCATCTAATATTTGATTGGCAGTGGTAACTTCATGTAGCAATGGTGGCTGCATCGAATGCCTTGGGGAGGTTACAGTGGAGGATAGAGGAGGAAAGGCTCATGAGCAGTGGGAGTGACTTGTGGGTTTGTTCAGGAGCAGCCGGATATGTAGTGGGAGGTGGCTCAGAAGCAGTGGAACATACTGTGGCAGGTTGGTAGTATGAAATCAGCAGGGTGTAGGTCAGGATAATTTCTGCTTCCCAATCTTCCTTGGGCTTTCTCTTGGCTTTCTATTGATTTGATGACTACCAGCAATCCTTAGTCCATAAATTCCTTTTATGACTAAATCATTTAAAGTTGGCTTCTGTTGCTTGCAATCAAGCTCTTTGACTGATACTTGATGCAAGAAAGGCATGCCATCAGTCTGGATAGGTTTTGGGCACAGGTGAGATTTTGAGTCCTAAATTTAAGTCCAGTGACGAACTGTCTGATTAATGAGATTTAACCTGAAATACAGAGAGATCTAACGAACAAGTGTTCTGGGAACCCCAAGCCCTCACTCTAGAGGGTGCTATGTTTCATCATAAATCCCCTTTCAGTTCCTAGCTACTAAGAATGTTGGCTGCAGACAGATGATCGCAGCTTTCTCTCTACTAATCATTCTCAGCAAAGGAGTTCCTATACTTAGAGCTACACACTCTCAAAAGGTATTTTCACATCCAAGGAGCAGTTCTTACTACATTTACAATACTAAAGAACCATTCCAGACTCAAAGTTCTGTAGGATCAACTAAAGCCTTTGATGTCACAGCACCAGAGTTCAGTTTCTCCCCTACCACTCAGTTCTTCCTCCTTCAACCAGACCACCTTGTTCCAATACTCATCTCCAATACAGTGTGTTTTCTAGAAAATCCAACATAAGATATTTGCCTACTGTTATGGCTGAATCTTAAACGTCCCCTCAAAAGCTATACGTCGAAGGATTGGTCACCATTCTGTAGCACTGTTGGGAGGTGGTGGAACCTTTAGGAGATGGAGCGCAATGGAAAGGAGTTGGGTCATTCAGGCATGAAGGGAACATGGGGACCCCAGCTCTTTCCTATTTCTCTTTTTGTCTCCTAGTTGCCTCAAGCTGAAGAGCTTCACTCTGCTATGTGCCCCTCACCATGTTATAATACATTGCATAGGTACAAAGCAATGGGGTCAAGTGACTGTGGATTTAAACCTCTGAAACCATAAGCTAAAATATTTTTTTCTCCTTTTAGATTATTTATCACAGATATTTTGTCACAGCAATGAAAAACTGAATTGCAGACCTACCTTATTTTGGGATCCAGTTTCTTTCTTCTTTACCCACCGTTCTGACAAGGAGGGGCCAGCTCACTGAGCTGCCCCTTTAGGAAGTTGCTCTGGTGGCTCACTCATCAAGCCCCGAGCCTAAAGCTGACATCATAACTCCTCAGTGTTGGCATAGCTGGAAGTATAACTTCCTGATTTTTAAAAGGCTGAGTCAGCATACACCAGGACTAATTTTGTTTCAGACTTTTGGAATGGAGTTCTGTCTCCTGTCACACACACCTGTGCATGGAAATCGTATTCATCTGTATTGTAACCTTTTCTTCTTGATATAATTATTCTTCTTAGGGTAATATTTTATTGATACCAATAGTAAAAGTAGCCATCTTATTATCTATAGCTAGCACATCAGTGGATACTTCAGACACATTACCTCTAATATGTTTAATGATTCTTATGATTTTGTCTTTTTCCATGATCTGCCAGTAAACTGAATCTCAAAAAGGTCTTGATTTGTAGCATTTGCCAATTCCCCTGGTATAAATAGCGTGACTAATTCCAAATCATTCACACGACTTCACTGAAACTACTAATGTATTGTCCCTGAAGGGAGAGCTGGGAGAGGTGCTAACAATTGACTGGTGTGAGCTGGCTCCAATATTCCATTGTTTCTTTCTCCTTAGCAGATGATGTATCAGAAGCTCAAAGAATCTCCTTAGGATTGCTTCGTTGGCAGAATATAAAATTCTGAGTACTTTGCCTTTAAAAATAGGAAAAATTAATGTCTCACATAAAAAAGAAGATTGAAATTATGTCACTTCAAAGAGTGGTTAATGTTGCTTCTCATATTTGTCTTCAAAACTTGACTTATTCCTATCTTTTGAGACTCCATCTCAGATGGCAGCTGAGCACCCTACTGGTCACAATATGCCTCTCTCATTTCTAGGAAAGACAAGACAATATCCAGAAAGAAGCTGAAGAAAAGATAGCTTGTCTTTTTACTAAAAGGAAGATCAGTATAGATCTTTGTGTAGTTTCGCCATACTCCAGTAACACACACATTGATCATATGTAGAGAAGATGGAATTTTCTTCCTTCGAACAGGAAAGAAAATATTCTTTTCTTGCATAGTTATCTTCACCAATATTTCCTGATCATTCAGCAGTAACCTAAATGTCCCTGGATCTCAGGCACATGGGGATTTGTGGTGTGAAAGGATAAAGAGATCTCAAACTTGTGCTTTTTTTTTTTTAATCACTCACCAGCCATGTGACTGCTCTTGCATTTGTTGAATGAAGAGATTAGATCAGTAGAATTATTGCATTTTATGATTATACATTTGTATGATTAAACCCATCCAAGGATCTTGAAAAGATAGGCCCAGAAGATAGGAAATGAAATAATAAAGGTAACACTGCAAGTCCAGTGTCAGAAGTGTATCAAGTCTTACACCCTTCTTCTCCCTACCCTTAAGTAACTTTCATGGCTGTATGAAATTTTTACAATTTAAGAAAAGCATGAAATACTACTATATCAAAGCATAAGACAAGACTTACCTCAAAGTGTTTATAAGATGCTAATTGGGAGAAACTGCTTCTGAAAGCAGTAGGAAGCCAGCATGGGAAGCCTCTGGCTCATCACTGACACTTCGCTCCCTGACTTTGTTTATCTGCTGGCTATAACTGTTAATGAGGAAGCCTCCAAGCATTCATTTGCTTGCTTTGCTCGTAATGATAGGAATAAATGGCTCCAATTCGATGTTGCAGGAGGGAATGAAGGGTGCTACTGAGCAAATTTGCCACTCTTGGTACTTTCAGACTTCCACAAAGTTCTGTGGCAGTTTGTCTTGTCAGTAAATTCTACTCCGTCCTGTTTTTCAGGGTGGCCTGGCTGCCCATCCATCCTCAACTCCCTGGCTAGCCTCCTTCCTGACAGCTGAGAGGGAGACAACGATGACATGTCAATGCAAAATTCACTTTTAAAGCCACCATCTCTGGGATCAGTGAACTGTGACAGTGCGGAGAGTCAGGGCTTTCACACTCAATGGCCATTACTAAGGACTTTTACAAGTTATCTGTAATCCTCTCGATCACTATAATAAGCAATCTTATGCCCATATGCAAATATGGAGGCTCAGGGATGTTCATTGTTTGGCCAAGGTTCCCTCACTAACCCAGAATTTGATTCAGATATATCCCATAGTGAAGCCTGCTGCTTCCCCAACTTAATCCTAGGATAGGACCTTGAGAGAAAAGATGATGTTAGAGAGAGATTTGCAGACCATGAGCCAAGACTAAATTAGTAAACCACAAGAACACATGAGTTAAATAGGAACATCTAGAGAGGTAAGGAAGAGACCAGTGCCTAAACTCAGGATCTGAGAACACAAAGAGATTAAAAAGGACAGAGAGGAGAGATGTTCACCCTTGTCTGGGTTTTAGAGATAGGACAGAAGGGATGATAGAATGGCTTGTCCACTAATTATCTAGCAGTTCAACTCAGTGCTTACTTACTTCATGAGCTTACAAATGGGCACGGGCCTCATAAGACAGTAGGAGAGCACAATGTGGCTGGCAAGAGGTAATAAGAAGGGTAGGGACTATAGAAAACCCCTATCTCTCAGTTCAACATAGTACTAAAAACTTTAGCAGGAGAAATTAGGCAAGAAAAAAAGATAACAGGGATACAAACAGAAAAGAAAGAAATCAAACTACATTTGTTTGCAGAAAATATGATTCTTTCCACAGAAGACCAAAAAAAACACAAACAAACAAACAAAAACACAAAACAACTCTACCAGATGTCTCTTAGAGCTAATCCACAGATTCAGCAAAGTGGCAGGATACAAAATGAGAAAGAAATCAGGAAAACAGTCCCACTCATGGTAGCTCCTAAAAAAATTTAAAACAAAAGAGTCATCCTTATCAAGTATATGAAGGTCTCCTATAAGGATAACTATAGTACCCTGAACAAAGAGATTGAGGAGGACATTGAGGAAGAAAATGGAAAGGCATCCCTTGTTCCTGGATAAATAGAATCAATATTGTCAATATGAATTATATATATTTAATGAAATTCCAATCAAAATTCAGAAACATTATTCACAAACCTAGAAAAAAATTCTAAAGTTTATATGGAACCAGAGAAGACCTAGTATGACTAAAATAATCCTGAGGAAAAAGAGAAAATCAGGAGCCAGAAAAGACCTACTATAACCAAAATAATTCTTAGGAAAAAGAGAAAAACAGGAGTAATTGCAATTGTGGATTTCAAGGCATATTAAAAGCTGTAATAATAAAAACAACATGATACTGGCACAAAAATAGATATGTAGACAAATAGACTAGAGTAGAGTACAATAGCACAGAAACAATCTCATTTTCCTTTAGCCACCTGATCTTTGACAAGGGGGCTAAAAATACACAAAGGAAAAAAAATAGACAAAGACTATTTAACAAGAATGGATAGCCATTGACTGGTTATCTACATACAGGAGAATAAAATTAGATTCTCTCTTTCACCCTGTACTAAAATTGAATTAAAATGGATCAAAGACCTAGACATAAAAACAGAAACACTGACACTGCTGGGAAGTGAAATAGGGAAAACACTTGAAGACACAGGAATAGGCAAGAACTTCCTGAACAGAATTCCAATAGCACAAGAAATACCAAGAATCAATAAATGGGATTACATTAAATTAATGTTTCTGCATGACAAGAGAAACAACACAGTGAAGAGACAGCCTACAGAATGGGAAAAAATTTTGCCAACTACTCTTCTGATAAAGGATAAATATCTGGAATAAACAAAGCACTCAAAAAATAATTATATCCCAGACAGTAAAGTGTGAAGGGAGCAGAGCAAGGAGGAGACACCACCACAGTTGCTGGCTCGTTCCTTCTCCGGACCATTCCTAGGCCTTTCTGACAGGAAGCTGCACCCCGTGACTCCTCATGGTGCAGGCTCAGATTTCTGTATTTCCAGAAAAAAATAATAAACACCTTGCATCCTGGAAGTTTATTTAGGAGTCTGAAATTAGGGACTACTTTCAAATATGGACATGGCTAATGGAGGAGCAACAAGACCTAAAGCACCAAATACTGGAAGTAAAATAGGCCATTTCGAACTAGCACTGCCGGGAGAGTCTGCTGTTAGCAAATCAAGCCTAGTGCTTCATTTTGTGACAAGCCAGTTTCATGAATTTCAAGAGAGTACCATAGGGGATGAGATTCTCTTCTTCTCTCCATCTAATTAAATTGTACACTGACAAAAACATTTTGATGTTCCAACTGTGTGATTATGAATACCTAACACCTAAATTAATCACATAGGGGAGAAAAGAATTGTTCAGCAGACCTCAAGCTATAAAACGTACCTTTCTACTTTGATTTTTGTTAAGGTGACATCTTTTGACATTTTGATTTCCTAGTTAATCTGGAATGTGGTTGTACTGTAGCTAAAATACATAAGCATGAGTTGAATTGACTTCCCAAATCATAAGATTTGATTTGGATTCTATTTCTTGGTAATAGTTAGAAGCTTCTTCAAAATAACACATGCTCAATTATATTGGATTTAGAATGCATAATAAAAGAGTTAACCTTAAATTCTTATTCTTTATATACAGCAAGTGCCCAACTTAGGACATCCAAATTGTGAACTTTCAGAGATACAAACGGACCTTGCATCAGAAACATTTGTGATGACAAACAAATCACGGAAGTAGCTCCTGCATCTGCTGGACCTTGTCATAGTTGTGCTGCTGTGTGCTTACTGTACAGTGCAACAGACTACAGCGTGACTGTGCTCAATCAGAGGCCAGGGTGTCCAGAAGCAAGAGGAAAAGCAGTGGGGATGTACAGGGGGCTGCTAGGAAATGCAGAGCACTGTACATTGTACATTTGTGTCAAAGGTGTTTAAGACACATTTTGGCAGAACTTTGAATGTTTTCTCAGAATGGAGCTTGTTCATAAGTTGGGGTTTTACTATACTTGATTATTTGGTAGTTCTGATGATGCCAGATTCGTGTAAGACTATTAGAAGGAGAGACTAGAAAAGGTAAATAAAGTAATGGAAAGCATGACAGGAAAATGAGACCTGGAGAAAAGATAGAAGGAGAGAAAAGGTCAACACTGCACAGCAGTCATGATGGGAAGGGTATTAGAAAATAAGACATGGATCAGAAAGAAGGCAACTAACAACATTTTGTCAGTACAAGACTGAAAGAGAACTGGATGTAACTGGGACAAAACAACCTCTTTGGGGACTAACTTGCTTCTGTGAAATGAAAGTTTTTTTTATTTATTCCCCAAAAACTAAACGATCCAATAAAAAATGAGGAAATCAAGAGCCAGGGATTCAGCTCAGTGGTTCTGCCATTTGCCTCACAAGCACAAGGTCCTGAGTTCAATACACGGTACCAAAAAAAAAAAAAAAAGCAAATGAAATATGCACTTCTCAATAGTCCATTAAGTATATCAAAGAATATTCTTCATCTTTTTTTTTTTCTCTTGCAGTACCAGAGATTAAACTCAGGACCTTGCATTTGTGAGGCAGGCCCCAGCACCTCTGAGCTAAATCCCCAGCCCAAAACAACTTTGATTACTCCAATCAAATGCTATCATCTAGAACACACACAGCAACAACAATAATAACAACAACAAATACTGGTGAAGATGTGAGGGAAAAGGAATCCTACATCACTGGTGGAAATGTAAATGAGTGCAACCTCTATGAAAATAAGTATAAAGATTTCTCAAAAAGACTAAAAATTAAAATTCCATTTGAGCTGGCTATACCTCTATTGGGTATCTCCCCTCACCAAAAAAAAACAAAACAGTTAAAAGCATTGTACTACAGCGATGCATTGCATTGTACTCATGTTCATAGCAGCTAAATTCATAATATCTATACTAAGGAAACAGCCTAGATGCCCATAAACAGACAAACAAAGAAAATATGGTATATAGCATATATTAGAATAATATGCAGCCATAAAGAGTGAGGAACTCGAATCATTTGTAGAAAAATGAATGGCTCTTGAAAATATAATGTTAAGTGAATTAAATCAGACACAGAAGGTCAAATATTGAATGGTTTTGCTATGACAAGTCTGCAATATAACTAAATTAAAGAGTAAAATAAAGGAAAGATGGCCAGAAACCGACTTTTTGGAGATGTGATAGAGGGACAAGGAAGGATGAGGGAGGGAGGGAAAAGGGATAAAAAATGGTCAAATATGACATAGGTGTGTGCATACATATGCATGGGCATTAGTTCTCCAAAACAAATGTAATTATGAATCACAAACTTATACCAATATAACCTTTTAAAAAAAGAAAATTCAGTCTTTTAAACATGGGCAGCCTGCACTCAAGTCTAGGTGACTATGGCCAACTCTTAGAATTTTTTCAGAAGGAGCAGAAATTCTCAGTTAAAAAACAAACAGTTCAACACCTGGAAGCAGGCTGTAGGTCCTGAGTTTTCCTACTTGGCCACCTTCAGGAAATAAAAACACTAGTTCCAAGGTTTCCCAGCATCTGGGTATCCCAGAGCCCAAAGCCATGTATATAAATTTAAAGTAGCGGAGTAAATTCGTGTATCATTTTTGACATGATCTGATTTGGCAAAATACATCTTTGAAATGAAGGTAATTAGTGGTCATTCTTGAAAAATGACACTAATGAGGAGCAGATGTCATGATAAACGTCAAAGGTAATCCTTGAATTATGACTTGATAGCAAAGGCTGGAAAGAGGACATTTTGAAAGACTTTACCAACGAGCTTGATAGGAACAATAAAACATTATAACAGTCAGGAACATAGAGACTTTCATTTTCCTTCTCAACTTTCTCCCTTAATAGGTGTGTACTGGGGTGGAATTGAAACTCATTGCTCTTTGTATTATTCTAAATATTAAAAACAAGCTAGCAAACAAACAGTAACCACTTAACAGACCACTGGAAAACTGGCTACCTTCAGTTATATGAAGAACTTCTGATTGCATCTTAGTTTCTTTTCTCATTGCTGAGACAAAATCCCCAACACCCACAAACTAAGGGAGGAAAAGTTTCTTTAGCTCACCATTTGTAGAGGTTTCAGTCCATATTTGGCTGGTTCGAAGGCTGGGTGGTTTATCAGAAGGACATTACAAAGGAGAAACAGTTCATGGCAGGCAGAAGACAGTAAAAGCAAGCAAGCAAGGGACCTTAGCAGCTTTTCTTGCCCCTTTTATATTCTATCTAGGCTACTTGGATTAGGATGGTGCCAAAGCAATCAGTGGGCTGATTTAGTAACTACATACCTTTAATCCCAGCTTGCACCATGAATCAATCACATGCTCTAGATTCAGCCATCTCTGCAAAGGCCCCACCTGTGATGGCATGAGACTTTGGGGAAACGTTTAAACACAAGCCATAATGAGCTGCCTGCCTGCCTGAGATCACCCGGCGGGTGCAGGACCTCTCAGACTGCGCGACAACAGACCCAGCAAGGACCCAAAGACCCCAGAGGGGGTCTCTTCACCTGCCTGCCTGCCTGAGATCATCCGGCTGGTGTGCTACCTCCCGGACTGCATGACATCAGACCCAGTAAGGAAGGTAGCAGAGCAGATGCCCTTGAAACACCCCCACGACCCCCCCGTTCTCCAACCTCCTGATTGGGCCAGTCCTTAGATCAACTCTGCAGAGGCATAGGTTCTCATGAAGGGTAGTTTTCTGAGCTCCCAACTTTGAACATCTTTAAAGAAAGGGCAGGGGAAACCTGGAATAGAACTGAGTGGAGTTCAACCCTGAGGGTAGGGAAACTCAAGTTAGGCCTTGTGGACTGTGTTCAGTCTCAGTTGTGGGGAACTGCCATTGGCTAGCTGAGACTGGGGTATTCGGTTCTGCATATGGCTGTACATGTGGTATAATATGAGAACAGAGACAGTCTGAAAGAGGCCCTTCAAATTCTTTTTTTTCTCTCTCTCTTTTTTCTTTTCCTCATTCCACCCTAAAATTACTTTCTTTTTTCTGTCTTCTCTCTCCAACTCAGTCTCTTGCTCCACCATATTATCCCTCATCTCCCTTTTGATTCTGGCTCCTGCCCTAACTCAGACTTCTTCTTTTATTATTTTTTCTCTTTAGGAAGGGTTTCTCTTTATGTTCTTTTCTCCAGTCATTTTACCTTACTCATGGCTCTGTACCTTCAAGGGAAGGCAAGCTCCTGTTATTGTTAAGGCCAAGAGAACTAATCCTTATTCCTGCACTCTCTCTATCCCCCCAAAAGTTAATTGCTTTGTAAAGATAGTAAGGTAATTCGACATCCTCTGGATTCACTTCAAACCTGCTCCACTTCTTTCACTTATCTAATCCTCTCATTCTAAGCCTAACCCCCCCATCCTAAATGATAAAGATGCTATACTGAAAAGCATATTCACTGCAAACATATTATGGGCTGCTTCTTGAAATTAATTTAATTCACATGAGTTAAAGGTGATACATTAATGACTACCACAAGTGGTCAGTTTGAAAGCTGTGCCTGATCCTATTGGGCTGCTGAATGTATCAATTGGGATAAAGGGTTGTGATTGATTTAAAGAGTTGTTTTCTCTGATATTATGAAAATGAGGATGTCTATGAGTTATTAGAAACTCAAAAGCTAAAACGCAACTATATTAGGAAGATTTAAGTAATACCCAGAAATTAAAGAAGGACAACCCAACAATAAAAATAAAAATGAGAAAACACTTAAACAAGACACAAAAACAGATTTCCAGTTCACCAATGGCAAATAGTAAGACAAATGAGGATGAAAAGTCTGATAGTGAACCAACAGGACACCCTGGACCCATAGCACAGGAGGTAACAAAACAGATCAATCAGGCGCTAGAAAAATTCAAATCGGAAATAATTTCCCAGTTAACCAGAGAGATGATGGGCAAAATAGAAGTCATGATTGGAGACTCTAGAGCAGAAACTGACAAAAAAATAGATGAGCTCAAGACCATGATAGAAGCCATGAAGACTCAGCATAAGAAAGAAATGGAAACAATGAATGCCCAACAAAGGAAAGAAATGGAATCCATAAAACAGATTCAAACAGATATCCAGGAGATTAAAAACTCTATTGAAAGTGTACACAAC
>NW_022900941.1:14966446-14972632 GCF_012274545.1 Fukomys damarensis | reverse complement strand
CAAAGAAGTGAAAGCAGCAAGAAAATATATGAAAAAATGTTCCACATCACTGGTCATTCGAGAGATGCAGATGAAAACAATACTGAGATTCCAACTCACCCCACAAAGAATGGCTGCTATCAAGAAATCACACAATAACAAATGTTAGCGGGGTTGTGGCGAGAAAGGAACCCTTCTCCATTGTTGGTGGGAGTGCAGACTGGAGCAACCACTGTGGAAGTCAATATGGAGATACCTCAGAGAGCTTGGACTGGAGGTTCCATGTGACCCAGCCATCCCTCTGCTGGGTATCTTTCCAAGAGAACTAAAAGAATCATATCACAGAGAAGTATGTGCACCCATGTTTATAGCGGCACAGTTTGTAATAGCTAAATCTTGGAAACAGCCCATTTGCCCAATCGTTGGAAACTGGATATAGAAGATGTGGTTTTTCTATAAAATGGAATATTACTTAGCCATAAAGAATGAGAAAATAGATTCATTCATAGGAAAATGGATACATATTGAAGATATACTCCTAAGTGAAATAAATAAGTCACACATGTGTAAATACCGAATAGTTTCCCTGGTGTGAATAATCTGCAACAATATATAAGATTCTAATAAGATTACTGACATTTAGAAATGGAAAGAAAGGAGCTAAAGGTGTAGGGAAGGTGGGATGGATAGGGGAAGAGTAAAAAGGGAAAAGAAAAAAATGTGAGAGAATGAAAAGATGAAAATAAAGTGTTTGTAGATGGGGAGGCAAGGAGAGGGTGAAGGGAGGGCAGAGGTAAGGGGAAAAAATGAGAATCAAGACTTGTCATGTAGAGGTACAAGATCCCAACAATAAATGTAACTATACTGTATCCCTAAAATGTACCAATAAACTCAATTAAATCTGAAAAAAAAAACACACAAGCCATAACAGTTTGGTATCTACTATGTTTATGGGATGTCAATAGACACAAGCGAAATTACTGACCTTCTCCCTGTACATGTGCCTGCATTTCTGTGTACATACAGTATAGTACACTTCTCAGAGCCATACTTACCATGTCCTTTTGTGAGGAGGGTAGATCCCTGCACTTTATTAGCTGCACCATTGGTTTGCAAGGATTGATAACTTTTGCTGCTTGTATTGAAATCTGTGTTAGGTTATTCCTGGCACACAGATCCTGCCTACCTGCCTCCATAGTTACCATGCCTTGGCCATGGATTCACACCTATAGTCTCAGTTTTCTAATTCTTACTCCAAGATTTGACACTAAGGCACCCTTGCAAATCTGACCTCAAACTTTTCCTTTGCCTCACTTCTCAAACCTTGTGCCTTGAATCTTGTGTTTTACCCTGGCCAGGACTCCATCTCTCTGGGTCTGGGATTCTATTTTACTTTTGATAGCAGTACACTTTTCCTACTCACCTGTCCCCAAACCAGAATTCATTTTATGCATAAAACCAATGACAGACTTCTTTGATGATTAATATCTGCCTGGAACTTGAGAATTGTCTCATTTTCACCTTGGGGCTATCTTCTACCTACCTGCTGGGAGGACTGCCTGCTTTCTGCATACCTTTTCACTATATCTTTTGTCACTGGATCAACTATTTGTTGCTTGTTGCTCAATAGTTTGGCTTAATCTTTGGAGAATGCCAGAATTCAAAGGAAAGGGATTGTTCTAGTTCCATCTGTAAACACAAAATGAAGCTTAAGGAAGGAAAAACATACCAGAAAGGATGAATAATTCATCAGAGAAAAATAGATAGATAGATGAGAGAGAGAGAGAGAGAGAGAGAGAATGGGCAACTGTATTTTTTCTTATTTGATATATTCATTCCTATTTATTCTTTGCAATAGAAGCCGGACTTCCTTCAGAAGTTTATTGAGCACCTGTCTTAGTCATATTCTTGTTGCTGATACAAAATATGAGACATCCACAACTTAAAGGAGGAAAGAATTTTTTGACTCATGTTTTCAGTCCATTGTGGGTTGTTCTAAGGCAGAGCAATACGATACAAGATCCTGAGTGTAGGAGAAGTTCAAGCCTGGCTGGCCCAGGTGCACCACACTCCTGTCTTCTGAGCAAACTCGAAGACCTCTCTGAGGCTGAGCTAACTCTCCTAAGTGCTAGAGGCTGGGTGTAACAGGCTGTACCCCTGCCCCTAGTCCATGACTCCTTCGTCTCAAATACCAGAAAATGAATAATTCATCAGAGAAAAATAGATAGATAGATGAGAGAGAGAGAGAGAGAGAGAGAATGGGCAACTGTATTTTTTCTTATTTGATATATTCATTCCTATTTATTCTTTGCAATAGAAGCCGGACTTCCTTCAGAAGTTTATTGAGCACCTGTCTTAGTCATATTCTTGTTGCTGATACAAAATATGAGACATCCACAACTTAAAGGAGGAAAGAATTTTTTGACTCATGTTTTCAGTCCATTGTGGGTTGTTCTAAGGCAGAGCAATACGATACAAGATCCTGAGTGTAGGAGAAGTTCAAGCCTGGCTGGCCCAGGTGCACCACACTCCTGTCTTCTGAGCAAACTCGAAGACCTCTCTGAGGCTGAGCTAACTCTCCTAAGTGCTAGAGGCTGGGTGTAACAGGCTGTACCCCTGCCCCTAGTCCATGACTCCTTCGTCTCACCCCAAGAAAAATCACCCCACCATATGTCTAGCCAATAAGATATCACCCAATGTTCTCCACTACTGCATAACCTATAAGAAAGTGCCATGTAATCAAATGCTCCTCCCATGCTCCTCCCCTATGGTTGTCCACAGGTAAGCTATATAAGCCCGTGTATTTCCTAAATAAAGCGGAAGTGTTCCAGACACCTCCCCAGAGTGTGCCTGGTGATTCCGCACCTTACCCTCCCAGTCCAAGCTCCCGAACCAAACTCCACAGACCAAGCAGCAGACAACACCTGAACAGAGGAAAAGTTGCTAATGTCATGGCAGCCAGGATGCAGAGGGAGAAAGGAGAAACCAGGGAGGGAGATATACCTTCCCCCAATGATCTGCCTCTTTCAGGCAGGTCCCACCTTCCAATAGCACAGCTGCTGAGCTCACCAGTACATGATTCCACTGGTGAGCATAGAGCCTCCTTGAGTGCATGTGGCCTGTGAGCGCATGTGACCTTTGGAGGACATTCTTGGTCTAAACCCTAACAGCACCAGTGGTATGAAAGGCAAGGGAAGAAATGACTAAGACAGGGTTCCTACCTCCAGAGATCTGTCCTAGGAGAGGGTCCATAGCATGCAACCTCTGGGTATGAGAAGGAGACTTGAAGAAGGTATCCTTGCATTCTGAAGCCAGGTGACCAGCAACGATGGGGCTTGTGGGGCACATGTTCACCAGCACTGCCAATCTGTACACGTTATCCACCATGTGCAGGAAAGGGCCTGTCCTGGGAATAATGAGGGTTCAACTGATGTCCAGGGCTACCCTTTATTTTCTGTACACTCTTAAGCAAATTTTTTATCATTTTAGGGCCTCCTTGTCCATAAACAGGAGTTAAGTAAAGCCTATCCAGCAGTTACTTCATAAGGAGAAAATAAGCACAAATGGCATTATGGATGAGAAGAGTGAAAGTGATACCGCCTGCCTCTACTGTTCTTTCTGAGCAGTGAATCTGCAGCCAGTGAAATCAGTGTGACCATGTCAGTCACTCTGCCTGGGCTTTCCTGGCTTCAGGAGTGACAGCCCAGGATGCCAAGAACATTCTAAGCCTCAATCCAACCATGACAATCAGCTAATCTCGCACATATTCTGACCACAGGAGCTGAAAATCCTGCTGGCTATAACTGTTTCAAATTTCCTAAGGTGTGCAATTCATTGGTGTTTTAGGGGTTTTGCAAACATCACAACTAATTCCTTAACATTCTCATTACTTCAAAAACTCATACGCAGTCAGCCCCAGGTCTTCCCTAACTTCAATCCCTTGCAGTCATTAATCCACTTTCTATCTCTATAGATCTACTTATGCTCCATATTTTATACACACAGAATCAAACAGTGTGTGGTCTTCTACCAGACATAATGTTTTAAAGGATCATCCATGTTATAAACCAGTTCTTCATGGCACATGAATAATATTCCATTTTATGAGTACCCTGCATTTTCCTTATCCATTCACCAGACTATGAACATTTGAATTACTTCTATTTTTTAGCTATTATGAATAGTGCCTCAATGTACAAGTTGTATGGGCTTTCGCTTTCATTTTTCTTAAGTGGTTATCCCAGATCAGAATTGATGAATCATCTGTTGAGTCTATGGTTAACTTTTGAAGGAACCATCAAACTGTTTTCCTAAATAGCTGCAACACGTTACATCCCACCAACAATGCATGAGGGTTCCAGTTCTCCACTTCCTCAACAAAGTTTAACATCTTTTGAGTATGGTCATCCCAGTGTGTGAGAATGGTACCTCACTGTGGTTTTGATTTGAATTTCCCTGACAGCTAATGAATTTGAAATTTTTTCATATCTTTATAAGACTGTAACATTTTAATTCCAAAATAAATGGTCACCTCACTGTCCTGGGTCCCCTCATTGTGAGCATAGCTCTAGTGATTTTCCTACACTTGACAGAGAAGAAAAAGAGCTAGTTCGGGTCTTCCTCAGACTTACATAGCTGTCTACCACTACAGAAAGGATTCCAAATTCTCTTGTGGTGTCCTTCTATATATTCAATTCTTTATTTTCCCTACATGACCTCTAGACGCCAACAGAGCTGATTTATTTTTCTCTTGAAATACATTACTCATGGCTGCCCCTCTGGAACAATGGCTGAAGAAAATGTCAGTCCATACATTTAAGAGTGTAAGAAATGCCACATCTTCTAATTCTATTACACAACAAGTACTATCCCCAACTGTTTTCCTGGAAAATCCTGCCTGGATCATTCTGAGGGCTCTGCCCAAAACTGGAGCGATATAAACACTTCAGGACTCACACACTGTCAAATGCAGTCATGGGGTTAGGAGAGGAGTAGGATAGGGATTGCTGCTGAGAGCTTCTGTCCTCGTTCTCACGGCCCCTCACTTCCGCTGGCTCTTCCAGGCATATGTCAGAGGTACTGCTGTCTGCACCCAGGCTACAGGCCCTGTGCTTGAAAGCTGCTGTCCTTCAAAATAGCACCCCCAGCCCAGTTCTGCTGAGGGCTACACTCACGGGACCCACATAGACTCTGCCCCGCAGAAAACTCCTTTCTACTCACACTCCTCGCTCACATTTGGGAAACACATGGTGCTGTTCCACGTACAGACCTGGGCAGTTGCTCCTCACCTGCTACTGGCTCCTAGAGCTCCTTTTCTGTCTGCCTCTCTGGAGTGAATTGGCCTATCTTGGAGGAAATGACTTGGCCACATTTCTTGTTGGAGGTGCTGGCAAGTGCCACTTCTTAAGGTCCCTGTTATTCCTAATCAGTGGCCTCCACACTACAAAGTAGACCACAACATAAGGATTCTCAAAAATCTTTCCTCCCAGTTACTATATAATCCATCAGTTCTATTCCTTAGTGTGTAGCAAGAGAAATAAAAGCACATATCCACTGAAAATCTTGTCCTAAATTGCACAGTAGCTTAGTCACAAAAGCTTAAAAGTGGAAAGAACTCAAATTGTTGATTCAATCAACTGATGAATTAGGTATTTAGTCATAGCATTGGCATATTATAATTACATGTGAATATCATTCAGCCATAAAATGAAGTACTAAAGCTATAACATGAAACATCTGAAAACTTTTATGATAAATGAAAACATCAGACACAAAAGGTGACATGTCTGATTATATTTACTTGTGATGTCAAGAATAGGCAAATCCCTAAAGACAGAAAGTAGGTTAGTGTTTCCTTAGGCTGAGGAATTAGGGGTAATAAGATAGCTTAAGAATACAAGATTTATTTGGGGGATGAAGAAAATTCCCCTCGTTTCATTGTGGTGAGGATTATATAACTGTGTATACACTAAAAAAAAACTATCACATGTTTTAAATGAATGAATTGCTTAGTGTGTGAATTATATCTGTATTTATTCATGGTTAGCAGCGAATTATATCTGTATTCACTCATGGTTAGCAGCTTAACCCACTGCCATTAGATACAGTTAGACTGCTAACTCTCTCTCTCTCTCTCTCTCTCTCTCTCTCTCTCTCTCTCTCTCTCTCTCTCTCTCTCTCCCACACATTCACATACACCACCACTAC
>NW_022900941.1:14860611-14966304 GCF_012274545.1 Fukomys damarensis | reverse complement strand
TCTCTCTCTCTCTCTCTCTCTCTCTCTCTCTCTCTCTCTCTCTCTCCTGGTACCAGGGATTGAACTACAAACCTTGCACTTGTGAGGCAGACAGTGGAACCACTGAGCTAAATCCCCGGCAACTGACTCTCTCTCTCTCACAATGAATTTCTTTCCATGAGGTTCTTTTGTGCAAATGGAACCCCACTGGACTTTCTAAATACACTTTGCATTTTTGGATTTGCAACAGGCACTAGTTAGGCTGATCCCAAGGATCCCAGTTGTAAGAGTTTGTTGGCATGATTTCTCCCATCAACACAAGCAGCAGCATTTGAACTCTTACACTAATTTGAAGAAAAAAAAAATAGCATCTGAGGATTTTTAATTTTTCTGCTTCTTTACTTCCACTATTAAGTGAGGGTATTTTCCAGGGATGTTCCTCAAGCATCACCAACCTAATTCATTTCTTCACCTGTATCTCATTTGGGGCCAAGAAAGATACAGATGTGTCAAAAGCATTTTTTCCCATGTGTCCTGTTGAAGACACCAAGATGTCTAGGTCCAACTCACTTATCATGTTACCTCTGTTTCTTCTGTTACACTCAGAAAAGTGGGCATGAATCAGTTATTAATAAATAATGTTTATTATTACACAGGAAATCTTGCTGTGACATCCAGTGGAGAATTTATTTTCCCATCAATGTGGAGAAGTAGGAAGACTGTGAAAGATGCTCTTTTGATCATCACCATGGAGAATCCTGATCTTATCAAAGCAGTTGGAAAATATGTCATCTAGAAGGAACATAAATTTCAAGTCCTTGGCCCAGAGGGAAGGAGAGAGTCTTAATCAAAAGCCAATTGCATAGATGACTGGAGCATTTAGCCATTTAGCATTAGAGCATTTAGTTTATTTCTTAAAAGGAAATAAGAAGGAAGCAAAATGGAGTGAAACAATTTTGTGGCATCCGCTGATAAAGATTTAGTCATTAGAATCTGCACTATCAGTAGGTGCTCAGGCTGGGACTCACAAAGCTGCTTCTTGTCCAGCCCTCCTAGCACAGTAAACAGCAGCACCAACACTCTCCCCCACCCCCATGTATGCAGGACCTCAAGTAGCACCAGTAAAGACTGCAGCACAGAGGAGATTAACTTAGCCAGAGCTTCCTACAGAGTTGGGCTAGAATAGCTCCCACATTTTCTGTGAGCAAGAGCTATCTTGCATGCCTTGAAAAGTTTCAGGGTGAGGGAGTACAGAGGACCCTACAGTGTTGAAAACCAAATATTCCTAATCCAAAAGGAGAATTCATCTGCACCAAGAGGAACCCAACCTAGAGCTTTAGCAAGCTCTGAATAAATATAATCTGATATTGGAGATACAGGACAGACCAAGAGGAAACTGAGGCCCAGGGAAGGACAATAATTGGTAGAGATAAGAAGCTTAACCAGTGATATAGTGAGGAACGTGCCTTCTACAAGGTCAGTGCCAGCCAGCAGTCAAAACCTAGGAGGCAAGCTATATGCAGGGCATCTGGAAGAGAAGTCAGCACCGAGAATCAATCTCTACAATTGCACACCGGTCTCTAGAAGTGGATTTAGGGCATCAAGTGCTGCTTCTGAGCTGCGTAAGCCACTGGTTTTCATTGCTGCTGTGGGAGGAAATGCAGATGGCAGCAAGTGCCACAACAGACTGGCTTCCATTTGGGTGTTCAGCATGATCATTAGTGTGCAGATACACATCACAGCAGCCTCTCATGATGGTGAAGTCACCATCATGTTGTCAGTCTCAGGTTCTGCAGATGTGCTGTTCACATCACTTCCACACGGCTTCATATGGTCTGCCCTCTGTAACTTCTCTCCAAGCCACAATTTAATTCCAGCATCAGTTAGTGTCCTTCTTGTACCTTATTGATAAGGAAATGGTAGACATAAGGGACAAGAGCACTTGTGAATTTCTAGCAACAAAACATCAAATTTTGGGACTTGATAGAATTCTGACACATACTTACAAAACATATTACGGGCAATTTAATACTGACCCAGCAGAAGCAAGTTGGACAGATCAGATCTAGGACGAAAGATGGGGGCCAGTGGAGGTTTAGCCAGCCTTCCTATGGGGAGCTAAGTAACAGTAGGCACAGCCCAGGAAGAAAGTGCCCATAATAGCTGAATTAACCTTGGGTTCCAACACCAGATTCTTCAAGGTGAGGACACGATAATGTCACAGACATCTCTGAGCATGGCCACCCAACCTGTATAACACAGAGGCACCTCTGAAGTTTGAAGGGCTGCCTAGGAGATGAGGCTTCTACAGTCCTCACTAGTTCCCTTCTCCTCACAGACAACAGCTTCCACTGAAAATTCTTCCTAGTGCCTAATGTTCAACTTTCCAGCTTCTTCATGAGCTGACTTTAAATTATATCATCACAAAAGAGCTGAAGATTGGTGACAATGACTTTTTCCTCAACCAGATTTGAGGTAGGCTCCTCTGAGCTCCCTTCTTGACTAGGCCTCCATCTTGGTTTTCTGTGTCTGTTCTTGGCAAGCTTAGTATTGAAACAAATCCTGCAAAGTCATCCTCTGCCCTTGGTTCATGCTTTATGCCCTTGGTTCAAGTTTATCGTCCATTATTCACGGTGTCTCAGTCTTCCACCTGCTTTTAAGAAGATCTTTGATATCTCTTCTCAGCAATTTTCTTTCCACTAACCACCTTATTCTGCTCTCAGCTATAAATCCCCAGCTCTTGGTTATATTTGAAGTTGAACTCAATCTCTTCCCCCTATTGCAGTAGAGTTGACTAGCATTACAATAGCCTTGAATAAAATCTTCTTAACCATTTTACCTAATATCTGGTGACTACTTTTTCTTCTGCAGGAGCACTCATGATATTTATTTTTAAAGTGCTTTTTCTTAAAAAGAAATAGGAAGTAGCCCTATAACCTCTTCATTTTTCATTGACACCATTGAATGACCACTATACTTCACAGACTTTCTTCCCCAAAATTTCCAGTCTGTCTCTTCTGCCAGAGGATTTGATGGTTTTGCTGATAAATGCAAATGTCACTAACTACGCTGAGAATTTCATTTGGAAGTTAAGTGGAAAAGCCAATTGTGCATTATGTATCTGAAATTACTTTCATTGGAATGCCTTGAATGAAATTATCAAGACTTTCTTTCATTAATTTTGTTCAGAAGTTTATTGTGAGGAGCTTCTGGGATAATGCCCAAACTCTGATAAGACAAGTAAACTGCTGCCACCAGAGTTCCTGAAAGCCTGGTCTCTACAATCTGGAGAAGCACAATCCCCCATAACCTAACCCCCCATACTTGTTACCTGGCAACTGAAATGGGTTCCATTGCAGGTGGAAGTCAAAAGAACCTCCCAGGGACAGCTCCCTCCTTCAGTGTGCTCATCAATTCTAAATGAGACTATTATGTCGATAAGTTGAATGTGAATGGCAGTGGGCTTTGTCAAACTACTAAAGGAGTTGGAAATTTCAGGAAAGCAACTGAATAAATGAAATGAAAAAGACTCAGTAATGTGAAAGTTTCATTCTTAAGGGAAAAAAACATATTTGGGAATGGAAAGTCCATTTTCTTTTTCAAAAGTGAAAAATTTTACCTCCTAGAAGGGAGGAGATTAATCACTCTGACAATCCTAACGCTACTTCCCCAAATTTCCAGCCCCTCTCAGAACATAGCACACAGACATAGCAACCAACCAGGCAGGCCATGGGCATCTCCACCCAAACCATACCACAGGATCTGACCCTCTTTAAAGATAACTACAAAATTCAAGATTTTCCTCAAAACGTGATTTCCATTGTGGGAATTTTCACAGTACTTCCAAGGAAGGTATTTCAGTATATACTTTGCTTTTTAAAAGATTTTTCCATATTTTTACAAAGCTAATATTTGTACTGTTTTAACATAAATATACTAAAACTTCTTCAAGTGAAATTTAACCTCTGAAGCTGAATTTTATGAAAACAGGATTTTAGAATATTGAATCCACAAGGAAGCTGAAAGAACACGTAGTCAGAGTTGTCTGATGTTAGCTTCATGGATAACAGGGACCTGGAGGCTAGGTCTGCAGATGCCCAGGTAATTAAAAGCAAGATCCCTAGTCTCATTTTATGTCTGTCTCCTTTATTACCATAAAACTTTGGGTCAGATCCCTGCTGTACATGTGGCATGCTAATCACTTAATCAGTTCCTGTAACACAAGGTTGATTAACCCTACATTTATCCCGTCCCCCTTCAAACTTTTACAATGTTCAGTTCCAGATCCCCTGGAGTGATGGTCAGAAGTCACTAGTCATTGTCCTAAACTGCAGCCACTTCCAGATTCCAAGGAAAGCAGAGGCCTGAAGACCTTCCTGCACAAGGGGACCCCCGGGGAGAAGAATTATACGATGACAGGAATGGGGCTGTCCCCTAAGTGTATGTAACCTCATAATGGGAATAGAATTGCTTCCTCGAGCATTCAAGGCTCTCCTAGACCTTTGCAGACCCAGTGCTGAGGCTATGACTTGACCAGGATGACCAAAGGTGCCAGCTATGCAAGCCTCTCAGCTGTGCAAAAGCCAATACTCACCTTTCCTGCCCATTTCTACAAAACCCCAAAGTTTCCGTCAGCCCCCAGAAGACAGATCTTAGACCTCTTTATTTGTCCTTCTCAGCATGGCCATACTGATTAAACTCCTTTTCTGCTCTTCACCACGGCTCATCTCCTTGACTGGCTTGAGAGAGCTGAGGTAGAATAAAAGAGACAAAGTTAGATATAAAAAGACCAGGAAACCAACACTTTAAATTAGACTTTTGAGAAGACTGCCACGTCTGAGCCTCAGATGGAGTTACCCAAGGCAATCTGAATCAGCATTCCTTTGGTTAAATTTAGGCTCCTTCCCTTCCGGACTCATCACACCCAAAATTCCTCAAAAATATTGAGAGTCCACATATTGTCTTAAATTAGAAAGTAAAAAGCAGGTACCTGATCCTAAAATATATGTACTGTCAAAGTGATAAACAAGTTGAGTGAATTCAAAGAAGGCTTAAATTATCTCTTTTTGAAAAACATGGGGCTCATAAAGAATGAGAATCTAGGGTCAGGGATTTAGCTCAGTGGTTCCAGCACCTGCCTCACAAGCACAAGGACCCAGGTTTGATACCCGGTACCAAAAAAAAAAAAAAAAAAAAAGAAGAAGAAGAAGAAGAAGAAGAAGAATGAGAATCTATAACTAAATCGATGCACATTGAGACTATACTCTTAAGTGGAATACATGGGACACACATATGTAAATACCAAATGGTTTCTCTGGCCTGAGAAACTGAAAGTGTAAATAAGGATCAAAATGCATAATAGATAATGTGAAACAGGAAGAAAAGGTCCAAAAGGGAAGGGGAAGTGGGAGGGGAAAAGATGGCCTAAGGACATCACAAGAACCAGCAGGACCACAGCCTTTTCAGCCTCAGATCTGCAAAGGTGAAAGTCTTTGCATTGAGGAAAGAGCCTCAGAGTACCATGTCTGGGTTGGTACCAGTTGAAAGAACTTGTTCTTGGGGATTGGATTCAGAGTGCTCAGGGATCCAGGTACTGGACCACCTCAGCCAAAAGAGAAGGAAGCCTGGCTCCAGATGGTGGCAGACGTTGGCACCATCCATGTGGCACTGGTCTTAGGTGCGTGCAGAAAGAAGGAGTTGTGGAGTCAAGATGGCTTCCACTCAGACTGCAGAAGAAGGCCTCGGTCAGGCAGTGCGCCCCCGAGAGGGCAGTGTGTGAAGCTGTGAGTGTGAAGCCGAAGGAGCAGTGGAGATCCCAGAAGTATAGAGAAGCCAGGACCATGGATCATCTGAGGAAAACTGCAAGGAGGGAGCAGAGACAGCCAAAGAGAGAACATGAGGGCTACAACCACCACCAGGGCTGTAGGGGTGGAGCCACCCAAGCTCTTTGGAGTCCACAACTTTCCAAAGATGCCCAGGGATACTGGAAGTAGAATTATGGAATTATGGAATATGCTGAATTTTGGACTTTCTTTTGGTCCCATTCCTTTGTATCCCTCTGTTTGTACTTTTTGGAATGGAAATGTCTATCTTGTGCCATTGAATGCTGAATTGTTTAACTTTCTTTTCACTGGTACAGAGGCTTGCAGCTAAAAATTTGCCTTAAATCTCAGAGGAGATTTTTGAACTTGGACTTTTCAGCAATGCTGAAACAGTTAGGATTTTGACAAGTCTTAGAGATGGACTAAATGCTTTCTTGCATAAATGGATGTGCATGAGTCTTTGAGGGGCCAGGAATTGAATGTTTGTGTCTAACATCCCCCAAAACCTCATGTGTTCATAGGTGAAGATTTTTCAGAAGTACCTGGATCTAGAAGATGTGACACGGGAATTGATTCATGGAGCAATGCTAGGATCAAGGGCACTAGGATTAAGGGGACTCATGCTACCTTCCCTACACAGTCTGGAAAAGATAAAAGGGGCAGAAAGACACTGTTAAGATCTGAGACACAGGTCTTTTAGTGCTGAAACCAAGAAATCCCAGGCATACCTGAGTTGGCCACCTACTTTATGCCAGAATTCAGGCACATGATCATTTATTCCTACCTAACAGGGGCAGAATAAAGAATATGGAATATTTTGTTTTTATTGTGGATGGCAGGCTTGTTAAGTAGGAAAAAGGAGACAGGAAAGGTTGAGGAATAACAGGTCAGAGGCCTGCTCTTCAGGTATACCTCCTCCCTTCTTCCTAACAGAATTCCAGTTTTAGTCTGTTACCCACCCTTGACCATATGAGTAAGCCAATCACAGCAGTCTTATTTCTACTTCCTTTGAAAATGGCCAGGAGATACAATCTGGATGAAGAAGCATCAGGCTTCCTTTCACACCAAGATGTGATTTCTTGAAAAACCTTCAAGAAATATTTTCAGTCTTAAGTATAGACTCAAAATAAATAAGTAAAACTACTCTAGGACCCAGAGCAAGTGCCCACAAAATTGAAATCAGGATCCCGAAGAGACATTTGAACACTGTGGCATAGCAGCATTAATCCCGATAAGCAAGGTAGAAGCGACCCAAGTGTCCATCAGTGGACGAATGGATAAACAAAGGGTGGTTGATACATATGACAGGATATTGTGCATCCTTTAAAAGGGAGAAAATCCTGACCTGTGCCACAAAATGGATGAACCTCCCACACTAGAGCTTCCCAAAAGCCTGGAGGAGGTTGCAGCTCTACACCCTTTAGTGCAAACAATGGAAGGGAAATTAATTTTTACTTGAAGTAATGAACTCAACATAAAAGTTCCCTAAGGAATTATCAGTCTCATGCCAAGAGTACCTGCGAGCTCAGGAAGAAATTTCACACTTGACTGAGATTCGTTCATCAGTTCCATTAAAATCAGCAGAGCCATTTGCTAACCCTGTTGATTCCATCTTCTGAAAAAATGAGGAGAGGATAATAAAAAGAAGAAAAGGAATGCTAAATCGCAGACAAAGTAAGACATACCTCCTTTTCACAAAGTCTCCTCCCTGGGTGTCTCTATGGGCAGCTAAGTCCTCTGAGAAGAAATGCACTGGAGACCTGCTCCTTAAGAAGAGGGAGCAGATATGGCTGGGGAGAGCTTCAGATGGCCGTGAAGATGTGACAACTGTGAATGAAAAAGCAAAGGCAAGATGGGGCTGAAGGAGCCTCACACTGCAGGCTGATGAACGAACGTTCCAGGCTAAGAATAGCCCAGAACTGCGTCCTGCTTTGGGCAGGAATGGCTGGGTTCTGCCCGACCCCCACAACACACCTCTGGCATGCTCAGTTTTGACTGGGAGCATCCTGGGGGGCTGTATGTGTGTGAACCTGTGTCAGATCTGGAGGTGCAGCACCTATGCCTGTCCACAGCCACCCGCCTCATTCTCTGAGGTTCTCTGAGGGCTGTGTGAATGGCAAATACCCTTAGCTACCACAGCACCCTACAGCTCCCTAAGTCCCAACCTACCTGCTGTTCCACCCTTAACCTTCCCAGTCATGACTTGCCTTCCTCCCTAGCCACCTTAGCTTATCAATCATTTCAATAAATATTAATTCAGCACGGAGAGGCAGGAGAGCCACAATGATTAACTCATGCAAACTTCAACAGGCACCTGCTTACCAGGAGGAGACACGGGATAAATCTGGTCCATCGAGCAAGAGACCCAAAGTCAGGGCCAGGGTTTCCCAATATGGGTTGCACTTTAGAATCAGCTCGGGAGCTATAAAACAGGGGCCAAACAGCAACAGCCCACAGGAATCTGTTTTCATATGGCCAAAAGCGAAGAACGGATTTTTTTTTCTGGTAAATGGTTGAAAAACTGAAAACTATATGAAATTTAAATTTCAGCCTCCTACATAACGTTCTGTGGGACACAGCCCCACTCCTTTTGCCGTGTATCATTTGCAGCTGCTTTCAGGCTGTAATGACAGAATTGAGGCTTGCAGCAGGAACCATACGGTCCACACAGATATTTCACCAGGACATTTACTGTCTGACCCTGAACAGATGAAATTTGCCACCCTTGGGTGAAGGCACTAAACTGTCCACAGGGTTTCAGCAGCAGCAGCTCCCTGGGGCACTGGGAGGGCTGTGATGGAGGCACCCAGGGCCGGCTGCAGAAACCAGTTTATGTTACTGGCCCCAGGTTCCCGCCACACCACACACCAAATGCCCCTGACCAAAAAGAAAGGAGAGGAAATGGCAGATTCCTTGCTGATAACCCTTCGTGTTCCCTGAACTTTGAGGGAGGTCTAGTCTTTAAACTAACGTAGAGCAAAAAGTGCTCTGGCCTACCTCTGAAGGGCAAGGTTTACATGGCTCACTTTGCTAAGGAAACACATTATTCCTATTTCTCGGATGCAGTCCATCAAAGTACATGTACTTTATTTCACCCATGGTGCCAAAAGCAAGATCTAATGAAAAGTAAATCTCCCCCTTTCCCCTAGGTAGTTGCCATCCCTCATTTCATGTTATCACATTTACCGTTCATACTTATGCATTACAGCCAGATGTGGCAGTGCACACCTGTAATCCCAGCCCTTGGGAGACTGAGGCAGGAGGATCACCTAAAGCTCTCATTTCACCCCCTCTGCCTACCCTTAGGTCTATCTTTTCAACTTGCCTATCCTTATCTTCAGATTCTAGCTGAAAACAAACTGCCTAAAAAGACTCTTGGACTATCTGAGGTATTATACAACTGTGAATCTGTAATTATAATCATTCTTCTTTCTTTTTTAGCCCTGGAGACCAAACCTAGGACCTCCTATGTTTTACATAAGGGCTGTAACAATGAGCTAACTAACCTCCAGACCTTACTAGACATGCTTCTTCTGATAGCTGTATGTTCCCTTGATTTTGAGGGTTTGTTTTTTGAGACAAGGTCTTGCTAATACTGATCTCAAATTCCTAGGTTCAAGCAATCTTCCTGTTTCAGCCTCCTGAGTGCTGGGACTAAAGATATAAGGCATCACATTGGGTTTATTAGCTAAACAATAAAAGGAAGAGTCTTGCTTGGGTTGAACCAAATATAGAAACTTCTCTCAAGAATATAAACTGGGTGTGAGGCTCAGTTGTACAGCTCTTGCCTAGGATGCACAGGCCCTAGTTATCCTAAGGGTATCACATGTGGGGGCAGGATGGATCTATAGTTCAGCAATCAAGCCCTGGGTTCAAATCTCTCCACAAAAAAAGAAAAAAATTCAACCTATCAAAATCTGAAATTGGCATAAATAGTGCTGATGGGAGAAGAATCTCAATTCAGCTCCTTTGCTCTTTTCTGACTTCTAAAGAAGCACTTTCAGGCTAGGTCCATTTCAAATGTTTAACTCTCCCTTTCTTCCCATAATTGCCTGCCTGCCTGTCTCTTCTTCCCCAGAAAATGCTTTCGAATTCTCTTTATTATGATCTATGTACTGTCTTGGTGATAGTGGTATGGGAAAACCTTCTGGAAAGACAGAACTGGTCTGTGTTTTCATTTTAAGTATAACCCTAGAGTGCTTACTTTACCAGCTGTGGTAAGAAAATGGGCCATTAAATGATTTCCCAAGTAAGATGTTGTCTTTTTAAAAGACTGCTGTTCAAACCAGGCTCTGAGGATAAATCCTGAGGAGGCAGAAGACCTATCTCTCTTTTAATCAAAGGTGAGGCATAATATTAAAATGCATGTGTTGACATATGGCTATTGGGAGCTGGAAGCACCAAGGGGGGTGGGATTGTGGTCTCCTCACGCATTTCAGTATCTGAATATTGTTGGCAATAATCAATAAAGTATGAAAAAGTCTTAGGGTGAAGAGATGACTCCCGAAAGAACAACTTAAGATGCCTCTTTTTAAAAAAATCTGATTTAGGAATGAGGAATAGGGCAAGAAGGGGGGTATTCAGGGAGAGGATACAAGAATGGTGGGTGGACATGATCAAGACACAATTTATGTATGTATGGAACTATCATAGCGAACGCCATTAATTTGTACAGATAATATGTGGTAAATATAATACAGAATTTCAAATCCATCTGTGCCCTATAAGCTGGTGCTTAGTATGGAAAGAGATAAGAGGTGATGGAAGAGATTAGGAAGATGAAGTACAAAATGGGAAAACCTGGCTACAAGTTGTCTTCTGAACCCAGCAGGAATCAGGCGATAGCTGGGCAACATGAGATGTTACGGAAAATTGTGACATAGATAAAAGTCTTCTGCAAGTGAAAGACCATGACATTCTGGTAGCTGTGACTGCCTAGACTAGAAAAAGGGGAAGTGGGGCTCAGGAAACTTAATTCACGATTAAGAAAAAAACCAGTAAGGAAAGACATGAAAGTAAAATAAATTAATATAAAGAAATGTTTTGAGGGCTTTCTCTGAGCTGGACACCATCTTAACATTTTTATATTAATAGTTTTGTGTTCTCACAACAACTCCAAGAGATGGAGAAATGATGTGCTTAAGGACAGGTAGCAGTAGCCGAGCATGGGGGCACATGCATGTAACCTTAGAATTCGGGAGGTGAGGCAAGAGGATCCCTGCGAGTTCAAGGCCTGCCTTAGCTGCATAGTGAGTACAAGACCAGACTGAACTACATAGAAAGGCCCTGTTCCAAAAAACAGTAACAAAAGACAAATATCAGTGTCCAGACAGTGCCCACTAAAGCAGAGACCCCTTCCTGCACAAGTAATCGCTGGTGGCATTCAAAAAAGAAATATCGTTTGCTGAGGACTCAAGGAAAGTTTCTTGGGTTGTGAACTGTTTAATATTTTCAGGCTTTGGATGGCCAGCAATTAGGAGGGAAAAGCATTTATGATGATAAGCATTTAAAAAGGCAAAACATTATCTTTCCTTTTTCTCTTGGGGACCTTTTTGCATATGGAATCTCTCTTTCTAGTGCCCGTAACAACTCTTTGCTTATGGCAGGCACACCTATAACAGGTGACAGCACCATTCATACATCCATGCATAGAGAGCTGGGTTGATAACCACTTGAGGAGGTCTAGGTTCAGCTGTGTCTGAGCTAGATCTTCCTCTGGCCTTTCCAGTTACCCGAGCCAGTGCATTTCACTTTTTTTGCTTAGGGTATTTTGAACTTTGTATTTTCTCACTTGCTACTGAACAAGTACAGGCCGAAGAATACAACTTGAAAGCAACCAAATGTAGTGGAGATATCCCACTCAGGGCCCTTTGGCAGAATCCAAATCCTCATTTCCTTCCTGCTGGCTCCACCCGTCCTGGAACTGGTACCAGACAGGGGAAGTGGCACTGAACATGCAAGGACAAAATGTCAGGATTCCCAGGACTTCCTGGCAAAGGCCGGAGACAGCAAACCCCCTCTGCCTCCCTTGGTTTCTGAGGGGCCTATTTGCCAGTCATGTATCCACACCAGGCAGCCCTAAGCAGCCATGTCCTGGGGATCAGCTGCAAAGTCAGCTGTGAAGATGTTTAATTGGGAATCTAGATTATTTCTTACATAAATAAAAGGAGAAGATATATCCCTTGGAAATATTTTCAGATGCACTTAACAGAACAAACACTTGATGGATTGGGGATGAAGAAAAGAAATTGGGATGACGAAGCCGCAACCTTTTCGGTGGTCTGGTTCTCAAAGTGTGCTGGCAGAGCACAGCATAAACAAGACCTAGGAACTAGCTGGAAATGCAAGCTCTCAGCCTGAGCAATCTTTGCTCTAGTAAACTTTCCAGGAAGTTGGTGTCCATTTGAATACATTTGAGAGCAATAGGAAAAGAGGGTAGCAACGTAGTTTGCTCCGCCCCTTCTATAAGCTTGTCTCTGGTTTGTAATACTCTGCGATTTAAACTGTTATGATTTGGCACCAAAAAGACAAACACTGTCTCCAAATAAAAAATAAAAATGTGAAGGTACTGAGTTTAATCCCCAGTACTACACACACACACACACACACACACACGCACGACTCACACAGTTAACTGATTGTGTCAGTTTGAGTAAGAAATGCCCAACTAAATTGGATCAGCATAGTCCTGGGGGTGGCTAAGGAGATTTACTGAAGACAGAAGACCCACACTCAGTGTGAGTGACACCAGCCTAGAGGTTTGTAACCTGAATGAAATCAAAGGGAAATGAAAGAAGGCTCCCTTGTGTTCCTTCAGAGGAGCTGCAGTCTTCACCTTCACCTTGGACATCATCTCCTGGTTTCCAGCACAGACCTTTCAGGTTTTCAGCGCAAAGCCTTCAGCCTCCTGACAGAGACTCACATGGGACTCTGCAGTGAGCTCCAACCCTTTCACCTTTGACTGGACCCTTCAATCTCCAGTGCGCAGACAGCCCTTTTACACTTTACTTTGTGGGTGACCATTTTAAACCTAACTTGTAAATACTTAGAGATTTATAACCTTACATTAAATCTGTCTCTGTAGTGAGCACTGACTGATATTACACCATTGCGTTTTATAGAAGTAGATGATAAAGCTGGTATGGAAAAAAAGAGTAGAGCAGCTCTTTCAATTCCAACAGTATTGCCATTGTACAAAACATGAGCAATTCTGGGAATGTCAACATCTGGTGATGTTGGGTGGGGTGAAGGGCTAAATATCTGAACACCCGTCTTACTGTTCAAGACTTCTACAGCAGGCCTATCGACCATTCACGTGGTAGGCTAAATGGGACACCTCCTTCCTCTGATGGAGTAGGATCTGGGCAGGGGAAAGCATATTATTGTTCCAGTAGGCTGGGGAAGAGACAGAATTTGGTGGCAAGGGAGATGAAAGGATATGAGGACGGTAAAGGATTAAGTTTAATGTTGAGGAAATTTCTGCATTTTGACTCCTCCCTTTTCTAATCAACATCAGCCCTTAGCCTCTCAGGAGAAGGGACTTCAAAAGGGAAAGGTAATCCAGAATAATTCAGAGATGGCAAGGTAAGGACAAAGAGCGTCCAGTGCAGGGTTCTAGAGCCTTGAGGAAGGAAAGCAGATGGCCACTCCGACTGGTTACGTTACACTGTTCCAAGCTTTGTTGCCCGCTCCCCGTTCTTCTGGCCTTGCCCTGCATCTGTTTCTTTCAGGCTCTTTTTCAATGAAACAGTAAGAGGCCCTCCCATTCCCTCTCTGTTCCTGACTTCCTAGGAGCAGTGCCAAGGTTTTGCTATGGAAACCGCAAAAGTAAATCCTCCCCCTCTGCCTCTAATCTGTGGAAAGCAAAGGCGAAGGTAAATCGTTCACTGCTTTGGCACCTTATGGCTCTGTGACTTGGCAACAAATGGAAATTTAATATGAAAAAGGGAAAAAAATATGTTTTGAAATGTCTTGCTATATGTGAAGATAAAGGGGACACATTTGATTGGGCCCCATATTCTAATCCATTTCCATTACTCCAAGCCTCAGCTAAATACCTGAATCGTCTATAAACAGAGTATGTCAATTAGCAAAGGTCCACACCAAACATACTTTCCTTCAGCTGGCCAGTTGGGCCTGGCTTTTCAGATGGAGATAAGGAGGATGTAAGTAATCCCATTGGTGAGGAAGAAGTGGGCCCGCAGAGTGCTCATGTGGCCCCTCAAGTTCCTCTGCCCAGGGCTTCATGGGAAGGAAATAGTCATCTCACAACAAACTAATCCCCTCCTAATCCGAGGTGGCTAGCACTCACGCTCACAGACCACTTCTTCAGCGCACAGTCACCAAGCTCTCCAGTCCTCCCTCTGTATCCACAGTACTGTTTCTAGGGCCCCCAAAGATACCAGCATGTGCAGGTGTCCAAGTCCCTTGTATAAAATGATGTAGCATTTGCACATTACTTATGCACATCCTTCCACATATTTTAAATATTCTCTAGGTGAACTATAATACCTGATACACTGTAAATGTTATATGAATCATTGCCTGACTATATTATTTAGGGAATCAGGACAAGAAAAAAGATTAATTTTTTCTCGAATATTTTCTGTCTGCTGCTGGTTGAATCTACAAACGCAGAACCCGCAGATACGGAGGGCTGAGTATACGGAGCACTTGGGGGCTGATATTAGCTACTGCCACCATCACAGTCTGTGGCACTGTGCCCCTCCCAAAACATGCATTGTCATGGGCGTTCTCTGCACCACCCTCCCTCCTTTGCCTCTGACTTCCTGTCCAGATGGCTCAGTCTCCTACCCAGCCAAGCAGAGGTCCCCACAGCACTTCCAGGGCTTCTCTGCTGTGGTAGAGAGGAGGAGCACACCTCCAAATAGTGCAAAATTTAGCATGAGGTCCTGGCTTCTTAGGCTTGGCTGGACCTGGAATGCACAAGCAGGGCACACACTGCAATGACACGAAGTTCCCAGGAGAGGGGAATGACCATCCACTCTGCAAATACCTAAATGCCCAGTGGTCAGGGTTCTGGTTCCTTTCAGCTTCTATCACATCTCGGCTTCTGCAACAGACTCCATAGAGGCTCTCTGTACTGCCTCTTCACAAATTCAAGACACCCGTGGCTGAAAATATAGTTCTGTTGTAGATCTCTTGCCTAGCACGCCCAAGGCCAGGCCCTGATCCCGTCTTCTCACCAAAACAAAACAAAACAAAACCATTCAGACAGAGTGTGAGCAAAAGTTAAAAAGAAAAAGAACCCATAGATTTCATCCTTTGCTACAGTGAACTTGCATAAAAGTGAGGATAACCATACTTCAAACTCCACAGGTTAGAGTCACAACCTATCTTCTACCTGAGTACTCTTGTCTCCAGAGTGGCACAAGAAGAAGTAGGAGAGAAAGATGCCAGACACCCGGGCCATTGACTCCGACATCGTGCCTGGAGAGAGGAGCTGTGTTCAGATGGTTCTGGGTGGGCAGAGAAGTGGGCAGGTGTTGGAAGGCACAACCAAGAGAGAGCCCTGCAATTGCCCCAAGCGTATTTCCACCTGAGCTGGCAACCAGAGCCACCCAGCTCCCTATCACACTGTCATCATTCACGAACATGGAGAAACTGTCAGCGCCAAAGTATATTATCAACTCAGTGGAAATATATGACTTTCACAGAATAGTCTCAAACATAAGAAATCTCTGAATGTGAAATGACAAAATTGTATGATTAGGTGCAAGGGTCAAAGTGATTTCCTGATTACAGCCAGGAGCAGAGTGAGGAGAAAAGGGCACAGAACACATTCAGCACCCAGAGATACTGATGCCACTGCAGCTCTAGCGAGGGACGGGAAGTACTGGAGGCTTTTCTCAAATAGAAATCATAACATTAAGTACAGTAAAAGTATGTTTCACACTTCCCAGGCAATGTGAGGAGCCTCTCCAACTACAATTTTACTCAAGCCTCACCTCGATCTCATTTTACAGATGAGGAAACTGACACCCACAGCCATCAAGCAGCTTGCCTGGGTCTCCCAGGATTCCAATCCAAGTCTGTCTGGTTGCAGAACCTGAGCTCTTAGGTGGGAGTCAGCAAACTTTTCTTTAAAGGCTCAGATAGTAAATATTTCAGCCGTTAAGAGTATATGTGGCCTGCATCTTTTTGTTTTGTATTTTGCTTTGGAAATCTTTCTAGAATGGAAAAGCCATTGTTAGTAGTCTAGCAACACAAAAACAGGTCGCCAGATAGATGCGGCCCCTGGGCAATTGCTTGATGGCTGCTGCACTTAATCATCATACCATGTTTGTATCTAAATTGCTACTCCTCTCTCTGCCATAGGTGGGTCCTTGAGTTTATAAAACAAGCACAATATGCAATATTAGGAAATAGGAGGATGACAGGAGGGTAAATTCCTAGAACCCTGGAAATTTTGACATTTATTATAACTATTACTCATGATTTCTTTGTGATTTTACTTCGGACAAACCTCTCTAAAGTCTAAGGCTCGGAGCATCAAATAACAAGCTACTTCACAATTTTTCTGGAACAAGTGATTATAATTCAACAAAAATGAACTACAAAATATCACTTCGCCATTTATAAGAATAGGTGTGAAGAGAGTGACATCATCATTTGCTAAATTTAGATTCTTCTCATTTAATGACTTTAATGGACAAGACTAACTTTAATTACATAAAGCACAGGACAAAGAAATAAATTATAGATTTACATGCCTAGAGGAAGGTATAAGGTTGTTTTAATATGTACATAAAAACAAAACAAAAAAATGTATGCTACCTATTAACTCCAGGCAATATAAAATGTTGGACAAAAGGAAAAATAATCACTGGTTAATTCATGGATTGGGTATGATTAACATGGCCAACCAAGGCAAATGCTGTTAAAAGATAAAATGACAATAAGTATAGTTTTGCAGATCTTAAGTGCCTTTGTTTGTGACTCTAGAATTGAACAGCAGGGACCAGGGATTTAGGTCAGTGCTTCCTCTACCTGCCTCACAAGCACAAGGTCCCAAGTTCAATCCTTGGTACCAAAATAAGAGAAACATAGAATCAAGCAGCAGTCTGGAAAAAAAAAAAAGAATGCTGTGTGCCACCACATGGGAAAAAATCAGAAGTGAGGTGCATAGACAGTCCCATTGGTGACAGCTCTTGTCTAGCTGGAACATGGTTTGAACAGTTGGCTGCTTGTGATTGCCTGAAACTTGGCTACTTGTTACAAGTTGGTTTGTGCATCAAGTTAGGTTAGGTGTACTGCATACACAGAAGCCTTTAAGCCAAACTTAAAATATGTGTGGAGGCAGCTTTAGGACAATTTAAGCAAATTGTATGTAGATTAAACAAAAATTATAATGGAATCACATAGGGAGGATGAAGGGAGAGTGGGTAGAATGGTAGGGACCAGGTAGAAGACTGGCCATGAACTAAATCTACCTTCTCTAATAGGAAATCAATAAATAATACTATGAAGTGAAAACTATTGAGAAATTGCAATATAAGGATGCTATATAGAGGTACAGAGGTAGCTACTAAAATGGTTGAAATAGTTGCCTTGGGGACAGGAAATAGTGGAAGATGTCGCAAAGATGCCACTATTTGTCGTACATCTTCCGGAACTTTATTTGACTATGTGTGCGCATACCTGAATAAAATAAAAGCCAAACATAAAAACACAACTGGAAGCGAGATGATAAGCTTATTCAATAAGTAATTTTTTAACAACAGAGGAGAAAATTTAATTGTTTACAGTCTGCTATTAACAACATGAGTTTCTATAACACAAATTAGCTCAGACGTCAATGCTAAGTAAAGGAGTCAGTTCAGTATAATGTGAGAGTGGTAGTCATATTCAATATTTCTCAGCAAGCTACAACTTTTGAAATGAGGGAGCAACTGCTGACCACAGTACACAGTAAAACAGTTGAATGCACGGTCTGCAAAGTCATCTGTATGTAGTGTCTGTCCACCCTATATTTTTCTCTTGGTTGAGAATGCCACAACGTGCTCGTGGTGAGGTCTCTCCAGTCCCTGGACATTTTCCTTATTGCTGTACTTAGTAGTCACCATCATTTCTTATGACCCCAAACCGTTAAGATATGCTCATTTCTATTCTGTTAGGACTGGTGCTAGATTTTCTGTGATACAGCATTATTTATTAGACATTTAAACTGTCTTTTAAACAATACGAGATGCTTTATTAGGGTTCTTAGTGTCTTTTGGTGCTCTGTTTTTAGAGTACCTTGGAGTTTGAGTGGTCTCTTCTTAACTTTAATTTTTGCATAAACTTGTTATTGTTAGTATGCGATTTTACAGGATATCAAGATTTTCAGGGAAGCTTTACCATGTTATAATAGAAATTCTCATACCAACTTAATACCATATATGAGATATGATTGAAATATATGGTGAAAACTTAAATTTTAAAAATGTATTATAATAAAAGAAAACAAATTGCCATTTTTCAAAATACTCCCCCTCACTTAGAAAACATTTATTCCATTTTCCTCACCGCTTTCTGAAGCAGTCCGGACGTTCTCTTTGCTGAGCACCTTCACAAGATGTGATTAAAAAATGCAATGAACATTGCAGCCAAGTTCTTTCCAAGGCAAAGACCAGCTCGTATGTATATTACAGTGCGTGTACTCGGCCGTATTATCCATCACATCTGGTTCTGTTACTTCCGGCTCTTCCTCAAAGGCAAAATGGCTGTGAGAGACGAATATTTTTAATAGATTTGGGGCATCAAGGCAGCCACCACAGAGTAACCACAGACCTGAAGGAAGATTTCCAGAACTGCTTCTGCAAGCGGCCAGAACGATGGGGTGAGTACACTTGAAGCAAAAGGGGAACATGGTAAGGGGAGCGTTCCGAGTGTTCCAACAATGGAACACCAGTCATGTGGCATTGTGTATTTTGCCATAATAATTTTTTTAATTTAAAAATGTATGATACATTTTGATCACACCTCATACAAGTGATTTAAATATTAAACATGGCTCTAAAAGCTATTTTTTTAAACACTGTGGGAAGAAGAATTTTAAGATGACCACCCGTGTCTTGGTTACTTCTCTCTCACTGCTGAGACAAAATACATGGCATGCAAAGTTAAAGTTATTCAGCTCAAAGTTTGTAGAAGTTCCAGTCCATAATCAGCTGGCTCAAAGGCAGGGTGGCATGGCAGACAGGCATCGGAAGAGGAGAAACAGCCCATGGAGGGCAGAAGGTAGCAAGCAAGTGACGACCACAGTTCTTTCTATCCCTTATATCTTACCCAGGCTACTTAGGGCAAATAACTCTTAATCCTACTATCCTTGATCCTAGCATTGTACCATGAATCAATTCCAGTGTCACACTCTTTTGATCCAGCCACCTCTGAAAAAGCCCCACCTACGACTGCATGAAGCTTTAAGGGGACATCTAAACACAAGCCATAACACCCAGTCTCCCCCTTCCTAATGTACAAGCTTAATGTACTCCTGTCCTATAAGGAGTGTTGACAGGAGCTGCAAGTATGACGAATACCACTGCTATAATAATGTTAGGCTAATTGGCAAGGCAAAGAGATTTCTTTTTATACAAATAATTAAGGTTGATAACCAGTGACTCTGAGTTAATCAAGAGGGAAATGATTCTGGGTGGGCCTGAGCTAATCATGTGAGCCCTTAGAAGAGCACCTAGAGGTCAAAGATACTCCAAGTGGCCTTGAAGAAGCAAGCCACCATGAGTGTTACAGCTTTAAGGAGATGGATTTTGTTGTGGGACCTTGGATGAGGACCTCGGGCCTCAGATGAGACATCCCCGCCAACACCTAGTTTACAGCCTTGGAAGACTGAGGGCAGAATGAATATTCTAATCTGTGTCTGGATTTTTGCTATAATTTGGATTTAATGTCCCCCAAAAGCTCATGTGCTGAAAGCTTTTCCCACAGTGCAGCAGTGTTCATGGGTGGGGCCTTCAGGAAGTGACTGGATCATGAGGACCCTGACCTCACCAGTGAATGAATCTGTTAATGGATTTATTATTTGATGGCATTCCTGGGAGGTGGTGGAAACTCAAAAGGTAGCGCCTGGTTGAAAGAAGTAGGCCACTGAGAGTGTGCCTTTATATTTTTTCCCTGGATCCTTCCTCCCTATCTCTGCTTCCAAAACACAATGAGGTGAGAATCTCTGGCCTCAGGTGAAACCGCAGCCCCAGCTCTGCTCCACCGTGCACTCTCCACCCTAATATTCTACCTCGCCAAGACCCAAAGCAACAGGGACAAGTAACCATGGACTGAAACTTCTGAACTTCTATCTGAGCCAAAATAAACCTTTCCTACTTTTTTACTATTTCTCTCAGGGAGTTTGTCACAATGAAAGAAAGATGACTCACACAACTCTTGATTCAGAGAACCTGGGAATAATAAGTATATGCTGTTTTAATCTGCTAAATGTATGGTAATTTGTTACACAGCAATAGAAAATTAATATAAAAACAAATTATTCTTATTCACCTCTATTTCAAATATCTTAGTTTGGAGTAGTCTTTCCTAAACAAGGCATAGAACCCAGCATCTGTAAAGGAGAATTTTGATTAACTAGACTTCCAAAATATTTTTAAATGCTATATTAGTCACTATGAAGAACATTAAACATCAATAACATGTTGTAGGAAAAGATTTCCAGTACATATACTGAATTTCAGAGGAAGTAGCTTAGGCCATTGATTAGAGAGAGACCAGCAACTTCCTCTGTGACACGACAATCAGTATATGTACGGTCCTGCAGTATGCATGGTGAAGTATGAGGAACCGCACAGGTGATGGGGCAGTCACTGGAATCTTTTTTTGCCATCTTCATGGAGAAGTTGGGATAGAAATATGTTCCTAGTATCTTGATTCAAAGTTGCAACTTTAAATATGTTTTGCATGAAGATTATTATTTAGCAGCAACTGAATCCACAGCATAGTAGACATAGCCTGCATTCCCACAAGCTGGCAAGAAGGAATTCCTTCCCATTTCCTCCCATTTTATACCAGTGTGGTAAGAAGTAAGGCTTCCTGTGAAAGTCACCAGAAGACATTCCTGTTGTAGAAGATATCGGAACTACACTGTCATTTGACTTATCTAGACTACCTAAAACCCATTAACATTTCAATTCACTGGGAAGGGACATGATAGGTAACCTCAGTCAAGTGGAGACTCAGCACTGTTTCTGTTAAGAAGAGAAAAAGATAGATGGCCAAAACACAAAATCTGATTATCTACCCCTGATTGTTTAACACATACCTCTTCCAAGAAAGTCTTGGGGACAGTATACATTTGTACTAGTTTCCATTTGTATTTACAACAACAGCCTGAATAGGGAGCTGTAGTGATCAAGACAATGACTCTGGAAGTCTGGACAAATTTAATCAGTAAAAATTAATTTCCACCCCACAGATTGTATTTAAGAAGGCAGGACACCAGCTTCAAAGACTTTTTTTTAACAATAAAGAACTGGAACAATTTTAGCATGATTAAGCTGTCTTTAAGAAATATACCTAACCTTGCAGGATGACATTTGAGAGTGAACGTCACATTCCTATAATTTTCAGCACATAATGCCAGGAGAAAGGCAGAATCCTAGATTCCAAGAGCTGTCGGATTGTACACTGAAGTTGGGACAATTACACATGTCGAATAAAAAGGAGAAAGTAATTACCCAAATAATTTAGCCTTTTTTTCAGTCCTCTCAGTGGAAATAACCAGATAATTACAAATGACTTATTTTGTATTCCGGGTGTATTTTAGGTCATGTTTGAATTATTCATATGAATTCTTCTATTGTTCACTTCGGTTTTCTTGTGTGGAAATATTCCAAGGCTCAGAAGAAAGTATGTTGACAATGGATTCTTGGGTCACAGATCAAAGGCCCGAAGTTACAGGAAAACAGCAGCCAAATGGATGGCTGGTAACATCTTCATTTAATGACAAGACACAATAAATGCAAGTCTTTTTGGCCCCTTTGGGGGCACTGTTTCTTTGTGCCTGATCAAGAAAGTATTGGGATTCTGTAGGATGCCTCAGGTCCAGCACTTTGGAGCATGCAGAGCAATAATTATGCTCAATTACGGCTTAGCATGTGGCTCTTGGCATATAAAATTCTTCCTGCATCCCTTCCCATCTTCAAGGGAAAGAAGAGCCTGTTTTGGCACCCTTCCACACTGCTAAATACCAATCTCTAATTCAGTCTCTGGAGGGCTTTCAACAGTTCAGCTCTGTTGCCAGCCACCATGAAATCTTAAGGCTAAAACACTGAGTGATGGCATCGATATATCCAGAGAACTTCAAGGCCCATCCTGATTCGGGAATGAGCAAAAGAGTCTCACTACCCCTATCTTATAGAAATGGATCCCTGTTGAGCTAACAGGAAGATAAATCAGAGCCAATCAAACAGAAAACAGCCCACATTTGGAGGTGAATTCTTTTTGATTTTAGGGTTTCAGTCAAGCTTGCTTGTTTATTCCTTCCTGCAAGTACACACCCACCAACTGTTTCAAAAAAGAATAGTGAAGCTAAGCCAAAGAAAACAAGTCCATGAAAGCAAAGCAGCAGATGCAGAGGCAGGTGCTACCAGCCCACAGGTGGCAATCCTGCAAGCCACAGCCTTCTTGTTGCCTGTGACTCCGGGCATAGAGAATGGGTTCCCAAGGATGAAGGCTGAGCTGCATTTTAAGAAGCTGTTCATGCTCTGATACTGAGAATGTTGCAAAAACACTGGTTTCTTGAGCCTGTTGTTTAAAAATGCACTCCTACTCACATATCTCAGAAGATTCCAATTTGGACTAATTTTCTAGGACAGTGATGGTGAACCTTTTAGTGCTTTCAGGAATACAAATAGGCCACTGAGGCATATGTGCTGTAGGTTCACCTCCACTGATCGAGGAGATTTCATTCTAATGTGAGAAAGGAAGATGTAGCCAGATGTATCACAATCTGATGTGGAGAGTAGAAGATGGAGACCAGCATGCCGGCTAGGAAGTAGGCATCAAGAAAATTACAGATATGACCAGCAATAAATAAGGATATAAATGTCTATAATATTAAAAGAGCAAAATTATGCATCTAGTCATATAAAACAGTCACAAATGAGCCTAACGTATTTTATCCAACAGTCCTTAATGTTCTATAAAATGTTATACATCACATAATAACCCTATTATAAAAGACATATAAAATTAATATGCCAATTTTAAGCACTAAACATTTTATATTCCTTTATAACATTAAGAAGTAATTGGAGGACCAATTTAGATGTCTCAAGATCAGTAAAAATATGTCAAGTTGGAGTATCTGAAATATGCTTTACTTTTCTTCTATAAATCATCCAGTAGTAGGTACTCCAGTGACCAATGAACACTTCGAAAATATACCTTGTAGTTCCACAGCCCACCACTAGGCAACCGGTGTGGGATCCATTCTGGGCTCAGAAACTCAAGGGAAAGAGGGAAAAGTCTAAATTTACTAGCCTGATTAGATTCTCAAAATAATTCCAGGCTGAAACATCAGTCCTTCTCAAATAAATTGTTTATGAAGTGAGGTATGCCTACAGTACTTCACCACGGCAAATAGCAGGTGGGAGACTCTAAGTGAGGAGCTTTCTGAAGATCTTTTGTTTAAAGCCAAAAGTCAAACAGGTTGGCTGGTTCAGACAGCCAAGAGACTCATCCTTGAAAAACATCAAAGCCAAGATTGTTTATGCAGGCACAAGAACAAATAGCAGCAAAGAAATATGAGTTATATATAGGGATGTTTGTCAAATAGGGAAATGCATGAAAGATAATGGGAGACAAGGTTCCTATTGTCAAGGTAGAAATTACAAATACAAAAAAATGACCCAGAACAGCACTCCATCCATGTGAGAGAGCTGATCCTCCTCCCATGTAAGATAGCACTTCTGCACTAGAGAAACGGCACCTCACCCCCACATGAGAGAGCACAGCTATGACAGAGGAGCAGTACCCCACACCCCAGGAGAACACAGCACTGGGCAGCAGAGGCAGAGACTAACCCACTGGCCTGACCCTAGACAAAGGCAACACACAGGGAGAGAAAAGAGCCACCATGTGCTGTAACCATCAGCATTAAATCGAACAACCCACTTGAACCCCTCTGCCTTTCAGACCACATCCAGGAGATCATAGAGCTGATCGTGTTCTCCATCTACAGGACCAAGGGGAGCGAGGATATGTCTTGACTTGAATAATACCCAGAGTCTAGGAGGAATGAGCAGAGGGGCCACTGGTACAGGGAGAGCACCTCAAAGACTCAGAGACCCTAGAGCTCTGAATAGAAGATCATGTCTGGCTCGATACCAAAACTGCAGATAGTGAAAAGAAACTACTCATTCAGTAACACAGATATTTTTTTTCTTTGACTCAGTCTCTTTTTTATTTTACTATTTTGTATTATTTTTATCTTTCCTTCATGGCAGGGGGGCTTTTCTCTCACCCCCCCCTTTTGAGTTTCTTTTCTTTGCCTTATATTTTTTTCTCTATCCAACTTTTTTCTCTCCTTTCACCCCATTTTTGCTGTTTATCTTTTTTCTTCTTTTTCTTGCTTGTTCTTTCTAGGGGCTGTTTTCTATTACTATTAATTTCCTTTCCCTTCTTAATAGGACCCCCATCTTATTTTTCTCTCCTATCAATTAATTTTTCAAATTTTGCTTTTTGCATTCTCTACCCCCCACCTTTACTAGTGTAACTGTTACACTTTATATTCAATCTCTAGATAAATACTTAACTTTATGCTATTGCTGTTAAATAATGTACTACTGTTCTAGAGGTAAAGTTGTTCTATTTAGTAGATATTTTCTGTAGGTCAATAAGTTTGTCTTAGTGTTTATACTATAACTATAGATCTCTTTTCTGTGGACAAAGATGGTATTTTATTGGTCCTTAGGGTTTTCAATATGTATTTAATGCTATAACTAATTGAATTTATTGATTTTATTATTACAGCCGAAGTGTCATAGCTGTTGCCATCATTTTGTTTTCTTGAGATGCCAATATCTACATTGCCTAATGGTCATTAAAAATACTGTGGCCCATTTTGGGAGAAGTGGGTATTGGGCCAAACATGCTGTGACTTTACATCTCAAGTAAATGGAGGTGATTAGATTGTAGGACAGAGGCAAAGGCCAGCACTAGCCATCCCCAGAGGATGCCACTGAAAATTAGACATTAACTAAAAAGGTTTCCATACTAAAAACAAAACTTTCAACTACAATAAACTCCTAAGCCTTAACAGAAAACAAACAAACCACAAACAAAAATAGGTACATGAGAAGACAAACAAAATGCCTTAAAAAAACTCCCAATACCCCAAAGATCATCCATGGGGTACTGAAGGGGAGGAAAACAAAAGTCTCACACCTGAATTATTCAAAATGGTAGCAGTGGAGAGATAAAAAAACACTTCAGTAAGGCATTTAGCAAGATCTCATAATATGTAAGTAACAAGATATTGAGGCAAAAAGCCCAAATCATTAACAAGTCTAAAGAAGTAATAAAAAGAATAGCTAAACACAATTATGTAAAACATGCATAACTAGCATGGAAAATAACTAGTGTCCATAACGGACTCCAAATAGAAATTCAAGGGATTAAAAATTCTACTGAAAGAATGGTCAGCAGAAGTGACCAATTTGAGGACACAGGTCTCAGAACTAGAAAAAAGAGATGTTGTCGGTGACATTAACGAGCGACATCTTAAAAACAATAAGAGAACATGAAAAATGGATCCAACAGCTACTAGATGACTCAGAAAACTAAGATTAATTAGAATTAAAGAAAAATCAGAAAATAACACAAATGGATTAAAAAACCCTGTCTACAGAAATAATAGCTGAAAACTTTCCAAATCAGGTAAAAGAATTTAACATACAGATAAGTGGGACCTGTAGATCCCCAAATAAGCATGTTCAGAAAAGAACCTCTCTGTAACAAATCAGAGTCAAGATCTGGGAATCCAACACAATAATATAATCTTAAAAGCAGTTAGAGAAAAGCAAAAAGTCACATAAATTACAATAGATTTCTCAATATAAACCTTAAAGGCCAGGAGATCTTAGAGTAGTGTTTCAAGCCTTAAAAGAAAACAATTTCCAACCCAGGCTGACACATCCTGCTGACAGGATGACAAAATTATCTTTCAAAATTGATGAAGAAATAAGACATTTTCATGACAGTAAAGGTGCAAGTACCCAATGATGAATGTAAATGTACTGTATACCTAAAATGTACCAATAAAATAATCTGAGAAAAAATGTTTTCATGATAAAGGACACCTTAAAAAACTCATGATTACCAAACTAGTATTTCAAAAACTTCTCAAGGATACCCTAGAAAAAGACAATGAAGCCAAAAATAATAAGTCTAATAGAAAGAATCTACCAGGTAGGGTGAAAAGTTAAGTAGAAAAGAAATATAAGGAATCAACAAGAGGAAAACTAAGTGACTACTTATCAATGATAACTCTCAATGTAAATGGTCTCAACACCCCAATGAAAAGACACAGGCTAGGAGAATGGATCAAGAAGCAAAACCCAACCATATGCTGTATGCAAGAAACACATTTAACATACCCCCACCACCAAATCCTTCATAGGCTGAAAATCAAAGGACAGAAAATAGTATTCTATGCAACAAACACTCAAAAAAGGGGGCAAGTATAACTATCTTATATTCAGGCAAAATGGACTTCAAGTCAAAAATGATCAAAAGAGGCAAAAAAGGTCACTATATATTTGTTAAGGGAACAATTCAAAAGGAACATATAACACAACCTTCAAACAAAGGGACCTAACAGTGTTTCACCCAACAACAACAGAATACACATTTTTTTCAGCTGCACAAGGAACTTTCTCCACATTAGGCTATAAACTAGTCAATAAATCAGCCCTAAGTAAATGGAAAAGAATTAAAATCATATCATGCATATTTTAAGACCATAGTGCAATGAAGCTAGAAATTAATGACAAAAGAAAACAGAAATTATGCAAATGCATGGAAATTAAGCAGTGTACTCTTAACTAGACAATGGGTTAAAGAACAAATTAGACAGTGTCTAGAACTAAATGATAATGTGGTACAACATACCAGAATGTGCCGGACACAATCAAAGTGCTGATAAGATGGACATACATAGCTGTGAGCATCCACTTCACAAAAACTGAGCAAGCCCAAATAATAACCTAATAATGCAACTCAGGGTCCTAGAAAAACAAGGGCAATCCAAACCCAAGGCTAGTAAGTACACGAAAGAAAATTATAAAGATCAAAGCAGAAATCAATGAAATTGAGATAAAAAAATACAAAGAATGAATGAATCTAAGAGTTGGTTCTTTGTAAAATATAAACAAGAGCCAAGGATTTAGCTCAGTGGTTCTGCTGCCTGCCTCAAATGCATAAGGTCCTGAGAACAATCCATGGTAATAAATAAATATATATATTTATATAAAAAAAAAATATATATATATATATACACACACACACACAAAATAGAAAAAACCTGAGCCAATCTAACAAAAAAAAAGAGAGAGAGAGAAAAAAAACCCAAATCAATGCAATTACAAGTGAAGAAGGTACAACACAATGGATACTGCCAAAAAACATTATTGAAAGCTACTTGGCAAACCCGTATGCCAATAAAATGGAAAATTCAGAAGATATGGGTAGGTTTCTAGATACATATGAATGATCAAAATTGAATTGAGAAGGCTTAAAAACCCTAAATAATCCAATAACAGGCAATGAAATCAAAGCAATGATAAGTAACCTAACAACTGAGAAAAGTCTAGGTCTGATGCATTCACTGCTGAATTCTACAAAAATTTCAGGGAAGTTCCAACACCAATACTCTTCAAGTTTTTTAATGAAATTAAAAGGGAAGGCATACTCCCACAGTCATTTTTGGAAGTTACCCAATTTCAAAACCAGACAAGGATCCAGGCAAAAAAGAATTATAGATCAATATCTTTAATGAATATGGAGGCAATAATCTTCAACAAGATATTGGCAAAGAGAATGAAACAAGTCATCAAAAAGATTATATATCATTACCAAGTAGGCTTCATCCCAGGGATGCAAGGATGGATTAACATACACAAATCAGTACATGTAATACATCATATAAACAGAAACATGGTTTTAAAAAAATCACATGATTATATCAATAGGCATAGAAAAATCCTTTGATAAAATCCAACATCCTTTCATGATTAAAAAAAAAAAGCACCAAAGGGAAAAAGTAAGGATCTTATCTCAATCTGCTAAAATCCATTTATAATAAACCTACTAACATCATATTAAATGGGGAAAAACTGAAAGCTTTCCCTCTAAAATCAGGAACAAGACAAGGATGTCCTCTGTCACCGCTCCTGTTCAATGCAGTACTCAAGAGCTGTGGAAATAAAGAAAATAAAATAGTAAAGGAAATATGTATAAGAAAGGAAGAGATGAAATTATCATTATTTGCAGATGACACGATTTTTCTAGAAAGTCCCCAAAAATTCAACAAAAGACTCTTAGAATTAATAGCCAAATTCCCGGGCTGGAGATTTAGCTTGGTGCTTCTGCTGCCTGCTCTGCAAGTGAAGGGTCCCAAGTTCAATCCTCAGTACCAAAACAAAAAACAAACAAACAAACAAAAACCAAATAACCAAATTCAGTAATGTATCATGATACAAAATCAACACAAAAAAATAAATAGCATTCCTGTTTATACTAATAAACCATTGAGAAAGAAATTAGGGGGAAAATACAATTCACAATAGCACCAAGAAAAATTAAATACTTAATTAACATAACAGAGAAAGTGAAAGACCTCTACATGAAAACTAGTTATCTGAGCCTCTTCAATAAATGGTGTTGGAAAAATTAGATTTCAACCTGCCACAGATTAAAACTGGACCCTTATCTTTCAACAGGAACTAAATTAAAATCCAAGTGGATGAAAGATCTAAATATTAAAACAGAAACACTAAACTTGCTGGAAGATAAGTTAGGCAGAACTCTGGAAGACATTGGCATAGGAAAAGACATTATGAACAAATCCTCAGTAGCATGGGAAGTAGCTGAAAGAATCAACAACTGGGATCTCACCTTATTAAAAAGCTTCTGCACTACAAAAGAAACCACCAACAGAACTAAGAGACAACCTACATGTGGGAAAAAAATTTTACCAGCTGCTCCTCAGACAAAGGACTATTATCTAGAATATATAAAGAACTTAAAACAATCAGTCCCCCCAAATATAAAGACACAATTCAAAAATGGACATCTGAAATGAACAGATATTTACCAGACAAAGAATTTAAATCAGCAAGTAAATATATGAAAAAATGTTCCACATCACTGGTCATTTGAGAGATGCAGATGAAAACAACACTGATATTCCACCTCACCTCACAAAGAATGGCTGCTGTCAAGAAATCAAACAATAACAAATGTTGGCAGGGTTGTGGGGAGAAAGGAACCCTTCTCCATTGTTGGTGGGAGTGCAGACTGGTGTAACCACTATGGAAATCAACATGGAGATACCTCAAAGAGTTGGGACTAGAGGTTCCACTTGACCAAGCCATCCCTCTGCTGGGTATCTTTCCAAAAGAACTAAAAGATTCATATCACAGTGATATATGTACACCCATGTTTATAGCGGCACAGTTTGTAATAGCTAAAACTTGGAAACAGCCCATTTGCCCATCATTTGGAAACTGGATAAAGAAGATGTGGTTTTTCTGTAAAATGGAATATTACTCAGCCAAAAAGAATGAGAAATTAGATTCATTTATAGGAAAATAGATACATATTGAGGATATACTCCTAAGTGAAATAAATAAGTCACACATGTGTAAATACTGAATAGTTTTTCTGGTGTGAATAAACTGTAATTGTACATAAGTTCCTAATGAGATAACTCACATTGTGAAATGGGAAGAAAAGGGCTAAAGGTGTAGGGAAGGTGGGATGGGTAGGTAAAGGGTAATAAGGGAAAAGAAAAATATGAGAAAATGAAAAGATGGAAATAAAGTGTTTGTAAATGGGGAGGGGAGGAGGGAGTGAAGGGAGGGCAGGGACAAGGGGAAAAAATGAGAGCCAAGACCTGTCATGTAGAGGTACAAGATCCCCACAATGAATGTAACTGTACTGTATCCTTAAAATGTACCAATAAACTCAATTAAAAAAAAAAGAAAACTAGTTATCTGAGAAAAAAAATTGAAGAGAACATCAGAAAATACAACAATATCTCCTGTTTCTAGATAAGCAGAGCCAACATAGTAAAAATGGCCATATTTCCGAGATTAAAGTACAGATTTGACACAATCCCAATCAAAATTTCTATAGCATTCTTCACAGAAATGTAGAAAACAACTCTAAAATTCATGTGGAACCAGAAGACACCCAGAAAAGCAACAGCAAGCCTGGGTAAAAAGAGTTGAGTGAGAAGGTTTCACAATCTTGGATTTGAAGTTATTACAAAGCTACTGTGATAAGAACAGCACGCAGAATAGGGGATGCAGAAACAATTCCACATACATTCAACTGTTTGATCTGTGACAAAGTGGCCAAAAACATACACTGGAGGAAAGATACCCTCTTTAATAAATAGTGCTGGGGAAACTGGCTATCCACATGCAGTAGATGGACTCTAGACCCAAATCTATTACCATGTACTAAACTAAGATTAAAATGGATCACAAAACTAAATGTTAAACCAAAAACACTTAAGCTCCTAGAAGAAATGATATATGTAAAACTTTTGGACATAAACAAGGACTTTATGAACAGAATCCCAATTGCATAGCAAATAATTCTGAGAATCAACAAATGGGATCATGTCAAATTAAAAAGCTTCTGTGTGAAAAAAACAACAACAGAATAAAAAGACAAGCTATAGAATGGGAAAAAAATTTTTAGTAATTCCTCAGATAGAGGACACATATCTAGAATATATAAAGAACTAAAGAAAATTAGATCCCCAAACTAAAGCCTAATTTTAAAAAAAGGGGAAGTGAAACTGAGAGAGATTAGAACATGGCAAAGCTGGCTAGGGAAGTAGGTATAACCCATTAATTATAAAATCCCAGGATACATGCACAGAACAGCTACCAAAGCCCTACATGTAGACTTTTCATGAGAACTGCAGCAGGTTTTCTATAGGACGGCCTAGATCTGATGTCAGCCTGTGGAGCGGATGATACAAAAAAGAACAGTCTGCCTTTTCGTCACTGTGTTCACTCTTGCATGGTAGCCCACCCTTACATCTATTCTGATTTTTACTTGGCCCAAACTCATTCTGCAGAGCCTGTTTCTTTTCCTACTGCTAATAAAACTTTGCTACCACTTTCACTTGTCTTGACCAATTCTTTGCTCAGGAAGAGAAAGAAACTAGAAACCACCTCCAGAAGGAGATGTCAGCACCCCGAAACCTGGAAACATAAATAATAAACACTTTACAGAACAAGAAGTATATATGCCCAATAAATACATGAAGAAATGTTCAACATCCCTGGCCATTAGAGACATACAATTTAAAACAACATTGAGATTCCTCTGTCTTACCTCAGAAAGAATGGCCATCATCAAGAAATCAAATAACAAATGTTGGAGAGGTGGATTGGGGGTGGGTGCAGGGTGCTTCTTACACTGTTGATGGAAATACAAACTAGTGCAACCACTATAGAAATCAGTATGGAGATTCCTCAGAAAACTTAAACTAGAAATTCCATTTGACCCAGCCGTTCCCCTTCTACGTATCTTCCCAAAAGAGGTAAAATCATTATAGTGCAGCGATACATGCATACCCATCTTTATGGCAGCACAATTCATAATAGCTAAATCTTGGAAGTGGCCCATATGTCCATCAGCAGAAGAATGGACAACAAAAATGTGCTACTTATGCACAACAGAGTAGCTGTCTGCCATGAAGATAAACTTGAATCATTTAAAGGAAAACGGATGCACCTTGAGACCATAATATTAAGTGGAATAAATCAGACACACAAGCTTAAATACCACTTATATAATATTCTCTTATATAAGAAACCCAGAGTAAAAATAATGAGCAAATAAAAGATAATGCGAAGTGGGTGATAGATCCTCAAAAGTGAAAGAGATCAAGAGATGGATGGATGTGGGGGGGGAGAAGATATAAGGGACGAAAAAAGGAATTCAGATGTGTTATCTGTGCATATCATCTCCACACAAGGAATGTAAGCATTATGTACTATACACATGGGGGTCGACAGTGATCAAGAGAGGGGTGGAGGGGTAAAAAAGGAGGAATGGAAATGAGAGTGAAAAAAAGGAATTAAGGTGAGTTATGTACATGTACCAACTTCCCAGGAAGAATGTAAACATTATGCAATGTAATGTAGCATCCACACTTGATAGTAAACTAAACTAAAATTTTAAAAATACAAAAAAAGATGAAAACTAAAGAAAGAGAGGGAGAGAAGAAAAGCTTGTTATTCTGAAAGGACTCAAAAGCCAGCTATAGGGATGAGGGGAAAAAAAAATGTCCTGAACCTTGGTCAGCTGTGGGCAGGACTTCTAGCACTCTTGCAGATCTATATTTCCAAAGGGAAATTGGGACTCTGAGTGGGTTTAGCCATACCTGAAAAAAAAGGCTGCTGCTAAGTAATATGGACAATTTCAAGGGAAACTGAAGACTAGCCAAATGGGTTTGACATTCTCTCTTCCCTTTCACCCATGCCTCCTAAAAAGCTATTCCCTATCCATACTTGTCTACATTCCCACAGAGAGATCAAAATGTAGCTGTATATGTCTCCTCCTCCAGGGCTAATTTCCACCTAGGAAAGGAGGGGCAGCTGAAGTGCTAATTGCTGGTAACCACTCAATGGGAAGTCCTTATCAGACCTTATTTGCATTTTAATAGAGGTCTTTGGGCCTGGGTAGAGAGATTTATATGGGACTTCTTAGTACAATACTTTAGAGAGATAAATTAGGGCACCTCTGGCTTACTGCAGGGCCATTTTACTAGCTGGTCTCTCCACTGTTTTGCTCCCAATATCTTCCAGAAGTCCGTTGTCACCTGTGGCTCAAAACACTTTCCCAGCATTTTTTGTCACTCATTTACAAGTACATCCAGGCCACGAGACACATCCTTTTTGGTCCTAGTAGAGCTTGCCCTGTTCTATCTGTGGCAAGCCCTTCCTAAGAGTATCCACATGCAAGTATTAAAATTAAATTAGATTTGTATTTTTCTCCTGATAATCTATTTCTTTTCAGGTTGATTCACACATATGAGGATAAGTCTTAATGGCATGCTATTATCATGCCCTATTAAGAATATGGTTTGTATGCTGGAACCCTTCTTTCTAGGAATCCTTTATTTCCAGGGATCATTGTGGAGGTGATGTGCAAACTGCCCTCTATGCAGCATTTTTAGAAAGTCTAGTTTCATTCCTAAAAAGGGACACAAGATTTCTAGAGTCATTTTATTTGGAAGTGTTGGTCTAGCTGAGTGCTACGTGGGATCTCCTAGAAAAGTTCATAGACATGTCCTCAGACAGACATTCTAGTGACTAGAAGTGATGCTTCCTGAGTCTTTTCTTACAAAAAGTTGAGTTTGTCTTGGGGTATGCTTCTGAAATAGTAGAAGGAGAAGATTTCGGCCTGGCTGAAACAGAGATGTTTCAAGGGAGGCAGAGAATAAAAGGGGGAGGGAAATGGCTGATGGAGAGAATCACAGGCCCTGTAAACGAGCTCCTTCGTGCCCTCAGGTTGAACAGTGCTTTGTGGATGGTCCTGAGCAACTGAGGTCTTCAGAGGCAATGGTTGAGTGTTGAGAATCTCTCAGTCATGCACTTCAGATGCTTCTTAGACCCTCGGCCTGTGAGGAGGACTATCTCAGTAGAAGAAAAGGGTGGGATGCTGGGATTCTAGAGATGATATTGCTGGAAACTTGTACCAGGGAGAAAGCCATTCTGGTCATCTGCAGCCTCCCTCCTGGCTTTCACATAGCTCACACAGCAAGTCACACAGACTCTTAAAGCGACATTGTCAATATCAGAAGAAGTGTGTCTGGGGTCCTAATATGATATGAAGAGGAGCCCAAACCAGATGGCTGAGGCCCTGGAGTGGAAAGAGGCAGACATTAATTTCCACTCAATAAGGAGCTGCCCAACCCATACCTAGGTATATGAAGCCTGGCATTGCCTGGTATATAAAATATGACTCCATGAACAGAGATGTGAGTATAACAGAGGCAAAAGATCCATGCAAAAGACCACATCTTGTTTATCTCCAAGGATGAAATTTTAATGAGGCTGATGAAGACTTTTGTAGGTAGTGTGAAAAATATACTAAAAAGAAAGAGAAATAAAACGTCTCTACACATCCTTGGAGGCTATATCCTTCTGGATTTATTGCAAGTGATAGCAACTCAGACAGTCTTAAGAGGAAAAAAAAAAAAGTAGCTGCAAAGCATGAGAATAGTGTCTGTCCCAGGAAAAATTAGATCCATGAGCATAAAAGATGCTTTCCTGAAATCATGGTTCAGAATTTACTTTTTTCTCTGTTGGCTTCATTCTGAGGCAGTCTCCCTCTCTACTCCTAGGGAGTAAAGATAACATTCAGCTTCTCTGGAATTACAGTCTATTGCTTAAACAGTCAGAGGAGAAAGGGTGAGATGCCTTTTTAATTGTACCAGCAAAAGTCTAGGTCTTGAATCCAATTGGTGCACCTTGGTCATGTGCTTATTTCTTGGCCAATCACCATCCCCAGAAGGATGTGTGCTCTTGATAGGCTAAGCTTAAGTCAGGACCTCACCTATAGAGGGAGGGAGGAGGACATCACTTTGAAAATCTGGGTTGAGAGAAGAAGGAGTGGGGTCAGATCTCCAAAAGAAAACAAGTGCCCTGTTACCCAACAAAGGAATGTTGTATAAGGTAAAGAAGTACCCATGCAGTCTGGTTTTAGAAGCCTCTCCTTATAAAACTGTACCACAGTTAAATGCTGGAACTATGAGGATAGGCATGGGTGGGTCTGAGTCTTAATGACTTCTTATTTGCATGAACTTGACAGATGGTTTGCTTCACTCTTCCCTAAGCCTCAGATTTCTCATCAAAAAGGGTTTACTCACTTCCCTGCAAGTATACTGGGAAAGTGAAATGAGGTAAAATTAAATATTCATTCAGTGTTAGAGATTAACATTTCCTCTTCCCACCCTCTACTACCCTCACTTAAATTGAACTGAATGAAGATGAAGATGCTGTCCCACTCTTCATATGCAGTAAGCATGCCTGTGTACAGCTGGCTGGTATCAACATTTTTTGAGTGAATGAATGAAGACAAAATAAAATTCTAGTGAAGTTGTATTTTTCAGATGTCAGTTTCCAAGCCCTAGTAAACAGAATTAACCATTCCCTTCTCTTTGCCTGCTGACTTTTTTAAAAAATTCATCTCTTATCAGCCAGTTAGAGGCCCAAAACTGTGTCGTGTCAGGTATTTAGTATAGCACATGTTGCTAAATATAAAAAGATGGCCTAGTCCAACCCATCTCATTAAAGGTGTTGTCATAGAGGCCTAGAGAGGTTAAACATTTTCCAAAGCTTATTGGCTGAGCCAAGACTTCTAGCCCACTATTCTCCCTTCTAATTCATACTATCAGTCTCGAGTGTGGCTGTTTTGTGCTGCTGTGGACCCTGCGTGCAGTCAGGAATAAAGGGACGTTCTTGTTCCTCTAGCATGGAATGTGCAGCTTCAATATAAAAAGCCAAGGCTTAGCTGTGCCCTCCCCTGCTGGTACCACCGCCACCATCACTCCAGCACCAGGAAGGTAGCCATGCAGGCACCCCTGAATGCCTCAACCCCCACACACACACTCTCAGACCTCCTGATTGTGCCAGTCTTGGGACCCACTCTACAGAGGCAGAGGTTGTCATGAAGGGTATTTTTCTGGGCTCCCAACTTTGAACATCTTTAAAGAAAGAGCATGGGAAACCTGTAGTAAAACTGTGTGGAGTTCAACCCTTCAAAAGGTCGGGGAACTCAATCTGGGCCTTGCAGCCCGAGATCAGTTTGCATTATGGGGTTCTGTCATCAGCTAGGTGAGATCAGGGGACTTGGTTTTGCACATGGTAGTGCATGTTGTATATTATGACAGCAGAGAAGGTCCTGAAAGAGGCTCTTCAAATTCATTTTTTTTCTTTCTTTTCCTCATTGCACTCTGCAAATTCTTTCTTTTTTCTGTCCTCCTTCTCCAACTCAGTCTCTTGCTCCACCATGCTATCCCTCATCTCCCTTTCTGTTTCTGCTCCTACCCTAACTCAGATTTCTTATCATTTTTTCTCTTTTCTTTATGTTCTTTTCTCCTGTCATTCTACCTCTTTCAAGGGTCAATAGTTTCAAGGGAAAGTGAGCCCCTATTACTGCTAAGGGGATATATTCTTGTCCTTATACTTCTACTCTGTCTATCTCTTTTGAATTTAACAGTTTCCTAAAGATTGTGTGGTCATTCTATGTCCTCTGGCTTCACTTGAAACCTTCTCCAATTCTTTCACTTATCTACTCCTCTCGTCCTAACTCTTTCTAAGTCCCCATCCTAAATGGTAAATATGATATTTTGAAAAGTTTATTCACTGCAAACATATTTTGGACTGCTTCTTGATTTTAATTTACTCCATATGGTTTAAAGGTGATAGACTAATGACTACCACAAGTGGTCACTTTGCAAGTTGTCCTTGATTATATTGTGCTGCTGATTGTATCAATTGGGATAAAGGATTGTGATTGATTTAATGAGCTGTTTTCTATGATATTATGAAAATGAGAATGTCTGTGAGTCATTAGAAGCCCAAAAGCTAAAGCGCAACTATATCAGGGAGATTTAAGTAATAATCCAAAAATTAAACCAAGGACAACCCAACAACAAAAATAAAAATGAGAAAACACTTAATCAAGACACAAAGACAGACTTCCAGTTCACCAATGGCAAACAGTAGGGCAAATGAGGATGAAAAGGCTGATAGTGAACCACCAGAACACCCTGAACTCAAACCACAGGAAGTAACAAAACAAATCAATCAGGCTCTAGAAAAATTCAAAACAGAAATAATTTCCCAGATAACCTTAGAGATGGTAAGCAACATGAAAGTCATGATTCAATACTCTAGAACAGAAACTGACAAAAAAATAGATGAGCTCAGAACCATGATAGAAGTTCACAGAATTAATAACAGAAAACTTCCCAAACAGAGGGGAAGAAATTGACATACAGATAAGTGAGGCATATAGGGCTCCAATTAGCCACGATAAAAAAAAATCTACACCTAGACATATAATAATCAAGATCCCAGAAACCCAACAGAAGAACAAAATACTATAAGCAGTAAGAGAAAAGAAACAAATTGCATGCAAAGGAAAGCCCATCAGAATCACAGCAGACTTTTCAACCAAAACCTCAGGTCAAGGAGAGCCTGGAGTGAGGTATTTCAAGTACTAAAAGAAAACAACCGCCAATCTAGACTGATGTATCCTGCAAAACGCTCTTTCAAAATGGATGGGGAAATAAGATACTTCCATGACAAAGAACACCTGAGAAACTTCATGAATACCAAACCAGCACTACAAGGAATTCTAAACAACATCCTAGAAAAAGACAATGAAGGTCACAACACCATGAGGCCCAACACAGCAAATCAAATAGGCAAGGCAAGAAACTACAAGGAAAAGGCGAAAAAGTAAAAAGAATCAAAAAGGCCAATAACATGACAGTAATACATCAGTACATATCAGTTATAATCATCAATGTCAAAGGCCTCAACTCACCAATCAAGAAAAATAGACTGGCAGAATGGATTAAGAAGCAAAATCCAACAATATGTTGTATACAAGAAACACACTTAGTGCAAAAAGAAGCCCATACACTGAAAGTGAAAGGACGGAAAACAATACTCCATGCAACAGGAGCCCATAGAAAAACAGGGGTAGCAATCTTTTTTGCAGAAAAAGTAAATTTTAAACCAAAACTGATTAAAAGAGACATAGAAGGCCACGACATCTTTGTAAAGGGAACAATTCAATAGGAAGAGGGAGATGACAATCATAAACATATATGCACCAAATATTAATGCCCCCAACTATATAAAACAAATATTAAGAAACATAAAAAACAAAATAAGAACTAATACAATTGTAGTGGGAGATCTAACTACCCCACTTTCACAAATAGACAGATCATCTCAGCAAAAAATCAACAACAAAATACTAGAACTGAACCAAGCTTTTGAATGCATGGACTTAATAGATGTTTATAGAGTGTTCCACCCACAAAATCAGAATATACATTCTTTTTGGCTGCACATGGGTTATTCTCCAAGATAGATGACATACTATCACAGAACAGGTTTGAATAAATGAATCAAAGTTATTCCCTGTATATTATCAGATCATAGTGCAATCAAGCTGGAGATCAATAGCACAAGAAACCATAGGAACTTCACAAACACATGAAAATCGAACAGTATTCTCCTGAACAATCAACAGATCACAGAGGAAATGAAAAAAGACATCAGACAGTTTTTACAAATAAATGAAAATGCCAGTACAACATACAGAAATCTGTAGGACACAATGAAAGCAGTTCTATGTAGAAAATTCATAGCACTGAAGGCCCACACTAGGAAAACAGAGCAAGCTCAAATAAAAAACCTAATGATGAGTCTCAGACTCCTAGAAAAACAAGAGCAAGAAAAACCCAAAGCTCGAACAAGAGAGGAAATTATAAAGATTAGAGCAGAAATCAATGCAGTGGAAACTAAGAAAATGATACAAAAAAATAAATGAATCAAAGAGTTGGTTTTTTGAAAAAATAAATAAAATTGATAAACCCTTAGCTAGCCTTATTAAAAAAGGAAAGAAAATGCTCAGATCCACACAATTAGGAATGAAAAAGGTGAAGTCACAACAGATCCAACAGAAATCCAGAGGATTGTTAATATCTACTTTGAGAACCTGTACTCTAACAAAATGGAAAACACAGAAGAAATGGACAGATTTCTAAATACTCATGAATTACCAAAGTTGAACAAAGAAGATGAAAACATTTTAAACACCCCAATTACAATCAGTGAAATTGAAATGTAATTAAAAATTTACCAACAAAGAAAAGCCCAGACCCTAATGGATTCATAGCTGAATTTTACAGGACATTTAGAGAAGAACTCCTGCCATTACTCTTCAAACATTTCAATGAAATTGAAAGGGAAGCAATATTTCCAAATTCATTCCTGGAAGCAAGTATCACTTTGATTCCCAAACCAGGTAAAGAGGCAACTGAAAAAGAGAACTATAGGCCAATCTCCTTAATGAATATAGATGCAAAAATCCTTAATAAGATACTAGCAAACAGAATACAGAGGATAATCAAGAAGATCATACATCCTGACCAAGTTGGATTTATTCCAACTTGGGATGCAAGGATGGTTTAACATATTTAAATCAATAAATGTAATACACTATATTAATAGAGCCAAGGACAAAAACCATACGATCGTCTCGATAGATGCAGAAAAAGCATTTGACAAAATTCAACACCCATTCATGATAAAAAAAACCCTGCAAAAAATTGGAATAGGTAGTCTATATCTCAACTTAATAAAGGCCGTCTATGAAAAACCAACAGCCAACATCATATTAAATAGCCAAAAACTGAGAGCATTCACGTTAAAATCAGGAACAAGACAAGGATGCTCACTATCACCACTCCTCTTTGATACAGTTTTGGAAACATTAGTGATAGCAATTAGACAAGCGAAAGAAATTAAAGCAATAAAAATAGGAAAGGAAGAAGTTAAACTGTCATTATTTGCTGACGATATGATACTCTATGTTGAAGACCCAAAAAACTCTACCACAAGACTTCTAGACTTAATTAACATGTTTATCAGAGTAGCTGGATACAAGGTCAACACTCAAAAATCAATAGCCTTCTTGTACACAAATAACAGATTCACTGAGAGAGAAATTAGGGAAACAATTCCTTTCACAATAGCATTGAAAAAATGAAGTATCTAGGAATCAATCTAACAAAAGAAGCAAAAGAACTCTACACTGAAAACTACAGCACTCTGAAAAAAGAGATCCAAGACGATATAAGAAAATGGAAAGATAGCCCCTGCTCCTGGGTAGGAAGAATCAACATAGTGAAAATGGCCATACTACCAAAGCTGCTATACATATTCATTGCAATGCCAAGTGAAATTCCAACACTATATTTCACAGAACTAGAAAAAAGAATCCAAAAATTCATTTGGAACCAGAAGAGACCTAGAATAGCAAAAGCCATCCTAGGCAACAGAGACATGGCAGCAGGTATAACAATTCCCAATTTGAAACTATACTACAAAGCCACTGTGATAAAAACAGCATGATACTGACAAAGAAACAGACCTGAGGATCAGTGGAACAGATTGGAAGACACAAAAACAACTCGAGATGTACTCAGCTACCTTATCTTTGACAAGGGAGCTGACCATCCCCACTGGAGGAAGGATGGCCTCTTTAATAAATGGTGTTAGAAAAACTGGATCTCAACCTGCCAAAGATTAAAACTGGACCCTTATCTTTCATCATGCACTAAACAAAAATCCAAGTGGATTAAAGATCTAAATATTAAAGAAGAAACACTAAACTTGCTGGAAGATGTTAGGTAGAACTCTGGAAGACATTGGCATAGGAAAAGACTTTATTAACAAATCCTTACTAGCACAGGAACTAGCAGAAAGAATCAACAGTGGGATCTCATCTTATTAAAAAGCTTCTGCACTACAAAAGAAACCATCAACAGAACTAAGAGACAACCTACAATGTGGGAAAAAAATTTTACCAGCTGCTCCTCAAAGGACTATTAAACTAGAACATATAAAGAGCTCAAAACAATCAGTCCCCCCAAATATAAAGACACAATTCAAAAATGGGCATCTGAAATGCACAGACATTTCCCAAACAAAGAATTTAAATCAGCAAGTAAATATATGAAAAAATGTTCCACATCACTGCTCATTCGAGAGATGCAGATGAAAACAATACTGTGATTCCAACTCACCCCACAAAGAATGGCTGCTATGAAGAAATCAACCAATAACAAATGTTGGCGGGGTTGTGGGGAAAAAGGAACCCTTCTCCATTGTTGGTGGGAGTGCAGACTGGTGCAACTACTATGGAAATCAATTTGGGGATTACCTCAAAGAGCTGGGACTAGAGGTTCCATTTGACCCAGCCATCCCTCTGCTGGGTATCTTTCCAAAAGAATTAAAAGAATCATACCATAGTGATATATGTGCACCTATGTTTACAGTGGCACAGTTTGTAATAGTTAATACTTGGAAAGAGCCCATTTGCCCATCCGGTTGGAAACTGGATAAGGAAGATGTGGTTTTTCTATAAAATGGAATATTACTCAGCCACCAATAAACTCAATTAAAGCTGAAAAAAAGAATGAGAAATTAGATTCATTCATAGGAAATGGATACATATTGAGCATATACTCCTAAGTGAAATAAATAAGTCACACATGTGTAAATACAAAATAGTTTCTCTGGTGTGAATAAACTGTAATCGCACATAAGATCCTAATGAGATAACTCACATTGTGAAATGGGAAGAAAAGGGCTAAAGGTGTAGGGAAGGTGGGATGGGTAGGTAAAGGGTAATAAGGGAAAAGAAAAATATGCGAAAATGAAAAGATGGAAATAAAGTGTTTGTAAATGGGGAGGGGAGGAGGGGGTGAAGAGAGGGCAGGGACAAGGGGAAAAAATGAGAACCAAGACCTGTCATGTAGAGGTACAAGATCCCAATGATGAATGAAACTGTTCTGTATACCTAAAATATATCAATAAACTCCAGAAAAGAAAAAAATAAAATAAAAATTAAAAAAGACATAAATAAAAAGCCAAAAAGACAGAGCAGCATCAAGTGCCAAATGAGAGCTTACTTGATTTATCTCACATGTAAAAGCACTTTTGGTCTCAGAAGTTTCCATTTTGCATTCTCTTTCCAACAGCTCAGGCAGGGCTCAGCCATTCCCACCCAGGTTCTACCTCCCATGAACACCCAATACCTAAGCAGAGGTAATGAGGCCAACACAGCTCGCCTGGGTTGGAGAAGGCGTGCTAAAGTCCACAACATAACCTCTTCACACTATTCCACCCATCCCTTCTCAGTTTGAACAGAGAGGCACCAGTAGATGCCAAGCCAGTCTCTCTCCTTCCCTGCCTGCTACTAATCCCAACTTCCCAAAGCCTATTAGGCCATGTACATGCTTCTCCTCGTTTCTTATTCATTTACTCATCCAAAAAACGTTTCAGCAACTGCTATATATCAGGCACCAAGCATACTAAAATAAATAAATAAACGGTGACGAATATATCTGCTGGATAAGGTGACTATGTATCATCCATTAACAGCATTTGTTTCAAAATCCCCAAAGAAGTGCTTTCTTGTTTTCCAGTCTCTCCTCTACCACACATGCAAATACCAGTATTTAACCCAACCCAATGAAACAATGTGTGTTCTTCCAAGGTAAATTCTAAATGTTGATTGGTGAGCTGTTTTTCTAAAAACTGAAAAACTAGAACTGCAGGTAGGTTTGGGGACCATATCTAATATGGTTAGATAGGAAGTTGAAGGTGATATGTCCACTACTTTCTCAACAGCAGTAAAGTCTGCGCTGGAATTCAAAGTGTACAAAATGTACTGATGTGAGGCAGAAGCAAAGCATACACGACTCCATCAAAATCTCTTTTGTGGTAGCTCAGAACAATTTTTCTCCAGAACTCATATGAACAGCTAATATACCTCAAAGAATTAACCTGACTGTGCATGAATTATTGTCTTGAGATTCTCATTTGTAATGAACTCATTCATTTTGCAAGTTTCATAACCCTAACTTGTTAATATTAGACAAGCTTCTAGAATGTTCCTTAGCACCCCAAAGCACCTTCCTTATAAAGCATAAGAAAGGTACCCTTTTAGTTTATAAAAAGAGACATCATAGCTTCTTATTTATCCAAGTGAAGAAACTGAGGCCCAGAATAATTTGCTGAAGAGCTAATTAGCACGAGAACCAAGACTCTTACGTCCAAATTGAGAATTACACTTGAAGAAGCCCATTAAATAACTATCTTCCCTGAAATTTACATCATAGTCTACCAATTATTAAGGCGCTATTAAATAGCAAGTACTTTACATATATTTTTTCCTTTTAATCCTCAAATAAAACCTCCAATATAGGGGTCATTAATGAATGCTTTTAAACTGTTTAAATAACACCATTATACACCTTGTATGGTGCACTGAGTACTTCCTACACGTTATCTCCCATTTTCACAACTTTTGCAAGGTACCATTTCCTTCTATCATAGGTAAGAGACCTGAATCCTGAAGGATGAAGTGCTTGCTAAGGTCACATAGCTCAGAAGTAACTGAGGCTGGATCCGGATCTCAAAGCCTGTATGCTCCCCCTGCATTGCTCCCCATGTGGGTGGCCATAGGTGTCATTTCAGCCCAAGTGAACTTCACAAAATCCCCACCCCACCCCTGTGAGTCTGTTGGACACCACAGAACATCACGTGGCATTTCAATGGATGCAGAACTGGTAAGTCAGCTGATTCTTCCAGGAAGGGCTGGGCTTTTGGCACACAGTACAGGGTGAGGTGACCTTGCATTAGTGCCTGTCTGAGCCTTGGCTTGTTGGATTCACAAAGTAAACCCTAATATTTTGTTTAGGAGGGACTGATGTTCTTAAAAATAAATTCATATTATCCATGTCACAAAATCAAATCCTATAATAATTATATTACACCATTTATTGAATAGATGTCACATACGGTGTGCTTTATATATTGTCTCATCTATTATAGCAATAGACATACCTGCATAAGAGAAGCTCATTTTCTACTTAGAGCCCATCCTCATGTTGAATCACATGCTTAAGAGGATTCTTGGTGATTGTTTCAGAACAAGGTGAAGCCCTATCTCATTCTGCAATGATCTGCTGAATATTCCATCGGAGGGGTCATCGCTATAAAATTACTTGCAAAAAGTTGGTTTTTGTTATATATGAGTCATTGTCTTAGAATAGTCAGGCTGTTCTAATAAAATACTACCAACAGAGCTGCTCATAAACAACAGAAATTTATTCCTCACAATTTTGTAAGCTGGGAAGTAACAAGGACTTGCCAGATTTGGCATCTAGTGAAAGCCTCCTTCCTAGTCTTTTCCCCGGGCCTCCACAAGGTACAAAGGATGAGGGAGCTCTCTGGGGTCTCTTTTAAATGTACACTAATCCCTTTTTAAATAAGTGTCCTAGATAGTAGAAAAGCTAATGCCAAAATGTTGAACTAAATTAGGACACAGGAAAAGATGTAGACAGGATATGAAAAGCAAACATACAGAGTCACAAATGGCCCAAATTCTGACACAACACAGTTAGCAATAGCAGTCTAAACACTAGTAATTCCTGGGAAGTTTTCCACAGATTGATCTCATCCGTTGCGTACAGATTCTTCCATCTAATCTTGATATATTGAGGTGATTCATTTTATTTTGAGAAGTTACATGCCATTTTCTTCCACAGCTGTATCAACATACACAGACTCAAACAACATTAGCCTCATCAAAATGTTATATACACAAGCAGACTGAGGCTGGGGATGGATTCGATCAACCCAAAGTTCTTTAAAGCTGTCTATTTGTCTAAGGAAGAAACAGTTAGATCCTTATAAACAAAAACAAAAAACTGCTGGTCAGGGATTTAGCTCAGTGGCACTCTACCTGTCTCGCAAGTGCAAGGTCCTGAGTTCAATCCCTGGTATCAAAAAGACAAACAAATAAATAAATAAATAAATAAAAATAAAATTTTAAAAAATAAAATGAAAGCTATAAACATACCAGATCTGGTATTTCAAGCTATGGTGAACTTAAAATGTTGGCAAGTCCTCTTCCCTCAAAAACAAAAATATAAAATTATTTTTAAAAAAAACTATTTTGGGATAGCAAAGCAACAGTAAACTAAATACAAGCAAAAAGTAAACCAAAAGCTATTTATTAATGAGAACCAAATGAAAGTTCAGATAAATGAAGCAAGTTTGAGGCTTGTTGGCTGGTGATTTTTGATTGCCTAGCCCCGCCCAGCTAGAAAGAACAGGCGGGTTTACAACTGGAGTAGAGTTGGCTAAGAAGATCAACAGCTTTGCAGCCAGAGGGGCAGAATTTATTTGAGACAGAGAGCAAAAGTGTTTGTCTGTTTAAATATAAAAATTAGTACAGGAAGGAGGGATAAAACTTGCAGTGCTGCTGGACTGAGGATGAGATTCCACTTGGGGCAACTGGAAACCTGCCAGGAGCATATGTAGAGACCTTGGAAGAGAGAAAGTTTGGAACACTTAGATAAGGCCTCCACACATCCTTGCCTGTTGGGGAAACTACACGTATGTGCAGGGAAGACTCCAGAGAGCCTCATGGGAAGTGAAAGCCAAAGCAGACATGAGAAATGGCAGAACATTGAACGCACTCCTCCAGATCACATACGATCTGCTGGCAGAGGGTGAAAACCTTACACACACAAGGCAATTGAACAAAGCTTCTGCCTTAATCATTGTTTGATCACTAAGCTATGTAGTCATAGAAGTGGCCCCTACAAGGGTAGGCTAAAATAAGTATAAAAAACAGCAGAAACATCAGTGACCACATCCTACCAAGGAGACAGATGTACAGTTTACATACAGGGAACTTACAAAAAGAAAGAAAAGAGAAAACCTCAGGGTGATAATTAGAATCTAGAGTTGGAGTTGCAACAGTATATTATGCAAAGTGTCAGTGTTCAACAAAAATTATAAAACCTACAAAGTAATATAGAAAACTGTGACATATTCAAGAGTAAAAGCGGTCAACAGAAACTATTTCTGACTATCCAAATGTTGGAAGTAGCAGACAGTAGCATCAAGGCAGCTATTATAAATCTGCATTGATGATTAAAAGAAACTGTGTTTGGGCCGAGGATTTAGCTCAGTGGTTCAGTGGCCTGCCTTGCAAGTGCAAGCACCCGAGTTCAATTCCCGGTACCAAAAAAAAAAAAAAAAAGAAAGAAAGAAAGAAAAAAGAAACTGTGTTAAAAGAAAATATGAAGACATCAGTTATAAATAGGGAATCTCAATATAAACTATAAAAACAACAATGGAAAACTAGCACTGTAAAGTATAACAAAGTGAGAACAGGCCTAAGAGTGGATTGCGATGATGATAGAAATAAAAGGAAATTTGAGGATAGGTCAGTAAAAATTATCCTTTCTGAAGAATACAGAAAAAAGGATCAAAGATGAACAGAGCCTAAAAGACCTCTGGGAAAACATCAAACACACCAACTTATACACAATATGAGTCCTAAAGGACAGGAGAGAAAATAAGCGGTAGAAAAATATCTGCAGAGAAATGCCTGAAACCTTTACTAAATGTGTGGAAAAATGTTAACCCACAGGCTCAAGAAGCCCAGTAGATCTAAGCAGGAAAAATATGAGTTTAACCCAGTACCGTTAAACTGCAAAAAGTCCAAAAACAATAGGAAAATAATGAATGCAATAAGAGAAAAATACTGTAACAGACAAGAAAATAGCATGCTTAACAGTGAGTTTCCATGAGCAACAAAGTGGGCCAGAAGGTGACAGAACGACATACTCAGAGGGCTGGAAAAAAAGTGCAACCAAGGTACCCAGTAAACTTTCTTTCAAAAAATGAAGTGGGAGGAAGCTGTAGCTAGCAGACAATCTGTAGCTAGCAGAATGTCCCCTAAGAAGCACTTAAAGAAGACTTTCAGGCTGAAAGAAAATGATGCCTGACAGTGACATGAATCCACAGAAAGAAGTGTAGAGTGAGCACACAAGATAATAGGTGGGGAAACCAAAACAAGTGTATAAAGAAGTATTTTTGTCTCTTGTTATGTGGATTTGTTGTAAAAAGTGATTGCACAAAGCAATAATTATAACACTATACTCTGAGATTTACAGGATATGTATGTACAGTTACACCACTAATAACATGAAGGAGGGGTAATAAAATGGAGTGGTGTTGGAACAAAGTTGCTATATTTTACCAAAATTGTCAGCACAAAACTGAAGTAGACTGTGATGAAGACATATCTTGTAATCTCTAGAGTAATCACTAAGAAAATTAAGATCTAAAATAGTAAATGAAATAACTTTAGTAAGGCAGGAAAAGAGGAAGAACAGAGAAAAAAAGATACAGGATAAACAAGCACATAGCATAACAGCAGATATAAATCCAGCTATACTGAAAAGAACTATTATTAGCAAATTGAATTTTTAGAAAAGTTCCAGCTCTTCGCTATCTTCAAGAAAAACATTTTGAATTGAAAGACACAAATAGACTGAAGGTAAAACAATGGGGAAATGTCATCATGATTGTCATGCTAAAATATATGTGGCTCTTGATCTTAAGTTTTTCTATATAATGTATAAGTGTTGTCTGTTAACATTCTGCAGGGATTCACCTACTAAAACAACCATGGTTGGTGAAAAATAACAGCCCCTCTATCTGTGCTTTATACTTCAAAGTGCTTAATTTCCAGACAAAATTATAATGGTTAAGCTTACTGCTCCTACTCCACTACTAATGTCACTGGTCCTCTCTTCTGGGTGTTCAACAACTAAAGTTTGGAAACAAAACCTAGAAAGGTAACTGGGCTAAGAGGATAGCCAATATTTTGGCTCTGGGCCCTCAAGGTCAACAAAGAATCCAACACGAGGGAAACTTTTCTACAGGATCCCACATCTTTGGTAAGTCACACTCCTAAGCACGGAGATTGCTGAACACCAGAGGACAAATGTACAGTGTGCCTAAGGAGGGTCACCAAGAGGAAAAGGTCTCCCACCCTTTCACTGAAAGCAACATGGTCAACCAAGGCCATGACCCATCCTGATGGCTGACAGTGACAGAGGAGAGGAGAGCCTCTATGCATGGTTCCATAATAATGCCTGAAGATACTTAACGGACCTTGATAGATAGCAAGAGGTTCATATTGATTGACACAGATCTCACTTTAACTTGGTCTTAAACACCCAGCAGAAAAGAATAACCAATAGAGGTATGAAATAATGCCATAATAATAAAGCTAGATATAAAAAGGGGCTCCAGTCACTGACCCCTCCAGGCAATTTCCAGCTCTACCAGTATGTGACCATGGTTATAGATCATTAGCAAAAAACTTTAAGAAAAATCCATAAGACTTCAACTAGAGTTTTAAATTTCTTAGCAAGATTTGCTCTTCAAATTGTCTCTTCTTACAACTAAAACTAGAGAGACTTATGACAAATTATCAGACATATAGACAACCTTTATCAATGAAAGAATCTAAGAGCCAGCAGATTACAATGACTATTTCAGTTTCTAAATGTGACTTTCTCCCCAACCTGCCCTTCCATTCTAGTGTGCTCATTATACATGCTCTAATGTATTCAAAGTTTTGTTTATTCTTACCTAGAGGCTGCCAAACTCCAAGCAGTTGCACGAATGGAACCAACGACAAATGTGCTAGACTTCTTTTCTGGAATTCACCAGATTGACCTTGTAAACACCTCATAACTGCTAAACTACATGATACTTTTATCTTGGATTCTGAAGTCCCCTGAACCTTTTCCTTATCCTCTCGTGGGAAGCTATTACTAGTTCCCCCCGGTGGAAACACTTGTTGGCTATATTCATAGAAATCCTGCTGACATTATTTGGCTCATGTATTCTTACTGTTTCTTTGACTTTGTCTCCTCCAGACTCCAAGCTATAAGCCTTCCCAACATGACATTCATTGCCTGGCACCTATCAAAAGCCTTTAGATTGATCCTCTGTAGAGTAACTCTGACTGCTGATTACAACCACTACCCTCTTCAGCCAGAAGTAGACAGAGTGGCCTTCAATCTTTGCCTCCTCATAGCAGTTAGGGGTACTTCTTCAGAGGGGGGAATATTGCAGATAGGTAAGTTAATTAAATATCTCATAGGTAGTTAAGTAGGTCCAGTCCAGGAGGATCCAGCATGAAGGTCAATCAGGACACATTCACTGAAAGCCAGAATTGTAAAAAAAGAGAAACTACCACACCCATGCAGGACCAATAGCAGTGATCAATATTCTAAATCACCTGGGTGAGGGACACCAACATCTTCCAAGAAATGTCCCTGACCCACCCCTTTCCACCAAAAATCCTTGCTCACTCCTTGTGTGCTTGCTATGTAACTTGTTTCCCCATTGGATCCCCATTTAATATTACCTAAGCAACTCATCCCCACCTTGTAAATATCCATTGGGTCTTATAGTTTTGTCCCACTTAGTACCCACCTCAATACATGACTTTGCTGTATAAAACATCTTTGAAAAATGGGGTGGGCAGGCAACCCAATTTCTGGTCCCCCTTCTGCCTCTCTTAGACAGAAACTATCTTTCTCTCAATAAATTTTCCTACTCTTAAGAAAAGGGGGGTGCATACCATGCAAATAGTTACCATAAGTGATCTGGAGCACTGTTCCTATATTAATATCAGAAAAAATAGAATTTAAAACAAGAGTGATATTTCATAGTGGTAAAGGTATCAAAACATGAGAAAGATGTAGGAATTATAAATGTAGACATTTAGGAGAAAATCCATGCAGCAAACATTAACAGAGTTAATTCAACTCCCTTTTCTCACTTTCAACAGATCATCTAGACAGATAGTTAATAAGAATACAGAAAACTCGAGCAGCTATCAGCCAACCTTTCCTACTAATGTACCCAGACTGCTCCTCCCACAATGGCAGAGTACATAGTATGCTCCAGTTTGCATGGAACACTTTCCAGGATGGACCTGATACTGCCTCATATCACAAGTCTCAATATACTTAGAAGAACTGAATTCATATGAAGTACATTCCTCAACCGTGATGAAACTAAACAGGAAATCAATAACAAAGAATTTTAGGAAACCTTCAAATGTTTAAGAGATATACCTCTAAATAATCACAAGCCATAGAAGGAATCATAAGGTTAATTAGAAAACATTTCAGACTGAATAAATGCAAAACCATACATACTGAAAGTTAAAATTGCAGTTAACATAAGGCCTAGAAGAAAATTTAAGGTTTTATCAGATGCTTAAAAGAAACACCTGTAATGAATAATATAAGCTTGTATTTCAAGAAGGTAGAAAAAAAAGAATAAAACACAAAGCAAATAAATGGAAAGTAACAATAAAGATCAGAATAGAAATCAATAAAAAGCAATAGAGACAAAATCACTTAAATCAAACATTAATTCTTTTAAATATGAAGGATTCTTTTAAATATGATTCTTTTAAAAATGAATAAAATGAATAAGATTTTCAGTTGAACAACAAAAAAAATAGAGATAACCAAAATCAGGAATTAAAAAGGGAATAGATCTATTGACCTCCAAGAAATTGAAAGTATTGAAAAATATGAGCAAATTTATGCTGTCAAAGTAAACAATATAAATGAAATGTGTACAAATTCCTACAGATAAACCATTACTAAGATTGCTGTTAACACACATGGTAGTGTATGTGTGTAATCTCAGCACTCAGAAGGCTGAGGCAGGAGGATCACTGCAAGTTTGAGGTCAACTGTATTAAATAGTGAGAACAAAGCCAGGCTGAACTACATAATTAGACTATGTCTCAAAAAACAAATTTCTAAGATTGATCCAGAAATTAAAAATCTGAAAAAACCAATAACAAATAAGAAATTGAATTAGTAATTAAAAATATTCCCACAAGGAAAAGCTGTGATTCAAATGAATTTACTGGTAAATCTTATCAAATATTTAAGAAAGAAATATTACCAATTCTACATAAATTCTTTCAGAAAACAGGTGTATTAATTTCTAAGGCTGCCATAGCAGATTAAAGGCTGCCACAGACTAAGTAGCTAAACAACAGAAATTAATAAATTAAAAATAATTTCTGTCTTACAGCTCTGGAAGCTCAAAGACTAAGATGAAAGTCCAGCAGGGTTGGTTCCTTGTGAGTGCTGGAAGGGAAGAGTCTACTCAAACCTGTTTTATTGGCTTGTAGAGGCCTCTCTTCTGCTGCTATCTCCTTTATATTGCCATCCCTCTGTCTTCTTGCATCTTGCAAGTACTCCAGACATATCGCATCATGGCCCATGCTAAAGGACTCACGTTAATTTGATTACCACTATGAAGATTCTATCTCCAAAAATAGGTCACATTCTGAGCTATTAGACTTTAGCACTTCAACATGTGATTTGTTTGTGTTTTTATTTTGCTTTGCTTTGTTTTCCCTTGTTTAGTGATTCTGGATATTGAACCCAGGTCTTTTGCATGGAGCTACAGACATTTTAATTTTTTTTATTTTGAGACATAGTCTCACAAAGTTGCCCAGTATAGGCTTGAACTTTTAACTTTCCTGCCTCCACCTTCTAGAGTACTGGGATTATAGATGTGTGCTACTACTATACCTGGATGTTTTGTGGGTGTTTTTCTTGTTTTGTTTTTGCCATACTGTGAAGTCAACCCAGGGACACTCTACCACACAGTTCATCCCCAGCCTTTTTTTTTTGAAACAGGGTCTCACTGAATTGCCCAGGCAGCACTCAAGTGATCCTCCTGCCTCAGCCTCCCTATATGATGAGATTACAATCATGTGCTACTTCCTGGCTCAACATGTAATTTGGAGAGAAGAGCACAACTCAACTCATAACAGTAGGTGAGGAGGAAATATGTCCTAACTCATTTATGAGGCTAGTATCATTAACCATTGTATTAGTCAGCCTTCCTGTTGTTGAGATGAAATACCCAACATCCATAACTTCAAGAAGGAAGTGGATTATTTTGCTTGCAGTTTCAGAGGGTTCAGTCCATGGCTGACAGAGTCCAAACCAGGATCATAGTAGAAGAGTATAATGGAGGAAAGTTTGTCAGTTTATGGAGAGAAGAAGCAAAGCAGTAGAGCAGTGCCAGGGAGAAATAGACCAGGGGGACCAGCTTCGGTGCTCAAATGACACGGGTAGACACACCCAGGAGTGCGCCTTCCTAATCCCTAGGTGGCTCCACAACAATCAAATTGATGATTAAACTTAACTACCCACCAAGTACTGTAGCAGGAGAAACACTAGGAGACAGAAATTAAAATCAATGTTCCTCAAGAAAACAGAGGTCAAAATCTTTTAAAAATATTACTAGCAAACAGAATACATAAAGCATGTTTTTTAAATTGTATAGCTTAGACCAAGTAGGAATTACTATAAGAAACGTCAGGTTGGCTTAACATCTGAAAATAAATTAGTATCTTTTCCCAATTGATAAAAGTACATACCAAAATATATGCCAAATGATCATCTCAATAGATGTAGGGAAAGCATTTGACAAAATCCGCCAGCAATTCATAATGAAAAAAAAAAAAAAGAACCCTTTACAAAGTAGAAAAGGCAGAACTTTCCAAAGCTGAAAAGGAACTTCTACAAAGTAATCTATAGCTATGTTACACTTTATGATAAAAGATTAAAACCTCTTCCTTGAAGATCAGTAACAGTACAAAGACGTCCATTTTCACTGCTTCAGCTGAAACTTTTACATAAATTTTTAGCTCTAGTCAGAAATAGGTGAAACAAAGAAATGGAAAGAGAGAGAGAGAATTCAAAAAGAGTAGGAAGATGGACAACTGTCAATTATCATAGATGTGTATAAACAATTTCATAAAATCTACGAACAATCTACAAGAATTAATGAATAAATACATGAAGACTGCAAGACAGAGCAAAACTATTTCTATATACTAGCAATGACCATGAAACTAAGCAAAAAAAAAAAAAAATGGAGCAGAGATTTAGCTCAGTGGTTCTGCTACCTGCCTTGCAAGTGCAAGGTCCCAAGTTTGATCCCTGGTACCAAAAGAAAAAAATGGAGCAGAGATTTAGCTCAGTGGTTCTGCTACCTGCCTTGCAAGTGCAAGGTCCCAAGTTTGATCCCTGGTACCAAAAGAAAAAAATGGACAAAATATTTGCAAATCGTATTTGATCGTTGACTTATTTCCAGATCATGCAAAACTTCTTACATCTCAGTAATTAGAAGACAATTTAAAAATGTGTAAAAAACTTAGTAGATCCATCACCCTAGAAGCATATGAAGTGATGTTCAACTTATTTAATCAAAAGGATATGCTGATAAAAATCACAAGATCCCATTCACTACACAACCACTAGAATCCCTACAATGAAGAGATCAACAAAACCAAGTTATCAATAATGTGGTGATGAAATTCTAAAACCTTGTAGCCACTTTGGAAAATAGTTTGGAAGTTTCTTAAAAATGAAATGATCCATCAAATCCTCTCTCCTAAGTATCTAGAAAAAGAAAGTAAGTCTTTTGTTTACACAAAGACTTACACATGAATTTCTGAAGCAGCATTATTCATAATGGAGAAAAACTGGAAATAATCCAAATGTCCATTAACTTACGAACGGATCAACTAAATGTGGTAACTGCATGATGGAACACTACTCAGCAGAAAAGAAAACACACTCTGATACCACACCACGGGTACATTTCAAAGGTGTTACACTGAAGGAAAGAATCCAGACGCAGAAACAGTCGTATTGCATGGCTCCATTTATACGAAATGGCAAGTCTTTGGAAATGAAAAAGCGTATCGGTGGTTGCCTGGGGCTGAAGGTGAGTGTGAGAAAGAGCTACAAATGGGCAGAAATGAAGTTTATGAGTTGGTGGGGATGTTCTAAAGCTCAATGATGGTAATGGTCATGCCATCCCCTACATTTACAATAAATTTAGCATTTTCTTTGGCTAAACTTTATGCGTGTGAATTCTATCTCCATAGGCTATTAAAGTAAGGGAAATAAAAATGAAAAAGTACTAGAAGAGAACAATTAGTGCACATTTATGAAATACTGCAGGAACAAGTGATGAGGGAATAAATATAGATAAAATAACATTTTGTACATATTTTCATTTTTAACAGGAAAAGGAACACATACAGTTTACTATATATCTATAATATATAATTATATATTATATATTATATTATATTAATTATAAAGTGCTCCAAAAGGAACACTTTAGAGGCATAACTGACCGCTTGCTAAAGCTGGAAGGGGTAGGTGAAAGAGGAAGAAATTGAAAAGTACCACAAGTGTTCCCATTTAAGAAGTCAGCATGGTCGCTTCTTGGCCTTTTGGCTCAGATCTAGGGCAGAAGTCAGCAGGACGAGCTGCTGGAAGGAAGATACAAAATATTGCTAAGTTTGATTGCAGTGGAGGTCTCTGATAGGCATTGGAAGCACATTCCTAAAACTCCAGCAGATGTCAATTTGAAGAACACAGATTTAGAAATCATCCCCAGGGTTAAAACTGAGAGTGGATGAGATCCTCATGAGGTTGAATATTAAGAGCAAACAGGATAGGGCAGAGCCCAGCAGAACCCTCACCTTAGTGGCCTGAGGAAAAAAAATTAGAATTGCCATGAGTGATGATGCACACCTATATTCTCGCACTCAGGAGGCTGAGGCAGGAGGATCGCTGTAAGTTAAATGCCAGCCTGTATTACATAGTGAATGCAAGTTCAGCCTGAACTACAGAGTGAGACCCTGTCTTGGAAAAAAAAAAAAAGAAGAAGAAGAAGAAAGAGAAGGAGAAGAAGAACTGACACAGCTGGAACCAGAAAAGAGTCCTCTCTGCCTTCATGAGACTCACACGCACAAACAGATGCAGTGACCGCAAAGGCATGTGGAAACTCAGGCACAAGGCAACAAATTGGCCATCGTGGTAATATTCTGAGCGTATAAAGACAGAAGACATGGTTGCCTCTGCCCTTTTGCCTCATTCAAGGTCTAGGTTTGGGGTTTTGGTTTGTTTCGCTGTGACTACATATTGTTTTTTATGTATATAATACATCACAGCATGTAAGAATTAACTGATTGTGTCCATTTGAGTACAGTGGATCGGCATAACTCTGACTGTCGCTGCAGAAATTTACTGAAGATAGAAGACCCAGAGTGCGAGCAGCACTAACCAATAGGTTGTGGCCTGAATGGAATAAAAAAGAGATGAAGAAAGAAGTCTGGCTCCTATTCTTTTGGAGGAGCGCCAGTCTTCACCTTCACTGTGGACATCATCTCCCGGCCTCCAGCGCGGAGCCTTCAGCGCCTTTTGCAGACTCTCAAGGGACTCGAGGAGCCACAGGGCTTCGATCTTTCCCTGGATCCCTCGGATCTGCAGCACTTGACAGACAGCCCTTGGGCGCTCTTCCACATGGGACTTTGCAGGTGACCATTGTGAGCCTAATTTGTAAATCCTTATATATTTTCATATCTTATATTAAACCCCTTTCTCTAGTGAGCACTGACTGATACACAGCATTTTCCCTTAGCCAGAGACACTATGCCCTGGGGATTTAGCTCAGTAGTTCTGCCACCTGCCTCACAAGCACAAGGTCCTGAGTTCGATCCCCGATACCAAAAGAAAAAAAAGAAACCACAGGTGCTTACTCTTTGGTACATGTCGTACCAAACCCTACATAGCAACGTTTTCTTTATGCACGGATACCTATGATAGAGTTTAAGTTAAAATTAGACACAGCATGAGAGCAACGATGACTACTAATGAAATAGAACTGTAATAATGCTCTGTAAGGAAATGACTAGCATCGCTACTTCAATGCTTTGGGGCTGCTTTTACGTAAACGGGGTTTCCCTGGACACAGGCCCTGCAGCCCTGTGACACTCCATCTTCCCACCGAGATGGCCACTGACTGACTCGTGGGTGAACAGCCCTGACTGCACAAAGCATCAATACGCAGGGCAAAGGGTGATTCATGTCCCAGGTGGGCCAAGGCTGGAGAGCATGAGATTTCATCATACTACTAAGAACAACATGAAATCTTAAATTTATGAGTTATTTCTGGAATTTTTCATTTAATAACTTTCAGTGATAGTGGCTCTGAGTAACTGAAACCTCAGAAAGCAAAACACTGGCTAAGGGGGAGCTACTGTGTTATGATTTTAAACATCAAGACAGTGTAAAAAGCCATCTAGAGAAGGTCTTGTTCCTTACTTCTGCCTCTTCCACAGAAAATATTTTGCTGGCATCTGTAAAGAAGACTTTTCAAAGGAATCCAGGAAAATGTGGGGGAAATGTGTAAAAGTGAATAGAAAGAAGTGGAGGAAAAAAAGTAGAAGGGCCGGGGGGAGGTGAGACAACGATAAAGACGAAAGGAAAAAATACCTAGGATGAAGAACTCTGGGAGCGGGCGACTGGCATTTCCCAGTTGCTACCCCACGTCAGGAGGATTCGCTGGTTCCAGCCTGTTCCGTCCTGTTTCCCTGTGCAGCGTCCACTCTCACTCCTTGGGGCGGCAGTGTCTGGGCTCTTTCTTCCCACTTCTGTGCCCCTTAAGAGCAAGCATCCAAGGCCCCGGTCTGAGGCGACGGGGAGGCGGTGGGCATGGGGCAGAGCGGGGAGGCCCGGCCAAGGGCGGTGCTGTGGTCTGTGTCTGGGTGTCCCTTAAAGATGGGGCACCGGGCAGGTGTTCGGACCACGGCAGCTAATCCAGATGCGCTTACAGTTAAATGTGATTTGGGAGGTGAACCTCGGCGGGGGGTGGGGGTCACTGGGCATGCGGCCTGGAAGCGAGGCTCTTCCTCCCTCCTGTCTGGATCTCTCACCACGGCGAGAGCTTTTCTCCTCTGCCAGGCCCCCTGCCTTGCTGCTCCATCTTGCAGCCAGCAGACTATGGACTGAAACCTCTATATACTGTGAGCTAAAATAAACGTTTCCTCTTTTAACTTGGTATTATTGGGTTTTGCGTCTCGTCGATGAGGAAGTACTTAAAACAGGCAGTTCAGGCTTTAAAGTTTCCAGTGAACTGCATGTTTCTGACTAGGTCTTCTGAAGTAACAGAAGTTATTAAGACAACTGAAGAAATCCAAATGTGGATGTTACTAATGTGTCAGTGTTGATTTCCAAATGCTGATGGTTGTATTCTGATTAAGTAAAAGAATGGCCTTCAGCCAGGGATTTAGCTCAGTGGCACCGCGCCTGCCCCACAAGTGCAAGGTCCTGAGTTCAATCCCTGGTACCGAAAAAAAAAAAAGAATGGCCTTCTTTGTAGAAAATACTAAAGTATTTGAAATGATGGAAAAATCCTCTGTTCAACTCTCAAGTACTTCAGGGGAAAAGAGTTCTTTCTTTGCATTGTACTGGAAACTTGTTTCACATTTCCTTAGAAGCAGTATGCTGGCGGGTGGGATGGGTTGACGTTTGTTTTGGGCCTATGGGCTAGTAGGTCTGGGTCGAACCCAAAACGGAAGAGAGAGGGCAGTGTTACGTGTTTCTTGTAGGACTCCGGTTACGTAAGACTGGAAGTTACCCCGTTTGCCTTGCAAAACGTAAACAGGAACATTACACTTGCTCACAGTAATAATGTGCTCTACTCATTCCAGATAACAGCAGGACTCCAGTAATCAAACCAAATAAGCCCAGTGGATGGCATGGGAAAGTCTGCTTCTACAGAGAAGGAGCAATTGAAGTAATTAGCCAGTCTTTATGGCTCTGATCATCTCGGCTCAGCGGGTGAGAACAAGCACATGGCTGCTGTGCAGTAAAAGTGATTCTTCATTTTTACGCTCTCTTCTCCTAACTCAAACTTTCAAACTATACCCAGAGAGGACACTTTTCCTCAGTGTCCCTCGGTGTTCCAGATGGAAACAGGCTGATGCCTGAGCGAAGCCAACGCATGCTGATAAGGTTTGTTCTCATTTTGAGTTGCAATTGTTTCTTAATGAAAGCAGCTTCATTGTTTTTCCAGGTTATAAAAGTAATCCATGCTTGTTATTAAAACAAAGTTAGGCAAAACAAATAAGAAGAGCTAGAGAGTAGGAAGTTATAATTATTCATTGTTTTCTCAGGCAGACTTATTGTCTTACCTTAGTATACTATCCTTCATGTTTAAGGATTAAAAATGAAACTATGACTGTGCTACACTAGCTCCATTATAACATTTATTTTCCTCTCACCCTGACACTGGCAACCTGACATGCTAATAAATATTATTCTGGGACATCATACCATAAAGAGGTCTTCACCTAGACAACCCAATAGGGTACTTACTGAAGGCTTAAGCACTCTTTATAAGAAATGCCCAGTGAGCATGAAAACAAGCTGGGTGTGGGGGCACATGCTTGTAATTCCAGCACTCAGGCCGAGGCAGGAGGATCACAAATTCAAGCCTGGCTTGGGCAGCATGGTGACCTTAGCCAGTTTCAAAATTTAAAAGGGGGGCAGGACTGAAGATGCAGCTCAGTACAAAGGCTTTGGATTCAGGCCCAGTACCACATTAAAAACAAAACACATACACTGCAAGCACATATGTACACGCACACTAATAAAGTGGTCAGCTTTATTAGGTATCGGGGAAATTAAAATTAAAACTATAATATGATACTAATGTGCACCTACCAAAATAGCTGATATGAAAGAGACAGATGAAATTATGTGGTGGCAAGGGTAGGGAGCAATTATCGCTCTCATACACATCTGATGGGCAAGTAATACAGCGCTGCTACCACCACTGTGGAAAAGTATTTAGCAGTGTCTAGTAAAAGACGAACATATGTTCCATACAGCTCAGTGACTCGAGTCCTGTCTTACCCACAGCTTCGTTTTTTTCAGGTTTCAGTTATGTGTGGTCCACCATGATCTGAAAATACTTTGGGGCAACTTCCAGAAATAGATAATTTACAAATTTTGAGTTGTGCTACAGTGAGTAGTGCGGTGAAATCTCACAGCCTCGCCCTGTCCCACCTGGGAAGTGACCCAGCCCTGGGTGCAGCATATCCACTCTGAACCTGCTATTTGCCCTTTCGCTACTTAGGAGCCACCTAAGCTATCAGACCATCACGATAGTGCAGTGCTTGTGTTTAACCCTTATTTTATTTACGAAAGAGGTGATTCTGGAAATTCAGATCGGCTACGGAGAAGCCATAAAGCGCTTCCCTTAAGTGAAAAGGTAAAAGCGCAGTAGGATATTTTGAGTAGAGGAGGAGCAGAAGGAGGCAATATTCACATAAATATTATTGCATTATATTGTTATAATTGTTCTTTGTTGTAAGTGTTAATCTTTTACTGTAACTCATGTACAAGGGGTCTACTGCATTTAGCCCACAGAAGCACATATACAGCCTTCAGAATATGAGAATATCCATATTCATAATGGCCTCAAACTGCACACATCCAAGTGTCCGTCTATAAACTGTGATATTTCCATAGTGGGTAATGGATAATGAAAATGATTCATGATGATAACTGTGCATAATATCACGAACAACTCACAGTCATCATGGAGCGAAAGAAACCAGCCACAAAAGAGTACACACCATACAGTTGTATTTCCATAAACACTGAGAGCAACAGAACTGCCCGACCTGTAGTGAAAGGGGTCAGGATGGAGGCTGGCTTTGGCTGGGGACAGACTGGACAGGACCCACTGAGGCTTCTGGGCTGTGATACAGTTTCACTTGGGATGGGTGCTCAGCACGTGGTGAACACAAGCTTATCATTCACCTGTCTCCTTGTTACATACAGCGTTCTGTCAGGTACTGAAGAGCGTGCACAACGTCTGGCCCTTAGTCACCTAAAGGGCTAGAGTAGTTCTTACCAGGAGATACACTGGAGTCATTGAAACCTGGCAGTTATCCTTGTTAAGGGTGTTACAAGTTGCCATCTAGATTCTGCCTTTAGACCTTAGGGATTCCACCGTAAGTGCTGGAATTGTTGGCTCCTGAGAAATCATAGCTAGAATTTTTCTTGTCAAAAGGAAGCTGCCCTTTCAAGGTCACGCTGCTCCCCCAGAACAGCCTAACTCCTCATTCAGTGACTGGTCCATATAGGCATAGATAGTCCAGCCCTTCAACTCCCTAATCTTGCATTGTTCTCTCACTAAGAGACAACCTAGAAGGGACAGCCCGGCTCCTGCTGGCTCTATGACTTTGTTGAAGCCTCTGTTACCACTGTATGAAGCCTCTCATCTCTGCTATACCCAGTCTTTCTTCTCTCCCTTCCTCCCCAAACCTCCTGCACAGAAATCTCCATTTCAAAATATTTGCCCAGAAGATCTGATCTAAGGTATTCACTTATGAGAATGAATTCAAAATACATGTCAAATAATTGAGGCCAACGTTGTCTGGATGGCTTTATGGAGAAGGTGCGTCCTTGAGGCCATAAAGAATTTGTGATTTTGGAGAAGGCAACAAACACTTGTCAGATGGGGAGCTGCCAGGAAAGAATTAAGTTAGAAGAAGGGATGAGCACTGCTAAGAGACCATTTATACAGCGAGCCCTCTAGTCATGACTGGCCTGGAATACGAACAACTTGGATTATGAGTAAAATTTCAGTTTTAACTAATGTACACAGCCTTGAGTTATGACCCAAATGCTGGCCACTTGTGCTTCCAGATGGTCTCAGATACAGATTTAACCCTTACAGAGTTCTGGAAGGAACATGACAACATCCTTTTTTGTACGGGGGTTAATTGAGAAATTCTGGGCCATTGTCTCTCTAAGGACACTGAGATCGGCCTGTACACAGGAGAGAGACTTTGAAGGCTGTGTAGAGGAGCCTGAGCCTTCAGTTGACCAACTTGAGTTACAACCAGCCCTCGGGAATGAACTGTGTTCATAAGTCAAGGGTGCACTGTAATTAATTTAAGCAGAGCAGGATGACTTTGTTGGGTTATACACTAATTAGGGCTGGTTTGAATCAAAAAATTTTTTTAAAAAGCCTTCGCATTAATTGATTTTAAAAACAAGGACTCTCTGGTGATTATTCAACAAGTGATTAACAAAGATAAAACTTTTTCTTTTTAATTTCTATGAACCCCACAGCCACTAGGTGTCATTTGTGGGGAAGTTGTGACAAGCCAGATTTTCGGTACCTCACAAGATGGACTTAAGAATAGAACTATCTTCCTGTGTCCGAAGGGTCCTCAGCAGAAGGAGGAATCAGTCTTGCTCAATGGGGCAACACCCAGCTCTTAAGGAAGCAAATATCAGCAAAGTGCAAGGAAACAAGCTAAACCAGAGCTGTCCAACAATGAGCCCGATTTTTCCATGGCAGAGATGAGTTCATTTCACTGGAGATGCTAGTCAAGAAACCCTGTTGCTTCTTTTTCTAAATTTTTTATTATTTTGGTTTTTTGAGACAGGGTCTCACTATGTAGTTGAGACTGAACTGGAACTCACTATGTAGCCCAGGTTGGTCTCAAACTCACAGCAATCCTCCTGCCTCAGCCTCCTGAGTGCTGGGATTATAGACATGCACCACAGCACCCGGCTTCCCTAGTTGCTTCTTATTGAAGATAAGGAGCCACTAATGATCAGAAGGTTAGAGTTTATTTAATTCCCTTTTAAGTCCCTGCAATATTAAAAAGGAAAGCTTCATTCTGCCAAGAAAGAACTAGCAGCATTTTAATGACTTCTGGAGACATGGAGTGAAAAATGTTTTCAAGTTGCCTCTCAGTTTTCAACATGAGAGAACGGAATGAAGCTGGTCAAATTCATTCAACAGGGAAGTTTAATGACAGGGCTTTTCTAAAAAACAATAAAGTCAAAGGATAGATTCTACTTCAAGTGGAAGTGATGCCAACAAGACAGGAGCAATACAGTGGGGTTGTGTCTTGATTCTGTCTGCAGCTCATTCCCATTTCTCAGACTAGCACTCTCTGCTGCCACCTGGGTCTCGGTGACTCATCTTTACTTCTTAGATCCTGTGTGCCCCAGAAAGGGGGATTTCTAGCAGCAAAAACCAGGATGTAAGAGTCTCCTGTTGGTGCCTTTGTCCTCTCTGCCACAGAAGGGGAGGGGACATGGAGCGTAACCTGGGTTCTGACCAGGGAAAGGGCAATAGCTTTGAGCTTAGCTGAACGGCTTTCCTTTCAGCTTCCAGTTACTGTCGACCCTTGACTTACCAACTCAACCAGTTCCCAAGAGCAGATTGTAACTCAAGTTGGTTTTAAGTCAATACAGCTGCGATCTGGAAGTTTACCTGGGTACACACTATAGATAAAAAGAGGCAGATGAATCTGCCATTAACCTAATTAACCCAGGTTGTTCATGTGTCAGGCCAGTTGTAACTTCAGGGTCCACCATACAATTGTACTCAATCAGTTTCCAGTCTTCAAAAGAAGCTATTAAATTTGTTGAGAACTTTGCTGATGACTCAGTTTTGTTCTAGATTTTGTCTTTTAGAAAACAGATTTTTCCCAATAGTAGAAAGGACTTTTTATTGTATTTATAGAAGATTTATTTTTATTGTGTTTCTAAAATAAGATTCTCTTTTCTGGGACCCTTTTTCCTCTTTAAGTTTTATTTTACTGTATAGACCACCCCTCAGCTGCTTTACTGATAACTGTGATTCTTCAGTTTTCTTACTTGTGAAGTAGATATTTTTGGTTCATGCTAGAAGGAAGCCAAAAAACAGAAGTGGGCTTACCTTCTTCCTCATGCTGTGCACCTCCGTCTTTCACATGTACCACACTTGTTCCCAGAATGCTAGCTGCAGGTGCAAGAGAACTGCATTTAAGGACAGGTCTTTCGGTCCAACACATAGTGGGAAAGTTTACAGTGTACATGAGACGACTGTGCATTTAGATTGCCTGGTTCATGCCTGGGACTGATGATGCTAGTGTTGCAGGCTAATAACAACAGAAGTCAGAAAGAGAAAAGTAACGTTCAGTGGGGAATTTTCTATTCAAGAGAAAAGTGCTCTCTCAGCAAAGAGAGGCAATGACCACAAATGGTTATTATAAAGCATGAGAGGGGAAATGTTAAAGAAAAAAACTTTAGAAATGTTTCAAGACAAGGGCAAACTGTCCAAAATAGCCATAAGAATGGATCATCAGCAGTGAGGTTTTCATCCTGTCTGATTTTCTAAACTGGAAGACAGACACGGATTTGCTTGGGAGGGACGTCCTCTTCAAGGACACAGCATCAAGAGCCTTACTAGGGAAGGAGAAAACCGCATACTGAGTCAGGCTCGTGCTCCTCCACTGAGGGGGCTGCTAGCACAGGCCTCACCTTCAGACTCTAGGCACTAATGTTTGCTCATTACCATGTGAATGGAGGCCACAGCCATGAGCTCAGCTTCCTGGGGACCAGACTGCCGCTCTGCTCTGTGGCCACAGATCGCAATTCTAATGGCCACTGTCAGTGCTGCACCTGTATTTAGTGAACTGTAGTCATGAGAAACCAGATGTGTTAGTTACGGGGAAACCAGGTTAAGGCTGTTTTATCCATTGTTCCCACCTTTTTTCCCCCTGCAGGACTTTCTTTCTAATTTTTAACGTACATTTATCCAGTTCTTCTGCAATATCTGTCCCCGTTGTGAAAAACAGTAACTGACATGCATCCCTGAACCGTTCTCCCTCACTTGTCTCACACACTGAATATCTGTTCTCCCTGCGGAAATCTGCTACTCTCAACTTCCTACAAATTCGTGTACAGCTTCTTTACATATTGCTGTGGTTTGTCCCACCAGAACTCATGTTGAGTCTCCTGTTTCATAGGCGGAATCTCAGCTTGGTAGTATTGGGACAAGGAACTATGGGAGGTAATTAGATCATGGAGGCTGTCTCATAGGAGTAACTTCTTGCTCTCACCTAACTGGATTAGTTCCAAGAGCAGGGTGTTACAAAGCAAGGTTATCACTATGTACTGTCCTTCTGCACACATCAGCTTGCCCTTCTGCTTTTCTGCCATGCACAGGGCATGCACAAGCCCCTTAAAAGAAGGCAACAACATGCCAGCACTATGCCCCTGAACTTCCTTACCTCTAGAACAGTAAGCTAAATAAATCTCTTTTCTTTATTAATGCCCCAGTCTTCAGTTTTCTGTTACTGAAACATATGATGGACTAAGACACATGTACATAAGAAAAGTGCATATACAAAGAGACAGCTGTCATAAGATCTCACTTACCTATGGTGTCTAAGTAAGTCAAGTTCATAGAATTAAAGAGGAGAATGACAGTTACCAGAGCCTAAGGGAAGGCAATAGTATTTGTAATAAATATTAACAAATTGCCTTTCATAGAGTTATTTCTTTATAACATACAAGTTTTTAAAAATATGCATTCTATCTCATACCATATAAAAAATGTTATACATATAAAAAATTAACTCATGACTGGGTGCTACTCAGCATGAGAAAGGCCCTGGGTTCAATTCCTAGTGCCACAAACAAACAAAAACTGAAAAATACTCAAGGAACAAAGTTCAAAAATTAAGTCAATTATAAAACCCTTAAAAAAATACATAGGTATAAATCTTTATAATTTTAGCTTTGGCAACGGAATTCTAGACATGATATGCAAAACACAAGCAACAGTGGGTGGAAGTAGATAAAATAAACTTCATCAAAATGTTAAACTTTATGCATCAAAGAAGTAAAAAAGACAACTCTCAGAAGGGAAGAGCGTATCTGTCCAGTGCCTTGTATGATTTTATGTTTTCTTAGATTCTGTATATGTATGTGGCATCCACTAACTACAGGGCTAAACTGGCATCCAAAGAGTTTCCCTCTCTCCTGAAGCTCAGCCTGCCTGGAATTCTACTTTCCCATTCATCCTGGCTGATCCATCCAAGGTGTGCAACCACCTACCTTCTTAGTGAACTCTCACACTCCAAGCCAGTATTCCACAAGCCCGAAGTCATCCCAGGGCCAGGTGCCAGGCAACGAGAGTCTACTACTGTAGCCCACATGGGGTGGAATGATTCATTCTTGCCTGAGCTCCTTACTCTGCCTGCCTTTCCCTTCCTACAGAAACCTCACTAAAGGCTATTCCTGCCCCTCCCTCTAATCCTGTGCCTCCCAGCCATGCTGCTGTCCACCTGCCCTCCCCATGTGTTGTGATGTGTTCCCTCCTTCTTCTTTCAATAGTATTGACCTCTCAGTAAATCTTCTATATAAATTAAACCCTGTGAGTACAGAATCTATAAAGAATTATTACAACTCAACAACAAGACTGCAACTCAATTAAGGGACAATCAAAGAACTTGAAGAAGCATTCCTCCAAGGAAGATATACAAAAAGTCAAAAACCACAGGGAAGTGATGCTCCCAATCAGTAGTCACCAGGGAAATACAAACCAAAACCACTAAATGCATAAAATGTGAATGCAGTTAGCACCACTGAACTGTATACCTAAAAAGGGTACATTTTATGTAATGTATATTTTTACCACAGTAAAGAAAAAAAAAAATGTAGTCCATGTTCTCCAAAGAAACAGAACCAGTAAGGTTTGTCCATTTGCTAGCTTGCTTGTTCATATATTATGAGGAACCAAATGGCTCATTTGATTATTGTGGCCAAGTCCCATGATGAGTTATCTACAAATTGGAGATCCAGCTTGGAGCTCAGAGTGAGTTTTGAAGGCCTGAGAACCAGGACTACAGAGGAAGAGAAGCTAATGTCAAGTGGAGGTGATTCAACCATCCTTGGCCTTTTGCTGTATGTAAGCCTTCAATACATGGGTGAGGCTGAGGTACAATGAGGAGGGCCCTTTACTTACTCCACCAATTCAAATGCTAATCTCTTCTGGGAACACCCTCAAAAGCTGATATACTAGAAATAAGTTTGATCAACTCTCTGTACATCCAAAAGCTCAGTCATCATAAGCATAGACCATAAAAATATAATAAAAGCAATCACAGTCAGATTCTACTTCAGTCTACCAGGATGCTATAGGGCAAACTAAAAACTAATGTACACGTGCATGTACACACACATACATGCACACACATGCGCATAGACACACCCTAAAACCAGGATATAGCAATGTCAGTGAAGTGTGAAGAAATTGGAACACTGGTACATCATTGTAGGAAGTCACTGAGCAGTCTCTCAAAACTTTAAAACAGACTTACCAATTGACACAGCTACTCCACAGTAGAAATATACTGTGATATTCATGGGAGCACTATTCAAGAAAGCCAAAAGTGGAAACATTGAAATATCCATCAGCTGATGAGTGGTTTTAAAAATACAGTATATCCATACAACAGATTATTGCACAATAAAAAGAAACTAAGTACAAGTACATATTACAACATGGATGAACCTTGAAAACACACTAAATTTTAAAAGCCAGTTATAAAAGGCCATGAGTTTTATTGTTCCATTTACGTAAAATATCTGGAACAGGCAAATATGAAGCAATGGAAAGGTCTATGGTTGCTTAAAGCTGGGAACACAGGGAAGTTGGGGGTGGCACATTGAGGGGAACTTGTTCGGGAATGTTTGGGAATGATGAATAAGTTCTAAAACTGAGTATGGTGTTGGTTACATAACTCTGAATATACAAAAAAAAAAAAAAAACACCAAGTCATACTCTTTAAATTGGGGAGTTGTATAGGAAGTGAATTATAACTCAGCGAAACTGTTGCAAAACAAATATAATCTCCTTACAAGAAATGCAAGCCCAGAAGTCTGGAGGACAGCCACGCTCTCATGATCACCTGCCGCACTCCAGAGGCGACCGAATCGTGAGCAATTATCACAGCCCAGCATGTCCACAGCATTCTCTGAAAATTCCCCACTGTGAATCCACGCACACACACCACTCACCATGTGGTAATTTCAGACCAGCAGAAGTGTTCCAGCCACCACATTCACCTAATTCATCATCATTTAAATCCCAGCTCTTCTCCATATTGAAATGAACTATAAAATGAAAGAAACATGGCACTCTTGAGGCACACGATTCCGCACAGCAGTCTGCCCAAAGGTGATTTAAAACAGCAGCTTTAGACAAGTGTAACAAGTTACGTGATTAGCGGATCAAGTAAGCAGGTGCGGGAGGGCAATACTCAAAGGCGATTCATCATCCAAACATCTACTGAAAAGCACAATTTATTCTATTGTTAACTGAATCTTCTGATTGACCTCATAAAAAGAGATCCTCCAAATCAATAAGTGGAAGACCTATTGGCAAAGGACACGCGCTTACAGTTCCCAGAGGCAAAACATGTTAAACTAGCATTTAAATACGAAAAGGTGCCCATCCTCTGAGAGAGAACCTGGTTAAAACGCCCCCGAGTTCCATATTTCCCTCGGCTTGAATAGCAAATATTAAAAAGTTTATATATGCGACGGGTTTTCAGAAGCTGCAGGGAATAAAACATTATTGGTCCAAAAGTAAATCAGCACAATCTCCCTGGAAAGACTCTGGCCAGCCTTTAACACCAAGTACGACTCAGCCGCCACACACACACACACACACACACACACACATGCGCGCGCCCCGTGGCCTGGGGCACAGCAGTTCCCCTTCTAGGAGTCATGCTACAAATGAACTTTTCCCTTTTCTCGGTCTTTTCTCTTCCCTATCTTAATCTCGCTTCTTCACCGCCTCAAGTGAAATCAATAAAGGGGTAATAAGTCCCATAAATTCGAAAGAATTAATTTCTTTTTTACTATAGGAATTGGCAGCTTTAAAAAAAAACTAGATGCCTTAATTATGAAAGAGAAACCTTAAAAGTTTCTTCTATGAAGGTTCACAGCTATAAAAGTAATAAATGAAGCGCTCAAAATACAACTACACTGTAGGTCGGGTTAATAATGCCATTCAAGCAAAGCTGGCGTTATGTTTGGGAGTCCAATCATCAGCATAGGCGCGACCTGAGCGCCCCCTGCTGGTCAAAGGCAAAATACTGCGGTAGAAAGGTTTAGTCAACACTCTGGAAAACTGCTCTACGTTCGTTGCGTTTCCTCAGACCTTCATTTCATATTGCTTTTCCTCGCTTGTAACTCCATATCTTTCTCTCATCAGATAAGCTTGCCTCCCACTTCTCAGTAAAGATCAAAGTGCGCTGATATTCTTAATCTCAACTCCTAAAATTATTCACTCCTTTTACCTTGTTGCATCCTGGTTGTTTGTGCCAGCTTCTCCCTTCTTGAGTAATGAGTTCTGGTCTCTTCCAGTCCATCTACCTACCACCACGCTGCCCATTTACTGTGTGTCCGCATCTCATCTGGGCCCACGATCCCATAAAGTTCACCCTCCCCTGCCTCAGGGCCCAATCTCACCTGATTCTACTTGATCCCAACTTATTCCCTAACCCAGGGTTTCCTAAAATGAGGCCTTTGTAAAAATTTACATCCTACCCACCTGGCTGCTTACTACAAATTCAGATTCCCAGGTTCCTTGAGATCATTTGTGATTCTGAGACCTACATGTACAATAATCTCCCTAGCGAATTCTTGTACACCACACACACACACACACACACACACGCACACCATATATGAACCACTGATTTTTTTAAAAGCAAGCCACATGATCTTGCTGTTGCTTGGAACCATCCAAAAAGTTAAGTGCAGAAAACTCATGCTGGTTTTCAAAGCTTTTGGTAAATTCCTCAAAGTATTTGCTGTCCCTTCCTGTAAGCAGACTATTTGTCAGCTTTCCTATTGCTGGGTCCAAATACTCAACATCCACAACTTAAAGGTTTTATTTGGCTCATGTTTCAGGAGGTTCCGTCCATGGAACTCAGGCGACAGGAAAATCACATAGGGAGGGCACGACAGAGGCTGTTTGGTTCACAACTACGGGAAAGGAGAGCAGGGGAACACCTCCAGAGAGGAAGAGGCAGGGACCAGATACAGATCCCAAGGCCATGACTCCATGACTGACTAAGACACACCTAGAAGTACGCTTTACTAATTCCCTGGGCAGCCTCCAAGCCAATCAGTTTGACAATTAAGCTTAACTGTCACAAGGACTGATGACATGTCCCTTCTCCACTGATGGCAGATGGGGCCACATGACTGGTTTTGGCCACTGGGATGAAAGAAGCCATACCATATCAAGAGCATACTACAAAAGCTCTTGCACCATTAGGCCATGTTTTCTTTTCCCTTGGCCAGAACTGATGACAGCCCACACAGGGGTTGCTTATTCAGCCTGGGCTCAGAACAAGGATGTCCTGGCTTTGACAGAGGTCCTGGCTGAACAAAAGGGATGCACAGTGGATAGGAGAGATAAGTTTGTGGTGTCGCTACGATTTGGAGAGTCCTTTGTTACTTCAGTCTAATTTTGTCTAGACAGACAGATTCACAGTTCACAATTCTTTCATAAAGTTCTGTTTCCCATTACTCCCTAACACTTGTTTATTCCATCTCCAAACTGTTTGCTTCTCCCTACTCACAATTCCTTCAACTCTATGTAGTTGTATCATATGCAAGTTTTTGTTTCTACTGTTACAGTCCATATGCTAAAAACAATGATCTTTTCCAATTGTAGCCCCAAATTATCTAATGTATATTTTTATATTTAGGAAAATGTACTTCCCCTTTTATGATTAAGTCTGCAAAATAGAATTCCCATTTCAAAGCAAACAGACTTCCAAAATCCTAGTAGCAAAGCGTCATCTCTACAAATCCTTGGAGCAAGTAGATTCCTTATGCTCAGTGACTAGCAGCTGCCTCCTTTTCTGCACCTTCCTTCTATTAAGCCAGGGCCCTGTGAGATGTGTTGGCAGTAACTGCAAAGGTGTTATTGATCATTAATCCTCACATGTCAGCACCAGTGGATTAAGAAATGCCCGGCCGATTAGTAAAACACACACCTGGGTGTGTCTGCATGGCTCATACAGACGTGGCTTTGGGTAATGCACACAGTCCCTTCACTGTCCCTTTCTCTGCTCCCCAGCTGCTAAGAACTAAGCAGCTTTGCTTAGCCATGATATTCCTGCCTTGGAGCCAGCTGACTGTGGACTCAATCCCTCCAAACCGTGAGCTCAATTAAACCTTTCCTCCTTTAACCTGTGAATGTCAGGTACTCAGGTTTTTCTCAGTATAATTTTTAAAAAGAGGGGAAGAATTATTTTTGAATTGTTTATCGATATTACATCCTGTGATATTTCACTACAAGTTGAAGACATTAAGGACATATAGTCACTTCAAATATGCTATATGAGCCAAAGAAACATATTTGTACCGCCTCTTCATTATCTCAGGCTGTAGGGGAAAAATCATTTTCCTACACCGTTAAGTGGGAATGTAAACTACTACAACCACTATGGAAATTAATGTGGAGATTGCCTTAAAAAATCAAAACCAGAAGTTGCACTTGAGCCAGCTATTTCCCTTCTAGGTATCTTCGAGAAAGAGTAAAATACATTGCTTAATAGTGATACATGCCTATGTACGTCGATAGCAACACAATTTGTCATAGCTAAACCTTGGAAGCAGCCAATATGTCCATCAATAGATGAACTGATGAAGAAAATGTAGTTACACACAACAGAGTACCACTCTGCCACGAAGAAAGATAAACCTGAGTCATTTTTAGGTAAATGAATGCACCACGAGACCACAGAGTTAAGTGAAATAAATCAGACACATACACTTAAAAAGGATGTTGTTTCCTTTATATGATAAACCCAAATTATAAATAAAGAGCAAAACAAAAGACAGATGATAGGAAGTAAGAAGATGGATCTTTGTCATACAGGAAGGGGCTCAAGAGATGGAGGGAGGGGAGGAAAGGAGGGGTAATGGGTATGAAAAATGAAGTCAGATGTGGTGCGTACATGTACCAACTCCACAGAAGGAATGTAAACATTATCTACTGCAAATGTGTACTGTTTAAAAAGTAACATTTCTTCTACTGAAAAATCAAAATCATCCAAAATAACCAAGTTTCCTGACTTTTTTCATCATTTTCTATATTCTGTAGAATGGAAACATCTCTACATAAGTAGATATTTAGCAATAACGCAAGGGCTTGGTGATCAAATATGCATATTTTCATAAAACTTCAAACTAGACTTCACCCTCTTTGCACCCTCTTCATGTTAAAAACCTTTTATGTATATAGCATATTAGATATTTTATGTCATGCTAAAGGATATTTACAGGAAGATGTAACTGTGGAATCAGCTGATTTTGAAGCTCCTATTAAGTTATCTTGTGGAACAAGAGCACTGAGCAGGACTTCAACTGAGAGACAATCCCACGCAGATGTGTTTAGGATGTCCACATATGCCCATCACAAAAAAAATTAGCTGAGTTGAAAATTCAGGTTATAGGACACCTAGGCACATCCAAAACAAGTAGTTTGTCAACATTATCCAAGGACACAGTGACATTGTACTTTAAGGACTTGTCATCTGCATTCTGAAATGATATGAGGTACTTAAAGCTGGTCTAATAGGTGTTCATTTAACAACATGGTGTGGTGACCTGCTTTCTTGTGTGTGTGTGTGTGTGGTACTGGAAACTGAACTGGGATACAATGAAGCCTTTGTATCCTTAGCTCTTTAAAAAAATTTTTTTTGAGATAGGATCTCATTAACCTCCGCAGACAAGACACAAACTAGCAGTCCTCCTGCCTCAGCCTCCCGCTGTTGGAATTACAGGCATGTGCCAGCATGTCCAGCTTGACCTGCTATTTTTGTTTAAATGTACAACTTGCATGTTAGGGCTTTTCCTTAATCTGTGAAAGTGGCAGACAAATATTTTAGGTCCCCTTAGCTTTGGGAATGGTGTGTGTCTGTGTGGCTAGATAAAACTCTGTTTCTCAATGCCAATTTAAATTATTTGTTAATTTCTGTTTTTTGATAATAACAACAGATTTTTGTCCTGCAGAGGGACAATCTGGGCCAATGGAACAAGCTGCATGAATTAAGTCTTCATTTTCCCCATGAAGCAGTCCAACATTTGTGTAAAGTGGTTTCAAGGCAGGACTCTAACATCCTAATCAAGGGCTGAGGATTAATTGCTGGGCTATTTTTTTCCTTTATGGAAGCCCACAAGTCTAGTATCAGGACATCAAGCGGAGAGCCAGAAAACATGAATTCTGGGAGACAGGGAGGGAGAAAGAGGAGGGAGACAAGCCAGAAAGACAGGAATTCATTCTGTCAGTGGTCTGAAGCAGGGCAGTTGTGAGTACATTGTCTAAGCGGAAGGGGGGGCACTGTTAATTATTATACCGGGGCAAGAGGACACAGATGTCAATGGAGCTCTCCTCAGCAAACTGTGATACCCAGTCACCCTACTTATGCGGGCCACAAGACACTCTCCAGTTGTGAAACAATGGTGCTATGGTCAGTAAGCTAGTTTTACATTTTTATCTTTAAACCCTAAAGGTTAGGGTTGATAAATGACTAATTTTAAAAATAGTGGATAAAGAAAGAAGTTGCAAATAGAAATAGATTCATGTTTGATTTTCAAGAAGCAATACCTTCATATGTCTTTTTTTGTCTCATATGCTTCTTTAACCCCTGTGTGGGGAAGAGGAAAAGGGATAGGAGGGAGCAGGGGAAAAGTAGAGGAAAGATGGAAACGAGGAAAAATTCAGGAGCTGAAATTTCTTCTAATTCTGCTTTTGGAGTACACTTGAGATAAACAAAACCAGTCTTCATTCCGAGATACTTCACACACTGGTTGTTTGTCAGTGTCCCTAGAGTATGGTCCTCCAGGGCAAGCCAGCTACTTGGTGTCTGGAACTCTGACCTGAGATCTTCCACTGTTCCGCTCAAACTCAGGAAAGGACACCCACTGAGGCAGCATATCCCATGTTCCACTGCTGCTTTGTTTCTAGGCAGATAAAGCAGAAATGGCTTCCCAGTCAGAAGTATTCCAGGGCCTTTTGCTTTGACAAAGAATTGGACAAGATAAGCCAACAGCCATGCCAAAAAGTTTATGCGAATAAATGAATGGAACCATTTTAATAAAACGAAACATTAGAAATCAAATACTTGCTTGCTTAAAGATAAACCTGACGTTTTTATATATTTTCACTAAAATAGAAAATACTATAAATAGAATATACAAGTCATTTTGCACAAATGCGTTAAAATAATTCATGCATATTTTCTATTTGGCTATAAAATAATGTTTCCCAAGTTACACAGCATAAAAATAAGCAATATTTCAAGTTGCATCCCAAACCATGGTAGTTTTGGCCCTGAATCATAACTAGCCACATCCATAGTAATTAGCATTAATTTTACAATTAAGTTTAAATTTTAAATACTCCAGGATCTGAAAATGTTCATTTTAAGTAGATGGAGGAACAAAAGGTTCATTTTATAACAACTGTGGCAAAATTTTGCATAAAATTATGACCAAGAAAATATGTATCTCAAACACTATTCCCTTAATTTTTCATAAACATTTCATCTTCCTGAAGTATTCTTTCATTACCTCTGGACTTCTGGGTCTGGTAATTGAGTTGATTTGATTTCTGTTCTATCGCTGTTCCTGGGAGCATCTGCACATAGCCATTGATTTCTCAATACAGACCTATCAGATAAAATTAAAATGCTGCAATTTGACCAGAATGTGCACTCTTGCCTTATATATGACTCACAGTGTGCTGACACTTGAAAATTTTAGCTTTGATTTACTAGTCTAAGGGGATATACAAGAAAAAAAAATCTGTATCCTATACTAAAAGAGACTTTCACAAAGACTTACACTGAGATGACTCAAAGAAATGCAAAATTAAACATAATCCTACACAAGTATTGATACCTAACTTCTAGTGCTAATTTACATATTGACGCACTTGATTGTGCTAAACTTTTACCCTACAATGTATCCTTTCTCTCTTATCAAATAGATGGTTATACTGATAAAGGGAATTCGCATTTTTAATGCCTGTCTGCATTCCTTATAGCCTCTCTAGGCTCAGGGTTTTTAAAACGCTTTTAAAATTCAACTGCAATATCCAATGCAAAGGGAAAATCTCCCATCCAAGCCGGGAGTGCTGTTCCTGGGGACACCCAACAGTCAGTAGTACTCCAAGGAGACTACCTGGGAAGGATGCAGCTTCCATAGGTCTCCAAGCCCCAATCAACTAGTTATATACACTTTTCATTCCATGAAAAGACCCTATTTCTCTGATACACACAGCATCCTCACAATTGGAATAGATTCAGATATAAACACTTCCTAAACACTGTTTTATAAATCTGACTGAAAACTTAAAAGTTTAGATGCTAAGCTCTTGAACAAAAGCAAAGACAAAGATGGTATGTGCAGGATCACTGTTATTACTACTCTAGGGACAGGTTTGTTTTTGTACTGGGGATCAAAATTGGGACCTTGTGCTTGAGGCAGGCGGCAGAACCACTGAGCTAAATCCCTGGCCCTATTACCACTCCATATAAAGAAAGCATTAAGTGCACATAAAGGCTTGGGCATCCTCTCTTAACTATGTAACTTGGAGCAACAGACATACTGAGAATTGAACCCAGGGCCTCTGTTCTGAGATATAATATCCCAATCCCTTTTAACATTTTAAAGTAGTCGCCAAGTTGCACAGGCTAGGCTCGAACTTGGGATCTTCCTGTTACCCAGAGTGCTGGAATCACAGATTTTTACAACTCTGAGGAATCTTGTTAAGTCATTTTATCTGCTCACTTTACAGTTGAGAAAAGCGAGGGGAGGGCTGACCCAAGAAATCAGCATTTTTCAAGCCAGGCATGCTGATTTCAGTCCCAGGCTGGCAGCGTTAATCTGGACTTCTCCATGAGGAAATGCAGGCCAATAGTTTAAATAATTTCACCCTAATAAATCTGCTAATGGGCAACAGAGGGAATCCAACTCAAAGTTAATACTTCTCCTCAGAGCGATAATTCAGTGCGATCGTGGAACATGCAGCAGCATTACCTGGATAGTTGTTAGAAATGCAGCTTCCCAGGCCTCCTTACCTGGGGACACTCCACCGATCTATGTCGGACAGCCTGCCCAGGAAGGGGCTGACGCTCAACTTTGAGCATGACATTGGAAATACCTCTTCTCAGCAACATTCTTATGTTCCTTGCAAATATGGTTTGATTGAACCGTTTTTTTATGATGGTGCAAAAGTGATACATATCCAGTATTTCTGATTTTCCATTTTGATCTTTTCCTGGCTAGGAATATGTATCATGACACTCTCAATGGACAGCAGCAGCGAGCTACAGCTCTCATTCAGACTCACACTCATGAGGATAAACGTACTCTACAGTGTACTGTTACTAAACTACTATATTTAATAAGTTAGGTGTATTAAAAGTATCTTCAACTTTAATTAAATATTTTTAACTTAAGATGGGCATACTGCAATGTAAGCTGAGGAGTACATGTATATAATTTTAAATATTACTACAGAGGTCAAAAAATTTAGTGTATTATACTTTATTCTATGAAAGTCAGTGATGGCCCTAAGTAAAAATTTGGATGTTACACGGTCTAATTGTCATCGGATTTTCCTCATAAGAAAAAGAAATGTAAAAGCTATTCCAAGTAAGCAGACAGTAAGACTTCAAAAGGACTGTTTTTAACTAACATCTAAGACTCTTGAAACAAATGTTCTGGCTGCCTTGCAAGGACCTACTGAAATTAATGGGAGGTCTCACATGACTGACTTTATATTAACTCACCATAATTAAGTCGAGGTACAGGAAAACCAAGTAGAGAAATATTGAATGGCTTAGCATTCAAGGATCTAAATTAAAGTTAATAAAAGTAGTTGGCTCTTAAGTAAGAAATCACATTTGAAATTAAATTAAAAACTAAAAATTTCATGATGCGACTTGTCCAAAGTTCCAGGTTGGACGTTTTCCAGGTTCAAGATACCATGAGGGAAAGAAATGTTGCCTTCACCTGGGTGCTTCTTTGCCCCAAATCCCAACTCCAAAGGACAATCATGACTGTGTCACCATAAATTCAAAATGTTCCCACTGGAGACGCCACTGCTCCTCATGAATACGTTGGCAGTGTGCTCAGAAAGTACTCATTACCGTGCATATGCAGCTTTCCGTTAAACACACGTTACTGATTTCAATATTTGACATTCTAATAATAATGTATACTGAATATAGGAAACTACTGAAAAACATTTTTAAATATATCTTTTAAATATTTAAAGATACACAAAACAAATTTTTAGGTAATCAAAAACTCAGAATGAATACAAGGCAATCAAGTAAGAGTTAAAGGAAAAGTAAACATTTCTATTTTCAACATCAATTTATCTAAATAGAATTTTGAGAACATAAGACATACTAAAATAAAACTCTAAACTGGCATGGTGGCACACAACTGTAATTCCAGCACTCAGGAGGCTGAGGCAGGAGGATCACTGTGAGTTTGAAGTCAGCCTGGGATACATAGCAATAGTATGTTTGTTTGTTTTTTAAAAAATTATTTATGGAAAGAAAAGTAGAAGACTGAAAAATAAGGTATCAGAACTCTCTGTGAATCTTTAGATTCAGAAAAATTTAATTACAGGCCAGTGATGTTCTAAGAAAGGACAGGAGCAGTTGCTTGAATGTGACTTCTCCCTAGCATTTCCAAAGGCCTGCTTTGCATCACAGCTGCTGTGATCCCGGCCTTGTTGCCCAGCTTCAGAAAATCCACAGAAGGAAACCAACGGGCACTTTTGTTTGTTCAAGAGACAGGGTCTCTTGATGCTGCCCGGACTGTCTCCAAATGCCTGGGTTCCAGGGATCCTCTTGCCTCAGCCTCCTGGGTAGCTGGGATTACAGATGTGTACCATGGCACTGAGCTTACACTACTGTGCTTCCCGAAGGGCTGAACCCTTAAACACAAATGTACAGCAAGGAGGTCTTCAACTGTTCACTCCACTGGGTCTACAGTATTCAATACAACAGCCAGCCCGATAGATAACCCTTGAGAGCGAAGATAAAAGGCAATCAAAGCAGCAGTAGTTCACGCTCTCGTTACCCAATTTATGACACTTCCTTCTGAAGCGCCTCCTGGATTAAATAGCAGCAGCCTAGTGAAGTCCCTCCGGAGATCCGTCCAGCGTATTAACAGACTTCCTAACTAGTTCCAGAACCCTAAATGTTTAGTTTTAGCTCCTTTACCTCAACTATTTTGCCCCATAAAAAGATCTTTGTGAACTGTTAAATGGCAAAAACAGAGAACAAAGAAACTTCAACCAGAATTAGTCTCTGAGTAGCTGAAACGGTATTTCAGTAAATTCTTATTTTTAAGAAATTCCTTAAAAGTCCGTATGTCTTACACATGCCTCTTTATCCTGTCAAACCAAACAGGTCAAAAAAGAGTAACAAAATCAACATTATTTTAGGTTAAGAATTATTGGTGGCACCAAATGAGAAGACAGCTGTCTGTTTTAAGTTTAATATCACAATCTCTTAAATTAATATAATATAAAAATTCTCAGGACTATGCAGAAAGATGGCTAAACTTCATTATAGGCTCACGGTAACAGCAAAGCAACTTTAAGGCTATAAATAGAACAAACAGAAGTGGGTCTCTGCAAAGAGAGCTTTTAAAGTTCAGATTCATTAAAAAGTTTTAAAGAGAACTAAATTATTCTCACAGAACTTGAAAAGGAAATGGATTCTGAGTAATCAGAAGCCTGTAGACCCTGAGACATATGCTCACTGATAGCAGAGTCCAGGAGCCGACGGGCATGCACGTGTAAGTCTTACGTTTAGGAGATGCAATTAGTATTTTAAATTTGATTAATACTGTAATTTGAACTTAATTAAAATTGGCAGAAAAATTGAAATGTAAATTTAAAAGTAGAATTCCTGGGCTGGGGATTTAGCTCAGTGGTATCGCCACCTGCCTTGCAAGCACCAAGTCCACAGTTTGATCCCTGGTACCAAAACAAAAAACAAAATAAATAAAAGTAGAATTCCTCCTTAACTTCCTTTTCTTGATGCTTTATCCACTAAAAAATGTACTTAGAAAAACAAGTTACTTAAAGAAGCATCCAGTTCTGGAGTAATTTGCATATTTATAAAATGTGAAATCACTTTGTATATCTATGATACACAAACACATATATAAACATTTTATTTTAATAATACTCTATCACTTCAATTTAATCATTCCATTATGAAAATTTCTTAATTGAAGATAGAATATTTCTTTAAAACTCTAAATTAAACAGAGTTTTATCAATTAAATTTATAGAATACAGCAATTAGAAATACAGTTCATTTTATATTTCCCCTTCACAATTTGTCATAGTTTGTCACATTTTTAAAATACAAGGCACCTAATGCTATGAAAGAATACAGTATATGTAGTATAAGTGTACCAGATCTTTTCTGAAATATTTATTCTCTTCAAAGTCCACCAAATTTGCATGAACACATCTTTTACATAAACATTTTTTTCTGTGTAATTTGCAATATTCTACAAAACTCAAAAATATAATCCATACCTATTACAGGATGTTTATGTTAGGCATTTTACCTGTCAGAAATACTGATCTACACACTTAAATGATTTCTTGAAATCATTTTTATAATATAGTGCAGCATTTAACAAATATGTGAAAATAAAATCTTCAGAACATGAGGATTTTATTCTTTGATTAGTCAAATGATTTCTTCAACTGAAGCCCTTGAGATATGCAAGGCAGGGTAGCCCTTTAGATGGACTGTGGTCTGGAGCATCCGGTAACTGTAGTGATGTGTACACAGCTGCACAGCAAAGTACTTCACCATGGAAATGAAGAGTACAGACATGAGGAAAATATATGTTAGAGTTTCAAAGAACTGAAACTGTTATTTCTCAGACTAGGCACTGAAACATTTTTCTACAAAAACTTGCCAGAGATTGTCTCTTCGCTGTATAATATTCCATCACCAGGCTAAAGACAAAGCAAAACAAAAAAGATATTATTAGCTTATGATTTTCATAGTTTCAATCTTCTTTAGTTTATACTTTAAAAAGCAAATTACACTGGTACCTCATTTCAAGAACTTAATTCTTTCCACAATTCTGGTCACAAACCGAATTGGTTAAGAACAGAATCAAATTTCCCCATGAGGTCTGAATTGAACCTAACTACTAATTTGATTTAGGGCCAGGAATATAATAACTCAAGAGGAGCTGTGCCTGCTTCACAAGTACAAGGTCCTAAATTTGATCCCCGGTACAAAAAAAAAAGACAATACAAATTCGATTCCGTTCTCAACCAGTTCGGTTTGCAGCCAGAATTGTGGAAAGAATTAAGCTCATGAACCAAGGTACCTTAGCTTTGAAATAGGTACGTCATATATCTATAGGGTCTCTGTACTTGGAAAACACCAGGCAGTATTCTACATGGCTCAGTTATTATTAACACTTGTTTAGCCGTAAAAGTATAAACAATAAAAATGAACCTATCTGAAATTATGCTATAACTATTTAGGGATGAGGGTTAGGACGAATGATAACAGGACTGGGTGGCAGGCTCATCTATGGGATGGAAACTGAGATCTTCATCTACATTAGTGAAAAAGTCAATGAAGATACCTAAAACGGAAAACTCAAGAAACAAAAATATAAACACAATATGTAAAGGTACAGAAGATAAATACTGAAAGAATCACCTAGGAGTTTAAAGTGATTTCCTCAGAGTAGAAAAAGAATGAAAGCAAGAATGGTTGGACAGAGAAGGGTGCGTTAGAGAAAGCTGCTCTGCAGAAGACGTCTCAGAGAACCAGAACTCAAACTATGAGCATGTAACCATCATGCCAATAAAAACTAGATTAAACCAAAACTCAAAAGGATGGGGATGCAGCTCAGTGGTAGAGTGCTTATTTAGAACATGTGAGATGCTAGGCTACCACTGAGGGAAGAAAAAAATCCCCCAAAACACACACAAACACACACACACACACACACACACACACACACACACAAGAAAATTAACCTTAGATTGGATGCAATTCTGATTTTTTTTTTCTTTTTCTTTCTCTTTTTTGAGACAGGTTCTGGCCACATAGTTTATGCTGGCCTTAAGAAAATTAACCTTAGATTGGATGCAATTCTGATTTTTTTTTCTTTTTCTTTCTCTTTTTTGAGACAGGTTCTGGCCACATAGTTTATGCTGGCCTTGATATCACTATGAACCCCAAGCTATTTTCAAGCTCATAGCAATTCTCCTGATTCAGCCTCTTACAGGTGTGTGCCACCACACCCTGAGGCAAATTTACCATGAAACTTAAGACTCAGAGCCAAAGTAAGTGTGGATACTAGTAGTACAATATTCTATGTGGGAAGGGAAAGTCTAGCTTCAACTGGAAAACATTTCAACAGAAACTGCCTAAAGATAACTCAGAAGGAAGGGACCTGAATCTCCAGAATTCTAGCTATTTAGTGTGCTCTATTAGTCTAAATAATCAGTTTTATATCTGCCATTGAATTTATTTCAAGCATTCATTAGCAAACCATTAAATATCACGTACTATTTCCATCCTTTAAAAAATACAAAAGATAGTGTTTCTTATTGAGAAACTGTTCCCAAAACACTGTTAAATGAAAAAGCAATCACATAATTGGGATTCACACTGTATCAGTTACCCAAAACACACATGTACAGAAAACACTGGCTATACACTAAATTATTACATTTTTTAATAGAGAAAAAAATATTTTTAGAGTATATCATTAAATAAAATAATTCAATAAAAATAAATATTAAAGCTTACTGATCGGTTAATTTGAACCAAGCCCTAATGTACTTGCCATGTATTTCATACTTCCTTCCACCTTACAAGGGAGGCTACCTAGGAATCACCACTTCACAAATAGGAAAACTGAGGCATAAAGAAATCTACATATGACCACACAGCCAGCACACAAAGTTTAGCTGGAACTAAACCAAGGCACTTTGACTCCAGAGATTATACTGCCTTCAGGCTGTACTGCCTCTCAAATATCCAAGCATGAAAATCCCTGTTTGAGTATTATGAGAATAAGAATCTTAATTCAACACTGATGCCAACTCACATACAAACCTGAACTGAACAGCTAACTAGCTCCATCCTCCTGAGAAACACTGTGCATAGGAATGAGACTCTCACACTGCTCACTGTCTTCTGGAGCTCTGAAGCAAAAAAAAAAAAAAAAAAAAAAAAAAAACAAAAACAAAAACAAAAACAAAAAAAACAAAGTTAAGCTTAACTTAAGAGTTGAAAGGGAATCTTCAAAATGGTCTATTATACTGATTCAAATTGTGAAGTCAATTCAAGTTAATGGCGGAAGAAAAGAGTAGGGCAGGATTCCCCAACAATTTATTCCATGTTCTTTCTGCATAAAATGTAAAAAACATTCTCTCTTTATTTCTGCAATACTGAGAACTGAACCCAGGGCTTTTGCACTGAGCTACATCCCCAGCTCTTTCTTTAATGTTTTGAGATAGGGGCTCCCAGTGTATGTACGTGCATCCATGTCCAGCTTCATTCTCTCTTTAAAAAGAAAGAAATTCTAAGAAAATCTTGGAAATGCTAACATATTCTATTATTAATTATGCTCAAACCAATAAACGTTTTCTACATTTAAATTCATTACAGAAAAAGTAAGCACTTTCGTTTTACCCTTCAATCAAAACATTTTCTTCTAAAAAGTAACAATGAAGAAACTATCTTATGACTAAAAAGATTTGAATGAAATTACTTTTTTCTGGCATGACACAAAGAAATTATAATCTTTGAATAATTTCTCACAAAACGTCTAAAAGCTAGAAGAGTATGAGATGATTCTCATTTTACTTTGCAATTTATTAAAATCTATATGGAAACTAAACTTACCTCTGAATTCGATGTTTTCTGCATAGAAACGCAAAAATTCTTCTAATTCCTACCATTACAGGATCCCAATTATTATAATGGCATAAGAGAGTTGCAATAAAGAATGAAACAAATACAGGGATAGCGCCTGCAAAAAATAACCAAGAAAACTGCACCTAAAAATAAAATATTCAGAAAAAAAAATCATTAAGGCAATTGTTACCTTTAACACCAAGAAGATAAGAGTAACCACTGACAATGTATTATTAAATAAAATAATTTAGAATTTCAACTTACAACTCCACTTGCCTAAATTGTCAATAATACTTTCTGCTTGGAAAATGGCAAAAAGTCAAGAAAACATAATTATCTCATTTATTAGGCATAGTGCACCAAGAGTAAGAATATCTAAAAAGAACACTTTCGTCCTGCATACCACATTCCCCATTTCTGCTTTAATGGTTATTGCCCATTCTTGGGTGTATTCCTCCCCATCAGTTTCTGATGTCATCTTCAAAACTTCACAGTTAAAAAAACAGTTATGTTATGTCTTCAGACAGTACTAAAATCAAATGAAATTATGAAGTGCAACTTTGGCAACTTTGTATTAACTATTTGCAACAAATTCTAAATTTACCTAGTAACAACAAATGAAAAAAGTACAAAATGAAATAGTGATCAAGTAAAATGAAGACATATAGGAATATTAGCCAGAGAAGAAAAGCAGCAAGACAAGCCTCAGTGGGGCACAGCTCTCTGATGCCACTAAATGTGATACTCTGAGCCATTATTTATCAGTGTTATCAAGAAAATTAAAAATGAGATGCCATAAAATTACCAAAACAGAAAAAAACAAAACCCTCTTCTTTTCAATAGTTGACCTTTGCCATCCAGACTCAACTAGATGTTAAAAACAACTTTTAAAACCTACACTGATTAACTCTGAGACTTAGGAGCAACATCACTGGTGGTTTGCTTTAAAAATAATGACAATGGCCAGGCGTGGTTGTGCATGCCTGTAATCCCAGCACTCAGGAGGCTGAGACAGGAGGATCGCTGTGAGTTCAAGACCAGCCTGGGCTACATAGTGAGTTCCAGGTCGGTCTCAACTACACAGTGAGACCCTCTCTCAAAAAACCAAAAAACCACCCCCCCAAAAAAAGACAATAACTCCTATCTTTAAAAAAAATAGGGAAGAAAACCTGTTTTCCCTCTTTAAATTAAAAAGAAAAGAAAGAGAAAAAAATGTCTAAAATTTATAGGCAAGACTCCCCATTGTGGAAAACATGCACTATTCCATTTAATGCCACCACTAATCAGAGTAAAGGGTTTTATGATAATAATGTCTTAACACGTATACCCTCCTATTTGTATTACACATGTATGCCACAGGCTAAGCAGGCTTAAAAATGCCCAGGTAAGAGTAGTTACTAAGAGAAACTTAAATGCCTTCATTTAGTTGTCAAATGATTGGTAAACTCATTTTTCTTGGAATATCTGCCATAATATTTAATAAGCTAGAAATATCGACACCGAATTGTTTTTTAAATTATGAGGATACACATACTGAGATTATTCTGCCTCTATCCCCAAACTGCACAAACATCTAAAAAAATAGCTTTAAAAATTTGATTATTACTTGTACATGTTATAAGCCTTTGGGCTTTCAGGTATTCCTTCTAATTAAACCAAAATACACACACACACACACACACACACACACACACTTTTACTTGGGAGTTATAAGTGGCTCTCCTCCACCTTTCAGCATTAAGCAAAGGCACATCTCTTTCCTCCTGCTACCCAAGGAGGGTCCCCTTCAAAGCTGGGAGCAGAAGGCATCTCTTTTCTTTGATGTTATCACTGCCAATATTTATCGCCAGAATTCCTGCATCCAGATCAAGGCTTTACAACAAAGGGAAGGATAAGGATACCTGATCTACTGAGATGAATGGCCTCTGAGAAACCACATTATTTATGAGCTGCTCATTTCCACAGTGGTTCTGTCAGAATGTTAAAATGTTATAAAATGTACCTCTTATTCCATACCACTGATTTAGATCACAGACTTCTAGAACCTCATCAATTTGAAACTAGAGCATTACATACAAAGACATTGTCCTTGGGCTGGGGATGTAGCTCAGTGGCATCACTCCGGCCTCACAAGTGCAAGGTCCTGAATTTGATCCCCATACCCCCCCAAAAAAAAGAGAGAGAGAGAAACAGACATGGTCCTTAACTTAGAAATTCAGAAAAAAATGAAAAGCTAAAAATGGTTTTCTTTGGTATTTGTTTATATTACTGAGCAGTAAAGCACCTTGGGAAAAAAGCATATCAAAGTATTATTATTCCTATTTATATTCCTTATAGTTTAGATACATCCCTTAACTTTCATCAGATCTGTTTTAATATCATATTTAAAATACTAATAAATAGTTTGTTTTACCTTTTGCATACACATATCAGCTATTATGGACAGAGGTATTGTAAGGCTCAACGCAAGGGTGCCTATCAATGATGAGGTAAGAAAGCAGCCCCTGAAAAAAAAATTCTACATTTAACATATAATTTAACAAAGGTTTTTCTCTCCTATACTATAGCTTGAAAGGTCAGGAGGACAAATAAAAGTTTAAGATGGACTGAAACACAGAAAGTAATGTTATTAACATTTTTTAAAAGTTTATCTTCAAATATGAAAAGTACAAATAAGTACAGAAAATTCAAAGTACTTTATGTTATTTTTGAGCATAGATGTTATCCAACTTTGGATGTTTATATTTCATTAATTTAAAAAATTGCTAAAAAAATTGCTAAATACTTTTTATAGTTTTTTATAACATGATTAACAAAGAAAATAGCAGTATTAAAATTACAGAACAATACATCATAGACAGATTTTAAGGAAGTGATAAGCCAACACGTGACTGTCACCAAAGCAAAAAAATCTCACCATGAACAAAATTATTGTTATTGCCTTGGCTCAGCATAGAAAAAAAAAAAAACTGGTATTTTAAAGACTATTTTCCTTTTTTTTTCATTTATCTAACAACTGTCCTAATTAAAAGCTAAGCTAAACTCTTTATTTTTTTACCATGAATTAGCAACGTTGCACCAAATTCTGAAATATTAATCTGCATAAAATTTTGTGTAGCTGAAAAAATATTATACTACATAGCCATATACTTAAGCCATTTACAAAGAACAACAATTTGGGTATACTTGTATAAGAAGAAAATAAGTTATCATCTTTTAAAATTCAGCACATATTTTTAGATATTTACCATGCAAAGAACTGTGATATAAAACTTAATAACATTAAAAACTTATTTGACTTAATCCAGCTTTTTCTTAGCTGTTAGTTGAATTTTTTTGTTATCAATTAATTTTCAAGTTAAAAACAAGAGAGCACATAAAATGCATGTAAGGAAAGTTATAAAAATGAACTGAGTAAATATACTCTGATATTTAAAAGTTTCATATCAGCAAAGGAGTACATAAATTACTGTAATACAAACTAATTTGTAGTATTATACAAAAAGGAGCGTATGGAGAGGATTGTGAAGAAAACAGATAATTCCAAAATTAGGAAGGGTGGGAGAAGAATGCAGGCAGAGTGCTAAAGAAAACTTCATGGAAAATGCTGTTTGTGTTGTAGTCCTTCCTAAGGAAAACTATGCAGTAGTCTCATTTGGTATGTAATAAAATTTGTTCGAGAATTAGAAGTATAATTTGCATTTTTTTCAAAATTCCTATTGGACAGAAATTGGCAAAAGTATAAAGCTCTGTATTTAAAATGTTTCTCAAATTCCACATATTATACTATGTCCAATCTTACTTTAAGCCTAACATAATGTACTCAACATTATAAAATCAAAATATGTTAACATCTCAAATTAATCAGTTAATAGTTTACATGTCTGATCCTAAAAACAAACAAATCAAAAAGGTGTATGAACAGCCAAAGTCTCTTATGTAAGCAACATCCCCTAGCTTCTTGTTTAGAACTCATAAATTCATATTGGCATACACATCTCGGAAGTTTGGATGACCATTAGATAATGACTACTTTCATTCAGATAACGATTACTCTGCTTTCTAAAATGTCTTTACAAGTTTAGAAAGTTGAATTATTCATTCATGCATTTGTATTCACTTGTTCAGTAAGTATTTTTGAGCTCCTCCTACGTGGACACAGAGAAGTCAAATACAAAGTCCCTGCACATAAGGAGCTAATACAGGCAGGATGTGCATGAAGGGAGGGATAAAAAGGAGGGGCCCTCAGAAGTCAGAAGAAAAAAAAAAAGGAGTCAGAAGAAATATGTATATATTTAAACCATCCAGAAGTCAAAAAACTGATAACTAATATGTCACAGGAGAATAAATAGTACATACCATAACCACAGGAACTCTGAAAGAACTGTTCCAATAAGGCCATTAATGATAATGCACATTAACACTACTTTATTGGGAAACTCGAAGTCCTCAAATCCAGTATAATGAAGTAAAAAGAAACCTGGCCACAAGAGCAGCAGATTAAACAGACCTACAAAACCTAAATGTGGGGATAAAAATTAAAACTGTTACTTATTTTAATTTTCTAAACTTGTAACTCTATTATTAGAAAACATTAGATTTTACAACTAAGGGCTCCAACACGTTTCCTTAACTGGAACTTTTGATAGTTTGTTTCTTAGTCTTATGAGCTCAACACTAGAAAAAACTGTATCAAACTACTATCTTTGAGGTTGACCTCTCATTCTCTATGGAGCAACTACTCCACACAAAATGAAGGGTTTTAATCTAAGTGAATAATATATAGTGTTTTAGAACTCAGGGAATTAACTGGTATATATGTATTTATGTGTTTAGCCTAAATTAATTATGAGGAATTAGGTAGCTTACTCACTGATTCAACTTGTACTTTTATTTAAAGCACTTGTGTTAGACTAGAAATACTGGAGAAAGATTCCAAAGAAGATAAAATTCTTGGTGTTGCCTTCCCAGACTTAACAAGCTAGGTGACATAACAAATATATATGCAAACAGCTACTCAATGTGTGAACTAAGTACAGACTAACTGCTGAAGTCTGCTGTACAGTCTGACTACTGTGGTTCTGATCTTAACTCTACCACTTACTACTAAGGTTAACTTGATACAAGATGCAAAACCAGTCTTGAATCCTTAGTTTTCCAATCACTACATATAAAATAATATTTAATTTATTAGGTTGGTGGGAAGATTAACCAACACATTTATTAAATACAACACAATGCTTGGTACATAGTAGGCACTTAGTAAAGTTAGCTATTAGTAATTACTGAAATTAAGCTTATATATGACTATGTGAATGTAAAGATTAGAAAGAAAAAAGATTATACTATAGAAACTTTTATCACACTTTCTATGTATCTTAACGTCACAGATCGGCTATGAAATCCAGGTGGTAACTATACAGCTTTCTTAAAAAAATTAATTTACAATAGTTATCATTTTAAACTTGCTGCATCACTAAGTACTCAACTACTATTGTTTTTTGGGGGGGACCCAGCGCTTGTGAGGCAGGCACAGTGCCACTGAGCTAAATCCCGGGCCCATTCAACTACCAGTCTTAAAGAGGCCTGGAGAGTCTCACAGCTGTCCTATTCTCTGAGAACTGTCAGTGAACAGCAAACAAGTCAGCTTTTCCCAGAAAGTCTGCACCTGGTCACCCCACACTCTGCTGCCAAAGGCTGCCTGACTGCTGGAAAATTCACAGTGCTAGCCCTCACAGCTCAACCCAGGATGACTCTGAGGAGTGCCCAGACATGATGACCTGTGCCCTCTCTGTCCCCATTCTCATTAATAATTGGACCAACTGCACCAGGGACCATATGGTTCTTTTCTCTGCCCTGCTTCCCTCATTCCCTTTTCCTTCAGAAGACCCTACCCCTAGTGCACCCAATAAACCACCTAAACCAAATCCCTGTCTCACATCCTGCTTCAGACATCTAACTTACATGTACTTAGTGATAAAAAGCAAACACAATGAAGGGCACTTATACAGAAGTAACTCATGACCTAAAATAAATAACACTAAAAGTCACTCTAAGTAAAACATCAAAATTTGGCATCATCAAGAATTAGATTTTTATTATGTTCTATGAAATTCCACAAAAATTACCAATCTTTGAACCTAGAGACAAAGTCAAATCACTTCACCTATTCCCCACATCTTCCAGAACCTCACCCCACATACCTTCCTGCTCTTTTCTTGAGGTAAATTTCTGGCAGTCATTTGGGTCCACTTACTCTGCCCTATAATGCCTCTGCTCAGGCTCCCTTGCCTGGAGAGGCCCCTCACATTCCTGACTTCTTCAAATCTTGCCTATGTTAAAGCCCAGAGCAAGCCAACATTGTTATACATCTCACATCACATATGAAGTTATGATGAGTTACATGCTATGCACACTCACTGATGAGTAGATGCAATTCTTGCCCAGGGAAAAATAAATGCCATCGACCCAAGTATTTGCATAAAATCTCAATATCAGCATTCATTCCATTCCATACAGAATTTTCTATGACTAAAATGTCATAAATTATCATTTTAAAGAAAGATGTCTTTCTGTTTGTGTGTGTAAAACAGAGTAACATTCTTGATGATAGCTATTCTGACTGGGCAAAGACACATTTCTTGAATTCTATACTTAAAGGGAACTTAGGCTATCATTTTAGTCCAGTTGTTTTCCAAATGTTTTGTTTCTGTTAATCTTAGATACAGGTATTTACACTGGTTTTAGCGGAAAAAAATTTTTTTACAAATAATAATGAAAAGAATCCAACAAAGCAGAATGTTCCAGAAGCAGCAGCAAGAGTCCAAGAACCAAGGCCATGAAAATCCTCCTCTTCCTCCAGTCTACTCAAGATCTCCCAAATTCAACAAATCAGAATTTGGAAATGACTCACCTAGTCCAATATCCTCATTTTTCAAATAAGAACGGTGGCACCACAGTTAACGAATGCTTTTATTTGATTTGAGAACAGAAACTTTTGTCAAAATTTTGTTTTTCTGGGCAAATTCTGCATTGGGTGACAAACATGGTGGTCATCTCTTTTGCACGAACACGAATGTGATCATTTTCCCAAGAATCGTGGAACAAATTAAGCTCACGAACAGAGGTACTGCTGTATGTAATAAATGAAGTTTCAACAGCTAGCTTCCAAGCTTCCCGATTCCTGTAAGGTGCACTCTAAAGTTTCACTACAGGCTTATCTATTTATATTCTGCCAGCTTTTTGAAGGTATCTTGTCAATGTGCCATTCTTTTGAAATCCTACAAATACAAGTTCTTGACTGAGCTAATCTTAGGTAAGAAAAATGAAAATTATGTTAGATATTTTATTTCCCAGAACCTGATAATTGAGGCCAGAAACTATATCAGAACTTTGAGAATCTAAATTATAAAAGAACAAGTCTTGGGAGATAAAATGCAAATGGAAAGCCTTTAAATGGCCCACAATTTTTAATGAAAATAAGTATACAGAATGGAACAGTATTAATTTATCATTGTAGGCAGCTTAGCCAATACAAAGCTTCCAACATCATATTATACTGCTGTTCTATTAAAAGTACAATATATACTACAGTAGGTTAACTCTCATGCTTATTGTAGGACAATTTTGTCATATCGATGAAGAAACTGATTCACGGGCTGAAGATATTAATGCAAAACAAAGTGCCAGGAGAAGTTTCTCTATCTCACATGGTATGACCTCATATGTACACAATAATGCAGGACAAGGTAAGAGAAAAACCTTTAGATCAAACTTCATAATCTTTAAAAGTTTCTTAAAAAGTTAAAAATAGGGAGAAAAGGATTCTCTACCCCCCACAACAAAAAAAGCAAACCCTAAATTAATCATTTAAAGTAAGCAGTCTCACAAACATAATCTTACCAAAGAACATTGGAATATCCAACTTATCTTCTCTGTCTACTTTTCTTTTAATCATAACAATGTACACAGCATAGAGCATGGCTCCAGCAAGAGACCAAATGGAACCTGTAAAATATCAACACAGTGACTTAAAATCTAATAATATGTCAGATACTACTTTTAGAGATGAGTACACCAAAGTGAAAAAATAAGGTATAACCCATATCCTCCAACAGTATAGCAATGAATTTTAATGTATTAACCAATAATTAACCAATAAATGCAAAAGTATTCACCTCAATGATCTAACCAACACCTATATATGTTGTAATAATAAAACTCATACGAGTAACATTTTGGTTTTAACTTGGAAATGCAAACTTTCTATCTTTTCCCTACATAAACAATTTCGACATGGCACAGTCTGACTTAGCAAATGCTTCTTTCCATCTCTAAGATGTTAATATTTGTTTTCCCACTCCACATATATTTTTCATATTCACCACCAACTCCACTCCCATCATCAAGGCTTTGTTACCATCCTACCTCTTCCACAAAGCATCCTCTTTCTACTCTGCTTGATCATCACCCCCTTGTCTTCTGTATTAGACAATTTAACATTTGTCATAGTTAAGTATATTACTTTATTCTCTAGTGGCTATAGTTTGTAAATCTTATTCTGTTGCAAATTCAGAACTCCGTAAAAACTACAAACACATTATTTGCATTTGTAAATGTTTCCAAATATATCATATAGTGTGAAACTCATAGTATGTGAATAAATACTCTCTTCATTAACTCACTCTCAAAAACACTGATGTAAACCTTTAAAAACACTTGATAAGCCTTTAAAATAAAGTCCTTCTGCAAAGTGACCATACTCAATACTTCAATCAATTATTCAAAAAGTTCATGTTTTATCGCATCAATTTTTTGAACATTTTCAAAGTTTTTAAAGCAAAGAGAAAGCCGGTCAACAAAACTTCACACACACACAGAAACAAATATATAAATTTTTCTCTATACACAAAGCTCTCAGGGTACACAATAAGGTGGATCAAGGCATAGTTCACTGGGCAGTAACCATAGGTAGTTTAGGAGGCATTGTTCTAGACAATAAACTTCAAATTTCTAAAAAATTATATATACAGAAAACTACTAAACTGGGTTCTAATTACCTTTGTTTTTGTTAAATATATTCACTAGATCAAAAACAGTAACTGTTTCAAGTAAGAATCAAGAGTGAGTGACAAAATTAGTATGGTAAAGTGTGGCAAAGACAGGATATTTGTATAATCTCACAATTACTTACAAAGAGAACAATTAGTAATATTAGATTGGACCGCACTGGCAGAATCCACATTAAAATTAATACCACTAGTAGTGAGCTAAATCAACATTAGACCAGGAAATATTACTACTTTCATACTATTCTTACCAAATGTACAACTTCAATTTAACTCTAAGGAAATATCAGACAAATCTAAATCAAGGGCATTGTATTAAACAACTAAGCAGTATCCTTCACAAGTATCAACATCAGGGGCCGGGGATGTAGATCAGCAGCGCAGCCCCTGCTTGGCAAGCGTGAGGCCTTGAGTTCGATTATCAATACAAAAAAAAAAAAGTATCAATGTGACAGAGACAAAAGACAGGAACAGTTCCAGATTAAAGGAAACTAGAAGACAAATGCAAACTAAATGCAACAAATGATCCAAGACCAGAAAAAGAACATAAGGAAATAAATGGATGGATTTAAAAAGGGCCCATAGATAACGGTATTGCAATCAATTTTATTTCCTAATTTTCGTAACTACACTATATTTATGTAAATCATTCGCAACTGGAGAAGTGGGTGAGGGTTATATGAGAATTCTGTATTTTTTTTCACATTATTTAAAAAGTTAAAAAAATAAAAGGTCCAGCTTAATGCCCATCTCTTGTGTGTGTGTGTGCAGGCTGGACAGTAAGTAGAAAACTTTGTACTATTACAGAGAAGATGCAGTTGCACTTACCTATCATATCTCTCCCGGCAGACTTTTCAGACCCTGACAGGTTTACCAGCACAACGCCTCCAATGCTATAAAAATAACAGCCATTGCTGATTAGTAAAATAATCAACTCTCAGAAGACTAACCTTATAAAAATTATTTACAAGTTATTAAGACTAATCTTAACTTCAGGTAAAACCATGAATTTACTGATTACATAATTATAGCCAACGATATTATAAGCAGAGGGCTGTACTTGTATTAAATCATTTAATCCTCACTAATGACATTCCCATTTTACACAAGAAAAACAACGTACAAAGAGGTGAAGCAACTTGACCAAGATCACACAAAGCTGCAAGTGAAACACAAGCAACCTGGCTCCAAAGTCGAACACTCTCATAGGTTACTGTTTTTCACTTATGAAATAATGAACTAATTTGTCATGCCTCTGTCAATCTTTTAGAGATAAAAACAAATCCATACAAACTGGGCAGTGGCATTATTCTTGCTAACTGGTAAAACCTAAATTAATGGTAAAACTTTTTACATATTTAAATAGTTCCATTAATCTCATGTTTTAACAATAACACTGAATTAAGGATGCTGAGAAGTCATATTACTTATTGAGTAACTATAATTTATTAGATACTACAGGTTTTGTTTCAATGTAGATGATGATGGCTAAATATTACGGAGTACCTGTTGTATACCACATATTGTTTCATATACCTTAGAAGTTTTAACTCATTTTGTTCTCATAACAATCCCAAGACAAATTCTATTATTATCCTCAACTTATGGAAATAAGCCAAGAAGGTAAAAAAAAAAAAAAAATTCCCCAAAATCTCAAAACTAATAATGATGAAAGTAGCATTGGATTATAGATGATGAAATGAGATTTCTTAGCTCATCAGATTTCTTTCAAGACTGCTGAGGTATCGAATTCTTTTCACAATCTCAGAAATTCAATCTCTCTGTTTAAGGCCAATTCAAAATAGTATTATACAGTTTTTAATATAGTACTCTCAGAATATATCAAATACAAAAAACATTCTAAGTATCAAATTTGCTACACCAAAGGTCAAGCAAACTCTTTTGAGAAACAGAAAATAAATATTTTAGACTTATGTGCCACATGGTTTCTGCTGCAACTCAACTCTGCTGCTGTACCCCTAAAGTAGCATAAACAACTGGCACATAAATGAAACTGGATGTGGAACAATAAAAATTTATTTACAAAACTCACAGATGGCTACCTTAGTTTGCCCACTACTGTTCTAGACCTACTTTAATGAGGAGTAATAGAATCTATCAGAATACTTCCAAGTTCAAAATCATTTATCTATTCCTGTCTTTACTGAACCCTTATTAGGCAAATACTAAGAAAAATTTAAAAATTAGCATAAATTTTAATGAAGTTGAATAAAACCTCATTTACTTTCTCAATACAAATTTATTTCCCTAATGCAAAAAATATGATTGACTAAGACATTAGCGAACCATGCAAAAGAATAAATTCCTGGTGTTTAAAAAAGTCTAAATGGTAAGTAAGTTGGGTCAGCCAGATTACTCACTGAAACTATCAGTCAGCTTCCCCTTACGTCTAAGAGAAAAAGTCTGTCAGAGCTACCAGTCTTAAATGACTGCCAACTACCAGTCTATATGAATCACTTTATATACACTGCTCCAAACTTTAAAACAAAGCTGCAAAGCAGATAATATGATCATACTTTCCTTAACTAAAAAAGCTTTTCAAAGTTTAAGAGAATTGCACAAGGAAAAACAATAGAGCTCTAATTCAATCCCAGTTCTGACAGCTAAGAAACACTACTCTAAATCAGTAAATCATTCTGCTACCTCTTTGAGTCCTGGCTTTCTCACACAAAAATAACAGCTTTATCAAACCAATACAGTATTTCTTTAATATTGTCTATAATTAAGCAAAGCCCTATGCTAGGCTTTGGTAACACAAAGAAGTATAAAACAATGCCTTAGCCCTCAAAGGTTTATTATCCAGTAGAAAAGACAAGACAAATAAATATATACAAAATTAAATAAAAGTAAAAGATTTAAATATTGTTATTGACAACGCTGCTACTGTGCAGTAGTGTAAAATTTCCAAATGAATTACACAAAAAATAATCTGTGTAATTCAGTTGGCTGAGACAATTACAGAAAACTGAAAGTTAGATGTCTAGGCAAAAGGGAAGGAGAAATCAAAGCCAGAACAAAAAGAGGAAATTGTCTTAGGAAAAGGAATAGATACATAGGAAGCCATTATGACTAATTTCCCATATTAAATTAAATGTGTTAGGATAAGACTCAGTGTGTGTGTGTGTGTGTGTCTGTCTGTCTGTCTGTACTGGGGATCAAATTTGGGCCCTTGTGCTTGCGAGGCAGGTGGTGGAACCCTGAGCCAAATCCCTGGCTTGAATAAGACTTAGGAAGTCTGCAAGTATGTCAAAGGGAACAAGGCTGCCTTGGGGTCTTCCCCTTCCAGTTACCCTACCTGGGAAGGTTTGGGAAACAGTGCTAGTACATAAAGCAGGGCTGAGGAGCAGAATGTGCATTTACTGATGTCTCTGTCATCATCTTTCTTTGACAGTGTATTATGATATAAAATAAACTATCCTTCATCACAACCAGAAATTTAAATATCATATTTTTAAGCAGAGTAATGGCTTACACTATATTTTTACCTTAAAATTACAGCTAGTAGTTTAGAGAGCGTAAATCTATCTCCACTGTTACTTGGAAACACTGCAGCAAGGATTAAGGTAAAAAGTCCTATAAGAAAAAAAGGACAAAAAGGAAGTACGTGAGCTATTACTATTACCAATTTAATAGTTAAGTGAATTACACAACTAACTTTTAAACTATTTTTTGAACATTTTAAAATAACTAAGAATGAGACTTCATTGCCTAGGCTGAAATGTACAAACATCATACATAAAGTGCCTCTAAACTCAACCATTATTTCAACAATACCAATCAAGTGCAGTCCTATTTATTTTTAAAGAGTTAAACTGAGCATTCAGAGTATCACTGTGACCTCATCATAACAAAGCCTGTGTGCTGAAGTTATTTTTACAGCTTCAAAATTACTCTTATCTTCCAGATTTGGAAGGTGATTCAATTTTAAAAATAAAACACCTACCATAAGGCAAATTATAGTTCTGAAATAAGCAATTACATTTAGCCAAAAGGTTTTAGAAAAAGATCTTTAACAAAGGTTTAAACAGGGTAAGACAACTACAATACAAAGAGCCAAACTGAACAACTTCAATATATTGTTTTATAAGAAACAATGCAATGTACTTGAAGCAGCATAAATGGCAGAAAGGTAAGGCGGGAAACTATAAATATTAAGCAGCAGTTAAAATACACAAATGCACATTATAACTAACGTAAAAAGTTGTAACAAAATAGAAATATGTATGTATATAAACACACACACAAGAAATCTATCAATTTACATCCAGATTTTGAAGACAAATTTCTTACCAGAAGTTGAAGACAAAATATTCACAATAGCAACCTGTGTGTCTGAAAGTGCTTCTTGATATGACAAATTTGCCAAAAACCACTAAAGAAAAGACAATAAAGTGAAACCTAGGGAAAGGCATATTTATATCTGCCATTACAATTTACAGCCAATTTTTTCTCCTCCTAAACACTCATAACAGGTTTTAAAGGCTTTGCGTTAGAAATCACAGACCTTGCAAAAAAGGGGCAAATACTTGTAAATCAGACCTATGATTGATTTTGTTATCCAGTTTCCATTATGAATCTAATAAAATGTGGTTAAAATATGCAGATTTTTTGAGAGGGGACCAGCGATCGAACTCAGGATCTTGTGCTTGCAAGGCAAGTGTGGTACCACTGAGCTAAATTCCCAGCCCCAAATTTTTTAAAGTAAAGGTAAAATGAGTATCACATCAACTTTAAAATTTTCTTTATGCGAGCACAGGTGGCACTCCATTAGGTTTATCTAAATCAAATTTAAATTTGGGAAAATTCTCAAACATTAAAACATATAGATGAATAGCATAATGAGAAGTCTGTTAAACAAGATGATGTCCATGGACACAGAAAGAACTAGCAAGACAGTAGACAGATACATTCATATTTACCTTGGAAATTTAGAAATGTCCTAGGACAATTGAATATACTGGTTAGTTGTGACTGTTTCTCTGGTTCTCAGTCTGAATACCACCCAAAGAATTCTCTTAACTTTGGATATAGTGAAAGAAGTTTTCTAGTTATGAGGACTTTTTTTTCTTCATTCCTCTCTTCTGTTCATTTATATTAGGATATTCTCATATTTCCAATTATATGCCTACTTTGACTTAGGGAAGGAGAAATAATATCTCATTTTGGTGAAGCTTGGCTGTGTGTATCCAAAAGTCACTTATTTTCAGTGATAATTCATCTTTGTGTGGGTGTGAATACATTGTTTTTACTACTAAACAATGCTATTATGAACATTTTAGTACATGTGACCTGCTGCATTACATGCACGACTCTCACTAAAGTGTACTCTAAGAAGTGGATTGCTATACCAACTGAAATAAAGAAACTGCTACTCTAATTGTTGTTGGCATCTCTGTTATATGGATCAACTGGAAAGTTATTCTATGAAGGTCTTGTTCTATCTCAGAATATGCAGCTAAATGAGTAAATGATTATTTATATTTTCATTTGAAAGGAGTATCATAGACAGATGATATTAGAACACTACTAAAGGATAGCAAATGACTAAGGAACAGTAGCCTCCGTTTGGTCTACACTGTACTCAAGGCTAAGGCTAGAGGGAAACTCTAATTTGCAGTCCTCTGACTTCATAGATAATTTCATTTACCTATCTAAATAACAAAAGAAAGTGTGAGTTGGTGAGAAGTGTGATATCAAACATACACGGCGACAGAAGCTACAATCTCATTCTGCCTATAGCTGTGCTGGGAAAGGCAGATTCTGACATGAATTATCATTGGGAATTTCTCTGAAAGAACCAATAATGCCTAAGGAGGGATAGTTAGTTTTTTACTTTACTCATTTCTCTTGTTACTTTAATACTTAAATAGTGTGCTCATTTTCCAAACAATCTCACTCATTCCTACTATTGCAAAGTAGAGAAATAAAAACAGACAGATTACTGAGATGGTAAGCATTCAAAGAGCTTAAGCACTGTTCAACCTGCAAATTCTTTCCATAAAGACCTTATTATTCTCTGCCTCTCAAGCCCAAGGCACTGTCAACACAAAAGAAGACCAATGTTAACTATGCTCCAACAAAAATGATCATAAGGTCTCCCTTCATTATTCCAGAATCGAAAATATCTTACTAACAATTATAGCAAATAAGTTATATTTCATAATTCATTTTTAAATAATCTTAAGATAGTACCATTTAATTATCATTATATATTTTTTAAATATTTAAAAAGAGAAGTCACACACATATATATGTATCTCCAAGGTATATAACATGATCATTTCAGATATATATGTATGTGTATACACACACACAAACACACACACACACATTAGTATTGATTACCACAGTCCAATTAATTAGCACTTCTGTCACCTCTGACAGTTACTGTATTTGTGTGTATGTAATCAGGACACAAAAACCACTCTTATCAAATTTTAAGATATTCTAATTTACAGTCAAAGAGGTGAAATGTATAGAACTTACTCATTTCACAGTTAAAATCTGATCAACATCTCCCTATTCTTTATCCCCCATCCCCTGAAACAACCATCTACTTTCTGCTCTGTGCATTCAACTTGTAAAAGTCCACATAAAAGGGAGATTATAAGTATTTGTCTTTCTGTGCTTGGCTTATTTCACTTAACCTAATGTCCTCCACATTCATCCATGTTGTTGCAAATTGCAGGATTTCCTTTTTATAAAACTGTAAGTTGAAAAAATTACCACGTGTGTGTGTGTGTGTGTGTGTGTGTGTGTGTGTGTGTGTTTCTTCATCCTTCAGTGGACACTTAGTTCCTGTATGAAGACACTGATTTCATTTCCTTTGGATACACAATAAAAGGTACTCTTCATAAAGTCACTATAACACAAGTAATATTTAATGGGAAACAAAGAAACCACCACAGGACCTAATAAGACAAAAGATATTCAAGAAATATTGGAAAGTACAGTAACCAATACACAGTCTAATACATTAGATATTAGACATGTGGCTACTGTACAGCTAAAATTGGCTAATCTGAACTCCAATGTGTTTTAAGTACATACACACTAGCTTTAGAAGATTTTAGTACCAAGAAAGTATAAACTATCCTATCAATGATTATTATAGCAATCACATGTGGAAATACTTTAGTCTATTAAATTTAAAAATTATATTAAAATTAGCATCACTTTTTCTTTTTTAAAATTGAAACTCTATTATATTTTTACAGTACAGCACTGCTTTTGGTTTTATCTAAGGTTATCACTTTATTAAGTTAAAGTCCCAAAAAGTTATATACCTGGATTATCTTACTCCAACTTTCTATAAAAATTCCTTTACTGAAGATCTATAAAGCTAACTCTAACAATGGATTTTCTGTTGAGTTTTCTAATAAATACTCTTAAGATGGAAGTATCCCCAGTGCGTAAGGACAAAAGAATAACTAAAATGTAGTACATCCACACAATGAAATCTTATGGGCCTTGAAAAGGCACATGCTACAATACGGATGAATTCATGGGACATTAAACAAAGCGAGATAAGGCAGTCACAAAATGACAACGTAAGATTCCACCCGTAAGAGGCACTCAGATTAGTCAAATTCACAGAAACAAAGCAGAATGACTGATGCCTAGGGCTGCAAGAGGTGGGAATGAAGAATTACTATATTATTACAATTATTCTATTCTATTATTACTGTTATTAATCTCTCACTATCCTTAATTTAGAAATGAAAATTTTTTATAGTTAAGTATGTACAAGAAAAAAAGACGCAGTATACAAAGGTTCAGTGCTCGCTCCAGCTTCAGGCATGCACTGAAGGTCCACCCGCCACAGTACCTTTCTCGTTTAAAGATGAGGCAAAGTTTTGCTTCAGCCAAGGAAGGGAGATAGATCCTTTCAATGAAAAAGAAGTTGTGTGGTGACTCAGAAGTTTTCCTTCTGGCCATCCTTCCACTTTGTCTACAGATGAGTTAATATACCCACTTTAAGTAGCTTTCTCCCTTTAAACTAGATTTCCTGATATAATCTCTTACTTCACAGCCAGATCCTGTCCTCACTACCCATTTAATTTGGCTGTTATATGTTCATCCTTGTTTTAATGTTTACCACTGAGATACTTTCATAACACATCACCTCACGGCTCCTTTGAAAGAAGCATATAATTAATAAATTTTATTCCTGCTTTACACATTTAAAACTGTAAACAAGTCACAACTGATGAGCCTTTAAAGTTTAAAACTATTTTTATTATAAATATAATCATATATAATCATAATCGTGTAACAACTCCCAAAGATTTTCCTTTGATTTGCATAGAGGAATATATTTATCAAGTTATCACTGAAGTAGAGGCTATTTGGCCAGGGGAATGAAAAAAATGGGTAATTTAACAGATATAAAAGGCAAAATTAGAGAGCAAAATATCTTATAATCCAGGCCAAAAACATTAACACTGGCATAGTACACTGGCTTTAGGTGCTTGGTAAAAATTAGAATCTTAAAGGCTCATATGAAACAATCTTGCAGCAGGCTAATTCCAACAATACATATATATATGAAGCAACTCTGAAATACATTTTTAGAATTCTCAAACTCCAGCAAGTCTCTGATTCTAGTTTAGCCCCAAATAAAAATACTCTGCTTATTTTACCATTATTCTCCTGGAAATCTCGGGTACATCTCCCAGAGTCTATATTACAATAACAGATACTGTGAGTTATACTACAAGAAATTCTGTAAAAATATTCACTATGACTACTTGCTAAAATACTTAACTATTTTTATATAAATTTAATGTAAAACTATAAAAACATCTATCTGAAGAAATAAAAGCATATGGTAAACTCTTATCTGGATATTTACTACCCCTTGTATAAATCACAGTATAAAATCTGTTTTCATTGTCTGATCCCGAGGCAAGGGTACATTCTGAAGAATTTCTAAATTGTATGTGTGTGTATGTATGCATATAAACAGGTATGCTTTAGGATTTGTTGACTTCTCATTCTTTGAGGTATATGACCATTTGCTAACTTTTATACTCTTCCAAATGATGCCATGTGGCAGCTTAATGTCATACTTAACCCTAATAGTCTTACACTTCAATAATAAATTATTGATGTATACACACACACATACACACACACACACACACACACACACACAAAATCTGTATATCATCTAAAAATTCAAGTTCCAAACATGTAATAAAGAAAAGACCTACCACAAAGCAAAAGAAAAAGCTAATTTTTGCTACTTGAGTTGCAGTCAGTTTCCCCACAGTTTTCAATATGGATTCTTGGTCTTTCACAGTAGGATAGGACATTCGCGACAACTTCGCTTCTAATGCATGGCTTGATGGAAGCTGCCGAATCTCCATGATATTACTAAACCTTACTCGAGACTTTTTGGGAGCTTAAAAGAAAAGCACAGTACAAAATTATCACATGTACCCTTTAATCTAACTAAAGTCACAAGTTTTAATTTAGTCATAAGTGCATATTGTTTAATTCATTTTAATCAAACTAAGACACTCAAAGAAAACCACTTATACTATTACCTTGAGTAGCTTTACTCACTCAAAATAATAACTGGAAAAACAGTGTCATCTATAAAAACGTTGTAAAGAGTTTCAATATTTTGGCCAATATTCAAACAAAGCTTCTGCAAATGTATGCACACACAACTGCCTGGCATAGGATTTTCATGATTATTATTTTAGCATTTATATTTGGATTTTTCTTCATGGATACCCAACTTATGAAAATTATCTTTCTGGAAAGGTATATAGAACACTCCTCTTTAGGTTTATTCCTTGCAAAAGAAATCATGGATAAATGCCTTACATTGAAGCTGGCATCCTTTAACACAAATTCCTATCTCTTGATATAAAGGTCTTTGACGGCACATTCAACAGAATAGTGTTCAGTGAAAAAAAAAAAAATACAGGCTAGGTGAGGTAAGGCACATCTGTAATCCCAGTAATATGGAAGGCTAAGGCAGGAGGATCTCAAGTTCAAACCCAGCCTGGGTAACCCAGCAACTTACCAAGACCCTGTCTCAAAATAAAAAATTTTAAAAGGTGCTAAATTCATTCCCCAGTATTGCAAACACACACACACACACACACACACACACACACACACACACACACAATGAAATCAGAGATTCTGGAATTATTTCTAGTCAAAGTAATACAAAAACAGTCCATTCAAATTTCCAGAAGACTTCAGGCCAAGTCAATCCATGTGACTCCTACACAACCCACAAAATCAGTAAGTTTGGGGTGGCTTGAAAGGAGCTAAAATTTCAATTCATTTCTCATTCTTAAAATTACTTACTTTTTTCAGAATCAATATTTGTGCTCTCAGGTTTTTCACTTGGAAGGTCATGAAATTTCACAGGAACATACAGTGGTTCACTCTAAAATGTAACAGAAACAAATATGAACAGCTCAAGTAAAAGCTGACATAAATTTAAAGGGATAATATGTACACAGATACCACCCAAAACATAACTATTCACCAGTATGCTTATACAGCATAAATTTCCCAAAATACAGATTAAAAACTTAAAAAGGAGCCTGGTGTTGTGGTACACGCCTGTAATCCCATCACTCGGGAGGCTGAGGCAGGAGGATCGCTATGAGTTCGAAACCAGCCTGGGCTACATAGTGAGTTCCAGGTCAGTCTCAATTACTTAGTGAGACCCTATTAAAAAAAAAACAACTAAAAATGAAGTTCTATTGATCCACACAGGGACAGTGACAAGCAAGGATCAGCTTCTCTAGAAATGTAATACAAGACCTTTGGCACATTATGGCAACTAATATTTAAATATCATACAAACAGAGCTTCTCCCAGGTAACAGATTATCTTCCATCCCTTTCACTCATTCTTTTAGGAAATACATACTGAGTGCCAGGTATGGTGACATGCACCTGTAGTCCCAGCTACTCAGAAGATTGAGGCAGGAGGATCACTTTAGCCCAGGAGTTTGGGACCAGCCTGGGCAACACACTAAGGCCCTGTTTGTTTTTCCAAAAACAAACAAAAACATACTGAGCTCCTACTTGTCAAGCACTGTTATAGGTTCTGGGGATAAATAACCACAATGATCATGTACTTTAAAGAGGAAGGCAAACAATGAACAGATAATCAAACATATAGTTTATATTTATATTCACATACAGTATTAGCCAAACTGTTTTATTACATAAGTTTCAACAAAAAACAAAAATTGTTGAAAACTTTTACAAGGTTAGTAGACAACAAAAATTTAAATTTCTACTATTTATCACTTACTATGTAACAACATACCAGTGCAGAGGAGGTAAATGTATTTTTCTCATTAGTCCTCAAAATAACTTTATGAAATAGATATTTTAAAGAAACTTTTCTAGAAGCAGAGATATGTAATAAGCAAGTAGTAGACAGCAGAATTAAAGCCAAGTTGTCTAACCATGCTCTAAAGGCCCATATTTCCAGGTAATTCTAAATGCCTCAGTAACTTTTGCAAATATTCTCTAAGTGGACTTTATTAAAAGTACAATTCCTCAACCAGGCTATATCTTAAAAATTAACATAACTTTTGTTTGTATATCTTTGATTTCTCTTTTAATTCTTGGTATAGAACTCTGACAATGAAAAATATTCCATAAATGAAAAGATAATAGGGTCTGGCAAATTACAGTCCTTTCATTACATTGAACTTTTCATTATAACATTTGGCCTAGAGCAATTTGACATATCCATGTTAGATAAAAGCAAGAATTAGTAGAAGAGTAGTCAGGAAAGTAGGCTGCCATCTCAACTGGGCCTTCTGCACTGAGAGAAACAAATGATACTGTGCTATCTCATCAATGTTTAAGATTTGAGAAAAGAAACGGCATTTTCACCAAGCTTAATAAAATTCTTCTAGTACCCAGTATCCTACTTGGAACACAACAGTCCTAAAAAAGTCAACAATCAAAAATATATACTTCCAAAAAGGCCACCAAACCAGTGCTTCACAAACTGGTACAATGCTAGAGTAACTTTAAAATTTTTCTAACAACGCCACATTTGGAAAGAAAAGTAATGTTAAAAATATTTTTTAAAGAGATGTCTTAGGGACAGGGGGAAAGACTTTGGGTTGGTCTTAAAAGAATGGATTATGCAGTGTTCAACTAGATTATAAATACTGAAAATAAGTATGCCAATTATTTAATTCATTTGCCTATTACCTCTTTGCTCTCCCTCCCCACACATTCTAACATACTAGAACATACAGGCATCATCAAAAAATACGTTGAGTGTTTAAATTTTTAAAAATTTTATTACACTAAAAGACACATTGCCATTAATCTCTCTCACTTTGAATACACTTACCCCAGCATTTTTGCCACTTTATGAAGCAGTTCTGAAAGTTCTGCTGTGTGCCTTTAGTTGTGCTGTCATGGTAACCTCAACGTCCTGAGTTGGTTCAAAACGTTTACCTTTGTCATTTTGACTTTGAGGAAGAGCCAGAAGTCACACCATGCCAGATCTGGTAAATAAAGTGCATGAGGATACACTGTAATGTTTTTATGAGCCTGCCTTACCACTGGATGGCACCTGGCAGCACAATTCACTGTATTTTTTATCACACCTTGTAAAGACACAAAAGAGAACTTCCAAAACTGGTTCAGAAAGCAACAAGAGCAGTGAAGTGTGGCAGCAAACACCTGTAGTCTCAGCATTCAGGACGCTGATGCAGGAGGATCACTGAATTCAAGGCCAGAAAGTGACAAGAACAATGGGATAAGTGTGTTCAAAATGAGGGGAAGTATTTTGAGGGGATTAATGTTAGGCCTTTTTTCTTTCTTTTTATTTAATACTGGGGATTGAACTCAGGACCCTGCGCTTGCAAGGCAGGCAGTGGCACCACTGAGCTCAGTCCCCCAGCCCCAACAGGAGGCACTGTATCTTTCAATGCAATAAAATTTCTCTTACTTTAAACATTCACTGTATATTTTGATCAAACCCTTGTAAACTCTACTTCCAGAACCTAGAACAAGTGTTTCACATGTATTAGTTGCTCTAAAATATTTTATGGGAAAAAAAATGAATGAACATTTTGCTTATATACTCTCAGTTTCAAGCAAAAATGTTTCTCACTGATAATAATGAAAATGAAGTTGGAAAGTTGGCAAAAAAAAAAAAAGAGAAAGGATTATTTTTTATTATTTCATCCCTTAACTAGTTTACCTCTCCCCTTTCTCTTCAAAGGTAGCTGAAATGCTTACCTCTAGGCTCCAGGTCTCCCTAAGGAAAAAAAGTAACACATTGTAATTCTCATAGAGGGCACCCAATACTGAGTTACATCTGTTAATATACCTATGGTGCCATCAGAGCTATGCGAATTCTTCCTGCCATTGCCAAACAAGAAAAGAAAGACGTACCAAAGAACTAGTCATAGTTGTATCTGTTGTGCAAGCAGGAAAGTAACCTTCAGCATCTGCAAACTAAATACAGATAACAAAACATAGCATTCATTAAACTTATGGTGTAGGACTACTCAGACACCATTCAAACAAATAGAGTCAAAAATCCAGAATAGACATGTAAGAGTTTATTAGTAATAACAACAGTAGCTAATGCCAAGTATTCAGCCAACCAGGGTAGGTATTAACATTTTCTCCATATTAATGAGGAAATTGAGGCTGAGAGATTTTATCAAAGTAGGAGAGATTAAAACTCAAATTAGTTGTCTACTGTCAAAGCTTAAATAATTTGCCCAAGATCGAACTACTCGCAAATGAGAGAACAAGATTCAAACACAAGAGTCCATCCTCTGAAAGAACCATTATAATTAATTTTTAAATGGTATTAAAAATAGAAAAGTAGACAAGACATAGGCAATATACAAATTCTCCTATCCAATAAATACGAGGAAAAGTTATACAAAATATGCAGATTAAACAAGATACTACTGTTCATATATCAAATTGTGAGGATTCTGGCAAGGATCAAATCTCATACATTGCTGAGAGAGGAAATAGTACAAGCATTATTGATTTTAATTTGGCAGTTACAAGAGCTTTAAAAAAACATTACTTTTATGCAGCATTGTGCTTTTAAAAATTTAATAACTATAGATTTGTATAAAGAGATCTCTACTTATTTATATCAGAAAAAAAGCAAAAACAATCTGTCAAAGGTTAAATGAAACAGGAAAAGACAAGATGATAAATTTTATTGATTTGCCTGGAAAGATATTCATGACATGTTAAAAAATAAAATCAGGTTAGAACCTGGGGCTATTTCTACTACACATAATTTTTAATGTAGACACAAGTGTGGAGCTATAGATAGTATCAAATATTTATAGTGGTCTTGGAGTGGTGAGATTACAGACTATTTTTATTCTTCAAGTTACTATAATTTACCTTCAACAATGAATACTTCTTACCACCAAAATTAAAAATACAAAATATTATAGTAATTCTAAATTATAAAGGTTTTCACGATATACTATTAAGTGGGAAGGTAAGTTATAAAGCAGAACAGAACAATACAAATCTTATTTTTGTAAAAAAAAAGTTAAACACAAATGAAAAGAATGAGATATATGTGACATTGTCAATGATTATTCCTTGAATGGTAGAATTTACTATTTTCTTCTTTGTTCTTCTGTATTTTCTGTCCATAAATCACTGTTGTCTTCCTACATGCCAAAGTGCATTGCACATGCATTTCTATAATGGATATGTATTTCTTTTGCAAGACAAAAAAATACATATATTTTAGTGTGTACCTAAGTGCAAATTCTAGACTTCTCTTAAAAAAAAAACTACTGAAAGGCTCCTGAAAAAAAAACTAATGAGCACATTTCTTAAAAATATACTCAAAAGACAGGAAATAATTCTATTTTAAACCCCATCCCCCAAAAGTACAAATAAAATAAAGTAACTAGTAGAAAAAGAAAATATACAGGGGCTAATGGGGGATAAGGGAAGAAGGGAGAAGGGCTTTTGTTTAATGGGTACACAGTTCTAGTTTAGGATGATGAAAAAAAGTACTAGAGATAAATAGTGATGATGGTTGCAACCAAAGTGAGCGTACTTATAGCCACTGAACTGTTCCTTTAAAAAGTTAAAATGGCAAATTTTATACTATAT
>NW_022900941.1:14855143-14860566 GCF_012274545.1 Fukomys damarensis | reverse complement strand
TATCTTTATTTTTTATTTTTTTGTCTTTTATTGAGTTTATTGGTCTATTCTAGGTATACAGTACAGTTACATTCATTACTAGGATCTTGTACCTTTACATGGCTCTCATTTTGTCCCCTTGTCCCTGCCCTCCCTTCAACCCCTCCCTCCCCTCCCCATTTATAAACACTTCATTTCTATTTTTTCATTTTCTCATTTTTTTTCCTTATTAGCTTTCCCCTACCCTTCCCACTTTCCCCTACACCTTTAGCCCTTTTCTTTATATTATATATATCTTACAAATTAAAAAAGAGGGAAAAAGAAAAAAAGATTAAAATAGTAAATTTGATGTTATATATACATTAAAAAGAAAATGATTAATCTAAGGAATAATTTTATATACTTCATTCTCAAAATTCAAAGTTTCTAATTCTATGAGGAAGATTTACCACTACATAAAATACAATTTATACACACCCCAGTAGTCCCTGTATCTCTTCTGTTTCTACTAGTCCTTTTCTTTGTACTTTTTTTTTTTGGAGTGGGGGATGTCTTAACTAAGGTCTTACCCACTGAGTACATTTTCAATACTCTGAATAAGCATGTCACATTAGATAAATGAAATACAATTTGACTAAGCAAATACCTGAAACATGTCCTGAAATATAGTTTTTATTTTAGTGCAAAACTCAATTATTTTGTTTCTACAATAGACTTTACAACTATGTGGATGATACTCATCCAATCTGTAAATAACTCAAGACTCTTGATACTCTTATTCCTGTCATCTCCGTTTTCACATTAACTGATTTGGGATACTTCAACTATTGCTAACAACTGGCATAAGGGAGATGGAAAGTGATTGTACACTTTTGATTATTTCTGAAATCAAGTTGATTAGAGTACATTTTGGGCAAAAATGGATTTTTTTCTTGTATCCTCTCATTACTCATTTAAAACAACTTAAACTCTAACTAAAGAAATTAATACACCTTTAAACGTTGAAAAATTATACCCTCCCCAAATGAACAAAGTTAAAAACTTACAAAAGCAGAATGCTTTCCTCGAAATCTTCTTGTGCACTGTTGCCTCCATGGCTTCCAAATAATAAAGCCCAAAAGGTACAGAACAAACATAGATGTTTTTGCAAAGGTGCTGAAAAATGGTTTGTTGTACTGTGTGAAAACATACTGTAGAAGAAAAAGTTACACAGGAAACTCTGAGAGGCCTTTAAACCTTAGTACTCATCTCCAAAAAAAACAAAGCCTTTACATAATTCTTAATTTTTTTAGAAGTTTCTCTGTACAGTAAAGGTCAAAAGGGATTATAAAAATATTTTAGTTTCATTTCTGATACTGTATTTGGCTTGTATATAAAGGTTCCCTTTGCAGCAGCAACAATTTTCGAAAAGGTTTTGTACAACATCCACTGAAAACCTATCACACAACAAACCTGTGCTATGGGCTAAAGAAAAGTAAGATAGGCTTTTCTGCCCTTGAGGAGCTTATAACCAAATGAAAGAGACCAATAAAAAATAAAATACAGCATGATGTTCTAAGTACCATGACAGGGGTTCTGGGTGCCTTGCAAAGACCAACTGGAAGGTTAAGGAAGTTTCCTGAGAAGCTACTTCTGATCTGTGTGTGAAAGGCTGAAGCAGAATTGGCCTAAATACAGAAAACACCATTTAAAAAGGTAGTAAAACAGAACGGTGCATGAAGAATATTACATGAAGTTTAATGTTTTAAGGCATTACATAAGAACCTACAATCTTTATATAAATTAAAAATATCAGTATAAAGTTGTCATTTTTGTCTCCTGAGGGAAAAATCCCTGTGTGCACTGAAAAGGTCTAAGAAATTTCACAAACCAGGAGAAAACAACTCTAGGGCCCAGGTGATAGTCTGTGCCACAGTCCTAGAGGCAATGGTCAAATGCAAGTATGAGGTAAGAAATGTACATGATAAACATAAAGCGTCTTGTGCTAGAAACCAAATAAAAAATTACGGGAGTCATACTAAAAGGACCCCAGAGTCAACCTGAAGGAGCTTCCACTGGTCAGATATAAGACAGACTAAGCTTTAAAAGAAATAATAGCTGCAATGGTTTAACACAATTATCAAAATATATAAATATATTAAATTATATAAATATATAAAAATTAAGAATTTACAATGATGCTAACAATGGTCAATATGGAAGTCGCTAATTCTATTCTAAAATGAAAAAAAGGGGGGAAAAATCAAGATTTATCCAATTTTTATACATGAACCATGTTTCAGAATAACTACATAGTAGTTGTGGAAAAGTTCTCCTTAAAGGATTTTAGCTAATGAATACAGAAGGACTGTTCCTTAGAAAAACAACTATTTTGTAACCTTTATCAAGGCAGTAGTCATATGGACATTCACCTATTACCTACAATTTGATGAGGAATTTTAGTGCTTAAACGGGCATCACCCAAAGTAAGACTTGTAGCCATTATATGAACCACACTGTAATGTCATGGGAGTACCTGGTTATTATCAACATATTCTTTGCTAAAAAGCTCAACCTAATAAAAGACTTTTAACACTCATCTATCATTTCACAGGAAATAAAAGAACACATTAAATGACAAGGAAGCAACAGCAAAATCAAGAATGTGTGATATATCTTAGAAGAAAAGTGACTTACTTTTTCTAACAAACCAATATCATGAAAAGGGGGAGGGGAAACAGACAAAAGTGACTTCAAACATATAACAAAAGGAATATGTGAGGTTTTTTTCCAAATAAACCTCACAATAAAAAAACACACTTAAAAAAAGCAGATGTCCTTAATATAAGTGGGAAAATTTGAATATGAACTAGTTTCAGGTGATTTTAAGGAATTATAATTAATTTGGTCAGATATTATAAATGGTACAGCAATTATATTTTTTTTAAAGTTATTTTCAATTTGAGGCAAACATAACTAGAATTTGTTTTAAACTATCCCAGGAAAAAAGTTTTTAGCAGCACTGGGTAAGAGTGGAAAAAGTTGACAATTATTAAAGGCATCACATTCTCTCTACTTTGCATATAGTAGAAAGTTCCTTAATAAAAAGACTGATTTTCTTTTTGAAACACACAAGATATCTCAAAAGTTTGTGAGTTTATCTGGCTGAAGTATTAAAACTTTACACAAGCTCTTGGATAAAAGTTGTTAAATATCCTCTTAGTGGAATTTAAAAAAAAAACTTCTTTCCCCCTAGATTTATTGAGGTACAACTGAAAAGAACTAAACATATTTGCTAACTATTACATGGCATTTTGATTCATGTTCTACATTGTGAAACAATTACCACAAACAAGTTGGTTGGGTTTTTTTTTTTTTTCACTTTGTTCAGATATGAATCACTAAATTATAATTTATTCAGGTGATCTTTTGTCTAAATTTTCTTACCTAATAGGTAAAACAATTTATTCATAACTATAAAATTTATAAGGTAGGTTGAGTTCTCTGCAAATATTAAGATTTCTTTGAGGGGAAACTACAGTATGTTAATCTAAGATTATTGGACAGTTTTTTTTTCTTTTTATTGAGTTTATTGGTAGAGTTTTAAAGTGAAAAACAGACAAACCATTGTATTCCAGAGCCTAATTCCAGAAAGGGTAAAAAATTATTTATTTATAAGATATAATGTCAGTGTCAAATGTTACTTAGCTATGATGTTAAGAAGATCACTAGTATCAAACTGCCTCTTCCAATATTTAAATTATTTTGTAAATGGTATTTCCTTTTGCATGTTTTGTTAAGATTGTAGTATGTGAGCTGGGTAGTTAATTCTGAAAAGCTGCTGTTTTTATAGGAATCATTAACCAAACAGTTAATTATAAAAGTAGAAAGAAGACTTAGCTTGTAAATTCAAAATACTGTAATACTACAGTACTATACTACTATCAATGGCTCATCAAACACAAAATTTAACTGAAGGCACTTACTGCATAATGTGTATTTTACACTGTTTCAGGCAGCAAACATATACACCCACGCACATGCACAATAGTGACCAGCACGTGAAAACTCTGATCACTTTTACTCGTTTTTCCAAAAGTGGAGTTTTGTTTGTTTACTTGTTTTAATAAGGTACTGAGGACTGAAGCCAGGGCCTCTCACGTGCTACACAAGTTTTCTACCACTGAGCTATACCTTCAGTTCAAAAGTATTCTTATTTCCTACTAAATAGTGAAAGATTGTTTGTATCTTGAATGGTTGTTCACCACCCCCAAAAAAAAGGATTTTCAGAGAAAATGAATTCAGTAATAAAAAACTCCAGCAAATTCTCCTTCATCTATTAAGAAAATGAATACCCTCCCTACAAGATACAAGAAAATTGCATGAAAAACAAAGGGCATCCTTACAATTTTAACTTGAAATGACACTAATCCTCAACAATACTTAAAATACTGCATTCAATATTTCTAGTAATTGTTGGAAATACTATAGGTAAACGACGATGCCATTACCATAACGTAATATCAGTCCTGGAGAAGAGATACATACCGAAGTAAGCTCTGATGAAGCAACCCATATCACATCAACCAGCAGGAGAATCACAATCCCGAGAGCCATCCGCCTGCGTTGAGTGAAACCACTGTTCTGGGAATTCATTCGGTTCATGATAAATACACACACCATTTGCAGTCTGTTTTTTAGAAAACACAGATCTCATTAGAGATGTTTTTAGAAAAATGACCATAAAAATGAGATGAGAAGTATAAAACGAAACATCTGACATGGTTTAGCTATTCTGCATTAGGAAAGTCACAAAGCACAAATACTTTACCTTGTTTTAAGGACCTCTCTGAGATCTTCAAAAGCAATGCCGAAAAACCGGGCAGATCTCAGTCTAAAAGATGAAGAACTCAGCCCACCTAAAAACCACCACAAAATGATGTTTATAGAAATGTAAACAAATAAGATTCTTCACATCTTTTTAAATTCACCAATCTGAAAACAAACCAAAGAAAACTACGAACATGTTAAAACAAAACCGATATTTTTCATTGTATACTTCAGATTCCACAGAGCAAAGTACATGGAACAGGAGAAAAGCAATATTCAAACAAGCGGTCTATTTAAGAATAGTAGTCAACGACTAGAAAACTCTGAATTCCGCCTCTCCCCGCAGAGGAATCCACCCCAGGGACGGAGTCTAGACTCACACCTGGATCTAAAGGTGTATTTTCAGTTCCTTAGCTCCTGTGGAATTTGGTTACCGGAGAGCAAGTGATTTGTTGTGGGTCTTAAGGGCTCCTTTCCATTCATCTCACGTAGTAAGGGAAAGGGATCCTCCGGCTCCGCTACCTAACCTGTGTCAACATCCAGTGATTCAGCTCCAAACAGCAATTCCCAGAGAGGGTGGGGGCGTCCCCGCTGGCCTGGGGACTCCGCGCGGCCGCTCCTGACAGCCTCCCGCG